>NC_072798.1:34022500-34647500 GCF_028583425.1 Eublepharis macularius | reverse complement strand
GCCTGCCAGCATTTAAATTTACTCGTTTCGTTGTTTCTTCATCCCGGCCATCTTTACAATAGTAATACAGTCATTGATACTCTGTACTGTTCCAAATGCTGCAAATGCACATTTGTTTTTTATTTATTTTACCTGTTTATACTTTGCTTTTCTCCCCCTCAGAACTCAAAGTAGCTTACAACCTCAGCCTCCCTTTGTCCATTTTGATTTTCATAGCAACCATCCTGTGAGGTAGATTGGGCTGAAAGAGAGAATGCTTGGCTCCAAGTCATCTGGCAAGCTTCCACGGCAGATGGGGGATTTGAGCCATGTAATCGTTGCACCCACATATTGTTGGGTATTGCACTATAACAATCATTGAATCACAACTGAATTTTCCTGCGAGGACAGGACAATTCAGTTACAAATGATTGCTACAGCTCAATGCTAGTGTGAAATATCTGAAGATGTGTGAATGAACGTGATGTGACTTTGTGCCTTGTGTTCTCAGGATGGGAGCTGAGCAACAGGTTCCTGGCACCGAATAGGAGAAGTGCCCTTTCTGTTTGCCATGGGACCTCTGCCAGTTGAATCCCAAACACAGCAATTATTTCATCTGGGCCTTCCACAATAACACCTGACTTAAAATAGCTTTCCAAAGAGAGAGACAGAGAGGGAGGGAAGGTTTGACCAGAGTGACCTAGACTTGAGCTGTTGACAGACAGGTGTTGGTCTGTAAGTCAGATGTATTATAAACCCTCAAGGTGTCTCTCTCTGCCCACACTGCAGTCAAGAAAAAACTCACACACATAAGCAGTTTGTATCTATTCTGCCAAACAGCTTGCCTTTCGTTGTTTCTCAAGTAGCTGACATTATGGGGCTCAGTGACCAGGAATGGCAGAGGGTCTTGGAAATATGGGGAAAAGTGGAACCTGATCTCCCTGTACATGCCCAGGAAGTTATCATCAGGTAAGCAGTAGCTGGCAATGGAAATCTGAGGAACAGCATGCTTGAAAGAAAAAGAGTTTCGTGACCCTTTAAAGGCTAACAGGTTTGTTATAGCATACGTTTTCATGGACTCAATCTTACTTTATCAAATGCATGAATAGTTATGCATATGTATATGTATCGTAAGTACAGAAGAAAAGAAAATTGTGAACAGTGTGGCCAAAAAGCTGAGACGTGTAAGACATGTGGTGGGAGATTAATTTGGATTTCAGGAAGCAGAACTCAGAAGCTCACATAACAGAGTTTAAGAATCTTCCTGGCCCATTACTAACTCTTAATAATTATATGGGCAGAAGAGAAGATAACCTTGACTTCAGGTCTGCGTATTGACTTTATTAGATAATTGTTGGAGTAAGGAAATACTAATTCTTTTTTAAAAATATTTTTATTAAGAATTTTTCAGAACAAAAAGATAAAACTAGCAAATAATTGAAAAGAAGGACAGAAAAAAAGAAAAAAGATGCAAAATATATGAAAAAAGTACAAAGAAATATAAAGAGGTGACTTCCAATTGTCTCTACAAAAAATACAAATAGAATCATAAACTTAACACTCTATAATTACAACTGTAAGCCTCTCCTTTTTCTATTATCCACTTTCTACCCCCCCATCTTTGACCATCAAACCCACAAGTCATCAGTTCATTTTTAATGTTTCCTGCAAAAAGTCTATAAAAGTTTTCCAGGTAACAATAAATGTAGACAATTTTCTCTAATCAAAAAAGTAAGCTTAGCCATCTCTGCAAATGCCATGTTGTGGGTAGTGTCAAACTTTTACATTTTTGTGCATATAATAATCTTGCTGCCATTGTCATATATAAGAATAAAGTTGCATGCCTTTTTTCTGTCTGTCCATTAGTCTCAAAAGAAAAATGAATGAATTCGAGTCCAAATTTTTTAGCTTTAGTATACGACCACCAAAAAATGTCCTTCGTTTTTTTCACAATTCCAACATACATTTGAAACATTTTTATATACATTTAGCTAATTTCTCTGGTGTCATATATCATCAGTACATCATTTTATAAAAAATTTCTTTAAGACTGGAGCTTAGCATGAATTTAAGACCCTTCATCCACATATAGGAAATAGATCCAGCTGTGTTAGTCTGTAGCTGCAAAATAGTAAAGAGTCTAATAGCACATTTAAGACTAACCATTGTAGCATAAGCTTTAGAGAACTACAGCTCTCTTCATCAGAGAAGAGAGCCGTGGTTCTCGAAAGCTTATGCTACAATCAAGTTGGTTACTAGTCTTAAAGCTGCTACTGGACTCTTTACTATATAGGAAATACTGATTCCTCATTAAAATTCTGTTGTTGTAACTGGCAATACTGAATAAATCATTAGCAAAGATAACAAAAAATAAACAAGAAGATTAGAGCCACAGTTTTCTCATAATTGCATTTCATTACAAACCAGCAGAGTTGATAGGTTTGCATTCTATCCAGGAAGTCAGTGTATCGAGCTTCTAGCAAACCAAGACAAACAGACAAACATACGAAGGTGCAAAAAATAGAACCAGCAACCAGGATGCAATTTTCTGATTGTTCTTATTTACACAGATGGCTTTAATATCTATAATATAGGGAGAACATATTTACCTAGTACATTTTTATCCCATCATTTCTCCTTGAAGCACAGGGCAGCATACATGATTTTGCTGTCTTCTTGCTGCAACTCTGTGATGTAGGTTTGGCTAAGTGAGAATGACTGGTTCAAGGCCACCCAAGAAGCTCTGTGGCAGAGTGGGAATCCTAGTCTGAGACTATTCGATTTGTATTAAATTTGTATTACATTTAATGTAGGTTTGTATTAAATCAGATAAGTGGGAAACTAAAGAAAAAGCTGAAGCAGGTCTTTTGCTGCGCTACTCAGCCAGGCCCTCTCAGTCACAGCACTACTACTGCACAACAGCTCCCCTGTTAAGTGCACCCGCTAGATCCATTCAGGATCGCTTTACTGCACTCGAAAAACACCTTGCACAGTGCTCACATTTAGGGTCTGTTGGAGCCCCAAACAGGTGAGCTGTATAGTGCTTATGCTTAGCGCTCTAGTACAAGATCACTAGTACAAGATCACTAAACTTGCCGGAACCTTCTTTTACAGTGTGGGTTCAGAGCAGGATTTAACCTCTTCCCTCAATGGTGTTACAGGGTGGTTCAGACTCAGGACCAGCTTCCAGCCCAAACCTGACAGGCACAGACTGGTGAGGAGGAAGGTGAAGAAGGAGGAAGACTAGTGAGGAGGGGGAGAAAGGCAAAAACTGTTCTTATCCTCCCCCCTCCAATTCTTCTCTGTTATGTGCTTGAATTAGGGTTGCCACCAGTCCCCTTACCCTCCCAATGGAGGAACCCAGTGTTTATCTTCTCGGTGCTTGGGCGGGGGCGGGGGGGTGTCTTCTGGGAAGCGATGTCTCATCATGCAGGGCTGGGAGCCTGTTTGTGGCCCAAATTGGCCTGCTATCAGATCTCATCAGATCTAAGCAGGGTCAGCCTTGGTTAGTCATTAGATGGGAGACGTCCAAGGAAGACCAGGGTCTCTGTGCAGAGGCAAGTAATGGCGAGCCACCTCCATTAGTGTCTTTGCCTTGAAAGCCCCAGCAGGGGATGCCATATGTTGGCTACAACTTGACAGCACTCTCAACCACCACCATCACCACTGCTGAATCAGCCTGAAACTAAAGTGGTACAGACCTGGGTAGCTGAAATTGGAGGCATTCCCTGATTCTGATTCACCCTGTTATTCCAGGGTGTAAGGGCCTCTGTTCATTCATAGTTTAAATGGTCAGTCGGATGGGGTGTGTGTGTGTGGGGTGTGTGTGTGCCAAGATTAATGTGGATTTGAGAAAACACGTTTTCCACAGATCTCCATTGCCCTCCCCAAGGGACCCATTAAGCTGCAAATGGAGCTAAGTGCCTACAGTATAATGGATCCCAGAAGTGGGGTGGAGAGATTTGGGGTCAGGGGACATGTACATAAACCAGATGTTATAGCCATTTCCAAATTGGAGTCCCCCCCCCCTTTTTAAGCATGCACATGATGTTGTCCTCTAATCATCCATCCAAACTTTCCTCATCCTTGGTATGCTTTCCCCCAAACTTCCTTTACTCTGATCTTTTTGGGATGAATGTAGTCCAAACATGTTAGCAAGGCATTTATGTGTCAGAAGTCCAGCCCACATCAGCACCATTTTCCTTCTTTCAGCTCCTCACAGTTGCCATTTTGATCGCCCTGCCCTGCTACCGGATGGCTTCATGAGGGTTTTCAAAATAATCAGTAATTGCTATTGTACTAGGGATCCCAGACCTATGGTGGGGTGGGGGATCCCCTGTTCATGCTCCCTCACCTCGCCCCCACTTACCTAACTGGGGGGGCGCACCTTCCGTGCGGGCTCTCCCGTGGGGCTGCGCGCTCCTGTGCACAGCAGCCACTGGGATCGGGCCTGTTTTACTATACCGTGGCAGAACAGGCCCATTTTCAGGTGCTGCGGAGCACAGAAGCACTCCTGCGCTCTGCAGCGCCTCAAAAATGGGCCCGTTTCAGCATGGATCGGGCCAGTTTTGAGGCCCTGCGGAGCCTGGATGTGCTCCCAGGGGCTGCGCCATGACATCACTTCTGAAGTGACGTCATCGTGCCTGAGCAGGGGGGGGTGCACTTTATGCGTGCACACCCCCTCTCCCGCAAGGTAAGTGCCAGGCCCCTAACCCCCACCCGGAGGCTGAGGGGGCCTGGTAACCCTATATTGTATTATAGCACAATAATGTTATAGTGATCTAGTGCCAAGATCCACCAGTTCTTCTGAGTTCTTCATCTCCATTCTTGAAAAGTTAGACCTTTCTTCTTCTACCTCTACAACAGAAACAGTGCTGGGGAAAGCAAGGAAAATGGTGGCTGATGAAGAAAAAGTGTGAGGTCCTGCCAAGTAACTCTCAAAAACTTCACTGTATGAGTCCAGGAACTGCATGAGTGAAAAACATTTTATTTGATAAACTACTAGTGCATTCACTACTACATTCTTGGCTAGGAATGGCGTTTCTCTACATGCACATAAAGTATATAGGAGTCTAAGCCCAGCCCCAGCCCCCTTCTGAGAACAGTTAGCTAAGTTTAATAGATGAACAGCAGAACACAGCAGAGATGAGATAAGATGAGATGTGAGAAAATCCAAGGCCTTCCCATGCGAAATAGAAACTGCAGGCTGAGGAAGGGATAAGAGCAGGCAGTCACTTTCCAGCAAACAGCTTCTAGCATCAGAGTCACACAGAATCAAAACAGGCCTTGCGAGGATGCTAGATGGGCTGTGCAAATGCCTCTGCATTTGTGATGATGATGATGGAGAAATGAAGAATACTCACCATGTGGATACATGTGTATTGGGAGAGTCCCCCAGATATGCAGAAAACCACTGGTTTTTGGTGGCTCCATTCTGATGTTGCACTGTTTGGCAGGGGGCCATCAACCACTAGTAGAGGGGATTATATTAATCAGTGAGATGACACAAGTATGAAGATTGCACATCTAGTGAGGCCTGCTTGAACCATTTGGGCTATAAGAGAATGTTAGATAAATGATGATCATGTGTAAACAAGTTTAAGTTCACGGATGGTTTTAAGCTGGGCTAGCTCCAAGTTGGGGCTGGGAGATTAGACAAGATGATCTCCAATATTGCACCCATAAAGCATGCCTCTCCTCTTGTGTATGTAGCCAGGTGCATGCACATAATCCTCCTGGACAAAGCATGACTTTTCCACACTCCTATGAGCCCCATCACTGTGGGAAAGGCTCCAAGCCTTGCAATGGGTCCATGCCTTTCTCCTGGAGTCACTGCCAATCGGGGTAGAAAATAATGAGCTGGATGGGCCAATGGTCTAATTTGTTACAAACTGGCTTCATGTGTTCATCCACTCCCTAATGTGCTCCCTCCGTTCCATTGGCAGGATGTTTCAGAGGCACCCTGAGACCTTGGAACACTTTGACAAGTTCAAGCACCTGAAGACGCTTGATGAGATGAAGAGCTCAGAAGAACTGAAGAAGCATGGAATGACCGTCCTCAACGCCCTGGGCAGAATCCTGAAACGGAAAGGGCAACATGAGGCAGAACTCAGACCACTGGCGCAGACCCACGCCACCAAGCATAAAATTCCCATCAGGTATCTTGAGGTAAGGGTGGGTGGTGGTGTGGCGTGCACCCGAATGCCTAGGATGCAGGCAGCAGATTCCAGGCAGCCTTGCGTCCCTTTCTGCAATTTGAGTTTGTGTGGGCGTGTTTCTTTGGTGAAACTGATAAAGGAAGTTTGGCATAATAACTTAACTGGCATCATTTGAGGAATCACCTGATCATTCCCTAAGAGTATCTAGCCAACTCTGATTATTATAGATAATTGAATTGCCTATATTACTAAGATCACAAACCAGTCAAAATAAAGCACTTTTGAGCCAGATAATATAACCCAGAAGATCCACAATTAGGATTTCCCATGGTTTTAAAAGGATAAAAGCAGCTGTAGGGTGAGGGGTAGGGATCTTAATCAGGCCATGATGCTGGAGTAAGAGTTTCCCATAACTTCCCCCCCATTTTTTTTTATTGCGCATTGCTGCCCTTCCCAATGCTTTGCTTCATACAGAAAAACAAAATTTTCTCTGGTATTGGTATTTTTTCCCCATGGAAGGCAAAAAGCAGCTCTGGGGAGGGAGAGAACTGAAACTGGGAAACTGAAGGGTGTAAACATCCCTTCACCAGTGTAATGCCCCCTCCACCCAAACTCCATGTGTCTGCTTTTAGCATTTTAAAAATGCTAAGTAGGCAAGAAATCCTAATGATGCATCTCTCAGCGCACTTCATTTGGCTCCTAGTAGTACTGATTGCAAAGGCAGAGTTTGATAAATACACAATACCTAGCAATTATATAGTGCTTACGGTATTCAAAGTGCTTCACATACCATATCTTCTTGTGATCGGTGCAACAGCCCTGTAAGTTAGGTCACTGTTTGTATCCTTATGCTGCAGGTGGAAGATTGAGGCTGAGAGAGAGTAGCTTGCATGGCGAACTTGTGGCAGAGTCAAAGGCCGTTTTCACACATCTTACTGGCTCCAGTACGTCACGCAAAGCGACAAGGACAGCATCTTCCTGGCACGATTTCCCAGTTCTCTTGCGAAATCGCACCAGGAAAACGCTATCCTTGTGGGAGCTTTGTGTGACATACCGGAGCCGGTAAGACGTGTGAAACTGGCCAAAGTTCGAATCAGGGCACTTCCTGGTCACATTCTTTTAGCCACTACACTACATCAGAACTGTGCCTGAGCATGTCTCTCTCCCAAGGTCATGAACTGAACCTAAAAGTGCTTAACTATGGTTGGACTGGGTTTAAGGGAGAAAGGCAAATGCACAAATCCCTTTGCTTTATTGGGGTAGTAAGTTTTTGTGTTGATAGCATGGTTGTAATTGTGGTGTGTGTGTAATTTATATGAAGTAAATTTGATAGATGTTCTTTTTGCAGTGTAACCTTGAGCCAATTTCATGGCATCATTCAAAAGGGCTGATTGATACTTTGAATCTTGTCCCCTAAATCCAAAGTTCTTTATTTTCTCTTATCAAAGGTGCTTTCTACATGGAAATGATTTCTTAGGGTTTCTCCATTGCTGTTGTGGCTCTAGTTCAGCACAACAACAATAGGTCTTCTACATGATGGGTTTCCCTGGATTTTTCCTGTCCTAGTTCCTGTGGCCTCTACTCCTCCCCCTCTGCCCCCATAGCAGATAGCTTTTTAAAAAATAGGTATTGCTAGATTGCTAAAGCATTATAACGACCTATTGCCATGACCACCTGGTCCCCAGCTTTCTTTGTTAAAAACACAAGTCTTTCTTCTTTTTATCTTTTTTCATCCTGCAGGCCACATACTTCCCTTTAGAGCTCTGCAACAAGAAAGGCTAGAGATTTACTTTTTAAAATGAAAGCTAGGAATTAGTAAATGGTAGCAATACATCATTATAATGTTATAAAGCAATAATGATCTAGCAATACCTTTTCAAAAGGCTTCTGCTATGAGGGGGAAATGGCAGCTGTACTTTGTGACCCACACAGCAGCTATCCCAGCTGTCTGTAATCTTTCCAAAAAGATCAAATAAAGCAGGCTTTGGAAAGGATGCAGGAAAACCAGGGAGGTGCACAAAGACATCTTCCCCCAAATGCTGTGGGGATGCAGGGGAAAACCCCACATTCAACAGCATTCAAGCTACTGCCAGAGCAAATAACCCATATGAAATCTGCAACTGCCCAGGGTCTAGCTGGAACAGCTCCCTTTCCCTGTTAAATCTCAGCCCTTTGCCTTTGAGGAAAAGACTGGGTTGATACTAAGACATACATTTAAATATCTAGGTTGAGGGTGGATGCATCTTGACTCTAATGCGTGTACATGTAAAAACATAATAAATTTCTCCCATAATTACCTAGACAGAATAACTGTTGCTGGATGAGTTTGGGATTGTAGCTATTCTAGATATATCATGAGATCCATTGTGAGATTAAACCATCTATTAATATGTATTGTCGAAGGCTTTCACAGCTGGAGAATGATGGTTGTTGTGGATTTTCCGGGCTGTATAGCTGTGGTCTTGGCATTGTAGTTCCTGACGTTTCGCCAGCAGCTGTGGCTGGCATCTTCAGAGGTGTAGCACCAAAAGACAGAGATCTCTCAGTGTCACAGTGTGGAGAAGATGTTGGCAGGTCTTTGTCGTACACATAAAATGCTCAATTAAAATCAGCTTAAACCAGATAAAATATATTGAAAATTACCCTCTTGCCCCAGACCGGTTTAATCTCAGTCACAGAGTCAATCTCATTAAAAAGGAATTACAATTTTTCTGAAAGATGATGCAGTTTAGGGTTTGGCACGTCTGAAGACTTTGAACTAGGATAGGATATTGGTCACAAAACTGCCAAAGCAGCACAGACAAAAGAACCACCATCCTAGCCCAAGAAAACATAGTGGGGGTGGTCTCTTCTCCTGCACGGTTTATGTTGCATTTTCTCATCATGGAGAGAAGTTTAACTGAATGTTTATTTCTTTTCATGAAGACTGGTGTGAGTGGCTTTGTGTGCATGGCGTATATGAAACTCCTCATATGCCCAATGTACATCCCAGAATACACAGAGCAGTGGTCCTGAGAGAGGCTGAAACAGTTGCACTGAAATTGGAAAATGTTTGGGCCTGTTCCCAGACTATTCCAGAGTTAATGACTTCATCCAAGGAGATTAGGCCAAAGCACTTCCCCCCTTCCATTTTATCTTCACAACAATCTTTGGAGGGTACAGAATGTTGAGAGATAGTAAGTAACTGGTTCAATCCCTTGTTAAACTCAAGGGATTGAACTTTGTGAAACTTTGAGCCCAGGTTTTCCCAGTCCTTGCCTGAGACTTTAACTGTTATTCCACGCTGGCTTTCCAGCTAAAATCACTGTAGCACAGTGATACTCACTTAGTGCTTGGAAGCCAAATGTGCTCTTCTGAGCATTATTCCCCATGACACCTGCTCCATGTTCAGGAAAGTGGGCAGTATGTTCGTAACGATTTCATCATTATTATGGGCCTACAGGAGTCATGTTCCTCTTTTGGTTGATAGGAATTATGAATGTGGTTCTCCATGATCCACTTGGTGGGTACCACTGCTGTAGCGGTACTTGTTCATTGAGTCTAACAACCTTAAACACATTTATTCAGAAGCAAATGCTTACGAAAACTGTGGGGCAGGTCTGGTGCTGATGACGACAGCATCAGCAGATGAAAATACAGATAGAACTTGTATCTGGCATTACTTCAACTATGCTGGAGTCAGTTTATGCATTCTGATAGTTATCGAGTACAAAGAGCTCAGGAAGTCCACATGCATGTGCAAGAGCACATCCTTTGTTCCAAGTAAATGTGCTTAGGCTTCAGGTGTTAGCAAATATTGCAAATGTTTATGCTTTACAACTGGCTCTTTCCTCTAAGTGACCCAACATCACTTTCCTCACCTTCTACGCCTTGAATATATATGGATATATATTCCATATATATTACTTATAGCATTGAATAACTACCTTTTCTCCTTTCTGTGCAGTTCATTTCTGAAGTGATTGTTGGCGTCATTGCTGATCAATATTCTGCGGATTTTGGGGCCGATTCACAAGCAGCCATGAGGAAGGCCTTGGAGGTGTTCCGGAATGACATGGCTAGCAAGTACAAGGAGTTTGGATTCCAGGGTTAGCGAAGACACGGAGGAGGAATGCCTAGTGGTGACATATATAGTAGCACAGGTGTTGTTTCAAGAGGAGAAAATTCTGATCACGTGGGAAAATAATTTGGCACCGGGTTGAAAAATTCACATCAAACGAAAGCCCAGACTATAAGTGATGGTAGTGGATCTGTGCCTTTAAAGACTCTGTTTAAGTGTAAAGCATCATACTGGGTCTGCGAGAGATTTAAAGGGCCAAAGGAACGCACAGGCACAGACTCTCTCTGTGTGTTGAACTCAGTTACCCACATTCCACTTTTACGCCAGTAGCTTATCTCCCCCTCCCCACTCCAAGGTCTTTTCTTCTCTGGCTATACTCTGATACCAGAAGGGAGTCCAACTATGATAAAAATGCAGGGTGTGAGGGTAGGTGAGCTGTCACAGAGCAGAGGGAGGATTTATTCCCCCCTGCCCATGTGCCCCTTTGGCCCTGTACTTTATGTATCTATGTGGCATACCCATATTCAACGTGGCTCTTCCGCTGTCTTGTGTGGCTATCAGTTTAGGCCGCCATATCTAGAAAGCAAGCAGTGCTTTTTTAATTAATTAAACACTGTTTCCACACTGTGTGTGTTCAGTTCTTATTTGAAGGCAAGCCTGGGGAAGAAGAAGCAAGAAAAACAGAGGAAGAAGTTTTGTTGTGAACTTCCAATGGATATGGCCAAGATATGGCCAAAATACTGCCAAAATAAGCATGGTTCCTATGCATGTACAAAGCACACATATTGATTGGGAACACTGCTTTTTCTAAAGGCTGCAATACTTTTGCATGCATGTAGACACCATGCTAACATTATGGAGACTGTGTATAGGCAGAGAGTGAGCTAATGTACTCGTTCTAGCTCCCTACTCAGGATATTTTGAGTGAACAGGGCTACAATCTCCCAGGGTAGGCCCCTGTATAATACATCATCATCATCATCATTTCATTTATTACAATGAAAGATCAGCCAACATCAACTTAACATCATGCTATACACACACGTACAAAATCTGTATACATTACACGCAGGGCTTTTTTTCTGGGAAAAGAGGTGGTGGAACTCAGTGGGTTGCCCTCAGAGAAAATGGTCACTTGGCTGGTGGCCCCACCCCCTGATCTCCAGACAGAGGGGAGTTTAGATTGCCCTCCGCGCTGCTCAGCGGCGCGGAGGGCAATCTAAACTCCCCTCTGTCTGGAGATCAGTGGGCGGGGCCACCAGCCATGTGACCATTTTCAAGAGGTTCCGGAACTCCGTTCCCCCGCGTTCCCCCTGAAAAAAAGCCCTGATTACAAGTAACAGTCTGAACTGGACGTCATCAAGGCATGCATTATCATGGTGGTCACAGTATTCTAGCTTCAGGATTGGTGGGAGCTGAAAAAGATTCTGTGGGCCACAGCTGCTATCTTTCAGGAAGAATGCACTCTCATCTGAAGCACAATGGGTCTTCCGATCTCTGTCATGTTTACTCATCCTTATAGCCTCCACCATTTTTTCTTTAAAAATCTCATGCGGGGAGTGGGACCCAAAACTGACTAAGATAATACTGCAAGGAGTGGAGAAGGATATAGGCCTCCCCCCGCCTGCCATTTTCTTGATTTGAAATTGCTCTGGAGAGCCACCATTTACTCCAGAGGGGTACCATACAGGAACCTGCATCCATACCTGTACATTCAGCACAGCTGTTCAAATTGTGGCTCCCTGGGTCCAATTGATGAGGAGGGCGGGGGGAGGCTTAACCCCTGACTGCTGCAATCGGGATCCTGTGTACATACTTCCTTTATTTAAAAAATGGGGAGCTTTGTTCACAGAACTCCCAACAGAATTACTCATTAGAGGATCTGATCCCAACTCCCCAATGCCAGATGTAGTTTAGACTTGACTGGGTGGGAAATGAGAGAGAGAGAGAGAGAGAGAGAGAGAGAGACTGTAATAATTTTCTTTTAAAGAGAGCAGGACAAATATCACAGGCCATGAAATGGAGAAATAATTGTATCTTTTGCCATAAAAAGTGTTCTGTGGTCCGTTTTCTTCTTCAAGATCCACCCAGCAAGCTGGATATTCACAAATGACCTCAAAGCATGGCTTGTGGCCAGCTGGAAAGTCCTGCAATAGTTCGAATGGAGCATCATGTCTGGGCATAGAGCCCGATCTGAGATTTTCCCAAGGTCATAAAGAGAGCAATCAAATGATAAGGCTCTCTTCAGTACCTCATGTGTTTGTTTTTTGGTTCACCTATACTTTGTGCAACTATGGACCCATGAAAAAGTGGGGTACACAATGCCACTATCTGCATTTTATACCTCTTAAAATGGGTAAAGCATTTATCTAAAGCCCGTGAGCGTTTTGACTTGAGTGCATTGGCAAAGCTGTGTATGAATCCCAAGGTTTGAAATGTCAAGTGGAAATTCAAACCATCTTCAGGAAGGCTTAAAGGTTAGTTCTTACATTACTGTGTGCCGTGGATGTTGAAAAGAGCCCTCCCAAAGAAGTTTATTAGCCAGTTTGAGCAAGGAAAACCAGATTTGTTTAGTGCAAAATGAAAGAGTACAATCAGACCATCTGTGAATACAAATATGGATGAAATAAGATGGTAACTGTGAAAATAAATGCTTAGATCATCTTAACTCCAAGCATTTCCTTGATTGCAGCCTGCAGTGCCTCTGACTTCCTTCAGCTCTTTTTGGTGCTACTGTAGGCAGCCTATTGTCACATCTGGGTTGCTCTCCTGCAGCCTGGTTCCCTCCCGGCTCTTTATGAATCCTTGGGCAGAAGAGATGCATTTGCAGGCATCATAATGTGTGTGTTGTGTAAATAAGAGCTTCATTTTGTCTGTCATTGAATCTCACTGGATAACCCTAGTAGGGTGTAGGTAAGGGGAATATTTTTATACCCAGTTTGCACACCATAATTTTATAACATTCTACACTAACCACTGTATTGTTTATTTGCCACCAAATTGTTTATTTATGGAACTGAAATTATTGGGGACATCCAAGCCATCTTAAATTTTAAAGTGAAGCTGTCAAAGGAGTGGGAAATTACTGGCCCCAGATCTTCATCCACATCTCATCATGCCCACTGTCTATGTGAGAACGATACCATCTCTCCAGTACTTTGTCAGCTTTTGGGAAGGGCTGAGATGTTACAGCAGTCCTGTATTTTCTCATTCTCTCCTTGCACTGGATAAATGTTCCGAAGAATAAACACATGTATGGACATGATCATGCATGCTGAAGACAGGAGCATTTGGAAAGAATCATGAATGACCAAGTTATTGTGAATTTTGTGAAGAGGGAAAACAGTGAGCAGCATTAAAAGAAAATGGGACATGATGTGATACAATTCAACAGCAGAGGGGGAAAAAGCTGATTCTTACGATACTGAACTGCCATTGAAGCCGCTTCCTCATAACTGGATACTACAACACTCTGATAATATTTGTAAGATGCTGCAATCATCCAGGAAGATGCTGAGAGTATTTTTTAAAGCAAACATATAGTAACTTCATGTAGGAAAAATAAATAAAGGAAGGAACACAAGGCCTAACAGACTCCTGAACAGCAATTTCTCTAGCTGGTGTATCCCAAACTTGAGCAAAACCTGGGCTGAAACCTTTCCAGATTCTAGTGCCTTGGAACTAATGCAAAACATGAAATGGATGGCTGAAGAATGTGATTTGGGGCAAATACGTTAGTTGCTTCTCCTCACTGTCATGCCTGGTGCCCAGGGAAGGGGCTGCATCGCCATGGGAAGGAACCACATAATTCAGCCAATCAGGGTCGTGCTAGACGTGCAGGTTTTTAAAGAGCTGGGTCTGGATTTCTCTTTAAAAACCTGCACATCTCGCTTGATCCCTACTTGAACCTTCTTACTGATCATCAGTAACTGATGTCACTGGAGCAACATGGGCTCCTGTCACGGAGAAGCTGCAATCGCTCTGCTCTAGCGTGATGTAGATCAGCCCTAAATGAACAAGAAAAAAAAGATGAATAGTGTCCCATGCAAGCAAGTTTATAAAAAGAAAGCCAGCACTGTGTGGTGGTTAGGGTTGGACTAGAATCTGGGAAACTCTGGTTCAAATCCCCACGGTGACATGAAGTTTGGTGGTTGACTTGGGTGGGTGGTGGTGGAAAGTGAGCCCGCTAGCAGCAAGGGCAGGGTATAAGTCGAATAAAATAAATAAATAAAAAATAAATCAAGTCATAGCTGATGTATGCAACTGCTGCTGGCGTTTTCAAAGCAAGACACTAATAGAGGTAGTTAGCCATTGCCTGCCTCTGCAACCCTGGTCTTCTTTGGAGGTCTCCCATCCAATTACAAACCAAGGCTATCCCTGCATAGCTTCCAAGATCTAACAAGATGAGGCTTGCTTGGGCTATCCAGGTCAGGCCTTACCCCAATTACATCCTTTCAACATAACCTACCTCTCAAGGTTGTTGGCTGGGTAAAACAGAGGGCGGGGAGAGCCCTATATGCCACCCTAAGTCCTTGGAGAAAGGCTCATGAACACTTGAATCAAACCAGTGGTCCATCAAGGTCGGAATTGTCTACTCAGATCAGCAGTGGCTCTCCAGGGCCTTGGGCAGAGATTTTTCACATCACCTATTATCTGGTCATCTTAACTGAGATACATAATGTGAGTCGCCATGGAGTGAATACCATTGCCGGCTTTTTGTTCTCAAGTCACATAAAAAATAAATAGATGGTTGTCTGTGCTGATTGAATGATACATTTTTATCTCTGTCAAGTATTTTATTCTCATATCTGCCAAGCTCACATTTTTAAAAATGAGGCTTTAAAAAAGATCGATGCTGATGAGATCCCCCCCCCCGAGTTTTTTCTTGCATTTGGGCTTTATGGGATCATGTTTAGAAATCAAAAAGTGTAGGAAAGGAACAGTAGATTGAATTGTATGTTGATTCTTAGGGTCAAACTCTACATGTTACTAGTGAACCAACATAATACTGCATGAACACAGAATGCTGCCTTAGACGGAATCAGATTGTCAAGGTCAGTATTGTCCGCTGCGGCTGGCAGTAGCTTTCCAGGGTCCCAGGTCAAGTTTTATTTAAACCTCAATGGCTTCCTGTAGGGAAGAGAGACACTATTGGGGTGTGTGTGTCGGAGCAGAGATATGACAAAGCGGGAAGAGGTACTTAACCCTTTCCCCACTCACTGTTTTTCTGCTGCTGCTGTCCCTTCACACTGTTTATCCTTTCACAGAGTTTGTTGTGAAGGCAAAGGAAAGTCTATGAGCGGAACCACAAGTGACAAAAGGCACAGGTTGGACACTTGTCAGCTTCCCTCACGTTTTGATGGGAAATGTAGGCAGCTTGGTGGAATGTTGGACAAGTGACAGTTGAAAAGTCCATTGGACAGCAGTCAGAGAGCCAAGCTGCAAGACCAGGATGCCTACATTTCCCATCAAAACTTGAGGGAAGCTGACAAGTGTCCAATCTGTGTCAGGCGTCACTTGTAGTTCCGCTCTATATCTCTGTGAGGAATTGGCTTGGGCAGGGATGCAGGAGGAAAACTGGGCAGGGAAGAGGTTCCTGCCCCTCCCTTTGCGTGCTGCTTCTGATCTCTATATGAACCCCTGCTGAAACTGCGCTCCCCTGGAAGATACAGATGACTGGGTTTTAATACAAGCACTGGAGTGTGAGCTGTAGTATGTTGCTTATGCAGCCCCCTAAAGGAGAACAAATCTTGACCGAAAAAGGTCTCAACCCTAGTGATGATCGGGTGATGGGAAGGGGGAGGTAGAAGGTGAAACAGTTGTGTTCTTGCCCCACCATCTAAATAATAACTATAATAACTGCACTTACCACTCACTTGGCCAGTGGGAGGAAAAGGCCTGGGGAACAGGCCCGGGAGGCAAAAAGCCTCCCAGACCAGCACACAGCAGGCGCTCTCTTGCTGCTCACAATAACATCACTTCTGGAAGTGACATCATCACACCCAGCAGAGAGCATGCTCCTCAATTAGCCCCCGTGAAGCACAGCAGCGAGCCCACCACCAGGCGCGACACACACACACACACACACACACACACACACACACACACACACACACACACACACACACACACACACACACACACACACACCCCCCCAATAAGGGGATTGGGCAACCCTAGGTTGAGAGGAGTGGAACAGAGCTCATGGCAGTAATAGGATTCAAACCAGCAGAATGCTGATTTGAGCCTAACTACTTAACCACTTCAGTTTGCCACTACAACTCAGCCTAAATTTGCTGTACCACTTGAGCTGAGCTTTCAGTGGATACTGAGTGAATAGGTCACCCATTTCCCTTCACATGCTTAACTTAGCACACATTTTGTCAACCCCACATTCTGTGCTAGGGTTTCCAGGTCATCTTAACCTCCCAGCAGAAGGGGGGGGGGGACATGGCTCTTAGCTTGTTCTTCTCCCCTTTATTGGTTACTTGTGCGTATGCAGTGCGTGCGGTCCCGCGCCTGTGTGGTGACGTCACTTCGCAGGATGTGCACCTGCTTCACAGCAGGTTGATTTGGGCTTCATACGGGCACAATTTAGCCATTCGGAGCCCAAATCTGCCCACGGCAAAGTGTGGAAGTGTTCCCAGGGTGGTGCGGTGAGGTCAGTGATGTTGTTGCGCTGCCCCAGGAGCGCACCCAGGAGGCCCATTCCCATGCCTTCCTCCTCTGCTGGCTGGGTAAGTGGAGGCAGGGGGCAGAGGACAAAAGTGAGGGATCCCCCCCCCCCCCGGGCGAATGGGATCTCTATAATCTGTGCCAATTTGGCTGTAGTGTTGCCACTTCACTGGCCCTGCTGAGCAGCAGCCTCCTTGATGTACACAAATTGAGTGAGCAGTTGCTTTTCCACCAAGAAAAGCTTTTCCTGCTGCATTTCTGTCTCCCAAATTGTTGCTCAAAGTACAGGAGCAGAGTCAGTTAAAAATAAAGGCAAACAAAACTGGGAGCTGGTTCATGTAATTTTCGATCTGAGGGGCAGAATATGTGGGAGCTTTTCCCAGGGGTTTGCTGGCTGAAGAACAGCATTAGAAGCTACACTTGGGAGCAAAAGAGCGGTGTGAGGAGGGGTAGGGATGTTTAATGAGTCCCCCCTCACAAAATGGCCTCTCCCTCAAAGGCAAAGAGATGGGCTTGACAGAGTCCCCCTGCAATGGGTCAGAGTCTGAGGCTGTGGCGCCCTCTAGTGTTCTTTTTCTTAGTCCAACTGCAGAGGCTGGAGAGGAGGGGGGGGGCGTTATGGCAGTCCCTTATTCCCTCTCTTTTGCCAGCTGCCGCTCCCAAAGCCCCTTGCAGTGCAGGGGTGGAGCTGCCATCCCTGGGCAGGTCTTCAGTTGTTGTTTGTTTCTCCTGTGGAGAGAAAAACAACTTGGGAAAAACATTTGGTGCACAAATAACATTGAAAAATATGTATACTGGGAAAATGTGGTGCAAAGAAATAGAAAATGGTGAAAAATAAAGACTTAATGGGTTTGTTCCTTACAATGGAGAAGGGAAATCAAAATGGGGAACTCGAAAAGAACCAATAACCTTGTGAAATTTGGTCTCATCCCCATTCACACAATTCCTGTTTATTGTTTAGTTTGTCTCCGAGCTCCTCCTGCCTTTAATGCTCATCAGTATTTAGCCAGTGGAGAAGTGAATACCAGAATGAAGAGTGACAAATAAGAAGGAAAAAGAGAGTCCCCGAGCTTGTTTTGTACAAGGTGGGTGTTCTTTTTGTCCATGTAGGGTATTCTGTTTGAGGATGCGACTTTGGGACTTTGATGGAGCTTGGAGAAACAAGGAGCAGGAAAAAGTATGTGCTGTGCTATATATTTTCTACTTTCCCCACCTTGCTTGCCTTTGTTTAAACTTCTTTCCCACCCCTGGCAGGCTTCTAAAAAAGAGATACTGCTATCCCACTGTCAAATTAAATCACCTCTGCTTTTAAGGCATCGTGTCTAAATGCAGGTGGCATGACTGCTGGGCCCCAGCTCTGATTTAAAAACTGTCACAGAGGCCTTATTCTGAAACCTACAGTGGGGCTCCAAATCAGAACCTGTGTGTGTGTGTGTGTGTGTGTGTCCTCACACTCATGAGAAAGGCGCCACTTTGATCTGTATCAGCTCTGAGTCTTAAAAAAATCTCATTTAAACTTTGGGCGGTTCTGTGATTAATATAAACTGTACACAGTTTTAAAGACTCTGCTGAGTCATACCAGGTGCCTCACCACTTCTTCCCGGGCATTAATATTTGCAGCCAGATTGTTGTGGAGGTTGGAGGGGGAGAAGAAACAGTTTGCTCCCCACATCTCAAGGCTGTACTTGAAGCAAAAATCCATGCATTACCAGCTGCCAGGCTATTGCATTGTATTAAAAGCTCAAAAAAGGTGGCCACCTTGTTTTTGGCAGGATTCCAGCCATTTAATAGCCCCATGGCACACAGTGGTAAGCTGCAGTACTGCAGCCCAAGCTCTGCTCATGACCTGAGTTCAATCCTGGTGGAAGCTGGGTTCAGGTAGCCAGCTCAGGGTTGACTCAGCCTTCCATCCTTCTGAGGTTGGAAAAATGAGTAACCAGTTTCCTGGGGGTAAAGTGTAGATGACTGGGGAAGGCAATGGCAAACCACTCCGGAAAACATCTGCCAAGAAAACGTCGTGATGCGACGTCCCCCCCATGGGTCAGTAATGACTTGGTGCTTGCACAGGGGACTACCTTTACCTTTTTTAATACGTACAAAACAGGCTGAAGTTCAGTTGGGGTGAATGTCACCTACTGCTGCTTGTCATGATGTAACAGGGAGCCACATCTGTTGAATCCAGTCTGCTAGAAGCATTCAGTCGTTGCCAGAAACCACGTGGACAACCTTTCTTGTCCCTTGCAAAGGAGCTCTTCAAGGAAAAAAAGGGGGAAGCAACTCTACACCTACACTTTATTATTTATTTACTTAATTTATAAGCTGCCTTTCTCCCCATTCAAGACCTGAGGCTGCTTACATCATTCTTCTCTCCATTTTATCCACACAACTGCTGCGTGAGGTAAATCAGGATGAGAGAAAATGACTGGCCCACGGTTACTCTGCAAGTTTCCATGGCAGAGGTTGGGATTGGAATCTGGGTCTCCCAGTTCCTAATGTGACACTGTAACCGCTACACCACAGGGGCTCTACTCTGAATACATTTTCACATATGGTTGCCAGCTCTGAGTTGGGGAATGCCTGGAGATTTGGGGGATAGAGCCTGGGGACGGTGGAGTTAAGGGAGCAGAGGGACCTCAGAGGAGTATAATACCATACAGTCCACCTTCCAAGCAGCCATTTTCTCCATGGGAACTGATCTCTTTAGCCTGGATTTCATCAAATCAGCCCCCTGCAGAGGCCTTCCCTTCCTTGTCGCACTGGGAATAATGCCATTCCCAGCACAAGGAAGAGCTTCAGAGTGCATGCGAGGTAACAGCAACAACAACATTCGATTTATATACCGCCCTTCAGGATGACTTAACACCCACTCAGAGCAGTTTACAAAGTATGTCATTATTATCTCCACAACCAAACACCCTGTGAGGTGGGTGGGGCTGAGAGAGCTAGAAGCTGTGACTGACCTAAGGTCACCCAGCGGGCTTCAAGTGAAGTGAGGAATCAAACCCGGTTCTCCAGATTAGAGACTCTTAACCACTACACCAAACTGGCTCTCAGTCCTGCCCAACCCCTGTCCCATCCCCTGCGTTGGACTCCAGGGACCTAAACACTTCATCAGTTGGGTGACATTCCCTGTACTCCACAGGGGTAAAAGCAATTTAACAGGCAATCTTAGGCACTTACTTCACTGGAGTCAATGGTCTTAGACTAGGATAACTCTGCCTAGGACTGAACCATAATTCTCCTAAGCAGGGCCAGTCTTAGCCAATGGCACAGGGGGGTGGGTGGGCTACAGCCTTCAGCCTTGGCACCTTAAAGCAGAGGGGAAAAGAAGAAGAGCCACTCCTGCCTCCGCTTGTACCTGCCCTGTCTGGGATTTGGACAGTTAGGTTACAGCAGTGGCTCCTACCCTCCTGCCCTGGTGGGGGTGGCGGTAGGATTGCCAGCTGTAAGATGGCACTTGGTGGGAGACTAGGAGGAGGGTGACATTGGGGGGCACCATAGCATCGATGGCATGACATCATTTCCAGGCTGAACCTGGAAGTGATGCCATGCTGTCACTGCAATGGTGTTCTTTTTCACTCTTTCTAAAACTGGTCTACTGAGTGCCAGTGGGGATCAGGGGTTGCCAGCAGGAGGCATCCCACTATAAGTATAGCGGTAGACTTGGCAGGGTTGCCAGGCAAGTATTCTGGGACCTTATCATGGACTTCTGCCCATGGCCCCAGAATCACGAAGGCCACCCCTGCACCCAGGCAGAAAAATCCTCTGGCTGGCCCCATTCAACACAGAAGTCCCCATCCAGAGAAAGCTGGTTGTTCTTTGGTTCCATCAGTGCTACAAATTAGTTTGATTTCTGTTGCAAAAGGCCAGTTTTTTAAAAGACATTTCCTTTAAACTACTAAAAAAGTGCAGTAAACTTAGTTTTGATTAGTGAGTCTGAGTTCAGTTTGAACGGTTAAAAGCCCCTTCCCCATCCTATATAGCTCCAATCCAAATTGTGGCTGTTAACACATTTTATAGACTGGTGGAGATCTGTGAGCGAATCTATTTGTGCCTGCGTTGGGGTGGGGATCAGAATTTTCAACTGAAGATGCTGCTCAGCATGAAAGATCTGCCATGTAAAACTCACTTTAAATGAAACCCCCTTGTGCAGTCCGTCTATAAACTCTTTGAGCACAGTGGCATCCTCCAAGATCAGGGATATCTTTCCACCCCACTGCAAACTTCTGTTAGGGAGTTTTGTAGTCATGGGAAGGTCATTGTTTTAAAATTATTAATAGAGATTGTATGTAAGAAAATAGAATCTGTTTGTAAGAAAATAACACACCCTCTAGAATCTGCTGCCTGCAGCAGCTGCTCAACGTGGCTTCATTATGGCAAGGTTGGCCTGAAGTCCCAGAGCCATGACCACTCACACACTGCTGTGCACTATGGTGCATATCTACAATAACAGATAAATTGTGCGAATGTATTTGAACACACAAAGCTGCCTTATACTGAATCAGGCCTTTTAAGGTCTTTCCATCAAGATCAGTATTGTCTAATCAGACAGGCAGAAGCTTTCCAGGGTCTTCAGTAGAGGCCTTTCCTATTACCTTAACTGGATATGCTGGGAATTGAACCTGGGACCTTCTGCATATCAAGCAGATGCTCTACCACTGAACCACAGCCTGTTTTTAACCTCAGAGGGGACAAAAGTTCTCCATTTTATCCTTACAACAACAACCCCGTGAGTTTGGATAGACAGGCTGAGCGTCGGGCTGGCCCAAGGTCACCCAGCAAGCTTCCAGGGCAGTGTGGGGATTTGAACCTGAGTTTCCCAGATCCCAGTCCAACACTCTAAGTACCGTAGCACACTGTCTCTCTGGGTTCCTCATGTGGCTCCAGTTGTTGCCTGATTGTCCCATCATCTGAAGTCTCCCCTTGCCGTGTCAAAATACGGTGCTGCATGCTTCTTACACTTCTTTATAAAAACAGTATCTTTAAAAATCTGATGTGACTGAGGAATCTCTACTTAAATGAAAGAGAAGAAAAATAATTAGTCCCCAGAGATTCCGTGCTTTTTATTCAAGACGAATTAGGGGCTTGTAAGGAGTTGCAGAAGGGTGGGGTAAGCAATTGGGATTTGAGAAGTCCCCACTCGCTTCCACCGACCGCAGGGCTAAACGCATAGCTTCCTGCTCACTTTGATAGGGGCAAAGCTCCACGACTGCAGAGATGTGGGGTGGGAACTGCTCACCTAATCTTCAGACCTGAGCACTGCAGTGCAGGAAGAATGGCATTTTCACCTCTGTGTTGCTTTGGTACAAGTCTAGGGAGGGAAAGTCCGAGCCAGAGGACGCATCTTTGAGCCCTCCCGTGCTAGTGTTCCTTAAGTTTGGCTCTGTCAGACTGTTTGAAGTGGGGCGTGTTTCTGAACTTCCTCTCCTTTTTAGGATCCCCTTGCAAAGAAACTTCACACTGCTTTCCCTCTCCAGTATCAGACTCAGAAATCTCACATCAGTTAATACTGAATGTTTTTATATTTTCTTTTTCATTTTTCATATTTATGAAGATAGCATTGCTCTATGTATTTTACAAGCTGCTTCCACATGGGGATTCCTCCCCCCCACCCTCCCCCACCCTCCGGCCTGGAAAGCAGAAAGCCTCCAGATCAAAGGAGAATGTCCACAAGATGTTATGTTCATTCAGAGTGCAACCTGTGGAGTTCTTTGGGCTGTCCCCTTGAGCTGCAGAAAAACAAAACCTGATTTTCTCTCATTCAAAAGGAAACCATCAGACTGGGGCTATAATCTCCCCACATAAGTGCTTGACGTTTGTTGGGGGAATAATGTGAGGACTACATATCACACATGATTCGGTTTCGTTTTCTCGGCCATGTCGGACGTTCCTCTCCGCAGGTCCGGGGGGAACTGTCTGAGCAGGCTGACTGGGCGGTTGACCCGCGAGGGTTAACCTCCAGGACTCCCAGGGAGGGAGCCTGGATCCGGGGCGCTGCGGGAAGAACCCTCTGGAAGTAATGCAGGGGGTAAATTGCCCGCTTGCCCCAACGGAGGCTGGCAGACTTGCGCAGCACCGTGTGTGCTGCCGGGCCATGGAGAACGGCAATAAGCAGATTTAAGGTGAAGACCTGTAAGTAAGCGAATCCCTTCTGATTTTTAAGCATATACGAAGGATCGGTGGGAATTGAAGCTAAAAAGGCGCAGACTTCTTCCCCTGCACCGAGTTTCGGAACTTAGTTGGCGCCCCCCCCAAGATGGTGACGAGAAAGCAGAGCCCAGCAATGAGTAAATCGGTGATGGCGACGTTACAGGGGAAGGGGGAAACGCTGGAAGAGCTGGTGAGACGAGCAGTTTTCGATGCTGTGCAGCCCTTTGTAGCGAAACTGAATGAAATGGGGCAGAAGGTTGATTTAGTGGAGAGCGAGGTGAAAGCCATTAAAGAAACAGCGACCGGAGCAGAGCAGTCTGCGCACGACAACGCAGTATTCATGAAAGCAACAAGTAAGGAAGTGAAGCTTTTGGAGAATCAAATAATAGGATTACAAGTGGACCGTGCCCAAACGGTATTGCGTCTTCAAAATGTAAAAGAAAAGCAAAGTGAAAATTTAAAAGATTTGGTGTCTGGACTTTTGGCGCCATTCGCAAAGGCAACTAAAGAAGAGATAAAAAACGATATTTTGGAAGTCCGGCGGACATCTTCAAAGTATGCAATGAAGCGGCAGCTGCCTCGCGAGATTATTATTGACTTTTCATCTAAGAAGACTCGGGACACCATCTTAGACAATTCGTATAATGTGGACTTGGATTATTTGGGCAATAAGGCTAAAATATTGAAGGATGTTCCATTTTTGGCTCGTAAAAGAAGATTCAAGTATAAGGGACTTGCGGCTTTCTTGAGGAAATGTGATATAAAATATAAGTGGCTGTTTCCAGAAGGTGTCTGGTTCAGATATAAAGATCAAACCTACAAGATTACATCCGACGTGCAGCTGACAGATTTTTTGTTCAACCATCAGGAGTTTCAGCAGGAAGAAAGTTCGAAGTCTGAAGGGGAAAGTGGGGGGGGGGGGGGGAGGAAAGAGCGGGAGCAGCTGCTCCAGCTGCACAGAGAGAATTAAGACCGAGACGCAAGGGGGGGGGAAGAAGTTCTGATCCTGAATATAATCTGTATTGTATAAGACCTACCAATCTGATAGCATATTAGAACGTTAACTCTTAAGAAAAATTGCAGTATGAAGGGAATACAAGATATGTAGTGTAGTGTTTGGTGTTTGTATGTTGATTTTCCCTTTTCCCAGTTTTCCCTTCCCCTTTTTTTCTTTACCTTCCCTTTTATACTTTTGTAGTCTTCTGTAGTTTTTTATGTTAGATATTGAAAAAAATAAAAAACTTTATATAAAAAAAAGGACTACATATCACACATGTTGTGGGTGTTTCTCCCTCTCAGACGCATAGCACCTCTTTTTTGTTTGCAACCACAGTATGCAGGGAGAAGCGGCTTTAGCATTTCCCCCCCCCCACTGGCACACACCCTAAGCAAGCCGTTCAGGCACCCCAGGAACTCCACTAAGCCAGCTATTCCTCCGCCGCTCCCTCACTGCGTCCTGATCTCTGCTCATCCCTGCCCCCTCATGCTACAGTTACACCGAGTAAACGTTAGGCTGGTGTAATACCATCACTATGACATTACAAAACTGCATTACACCGGCATAGTTTGGAGTTATGCCAGCAAAAGGGATTTAGTAGCAATCCTGTTCTGGGCCAGCTGGTATAATTTGAGGACCGGATTGCCCTGGCATGGAAAATAAATCTCAGTATTGCCTCTTCCAAGACAGCATACAGATAATATGAAATTCAGGATCTGCAGCGGCTTTTGCTTCCACAACTCAAGCCCGGCATTGGCCAATTCCGCACGGCTTATCTGAAGCCGGGATGTTGCGGAACATTCTAGAAAAAACGCGGAAGATCGCGTTTTCTTGCGCGAGTTTTGCGTGATATCGCGCAAAACTCACATGAGAAAACTCGATCTTCCGCGTTTTTTCCAGCATGTTCCGCAATGTCCTGGCTTCAGGTAAGCCGTGCGGAATCGGCCATTGACTGCTCTTGCAATGCATCCAGTGATGTACTAGCCAGTAAACTGAATGCCCTCTTACCCCTCCCCAGTGCTTCAAGTGGCCCGTCTGCCTTGTATTTATTTATTTATTTCAAGCAAACAATTATGCATACATGTACACTAACCCTCACTTTATTTTATTTTTAAAAGTAGATTTTTTAAAAAAAAAATGGGAAGAGGGTTTGCTTCCACAATGAGCTCATTCCACAAATTATGTAAGTTTGTTGTATATATTCCAAGAGGAAGATTCCAGCTTCTACTGTTGCATTATTGGAGTTTTAAGACAAGCTAACTTAAAAAAAAGACTGACCACAAGATGGTACCATTGTGCTTCCTGTAGCCGTATTTCACAATGTAAGGCATATACTGGGGCTATAATGTTTATTAAATAGTATTGTAAACACTAGAACTGAAGTCAGCATTCTGAAATAAGGGACATTCATTATGCTAGAAGGTTGTAATGTTAACAAGGGGCATTCCCTCAAACTTGGTGCCGCAGGGTGATCCTATCAGCATACTGCTATTTGAAAGTGAATGCAAAGCCTGTGATTCTTGAAGGAGTTTTTTAATTCAAATAATTAAATTCAATTAAATTCAAAGCCATCAAGGGCAACAAAGTCCCAACTTCCTGCCCTCACTCAATTTAGTGTTTGGGCTGCAACCTGAAGAGCTCCAAAGTAAGGAACACATTTGGAGACTGTATGAAAATGGCATTTTTTAAAAGAATGCTAACGTTACTTTGATAAACTGTAATACATTAAAGTTATTCTTTGCAGTTCTGAATCATCTCTTATTTTCCTGTAAGGATTTCTATTAGGACTAAATAAGGAGGCATTCCTTGAAGTAAGAAAATGATGAAATGTTTACCAGCATATACCACCAAAAGACTCAACTGGCTAATGGAAGTGGAAGGGAGTCTCTAGTGCTGGATCAATATATTTACTCTCTGTGGGCAGTCTTACCACCACCCTAGCCCAGGAACCAAATCAGCTAATCCTCCTTATCTTTTCACTCTCTTTTAAAACCATGTGGCAAGCCACACATCCCTTCAAGGGCTTCCCAAACTCTCACAAGATTCCTCTCTTCTGTAAGAGCTCAGTTATTATTTTGGTTGCTCTGGCAACCCTGATGTTTACAACGCACACCAGTGTTTAAAAATGTGTGTCATGTTGTTCACTCTATACATTTGCTACAGGAAACCGGTATATCTGTAGCGACTATATTTATTCCATAAGGTGTAGGGCCATTTTAAGTTTTAAAATAGCTTTCTTTTATCAAAGAGAAATAACTTTCTAGAGTATATAATTCTGTAATATTTTAAATGTCATGAAGTGAATTGTCAGGGAGGAAAGGTGGCATGTTATAGCCTGATCCCATCAAATCTCAGAAGCTAAGCAGGGTCAGGAGGACTTGGATGGGAGACCACCAAGGAAGACTCTGCAAATCACCTGTGCTTCTCATTTGCCTTAAAAACCCTTTGCTAGGCTTGTCATGGAGCCCCGTGGCACAGAGTGGTAAGCTTGGCTCACAACCCAAGTTTGATCCTGGCGGAAGTTGGGTTCAGGTAGCTGGCTCAAGGTTGACTCAGCCTTCCATCCTTCTGAGGTCGGTAAAATGAGTACCCAGTTTCCTGGGGGTAAAGCGTAGATGACTGGGGAAGGCAATGGCAAACCACCCCATAAAAGTCTGCCAAGAAAACATCATGATGTGACATCCCCCCATGGATCAGTAATGACTTGGTGCTTGCACAGGGGACTGCCTTTACCTTTAGGGTTGTCATAAGGTGATTTCAGCTTGATGGTACTTCACACACAAAACATGACTGAGAACACAGCTTATATTTCATTCCCCAAGCCTCATGAGCAAAGTTTACAAAATTGGTAGCCATTATGTGAAGCTTGTTTTTAATCCAGACTTATTCCCTCCTCTCACCAGGATTACCTGTCTGTAAAAATGAACAGGTAATTGGCAACTACCATCATCCATTTTCTATAAACATTAGCTGGTAGATTGCACATGATTGACTGTGACGAAAAGGAGCAGAGCTTTTCTGGTGGTGGCTCCCAATAACTGTACTTATCTACCGCTCTTCTAGACAGATTAGTGCCTCACTCATAGAGTCTCTCTACACGAGATTCCTGGGTGCATGTTCATCAAGTGCCGGGAGGCACAATGTTAGCTGGGAAGTGTAGTTTTAAAAGACAGAGCCAGCAGAGATCACTGCAGAGGGGATGGATTCTCTCACAGCTCTCCACCGCCTCTGTCATGCTGGACTTTCTCTCCTTATGGAGCCTTTGCCCTGCTGCCTTTGCTGCTTAAAACTTTGAATTAACCAAACCTCAGCAAGGCAAAGGCTCCAGAAGGGGAGACAGTCTGGCATGCCAGAGGTGGCAGAGAGCTATGAGAGAATCCATCCCCTCCAGAACCATCTCTGCTAGTACTGTCATTTAAAACTACACTTCCTGGCTAACATGGCATTGTGTAGAGAGACTCATGGTGGTGACCAAGGTCAGTGTTGTTATTATCCCCACAATACAGCTGGGGCCAAGAGGAGTGGTTTACTCAAGGCCACCTGCTGAGCTCGTGGCAGTAGTGGGATTCCAACCAGCAGAGTGCTGATTCACAACCCAACTTCTTAACTACTCTGCTACTGCAGCTCTCAAAGCAGCTATGGAAACCCAAGTGGTGTCCATTGTATCATCTGGAAGAGAACAGGTAGAAAAAGAACAGTTTGTTGATTAAGCAGTTAAGAGAATGTCCTACTAAAAACTGTAGGGACCCAAATCCAGGTAACCAAGATTGCCACTCAACATTGAACATGACTTTCAATTTTGCATGTATCATTTGCAATAATGTTGCTTCTAGCTGACCGAGAAACAAAAGGGGACAGTCACCAGGCTTGCAGTGACATGATATATTGTTTACACAGGAGTCATATAAACAGCTCTCCCCTGCATTAAGGCAGTGACCTAGATAGCGGTAATTTTTGGCAGGACATGTGAAAGGGCCAGAGGTTTTATTAGTTAATTATCATAGAACAACAGTGATATTTTACCATGGCTAGTGAGCTAGCAAGTCTTCATAACCAGCCCTTACAGCTTTCTGCAGCTGGGATCCATCGTCTCACAATGAATGAAAGCACACTCTTGGGTTGAACCAAATGAACTTTGCAGACTTAATTTTTCTTTTTTTTTTTTGAAAATTTTTTTATTGGGTTAGGATCATATATTTACACATCACAGTCAATTTTCCCATTTCCCAATTTCTAACCCCCTCCCTTTCCCCCCCCCTTTTTTGTTGACTTCCAACAGTTTTCCAACCCTTTGTCCCTTTTCCCTTACTCTTTATATATTCCTCTATCTAATCAAATGTATATTCTCCTTTTATTCTAAGCAATACTTCTTTAACTATTTTTAATGCTCTGTACCCATAATGGATAAACAATTTATCCCATAATTCTGTTTTCAAATATTTCTGTATAACGTAAACTATATAAACTATATAAGCCATACAATCATATAAATCAACCAACTTAACTTATACTCTATATATTATTCATTCTATCTTCTTCTTTCTGTTTTAGTTATATTTGTTTACATTGATATTTTATATATGATATCAATCAATTTGACTCATATATACCTTCATAATAACATATTCAATTTGGTACATTGTGCAAAATCAGAAAGAAAATATTATTAGTTAGTCAATCCTTATAGTTAACCCTTATGATTAATTATTTTCTATCAATATTCTATTTATTATTCTATATATATCAATCTAGTAACGTAACTGCTTAGAGATTCATTTTTACCTCTTCTCCCCCCTGGTAAAGTCACCCCCCTCTACATTTTATTATACTTCAATAGTTCTCAAACTGCCACAGTTCTCCTCCCACCTCCCATTTCTTCTCCAAATATTGTTTCAGCTTCTCCCAGTCTGTGTTAAACTGTCCTGGGTCCAGATTTCTCAGTTTTCTTGTCATTTTGTCCATTTCTGCCATATACAGCAATTTGTAAATCCAATCTTCAATAGTTGGCACTTCTTGTACTTTCCATTTTTGCGCATACAAAAGTCTAGCTGCAGCCGTCATATAAAATATCAACGTCCTATGATGGGCTGGAATTCCCTCCATTCCCAAGTTTAGTAGCAGGAGTTCTGGGTTCTTATTTACTTGAAATTGTAAAATCTCACTCATTTCTCTTATTATTTCCCCCCAGTACTGCCTAGCTACCTCACACGTCCACCACATATGATAGAGGGAGCCCTCGTGTTTCCTGCATTTCCAGCATTTATTAGAAGTATTCAAATTCCCTAGCGCAATCTTCTTTGGTGTCATGTACCAACGATAAATCATTTTGTAAATGTTCTCTTTAATGCTGGTGCATGTCGTTATCTTCATTGTAGTCTTCCACAAGTATTCCCATGCCTCCATTGTTATTTCTTTGTTGAAATTTATGGCCCATTTCACCATTTGTACTTTAACTATTTCATCCTCAGTATACCATTTCAACAGTACTTGGTACACCTTGGATATTCTTTTCTTGTCCTCTTTAAGAAGGGTCTGCTCTAGTTCCGAATTCTCTGTTCGTATACCTCCCTTTACAGAGTCCGAGTTATATAAATCTCTAATCTGTCTGTACTGGAACCAATCGTAATAAGGTGATAGTTCCTCCTGAGTCTTTATTCTGAGTTTAGATGCTTCAATTCTAGTTATTTCTTTGTAAGTTAAACATTGTTGCTCATTATCAGCAGCTCGCGGGTCTATCACCTCATATGGAACTACCCACAAAGGGGTTCCTTCTTGTAAGTAAATTCTGTACTTCTTCCAGATTATATATAAACTTCTCCGTATATAATGATGCAGGAACATCGAGTTCGCCTTTACTTTATCATGCCATAGGTATGCGTGCCATCCAAATGTTTTTTTATATCCCTCTAGAGCTAGTAGTTTCTTATTCTTTAACGTCATCCACTCTTTCAACCACACTAGGCAAATTGCGTCATGGTAAAGTCTTAGACTGGGCAGTTGCATTCCGCCTCTTTCTTTTGCATCTTGTAAAACTTTCATTTTCACTCGAGGCTTCTTGCCTGCCCATACAAAGTCTGATATTTTCCTCTGCCATTTTTCGAATTGCTTAGAGTCTCTGATGATTGGTATTGTCTGTAGCAAAAACATTACTCTTGGTAACACATTCATCTTCACTGCTGCAATCCTTCCCAACCATGACAAATTCAGTCTGTTCCATTTAATCAGATCTCTCTCTATCTGAGTCCATAGTTTTTCATAGTTGTTTTTAAATAAGTCTATGTTCTTTGCCGTCAGTTCAATTCCCAAATATTTCACCTTATTTGTTACTTCACATTCCATTATTTCCATTAGCGATTGTTGTTTTTGCTTTGTCATGTTTTTGCATAATACCTTTGATTTCTTTTTATTGATATAAAAACCTGCCAGATCCCCAAACTCCTTAATCTTATCTATCACTTTTGGCATGTTCTCCATTGGGTCTTCTACAATTAGCATTATGTCATCCGCAAATGCTCTGACCTTATAAGAATAATCCTTTATTTTTATTCCACGGATTTCTTCATCTTGTCGTATTTGTATCATCAGGATCTCCAATACCAAAATGAACAACAGCGGAGACAGCGGGCAACCTTGTCTTGTTCCTTTTCTTATAGCTAATTTCTTAGTCACTTCATCATTCACCACAATTGCTGCATTCTGGTCTCTGTAAATTTCCTTAATTGCTCTAATGAATCTTTCTCCCATTTGTAGCTTTTCCATAGTGGCAAACATAAAGTCCCAGTTTAAATTATCAAACGCCTTTTCATGATCAACAAAGAAGAAACCAACCTCCTTATCACAACGCTTATCATAGTATTCAATAGCATTTATCACTGTCCTCAAGTTGTCTCTGATTTGTCTGTCCGGCAAAAAGCCTGCTTGTTCCTCCTCAATAACTTCCGAAAGCCACCCCTTCAGTCTCTCCGCCAATATCTTCGCAAAGATTTTGTAGTCATTATTAAGTAGCGATATAGGTCTATAATTTGTCACGTTTGTCAAGGACTTCCGGTTTGGGATTCATGGAGGTCTGACGCAGCTCCAACTGCGGAGCTGACCGGACTGCCGTTTTAAGCGGCCGGCGGGGGCAAAATAGCCCGCGGCCGACTGCTCTCAGGCGGAGAGCAGGCAAAGAACGCTCAAGACCTCAGGGCGCGTTGATCTCGGACGAGGGGGGGCTCTGCGCAACGGGTCCCCTCCCGATCCTTGAGGTCCCACCCTGTGACAGGTCGGCTACGATCTCTGCGGCAGTTCTGGGGCCAATTCGGCTGGCATAAGACCTACATACCCAAGCTTCGATTGGGGAAAGAAGTGGAGAGGAGAAGTTATAATCGAAACAGTGATTACAGCCCGAGAAAAGTGAAAGAGAAGGTAAAGATCACTATCTTCTGATACGGGACAGATTGATAAAAGCAGAGAGGAAGAAAAGTAGATTTTCAAACTGCAACAGGCTAATAATAAGGAGGGGAAGACTCGGCAAGAGTTGTATTTGAAAAGAGACTAAGTTTAAAGAAGTTATTAAAGAAATTGGACTATTGTTTTGAATACTTGCGGTTATGGAGCTGTGAGAAAAAGATACCATCGCGAGACCTACTGTGGGAAGTCAGGAGACAGGTAGTACGTAATAACAATAGAGTTGCTGGAGAGAAGCGGCCCTTGCCGGAGGGCAGGAAGAAGGGAATCGCCATCTTTGAAAGGGGAAGGGTCGCGGCTTCAGCGGAAAAGGAAGTAAGCCATCTTGGATTACAAAACCATAGAGGAACCATAGAGAAAAGACGCCCGACATTTTGGATTCTTTAAAAATTAATTTTTGTAAGAAGACCGGGACATTTGAAATAAAAAGACATTTAAATTTTATGCCACGGAGTTAAGGAAGAGAGCGGACTCGTGGGAGCGAGCCAAAGCAAGCCCCACGATGTCAAAAAAAGAGTGGCAATCGGCAATAGAAAACCTGGACAAAAAACTTTTAGATGTGATTAAAGAACTTAAGGACACGAAATTGGAGCTGATTAAAGAGGTTAAAGAGGTCAAACAGACAGTAAAATCGGAGCTGTCAGAAGTGAAAAAAGGTATGGAAACAATACAAAGTGAATTACAAGGAACGCAGCAGAGAGTTAAAACAGTAGAAGACGCGATGGAGAACTTAGCAGACACGCAACAAACAGAGATGAGACTGATGAGGGGAAGAATGTCGGTTGCAGAAACTAAACACATGGAGAAGCAGCTACGGTTTCGTGGCTTGCCAGAAGTGGAAGGAAAGTCAGCGCAAGAACAGATGACTGAGGTGTTAGCTGAATACCTGGGGAAGGAGGAGGAGGAAGTTGTGGCTATCCTAGATGTGGCATACCGTGTAAATTCGAGAATTGCAACCCAGAGGAAACTACCAAGAGACGTGATTGTGCAGTTTACGACACGAAATATGAAAGAGAAGATTGTGACAAAACAGTTTCAAGATCCATTGGAGATTGATGGCAAGACGATTATCATAATGAAGGAATTACCCAGGTCAGTGTTATTAGATCGGAAAAAATATAAAGTGCTAATTCAGATCTTGAAGGACATGAAAATCAGGTACAGATGGGAGTTACCATAAGGTGTGTCCTTTGAGTTTGGAGGGGCCAAAAAGCGTATCAGATCTGAGCGAGAGATGGAGCGATTTATAAGGGACAATGAAAAGGACTTACCAACAAGATCATGAGTATGGAGTGTAAAGTTTTATCTTGGAATGTAAATGGACTAAACTCACCAAACAAGAGAAAAAGTATTTTCCACTGGCTATTAAAACAAAAATGTGATATTGTTTGTCTGCAAGAAACCCATATTCGAAAGCAGGATGCAAAATACTTAAAAATGGGGAAACTGGGCAATGAATTTGTAGCGGCCTCTAATAAGAAAAAAAGAGGAGTGGTGTTGTATATAAAAGAGGAGCTACAGCCAAAATTTGTAATAAAAGACGTGGAAGCCAGATTTATAGCAGTGGAATGTACATGGAACTTAAAAAAAGTATTGGTAGTCGGAATTTATGCACCTAACGGTGCAAAAGAGAGCTTCTTTGAGGATTTGAGGAAGCAATTAGATGATCTTTCATACGACCAGATAATTCTTGCTGGAGACTTCAATGGAGTGACGAACTTGGAACTAGACAAAAAGACATCAACTGTACAAAAGAAAAGAGGATTGTTACCAAAGCTTTTTTTTGAGCTGATACAACAGGAGACTTTAGAAGATGTATGGAGAAGAGAAAATCCTAAAAGTAGACAATTTACTTTTTACTCTTCAAGACACTGTACACTATCGAGAATTGATATGATCTGGGCCTCAAAAGACTTAGCGTTATGGACTAAGGAGGTAGAAATAATGCCGATGGTAGACTCAGATCATAATCCAATCATGTGGAAATTAGGGAGGAGGAGAAAAAGGAAAGCATGGAGAATAAATGAGGACTTGTTACAGGAAGGAGAGAACGTGGAGATGTTGAGAAGAGAGACAAAGTTCTTCATACAATATAACGTGAATAAAGAAGTACCAACTGACAAAGTTTGGGATGCCTACAAGGCGGTAATAAGGGGCATACTAATGGACTTAAATGGCAGAGTGAGAAAAAAGAAAGAGGAGAAGAGACAAGAGATTGAGGAGAAAATAAAAGCCAAAGAAATACAGTTAAAAAAGAGACCAGGGAAAAAGAAATTATACCAGGAAATTAAAATACTTCAAGAACAGCTGACAGCAATGAATAATAAAGAATTGGAGTGGAACCTCAAAAGACTGAATCAGAAAGTGTTTGAAGGAGCAAATAAACCTGGAAAGTATTTGGCATGGCAACTAAAAAAGAGAAGGGAAAAGAAAATAATAAACAAAATATGTGAGGACAATAAAACGTATCTGGAACAGACTACCATTAGTAGAGCCTTTTACAAATTCTACGCTAAGTTATATAATAAGAGAGAGGTGAATAAAGAATCAATAGCGACATATTTGGAGAAAATGAAACTCCCAGTAATTTCGGAAGCTTGGAGAAATAGACTGAACAATGAAGTAACGGATGAGGAAATAAGTAAGGCAATACAATCTGCAAATCTGGGAAAGGCGCCAGGGCCAGATGGACTTACGGCTAAATTTTACAAGACAATGGCCAATGAACTGGCACCATTCCTAAAAGAGGTGATTAATGGAGTTTTAAAGGATCAACGGATTCCAGGTACCTGGAATGAAGCGAATATATCACTGATCCCTAAAGAAGGCAGACTTAATTTTTCTATTTCCATTTTCCCCAGTGATGGCAGTCAAAATCTGTCCTCTGTGTACGTTATATTTTCATTGTTAAACATTTGTAGAATGTTTGTTATGCCCGTGCTCTCTCTCTCTCTCCCTCTCTCTCCCCCCATTCCATTCCATTCCTTGCTGTATTTCTACACTAAGGTTGAGAAAGAATAGTTAGTTGCAGCAGCACCAAGCTTGAACTTAGAGTCATTGAGCATTGAACCATTGAGCATCTCTGTGCCACCAGGTATGGTGGTTGAAAAAGGGAACTACAGGCCACTCCAGTTGGTAGTGTAACATAGCAGTCCATGATTGTCCTGGCATGGAAAGTCAGGTGATGAAGACCTGGCTGCTACTTTCCCTTGGTCTGGGCAACTTGATGCTGAGGGAATCCAGTGGTCCTTCTCTCTCTCTGCTGCCAGACTTTGGCTTTCTTGCCAACCTGCTTCCGGCCCATCTACCTCTGGTCTCTCAGCCTTCATTCAGCTCACTCACACCTGATCCAGAGGAGTTAGCTGTGTTAGTCTATAGCTGTAAAATAGTAAAAAGTCCAGTAGCACCTTTAAGACTAACCAACTTTATTGCTGCATAAGCTTTTGAGAACCACAGCTCTCTTTGTCAGATGCATCTGATGAAGAGAGCTGTGGTTCTTGAAAGCTTATGCCTCAATAAAGTTGGTTAGTTTTAAAGGTGCTACTGGACTTTTTACTATCCTGGTATTTGTTCACCCTTGGCCTAAATGTTTGAAAATCAGTACTGGTCTGTGTAATATTCCTGATGTAACCATCTTTCCAGGTTTACTGTATACAAATCCCACTTTCCCCCTAACGTTTATATCTCCTATAGTAACCAGATTCATATGCAATTTAATTACCCTCAACAGTAATCATATATTCAAGTCTACGACTTTGCTTCATGACCTCGGCATTTTATACTCATAAATCAGAGGCTTGGAAAGAGACACAAAGATAACTCCTACTCGTAAGGAAAAAAATCCCACTTGTTAAAGCAAATCATAGAAGGAATTTCATGAAGTGCAGCTTTTCTCAACCCTGTACACTACTGTGGGATGTGCTGCATGTGCCAAAAATTCCTCATGTTCTAGGGTTGCCAATGCTGGGATAGGAAATTCCTGGATATTTGGGGGTGGACACTGGGCAGAGTGGGATTGGGGAGGGGAGCGACCTCGGTGGGGTATAATGCCATAGAGTACACACTCCGAAGCAGCCATTTTATCCAGAAGAACTGATTTCTGTGGCCTGGAGATCAGTTGTAATTCTGGGGGATCTCTAGGCCCCCATTTGGAGGTTGGCAACCCTATCGCCCATTAATTATTAAGTATATAGGATCCAGAAGTTCTCATTGACTTTCAAGCATGCACATATGAACCCCTTGTATCAAAAAGTGAGCTGAGCATTCCTACAAGTTACTTTTGTAATAGCAAAGCAATGCAAATGTACAGTGTGATTGACAGTCCGTTCCCTCCTCCTTATTTATACAGTGGCAGCTCTGGCATGATATTCTTGCTGAAGCAGAGCTAGTTGCTTACAGTGGTATAACTGAGGGAACCTAGATCACAAGTGGATCACAAGAAGAAGGTAAAAATGGGAGGAACTGTACATCTTTGCACATGCCCTTGCTAATCTCACATTATCAGGGAAGGATCATCATTACCCCATAGAGATCAATGTACTCCACATAGGACTTCTTGATGAGCAAAGCTGATTACAAAGAAAAATATCATTAATACCTTTAAAGTGATAAATTATTATACAAAATCATTGCTAGAAATCAAAGCTGGTAGCACAGTCAGATTTAACTAAACATTAAACACTTGAGTAAATAGAAAAATCTTCAAAGCCTTATTAAAAATAGATATGTTGGAAGGAAGATACATATTTGCATATATTGAAATAAATTACCGTAAGAACATAAGAAGTGCCTTGTTGGAGCTAGTCTAGACTCCTGTTTCACACAGTGGTCAACTAGTATCCCCGGAGGACCATCAGACAAGGCATCCAGGCCAAGAGCCTCTCCTGATGTTGTTTCCTTTCATTGGTATTTACAACTTTAATAATCCGAGTGTAGATGTTCCCTTCAGTCCTCATGGTTTATATTCACAGACAGACTGTCCTCCATGAATGTGTCTAATCCCTTTTAAAGCCATTTATCATTTACATTTACTGGCAGTGAATCCCATGGTGTAGTTACCCATGGAGCACTTCCTCTCCCCACCCCTGCAAATCCATTGAGCATCAGCTTCTTAATTGGTTGGAGAAAGGGGGCTGAAACAGCACTCAGCATTCCAGACAAGGCCATACCATAGAACTATACAGGAGCATTATAATATTAGGAGTTTTATTTTCAGTCCCTTTCTTAATCATCTCCAGCATGGTCAACACCTGCCTCACCTCTGCAGGCAGGGTCACAGAGGGCCGTTTCCACATGGCTTACCTGAAGCCGGGCCATGCCATAGCATTGCGGATTGTGCTGGGGAAAACGCGAAATATCGGCATGATCCGCAACGTTGCGGCATGGCCCGGCTTCAGGTAAGCCATGTGGAAACGGCCCTCTGTGACCCTGCCTGCAGAGGTGAGGCAGGTGTTGACCATGCTGGAGATGATTAAGAAAGGGACTGAGAAGAGGATTTCAGCTGGCAGGCTAGACAATTTGGGAGGAGGTAGTCTTTCAAGTATTCCACCCCCAAGTCATTTGGGGTTTTCTAAGAGCCAAGCCACAAGTGACGAATGACACTTGCCTGGCAAGTGAACAGACACACGTGTATTCCTCCCTGTTCACTTGCCCTCCACTTGCCCTCCACTTGATCACGTAGTGAACAGGGAGGAATACACGTGAGTCTGTTCACTTGCCAGGCAAGTGTCATTCGTCACTTTTGGCTTGGCTCTAAGTAAGAACCTGCAGTTTGAACTGTGTGCAGAAACAGATGGGCAGCTTGGAAAGAGATGGCTGTCGTTTTCCCTTAAATTGTAAGATTTAAAGGTACAACAACCCAAATATTCACCTGAGTAAGAAAAGAGAGTTCTTAGCACTGATCCAGGTACACTCTCTATCTAATTCAGTCCTTTGGTTTACATGTGATGTTTGGATCAGCCTAACTCACCTTTTCACATGATCAACCTCTATACCATTAGTTACTAATTTGTTGTGAGTAAGGTTGTCAGATGCCTGGAGAAAAAAATGTCCTGTCCCTTTAACAGAGGCTTAGTGGATTGTTATTTACCAGGTGAAGTTATGTACCGCCTTGCTATGAATAGCTTCAGCAGCCCATTTTCACTCGTTAAGCCTCTATTAAAGGGACAGGGCATTTCCCCCCAGGACTGTTGTCAACTGTGCACTGTCCACATATCTTCCCTCAAGGGTCTGTGTGACATTGCCTTTCTGGAGCAACCTTTTGTATCTTACAAAATGTAGCACTTGTTCCTGACAGGATATTCATTGCTACTGTGATTGCTGTGTGATTATGAAAGTGACATAAGCAAGTATTGGCTATTGCTTGGGTCACAATTGCTGATGAATAGCCCCGTGTCGACTCCATTTTGTGACGCCTCTTTGATTTACATCTTAGTGTTGGAGTGCTCATCTAATCTGTAAAGTAGAGAAAGCATCAAGACCTACCCACATGTATTCCCTTGTTCTTTTATGAATGCTTAATTGAATTGATTTCTTTTTGTAGTTTGTTGAAACAGTGAACTCCTACTCTCCTTATGGGAGTGCATATTCAACCAAGAATAAAGAGAGAAGGATAACCTCTTCTTCATTACCTGAATGGATCAATGCAGGTGGTGTATCCTTTGTGCAACCCCCCCCCTCCCAAGGAATGACCCTTTCAGGATGGGGGAGCCTGTGTGGTGTCTTGGGATAGCATGATGGATTAAAGTAGATGCTATCATTTTTCGAGGCTCTCTCCATTTCCAGGAGTATGAAACATGTGCTTAATGGTTATCACATTGGTCTGCACATGATGCCTATTAGTCATGAGAAATCTAGAGAACTTGCAAATCCCATTACAATGTAGCCTTTAACTCCATGGAACTATCCTGGCTTGGCTGAGAAAAGGGTGGAGGAAATTATATCTGTACCTTGCTAGTGAGGGAAGATGTTCCTCCTCATCAGGGGCATTCAACTCTGCACGTATGGCTTGCTGACTTGCTTGCATTATACATCCAGGGCACATGCATTCAATACATGTTTGCTGCACAAGGTTATATCACATGTGAATGAAGGCACGTTGAGTCACTGGACCATTTCACACAATGTGTGTGTGGTGGGTGGGAGCAACTTTCTGTGGCAAGCTGCATTCTGATTTATCTTTGTTCGGTCGATGTATATAGATCCTATGCAGGCACAAGTGTATACATATAATCATATCTCTATGCATCTGGGAAGCTTGAAAAAGTAAGGTTCTCAATTGCACAGAGAGTAGGGCTATGAAATTTAGTATATCTGGTTTAAAAATATATGGTATTCTTTGGGAATATCTGGACGTATCTGTTTTATTTGGCTATATTCAGATAAACCGGTATTTATGTTTCCAAATGATCCAGACATATTTGGGAATATTTTGGGGATCACATTTTAAAGGCTGCAGTACATTGTCCCCACCCTTTGCAGGTTTCCAAGGCTACAGGAGGAGGGGAGAAGGGAGACAGTGTTACAGTGTGTATGCCTGTGTCAGTGCTGCCATATGCCATTGCCAGGTCAGGCTGTTGTCTTGATACTGGCCTGCTAGTTGGATATCGGGATTCTCTGGTTTACTGCTGGTTCTGTTGGACTTGCATTAGCCCTGGGTTCTGCCTGGCTCCCGTGAGTGATGCTGGTTCTGCTGGTTTTGGAACAGTGTCCCTTGCTTCAGTTTGGTTTTGCTGGGATTCTCTGGTTTGACATGGGTTCATTGAGCTTTGTTAGTTCAGTTTGCATTGGGAAGCCAGTGCGGTGGCTCTTGTGTGTTTGGCTAAGGCTTTTTTTAGGCTTCTGTCTTTGACCTGGAGAAACATTGGATAATGCCCCTCCCCCAATAGGAAATAACGGGAGAGTGGCTGAGGGCACCTTTTCAAGGGCCCATAGAATTGGACCCCTTGACCCAAATTGACTTGAAACCTGGGGGTTCTTTAGTGGACAGGCAAGACTAGGTTCTCTGCAATTTTGATGAAGTTTTCTTGAAAAACAGCCCCTTCACCCCCCTGGAAAGATTCACCCATAGGGAATAATGGAGCTGAAAATATTTGGAATTCCAAACCAAACCCAAATCCAAATACTATACCGGTAATTTTGGACCCAAATATTGGAAATACCAAATATATATGGTATTCCAGATACCCAAACCTGAAAAAAGAGACCCCCACAGTCATATTTTCATGGAAATTATTGTAAGTCAGGGATGGAGCTTACAGCCACAATTTCTCTCTCCATGTATATTCTTCATCTTGATCAGGAAAGGAAAGGAAAGGTATATTGAGGTTTGCTGAACAGTGTATAAAAATGGGCTGTTCTTACAACTGTATTCATATTAATGACTATGTATTATCTAGGTTTTTCAGAGTATTGGTCCCAGGAGTTCATGTACAACTATTAATTTAAAAAACTATATGTGCACAGTTTTGCATTCAGCCAGCTTTTCTGCTCAGTGTCACCAATGCTGCTGCAGTTCCTGTCCTGTGTTGGCATGACTTTTGTCCATAATCTCTGGCCTGGGCATGGGCTTCTCTGGTGATCAAAAGGAATCCCTCCTCCCGTTTTCTTTTTTTTTCTTTTTCTTTTTTAACTTTTTATTAACTTTAAAAACAACATACAATGCATAAACAAGAAAACAAATTACACAATGTTAAAGTCAACTATAATACAAGAAAAAACAGATAGCTTATAATATACTACCAGTTTTCAAATATAATATTAACAAAGGAATAAGAAGATTCAGTTAGAGAGTTGCAATATACCTAAGCAGAGAGAGCCTCCTCTCGTTTTCACCAGCAGAGAAGCTGGTTGAATCCATTGGAAGATGTTAAAAGGTCCTACTGTTGTTTAAAAATTGGCCATCAAAAAGCAATTCATATTAAAAACTGCTGAAATAACTCTTTCTGTAGAGGAGCTCCAATGGCTTGGGAATATGTTTTATCCTTCACTGGGCGAGCAGTTGGAATAATTTTTCAGTGTGCTTTATATGGAGCTAGTACAGCACAATGGGCGAAATGAGTTGTGATAAGGGAAGTAGCCCATTCCACGCTTGTCTCAGACATGTACTTTATGAACACAAACACATGGACATACCTGAAGCAGCCCTACATTGATATAAGCATGTGTAAAAATAAAAAGAGGGAAGCTGTGACATCACTGATGATGCCGCTGGTGATGACAGCTTCCTCATTTGAAAGTCCTGATTATTTAAAACACGCAAGGAAGAAAATAGATGGTCTCCACAACCGTTAAAATGCAAAGGGTGGACAGGCATGCAGAAGTACAGTACCCAAATAGATTTCAATTGTGGATTGACTACTAAAAATCAGGAATAAGTGAAGTGAGTGGAAGAGCTCAATATACCATGGAGTATATTTGTTAATGGACATTTCTGATGGTGCCTGGATGTCATCATTTATCTTGGAATGCTAATTCCTACAAATATGGGTAAGTATATGATTATGTTCAATTTCAACTAGTTTATTGCTGATATAACTTTGGATTTGTACAGCTGGGCAACCTCTCACTATGGGCTAAAGTAATACATTCAAAATGAATATTATAGCTGGAATTATATATGTTTTGTATGCAATGCCTTTTAATATACTTTACAGATATATACTTTATCCATATTTTATTTCAAAAATTTATGTGAGTCTTGATTCGGTTTCGTTTTCTCAGCCATGCCGGATGCTCCTCTCGGCTGGTCCGGGAGGAAACGACCGGGCACCCTGACCGGGCGGCTGATCTGCAAGGATTAGCCCCCAGGACTCCCAGGGAGGGAGCCAGGGTCCGGGACGCGGCGGGAAGAACCCCCCGAAATCAATGCGGGGGGGGAATTGCCCGTTTGTCCCTATGGAGGCCGGCAGACGTGCGCGGCGCCTCGAGTGCCGCCGGGCAACGAGAAACGGCAAATAAAAGAAACAGGCGGAAGCCTGTAAACAAGCGAATCCCTTCTGTTCTACAAGCGTTAGTGAAGGAGAGGTTGATCTGAAGAAGACTCGCTCTTCCCCTTCGGTGAGTTCCAGAATTTTGTTGGCGCCCCCCCCCCCAAATGGCAGCAAAGAAGCAAAGTCCCGCTCTCGGTAAGTCAATTTCGGCTACCTTGAAGGGAGAGTCGCTCGAAGAGTTGGTGCGCAGGGCGGTGGTGGAAGCCATAAAACCCTTTGTTGACAAGCTGAACGAAACTGATCAAAGGGTGGGCTTAATTGAAAGCGAAGTGAAAACCATTAAGGAAGTAGCGGGGGGGGGGCAGAGAAGTCTGCTCTGGAAAGTGCGTCACTTGTGAAGGCTACAAAAAAGGAGCTGAAGTTGGTTGAGAACCAGCTGATCGGGCTACAGATGGAACGAACGCAGACAATTTTGCGTCTCCAAAACGTGAAAGAGGAGGAAAATGAGGATCTGTGGGATGTGGTCTCGGAACTATTGGCGATACCCGCGAGGACGACTAAAGAAGAGGTTAAAAGCGCCATTTTGGAGGTCCGTCGGGCTTCTTCAAAATATGCAACAAAGCGACAGTTGCCTCGTGAGATCATTATTGACTTTTCATTTTAAAAGATTCGGGACACCATCCTATATAACTCATACAATGCGGATTTGGACTTTATGGGTTTGAAAGTCAAGATTTTGAAGGACGTTCCATTTCTAGTCCGGAAAAGACGTTTTAAGTATAAAAAGTTTGCAGCTCTTCTGAGGGACCATGGAATAAAGTACAAATGGTTATTCCCGGAAGGAATATGGTTTAGATATAAAGATCAGGCCTATAAGATACTATCAGAAGATCAACTAAAGGATTTTGAGGATAAAAATCCGGAATTCTGCTGCACCGAGAACAAAGAAAAGGAGAAGCCTGAGGGGGGGGGGAGGAGGAGGAGAGCACCGCAACAGCGGTTGCACAGAGAGAATTGCGTCCGGGACCTAGAAGGGGGAGGAAAGTTTAATCAGAATTTGAAATGCCTATTCTCTGTATGATTAACCACTCCATCATTATCCTATGGAGCTATTTTTGTATTATGACAGTATGAAGGGAAAACATTGAAGTGTAGTGTTTAGTGTTTAGTGTTTGTAGGTTATCCCCCCCTTTTTTCTTTCTCCATCCCCTTTGTCCCTTCCCCTTCCCCTTTCCTTGTGATAGTCTTGTGTAGTGCTGTGTAGTGTTTTGTAGTTTGAAAAATAAAAAATTTATATAAAAAAAAATTTATGTGAGTCTTCTTACTGCCTCATATTTCTCTAAAGAGGATGCAATGAAAGAGGATTTGGCTTTCTTAGTTTATATCATCAGGCATACTTGTTCACTTGTACTAATTATTAGGATTACTCCTTCCAGGTGGATTATCCTTCCTGGGCCCTTTTGGAGGCTTCTTGTCTGATCCTTGTTTTTAAATGGAGTGCCTTAGGATCTATTCATGCTAAAATGGATCTTATTCCTCCAACAATTTCATTTGGACAATTTTCATTCAGATACTGCCACTCCCTCTTCTTTCCTCCCTTCTGTAAGCACATCACGTTAAAAACAAACACTTGAGAATTTTATTGATACACTCATGATACTAAAGAACAATGGGTCACTGGTGTGTGATTCCCTATTTTTTTCTTTATTTACTTCTGTTACAAATCAGGGCACCAAAACCACATCCCCCAATGTTCTTTGCTTCACTGAGCCTTGTGTAAAGGCACAACTGTAGCTAGGAGTGGTAAGAAATTTTAAATACAGGGGAAGTGCTAAGAAGGAGAAAATCTCCAGTACAAAGACAGAACATACAAACCTTGCATGAAACTACATGCTAACTTGATCAAGATCAATTACCCTCTTCCTAATCCTCAAAGCTTCCTGATAACCCATGTTCCTAACCATAGGAGGAGGAAAGCCAAGAGACTCAAATTTATTGTCCATTGACTTCTCCCAAGCACTTCTAAAAGTATCTCCTCTCAATAGAAGGCATCCCTGTTTGACACCTTGTAAGAGAGAAATGAAATCAGATAGCTGACCTTTCGGACCCCAATGAATTTGTTTGGTTGACTTCTCAGATAGTTTAAAAAGTAGGCAAAAAAGTGTTTCCTCTATCAGTGTTTTAGCCCATTTGCACACAGCTCCTGTCTTACCTGATTGTACGAAGTACAGCTGGCATGGACATAGTTACTGGTACTTTCTTTTTACAACCCTGTGTTCTGGGTTGAGTTTGCTGTGTGGAAGGGCTGCTTTGTTGCCAGATGATGTTGATAACACTGGAGTGAGTGACATGTGCAGGCATTTACTGCTGGGAGGCCAAGCCTGTGCGCTGTTGGTAGAAGAAAAGAATAGAGTCTTTTACCAGCAGTGGGAGTTTGAGCTGCTATGTGCCAGTGGGAAACCGTCTGCTGACCAGCAGTTGACAGAACACAGTATCATTGTACGTAAACCAGCTCAGTGGCCTTTTGATTGCATATTTCAGCAAAGAGTGCTATTGAGAACCAATGACATCATCGTGTAGCCTTTGCACGGTACTATCACATCAGTTTTTAGATGATAAGACAAATACCCTATTACGTGGAGGGAAGCCCCATTGATTTCATTGAGGCCAATCTCCATGCCATGTATTTAGGACTGGGATGTTGGTAAGAGTGAATTAAGCTGATGAAAATATCATTAAGCACAACATCAAGCACTGTGTATGTGTGAATACAACCACAATTAACGCCAACACATAACTATCCTATAATTACAAAACATGATTATCTTTTGATAGAGACAGCTCACATGTTCATCTGTGAGTCACTGAGTAAGTCAGTCATGGACATGTATGTGTGAACTGTCAGTTAGTCCATATACAAGGACATTTTAATGACCATCATTCACCATAAGCAGAAAATCTACATTCTGTTATCATACCCCAAAAAGTTTGGGGAGATGTCTGAGCAAGATGTCCTCTTGTGTCCCCCCCCCCTTCTCATTCAGCCTGCTGGCTCCTTTTGTGTACAAGCACAATACACAAACCCTCCTAAAGGAAGCAGCAGAGTATGACCCTGTTAGTATCAATAGGACCCCAAACCCATAAAAATTTACTTTTCTCTCTTACAAGCGCCTCTCCAGTGGCAAATAAGAAACCACTCCAGAGAATGTGCAACACTGCAGAGCTCTTAGACTCACATCTCTGGTAGGGACAGATGGACCAAAGTTTTCTGGTCAGCAGAGGACCCTTTGCTAGCCTGTAGGCCTTGGTAGGTGTCTGGACACGCAACCTTTGATGCCCGGACATTCTGATGCCCAGATATTCTGATGGGCACATAGTATCTTGCTTCTGCATACTTAAGGACAAGGAAAATATACAAAAATGCATTTCCAGAATTTGAAAAAGTTGAGCAAGGCTGAAGAAACAAGGAAGAGTTGCTACAAGTTTAGGCATTATAACTTAACTATAACTTATAACTGAAGCAGTAGATTAAAAAGAAGAAGATTCTCATATCCTACTGGTAGCTAAATGTGAGGTGCGGTTCTATTGAAACACATTGTGTTCAAGGTGACCGATATGTTAATATTTTGTTGGCGGCATTTAATCTGTGATGGCTCATTCACCTGCACTGGGCTCCTGTTATTCTACTTGTAGGCCACTCATCCAATGATACTGCAGTTATGAAATGACAGAAACACAGCCCCTCGTTGTCCCAAATTCTCTCCCTCCTGTAGTCTTTGTCTGTGGAGTCAGCACTTCTCCTGTTCATCCAAACACTTAAATACCACCCAAAGAATTTTGCCCACTTGCAGGTATGATATATTTAGCCTCTGATTACTTAGTGAACAATGCAGCCTGATACACCATCATCAGGTATAACGTCAGCCATATTTAACCCCACAGCCTCCAAGTTCAGCCATTTTTCCCCCCTTCGTTTTTGCAAAGTAGTTATTTTTCAGACAACAATAGACAGCACAGAACCTTCATGAAAGAATGTTCTCCCCGCCTCCTCTCTATTTCTCTTCCACCTACAAGATATTTCTCAGGTTGAAATGTACAGGTCTGATTCCCTCCCTTCCCGCATCCAATGCTTAGTGCTTACACAGCCTGCCTCCGCTCATTGCTTGAGTGACACTAATCAGTAGTGTGGGAAGAAGAATATTAACCGTGCAGGGATTGTCAAACCTCTTTCATGGCTGAGGAGAAACTTTGACAGATAACAAAGGGTTTTCTATCTATTGATACGAGGTCTGTTTTGGTACTATCCACAATCCAAAACAACTCAGTCCATGAGAAGGGACAAAACTCTCTGAGGAACAGCATGAATCTTGAATGCCTTTTTCCCCTTAGTGAGTCAAATCCACTCCTGTAACACCAACAACAGATGAATGGAAACCTGTTGCAGAAAAGAGGGAAAGCTTTTGTAGAATCATCAATTATTACACTAGTGGAACTGGTACCTATTAATTTTTTTCCTATAGTGTTTCTTTAAAGGTATAAATGAAGTGAATCACAATATTTGGGTGCAGATTCATTTTGCTTTAAAAAGGGTAGACTAAAATGTCCGTATGATGGCTACTGCTGTAAAGCCTGATCATGTAGGGTTTTTCTGAATTTGTAAATGAGTAGTTCCCGTGAAATTCTAAGTCTGCAATATGGAGTTTGATAAGTGTGCTTACAATTGTAGGCGTAGCTGTTTTGCCTTCCAGAACTAGGGTTGCCAGCCTCCAGGTGGTAGCTGGAGATCTCCTTGAATTTCAACTGATCTCCAGCCGACAGAGATCAGTTCCCCTGGAGAAAATGGCAGCTTTGGAGGATGGAGTCTACGGCATTATACTCAGCGGAGGCCCCTCCCTTCCCCAAACCCCACCCTCTCCAGGCTCCATCCTCAAAATCTTCAGGAATTTCCCAGCCCATAAGCATAAGAACATAAGAACATAAGCAAAGCCATGTTGGATCAGGCCAGTGGCCCATCCAGTCCAACATTCTGTCACACACAGTGGCTAGAAATCCAGTGCCATCTAAAGGACTGTCAGTGAGGCCAGGACACCAGAAGCCCTCCCACTGCCTTCCTTCCAGCACCAAGACAACAGAGCACCACCTCCCCACAAAGAGAATACCATCTATCTCCTGTGGCTAATAGCCACTGATGGACCTCTGCTCCATATATTTGTCCAGTCCCCTCTTGAAGCTGGCAATGCTTGTAGCTGCCACCACCTCCTGTGGCAACGAATTCCATGTGTTTATCACCCTTTGTGTAAAGTAGTATTTTCTTCTATCTGTTCTAACCCGACTGCTCAATAATTTCATAGAGTGCCCACGAGTTCTTGTATTGTGAGAAAGGGAGAAAAACACATCTTTCTCTACCTTCTCTAACCCGTGCATTATCTTGTAAACCTCTATCATGTCTCCCCTCAGTCGTCTTTTCTCCAGGCTAAAGAGCCCCAAGCGCCTCAATCTTTCCTCATAGGGAAAGTGTTCCAACCCTTTAATCATTTTAGTTGCCCTTCTCTGTACTTTTTCCAGTGCTATGATATCTTTTTTAAGGTGTGGCGACCAGAACTGTACACAGTACTCCAAATGAGGCCTCACCATCGATTTATACAGAGGCATTATGATACCGGCTGATTTGTTTTCAATCCCTTTCCTAATAACCCCTAGCATAGCATTAGCTTTTTTAATGGCAGTTGCACACTGTGCTGACGTTTTTAGTGAGTTATCTATCATGACTCCAAGATCTCTCTCTTGGTCAGTCTCCGCCAGTTCAGACCCCATCAACTTGTATTTATATTTTGGATTTTTGGTTCCAATGTGCATTACTTTGCACTTGGCTACATTGAACCTCATTTGCCACATGGATGCCCACTCTTCTAGCCTCGACAGATCCCTTTGGAGTGCCTCACAATCCTCTCTGGCTTTCACCACCCTGAACAATTTCGTGTCATCTGCAAATTTAGCCACTTCACTGCTTAATCCCAATTCCAAATCATTAATAAACAAGTTAAAAAGCATTGGACCCAATACCGACCCTTGTGGCACCCCACTGCTCACCACCCTCCACTGTGAGAAGTGCCCGTTTATACTCACTCTCTGTTTCCTATTAATTAGCCAGTTTTCGATCCACAAGAGGACTTGGCCCTTTATCCCATAGCTACTGAGCTTACTTAGGAGCCTTTGATGAGGAACTTTGTCAAAAGCTTTCTGGAAGTCAAGATAAACAATATCTATCGGGTCTCCCTTGTCCACTTGTTTGTTCACTCCCTCAAAGAACTCTAACAGATTGGTGAGACAAGATCTTCCCTTACAGAACCCATGCTGAGTTTTCCTCATCAGCTTTTGGTCATCAATGTGCCCACTAATTTTATTTTTGATAATAGTTTCCACCAACTTACCCGGTATTGACGTCAGGCTGACTGGCCTGTAATTTCCCGGATCTCCCCTGGAACCTTTTTTAAAGATGGGGACAACATTAGCTACCTTCCAGTCCTCAGGAACAGATGCAGAGTTTAATGACAGATTACATATTTTTGTGAGGAGATCTACAAGTTCACACTTGAGTTCTTTCAGAACTCTTGGATGTATGCCATCTGGGCCCGGTGATTTATCAGTTTTTAAATTATCTAGCAGTCGCATAACCTCCTCTCTCGTCACCTCAATGTGACTCAGGTCTTTCAAAACCCCTCCCAAAGTCAGTGCTTCCGGAGTGGGCATGCACTTCTTATCTTCCACAGTGAAGACAGAAGCAAAGAACGCATTCAGCTTCTCGGCCATTTCCCTATCACCCTTTAGTAATCCTTTTACGCCTTGGTCATCCAAGGGCCCCACTGCCTCCCAGAGCTGGCAACCCTAGCCAGAACTGCCCTTCCTGTCCTCCTCCTCCTCCTTGTACTCCTAACAAGTCCCCATCACATTCAGCTGTGAAATAATAAAAGAAGAAGCAGGGCACAGGGGCAGGGGACAAAATTCTGGGAGCCTACAGAACAGAGCAAGCTACATGGCTTTGTTTTCATATTGAGATGAGCCTATTGGTGTATATGATGAGAACCAGAGGAAATCTGTGGCTTGGATCCCACTGAAAACTATCACTTATAGAAAGACTTCTGTCAGCGGAGTGCAACTTTCTCTCTTGCTCTCCTTCAGCATCCCCAAATGCCCCCAAAGGTTGCCCCAGGTGGAGCAGTATCAGGAGAAGTCAGAGGTGTGCAGTGAAAGGGAGGAAATGATTAAAATTGCTCCCTTCTTTCAATCAGTGGAAATGTTAGGTGGGATCCAAGTCTGTGTCTTGGGGTGTTGTGGTTCTTGGCAGCCCTGGAGAGAAGAGCGTCCCAAATGGCAATGGGTGTATACATTACATGCCACTTACCCAGAGTGACTACTCTAGAGAGGCACCATCTTAGGCAAGGTGATAGTACTTGGAGGCAATCATGCTAGGAAACCTGTGTATTATGTTCACCTAGTAACTCTGTTGTTGCTGCAGGTTAGTATTTAGTCTCACAATTTTCTGTTGTTAAATCACATCCCAAATGCACCACCTGTGGAGGAACTCACCTTGAATCACTCCAATTTTTAAAACATACTTTATTTGTACTTAATGTTATGCTGCCTATTTGTTTATGTTATGCTGTCTCATCATGCGAATCCTGCTACAGGTGGTTTACTAGTACATCCTGGGATTTTTTGGAGCTGTTGCTCTGAAGCAGCTGACGAACTCTCCCAGCAGTCAAAATCACACCGACAGAAGACCCTTTTGTACATTATCTAGTTTCATCGGAGCCATGGGCCCAGGGAATATTCATATGACCCAAGCACAAGGGCAGCTAACAGGGGTCCTTCCGTGGACTCATCATCACCTTGCCTGAGTGTGCACACTTTCAGCCCATGTCTTTGGCCCCCTCGCACATGGCTGGGTTATTCAAACATTGCCTAAGCCACCCAGGGAGATGTGGCACCCACACACAGTTTGGATATTGTGTGAGGGGTGAGTCATATGTTGTTTGAGTGACTTAAGTGGTGCTTCCCAGGACTGTATTCTACTCGGCTTTGCTGCAGAAAACCAAGAAGGAACCACGTAGGAGGCATCTTTATGCTAACAAACCCTGCCATAAAATATATTTTCCTCATTTCTCAGAGTGATATAAGAGCACAAATAGATCAGATGTAGATTTGTTTTTCAAATAAGATTTTAAAGATTTTTTAAAAAGTTATGGGGTGCTTATTTTGGATCGAGTATTCTATTTTGGAAGACTATTGTTATTATTTATTTACTTCATTTATACCTCCTTTTTCCTCCTCAGTGGGAACCCAAAGCAGCTTACGTAGTTCTCCTTTTCTCCATGTTATCCTCACAACAACCCTGAGGTAGGTCAGGCAAAGAGAGTGTGACTGACTAGCCCAAGGTTACCCAGCAAGCTTCCAAGGCTGAGTGAGCATTCGAACCCGGATCTCCCCAATCTTGGTCTGCCACTCTCACCACTACATCACACTGGCTCTCACAATATGAGAAAATCACTGTGTTTCCTCCAGTTGGGCTACTTCCTCCAGCAGCTTGTCTAACTGTAATGGAAACACATTATTGTCTTTAAGTAATGTATGAAACTGGCCTGGACAGAATAGTGGCTGTCTGCTGTGAGTTCAGGATCTCAGAAGTTTCTGAATAAATTAGGCTTTTCTCTTTTGGATTAGACTATCGATTAGGACAAAAGACTCTAAAAAAATCTATTGCTCATCTGCCAAAATTCATTTGTCCTTTGTTCTTCTTCCACAAACCTGTTCTTTGGAAAATCACTAGTAGGCATTTACAAAACTCTCTTGAATGCATAGCACACTGGTTTTAATGGTACACCTGAATCTTTTGAAGGCAGGATTGACAGTGTAACCTCTTTCCCTATGGGCTCTATGGGGCTAAATTAGGATTTAGGAACCAAACTTGCATGACAAATGTAAGCTAAGACATTTCTTTAAATTAAAACCTTTCGATAGTCAGAACAATGCAAATAGATTTTTATAACCAAGGCCCTTTTCACACTACGTACCTACTTCCAGAACATCGCGAAACGTAGCGCAAAAGACACAGAAGATAGCGTCTTCTTGCGCGGAAGATAGCGTCCTTGCGACGTTGTGCAAAACTGCCGTGAGAAGACGCTATCTTCTGCATTTTTTGTGCTGCGTTTCGCGATGTTCTGGAAGCAGGTATGTAGTGTGAAAAGGGCCCCAATACATAGGTGCAACAGAGAACAGAAACTTGCAGCAAACAGTTTCTTTGACTTCAGCTAAGTAACTTAGCTGAAGTCAAAGAAATTGGCATCATTTGGGAGTGAGCAAATTCCAGCCTTTGGGGTCTACCAAGTGCCAGGATCCCTTGATAGAGTCCTCTTGAAACAAACTGGAACTCAGCTTCAATCTTCGGCTTAGAAATTACAGCCCTGCAATAATAGTATGATTCCAGTAATAATACCAAAGTAAATATAACCCCCCTTTACTCATTAATTTTCATATACAATGTGTGTCCAGTTAAATTATTCGAAGTGACAAGAGCACATAAAATTTTATCAAGCTCCCCAGCAACCAGCCTCTTCCTTAGCTGCTCAGTTCCCGTCACTGACTCCACCCTACTGTAATAAACCACAGGGTTGCGTACAGTTGCCAGTCTCCAGGTGGTAACAACAAAAACCAAAAGGGAAGCCCCCGGGGGCAAGAGAGCATACAGCAAAACCCGGAGGACGCCACAAGATTAAACAACGAATTATGTAATGATTTTTTTATATAAAGTGCAAAAGTGCAATAGTGTATAAATAAGGTACAAAAGTTCTAGTGATACAATAAATACAACAATTACAATTACAATGCAGCGGTCTGTCGCCAAGATGAATTATTTACAACCATACAATGATGGACTCAACCGGTGGTGGAGAGTGCAGTAAAGGAAGGGTAGGAGGGAACCAGTCCATGTGTTCATAAATGGAATAAAAGGAACCACGCTAGCCGACGGGCTAAAGCTTCCATTTACAATTCCCGTTTCGGAACTTCTTCTTCCAGGGCTAGTCTCTAGAGGTTATTAAATATGATATAATAAATAGTCACTAGTGAACCACGTTCCTGCATGTACCCCCCAACTATAAACACATACAAAAATGCATACTCACTATCCGTAACCAACACTCCTCACACACCCACCAGTGCAGAGCCATTGGCTTAATACTCTTGACCCGGATATTGAGTTTTCCTGGGTTGGGAGTATGAGTTGTATTGATTACTTAGATGTCACCATTTACAAACGCACACCTGGTTCGCTCGGCGTGCGTCCCTATGTAAAACCAACGGACAGGAATTCCTATTTACATTACGACTCCTTTCACCCTAGACGTTTGAAAAATAACATCCCCACTGGTCAATTTTTAAGAGTCAGACGGAATTCCACCAATCCCTCTGACTTTTACCTGCATAGTCGAGCAATGGACGCTTGTTTTGCTTCGAGAGGCTACCCAGAAGAGGTTATACGACCAGCTATTAGGAGAGCTGCTTCCACTCCGCGTGAAGTGCTCTTACAGCCTAGACCCCGCCAGCGGGACTCCAGAATTAAGTGGTCCCTGGAATACACTTCCATGACAGGGGCCATAAATAAAATCATTAGGAAACACTGGCATTTGGTGAGCGGGATTCCAGGATGTGAGCAATACCCCCTAGCGGGACTTAGGAGAACGAGAAGCCTTAAAGACATTCTAGTTAGATCGGAATTTAGTAGATCAGTTCCCGGTCGTTCCCTTCCATCTGGACATTTTCCATGTGGCGACTGTTCAGTTTGTAACTTGATGGTGGATTTATCGAGTTTAATAACTCCCAGGAGAACTCCCCCGATTAAATTTTCCACATGTAAATCTTTTAATGTGGTATATATCATTCAATGTGGGTGCCGCCTCAATTATGTCGGCAGCACCACACGGCAGTTACGCGTCCGGGTACAGGAACATCTGTCTAGGATTAAAAATCAAGTTAGGGAAGCTCCTTTGGTCGAACATTTTATATCTTGCCATAACGACCCTAGGGAGTTGTCTGTCTCGGTATTGGAGGTGCTGGATGTCGGTTGTACCACTAAACTTTTACGATCAGAGACCAAATGGATTTTCGCCCTCCAGAGTATGAGCCCAGGGGGTTTGAACCTCTCCATCGACTATTCATGTTTTCTTGGCTAAAATAATTGGTGGTCCATTTTTTGTGTGTGTCTAACTTTCTTTGGGTGTGTCTAGCTTTGTTTTCGTTGCATTGCTGTATATCTTCTGTCCAGAGTAGCACGAGCCCTTTAATTCTGTATGACTCGGTGACCCAAGTGAGTTAGTATAAATGGTGGGGTGTGTCGTTGAGTACCTGCATCTGTCGATTTAATTTTTGCTCTGCACTGGTGGGTGTGTGAGGAGTGTTGGTTACGGATAGTGAGTATGCATTTTTGTATGTGTTTATAGTTGGGGGGTACATGCAGGAACGTGGTTCACTAGTGACTATTTATTATATCATATTTAATAACCTCTAGAGACTAGCCCTGGAAGAAGAAGTTCCGAAACGGGAATTGTAAATGGAAGCTTTAGCCCGTCGGCTAGCGTGGTTCCTTTTATTCCATTTATGAACACATGGACTGGTTCCCTCCTACCCTTCCTTTACTGCACTCTCCACCACCGGTTGAGTCCATCATTGTATGATTGTAAATAATTCATCTTGGCGACAGACCGCTGCATTGTAATTGTAATTGTTGTATTTATTGTATCACTAGAACTTTTGTACCTTATTTATACACTATTGCACTTTTGCACTTTATATAAAAAAAATCATTACATAATTCGTTGTTTAATCTTGTGGCGTCCTCCGGTTTTTGCTGTATAGTCTCCAGGTGGTGGCTGAAGATCTCCCAGAATTACAACTGATCTCCAGGCAATAGAGATCAGTTCCTCTGGAGAAAATAGCTACTTTGGAGGTTGGGATCTATGGCATTTTACTCTGCTGAGGTTCCTCCCCTCCACAAAATCTACCTTCCCTAGACTGCACTCCCAAAATCTCGAGTAATTTCCAACACGGAGATGGCAACCACAGGGTTACTTACAACTGCATATGTTAAACCATAAAAATACAACTCACCTGCCAGAGAATACTCAGTGTGATGGCAATATCTAGCTCTCTATAGCTAGTTGTTTTAAGGGGGGGAAGAAGAGCCTTAACTTACGAAAACAACAGAATGAAATGCATATCTCAACAACTGGCACCATTTTCCTTTGTAGACAGCTTTTTGCCTCCCTAGACATTTCTTTATTGATTGTACTGTTATCTTACTCCTCCTTCGAGGAGCTCAGAATGGTGCATTGATTTCTCTCATTTTTTATCTTCACAATGACATTGTGAGGTAGATAGGCTGAGAGAGTGACTGGCCCAAGGTCACCTGGTGAGTTTCATGGCAAGCAGAGATTTGAACCTGGGTTTCCCCAGGCCTTGTCTGACACTGACACTTCCCGGGTCCATTATGCATAGCTGGAGCTTGAAGGAGGATCCTCCTAGCCCTAGGAAACTGTGGTGGGAGTGAACCTAAATCCTGCATGATACATTTTTGGCAAGTCAGGTCCAGGTTCCTCCAAAGGAAAAACTTTCTGGTAGAGCAGAGAAGTGGCAAGGCTGAGAGACTTAACCCTCTCCCCGCCCTCTGTTTCCTGTTTTCAATCAACCTTTCACCCCACCCCCCATGGGATTTATTAATGACATTTCCTCATATTCTAGGATAGTTGGGTACAGCAGATTTTTTCCCTCTGAGTCGGAGATATGGATTGTTGCCTCAAGGCGTTCATTCTGTTTCTGGTAACTAATGTAGCAGGCATTTGTGCTGTTCCCAAGACCTGCAAAATCTGTTTGACCAGAAGCATCAACGGGAAAAAAGCATACAGGTGCCATTGCTGAAAGCTATTGTTATCATCATTATAGATAACCATATTGGCTGCCTCCAAGCAATCTGACCTGCTCCTCCTGTGCCTTAGACAAACTTCCACATGCTTTGTGAAACCTTTTCCCGGACTCAGTGTTTATTGTTCTTTTTTATTGGTTTAAAATAAAATTCTGTGTTTATTTGTGTGAAAACCTTTTGCTGGAGCTAGAACAAACTGTCCTTTTATATATGTGACAGAATAACTCTGGAGCGCTACATGTAACCAGCCAATCATAGAGTGTATTCTCTTGACCCTCTCCCCTCCAGCTCACTGCCTTTTTATCAACACCCATCTCATTGCATCTTAATTGCCTCATGTTTTCATTACATGTTCAGATTTCGAAGGAGGGTGACAAAGAAGGAGTTCAAGCTGCTCAGCAATGCAAAAAGTTCTGTAGTGCTAACATTTGCATCTGGTGCCCACGGTACCTATCAGTGTCTTCTAAACTGGGATATGGAACATTTGATATCACTCCATGCCTAAATAGCAATTTTTTTCTGGTCTGCCTGGTGAACAAGTATTCAAGGAGGCTGCAAAGCAAAAAAACCCCAGTATTTATAGGGCTCCTGTTTTCTAAAGATTGCAGGGGAGGAAACTCAGCCAAACTGCTCCGTAGAGGTTATCCACTCTACACGTTGTGTATTTCTTCTAACCACAGGCACAAAAAAGGTTGCTACGGTATTCATTGATGATATTATGATAACATTGTTCTCCCCTCCTCTATTTTATCCTCTCCACAACCCTGTAAGGTTGGCTAGGTTAACATGATGTACTTTTGGGATTCACTCTTTCTTAGATGCTTAGAACTGGGAACAGTAGTGCTACTGGAGGAGGCAGGGGTGCATTTCTGATCTCTTTCTGTGTGCATGGCCTATCTATCTCAAACGTTTTCCTTTCACTGTTAGCATGTGCCACAAACCCACGTCAAACTCAAGCTTGGGCTGACCTTCCCCTATCCTGAGGTAAAACTTCTCCTCTCTAGCCTATGAAGCTGTATACTGGGCTGGGAAGCCTCTGGTAGCATGGTTGATGTGTAGCTTCAACTTTCTTTCTTGTCCCACCCTTAAGAAATATTAAAAATGGAATGGTTACCCAGCCAAGTCTTAGTAAGGAACAGATCAGGGGTTTGCACTTCCCTTTAGCAGAAACTGGCACACAAGGCTTGGGGAGGTTCAAAAGGTAACTGAAGGTTTATTTACAGTAGGTGAAGTCAGAAGTCAGGTAGGCAGGTGTTTGAACTGAAGTAACAAAGGTTTTTGTACAGAAACTTCACTGGTGTGAGGCACAAAACACTTGGTTTCTTTGAGAGGTTGGCACTGCTTCACAAACGTTTCACTTTTTACACAGAAACAGCACGACTTTCCCTCCTCTCCAGACCTTAGGGTGCTCCACTGAGTTAAACCTTTACTAGATTTTGGGCAGGTGTTATAGTTATGAGCTATAACCCTTTTCCTGGCACTGAAGGGAAGACTCCTTTCTACCTACTTCCTTAGCCCACTATAATTCCCAAATCTCTCAAGTCTAAGCAGGAGTCAGTGCTAGTTTTCCCCACTTTAGTCCAAAGACTAAAAGTGCTTCACAAACATTACTTCCTCACACAGAGGATTCTCTGGCTGACCGTCTCTGGTCAAAAGCCAGGCTCCAACTCTCCTTCACTCTCTTGTTTACTCCCCCAACTCCAACTGACAGCCCCCTCAACATTCCATCCCCAACTGCCATTTCAGGCTAGCCCCATGAGGGGCGGGGGGGGGGGGGAAGAGGAAACATGTCAATTATACACTTTTTGTCTGGAAATCTGTGTCTGAAGCTGAGTCCATCACAGCATGTTTTAGGATTAATGCAATAAATGTGCATTATAGGCATTTGTTTTTTGTGGAAGTGTATGCTCTGTAGTGGTTAGTTGTCATGGTCACTTCATCTGGTCAAAACCAGGCAGAAGCATCCTGTGGAGGGCTGTACCTCAGTGGTGAAGAACAAACTTTGCACAAAGAAGGTTTCCATTCCAAGTAACAGATCTTTCTCTGTCTGAGACTCTGGATAGCTTCTACCATTTGTAATAGACAATACTGAGTGGGATGAATCAAGAGTCTGACTCATCACAAGGAAGTTTCATGCATGTGTTGTGTAAGAGTGAAAAATCTTTCTTGAAGCTGTAGGGCTATTATATCTCTGAAACATTCGAATGGTAGTGTTTTGTTCTTAGAAAATGTGATTCTCTTCCTTAGCAGAGGCATCCATTTGTGATGGTTACTACGCGATTGATTGAGGCTACCTGAATGTCATGGATACTTACAGGATAATGCCTTTGACATCACTAGTGATAGGTGACATATGTCTGCACTGCAGTCCATCATGCCCAACAATATTTTGGCATGAGCATTCTCCTCTGGCATAATTCAAATGCAGGAATATTCATATACCCTTTTAAAAACAATTAGAAACAACAGCATGGATTCCTCCTGCTAATGCTATGCTCTGCCCTTTCAATAAGGATTTTTTTAAAAAAATAAGACTTGTAGAAGTGCATGTTGTCCTCTCTGATTTTTTAAAAAAGCTGTGAACTGAGCATGAGATTCTCTGCAGCAATAAGCATCCCCTTCTCCTATTTATACAGGGACTGAAGGATATTATCCTACTACCACAGCAAAGTTTAGCCCCAAGTTAAAAATCTCAATATTACCTGCAATGGCTCTTAGCTCTCAAATATTTTTCTTTTCAAACCTCTTCATTCTTTATCTTTGTCTCTTTCCACCTCTCCCCTCTACTGAGAGCCCACATGTCTTCTCTTCCTAATTTGCTACCTTGTTACTTTGTTATGGACCCCTGAAATCTCTCTCTCTTCCCATAATTATGACTTTTGTCCCTTCATTCTTTTCTCAGTTTCCTATCATTCACTCCTAGATGCATCCATTGTTTGAGACGCATCCACATCAATCATTCATTGCTAGCTTTTGAATAATGAACAAAGTATACATCTAAGCCTTGCTCGGTAAATAATTAATCCAAAAGGCTGCCAATGACTTGCTAAGCTTCACATGAGATGCTTTCAAGTGGTAACTGGAAAAAGTCCTACAGAGGTTTCATTTCTCAATCTGAAAGTCAAATGGTGAAGTACCTTTTAAAATGTATTAACAGGAGAGGAAAGGAGGGCAAAGTGATGCCATGTAGGGAGAAAGAAAAAGAGTTGGGTGGGGGAGAATGAAAAGAGCAAAATGGAAAGGTGAAATTACATGAAATAAAGGGCCACCTGGGAGGGGTCCTTTGGGATACCATCACATTTCATCATGACCCACATGTCTGTGAGTCTGCTTGATTTTTTCCTTTCAATTGGCATAGAGAAATGTCATTGCTTTATCCTGTTTTAAGAAGCCATCAGCAGCCGTTAGACCAATCCCCAGCCTCATCTCAGACCTGTCTGCTTGCCTAGCAACCAATGCACCTCTCATTGAGGAACAGGATCTGCCACACTTAACAGGAATAACAACAACAACAACAACAACAACAACATTCGATTTATATACCACCCTTCAGGACATCTTAATGTCCCCAAAGTGTGTTGTTATTATTCCCACAACAATCACACTGTGAGGTGAGTGGTCAGAAAGGTTCAAGACAAGGGTTCAAGAAAGAATGTGGACGTACAGAGTTGGAACAACAACCAGTACAGCTATCAGGGCAATATTTTCCAAGATTTGGGGTAAACAAAATAATGAAATCTGTTCAGTTCGCAAAGACTCATCCATCTTTAGGCTATGATTTGTTGGTGTGGTCATTTCTCCCTCCTTTTTCTTTCCACTGTCACATTGATTGGGGGTAGGCAGTTGGGTGCTGCTGTGACAGGGGGTTGCCACCTGGCAGCTGGCAGTCCTAGTGGCTTCCCCTTCTAGGAAACTGTATTTCAGAGAGCAAACCCTTTTCAACAATCTGATCTGTCCTCAGCACTGGCTAGATCCACCACTTTGTGAAATGACAGCCACTTTTCACTTCTACCTATTCCTGAAAATCCAGGAATAGCATACTAGGTTTAGTTTCCTTCAAATGACAGAATACCAAGGAATTATGGTTTCTTTGTTTGATTTACAAATACACAAGCACAGGGCTTTTTTCTGAGAAAAGAGGTGGGAACTCAGTGGTACCATATGCGTGCACGTGAAGTGCGTGCGCACAAGCTCCAAGGACTGTGCGATGATGTCACTTCTGGGAAGTGATGTCATCTTGCAGGGTGTGGCCACTGCCAGGAGCACTCCCGTGATTCAAGTCCTCTCGCCTCCCCACCCCAGGCTGATTTGGGACTGATCCTGGACATTTTGGGCCTGTTTCAGCCATTTGGGGCCTGTTTTGGCCCAATTCAGGCCCAAAGCAGCCAGAACTGGGCTGCTGCCAGGTGGGGTAGTGTTCCTCCACTTGACAGTGGCCTGATCCTGGCTGATTAGGGCCCGATCCTGGCCATTTTGGGGGCATTTCAGACATTTTGGGCCTGTTTCAGATCAATTCAGGCCTGAAACAGCCAGGATCAAGCTGCTGCCAGGTGGGGGAGTTTTTGGGCCCGATCCTGGCCGTTTTGGACTCGAAACAGCCAGGAGCAGGGGGCAGTTTTGAGAACTGCCGGAACGCCATTCTGGAGTATTCTGGCAGAAAAAAGCCCTGCACAAGCAGAGAAGAATGGAACCGAAACGACTGCTCCTGCAGACACCACAAGTGTTAATCCTTTTTCAGTTCCTTAAAGAAACAGTGTGGGCACATCTTGTTTCCCAGGTTGCTTCCAACCCGCCTCAGCAGATGCTCTCTCTGTTCCTCTCTGAACATATCCCTGGTCAAACCTGCTCTGAATTGTTTTACTGTCCAACTTGATAGCTGAAGAATGTGTCCTCTTAACGTCTTGAGAGACATTCCATCCAGATTATTAAGGAAGACTATCCTCATTTATTGAGGAACATGAACGTTATTTTGTCAAGTCCCTCAATATTTATAAATTGCCTGAGATCAGCCCAAACCCTAATAAGTAACACTGGATTATTGCCATGCACTCTGAACAAGATGTTACAGAAACGTTAATACCAGCTAGGAGACTGGGAGTACAAGAACTATGGAGTCTGAGGGACCATTTCTTTATGAGGAGGTACTAAAAGAGCTAAATATGTACAGCTCACTTCCACAGTGTCTGACACAGTGGAAGAAACAGTGTGACATGACAGAGAAATCTGAAGTGCCTGAAAATACCAAACAAAGAGAGGAGGGAGAGATTAATTACAATTGTCGAGTATGGAATTATGAGAATATATAAAGTTAAAAAATGAAAAAAGGAATTACAAGTTAGAATCCCCCCCAAGAGAATGTGCTTTGTTAAAATTAGATTAGAATATAAAAAGAAATAAATGCCGGGTCCATAAATTAGCTACTTTTTTCTTCTAAACGTTCTTCTAAAGAATTTCACAACTTAATTAGTTTGTAAACTTGCAGGCAGAGAACGTTCTGATGTTATGCTTAGTGTAAAATGTTTACCGCACATCCGACAGCATAAAACTAATTAATAATGATTGATGAAGTCTTCCATCCTTGCAGTGACCCAGATCCAGTCATGCACAGCTTTAGCAAGTTTATATGTCCTATGCTCTCCGACTGGTTTGCTCCTATGAGTCTTCTGGCTTGCACGGGAAGCCTGGTTTCATGCATTTACGTCCCTCAGATGAATCAGGGTGTTAGATATCTTGGAATCAGAATTTTAAAGGAAAACTTGTGTGCTTTTCCCATTCCCTGAATTTAATAGAGCCCCTTTAGTCTTTGCTTTTTATAAGCCTCACTGACTTAACTGGTGACCAGTTTCAAAAACCTTTAGTTGATGAAACAAGCTCTTATAATATTGGCAGCTCCTTTAATGTTTCCACCCATTCAATGCCTTCCAAGACTGCCTTCGGTTGTTGCACCATCTGAGGGAGAAAGACTCAGGAATGGTTCATGCTTCCTGTTTTCCTCACCAGTCAAACTTACCCTCAGGCAGAGGTTGTCAATTGGTGAACTGTGATCCAACCCATTTCATTTTTTTTTAAAAAAAAAAGAAACTTAAGCAGCAAACAACCAACCAAAAAGGTTGTGAGTTGTGAGCATATGTTGAAGTGTATGCAGGTACATAAAATGGCTAAAATTGATTCAGCAAGTGCTTTTCTTCTTTAAAAAAAGGGGGGCAGTACTCATGATGCTCTTCCTTCTCAACCCAAATCATGAATGCCCAAGATACACTGGTATTCCATAAATAGTGTTGCCAACCCCCAGATGGGGCCTGGAAATATCCCAGAATTACAACAGATCTCCAGACAACAGAGAACAGTTCCCCTGGAGAAAATGACTGCTTTGGAGAGTAGACTCTATGGCTGAGGTCCCTCTCCTCCTCAAACCCTGCCCTCTGCCGGCTCTACCTTTCCAAATCCCCAGAAATTTCCCAGCCCAGAGCTGGCAACCTACAGTATTCTACAAAGAGGCACTGGTATTTCTTACCAACACATACCCCCTGGGAAAAAGCCAGGTTTCAGCTGCCTGCTGCGTAAGGCCCCTGCAGCCTGTACGGATACCATTGGCAGCCTGTTTCCTATTCTAAACCATCATCAATTGAGGAGGTCAGGGAAGCTGATGCCAGCCTTTAGTTGGACCCCAGAATGCCAGTTTCTACTAAGAGCTCCCTGTTGCAACCAGGAGCATTCAATTCTTGTTACTTCTTCTATTACCGTTCGTTAGCTGCTTGGAGAACAAGGAGTTTGGGCCCAGGCTTGCTTCTCCCTGGTGGGATTCAGAACCATCTTCTTACAGGGCAGGCAGTAGAAGAGGGCTATTTTTAAATGCAGCTTGGCAACAGCAAGCCCTCTCCTCAGCATTGTGTGTGGGGGGCGTATTTATTTATTTAGACAACTCATTGCCCGGCTTTTCTCCTTGATGGGGACCTAAAGTGGCTTACAAACATTCCTTAGTATAATTTAAACAAATAAACAATGTAAACAAATAAAATACATTTCAAATGCACAAACTAAAAAACAAAAAAAACCTGTATCCTAGACAATTTCTGGATGCAATGAGTGGATCCATTCAGGAGCCAAGGGCCAAGAGCCCTTCTGCGCTCCCCTCTGACCATGCCAGGCTCTGTATCTGCAAGCAGGTAGACAGCACCAGCTCAATGGATTCTGTCTCTGCTCTTCCTTTCTGTGTGGGGATGAGTTGATGTGATTCGGAAGCAGGGTACTTTTGGAACAGTAGTTGCCAGGATTTGGCAAATGATACGACAGGGTTGGTGTCATCATGCCTTGTTTTTGAGCTTCCCAAAAACCACTGTGGGGAGCAGGATGCTGAACTAGATGGATCTTGGGTCTAATCCAGCAGGGCTCTTCCTGTGGTTTCTTGTGAATATCTTGGAGTAGTGGACATTACAAAACCATCAGATCTGAATCCAGTGGGAAATGGTTGTAACTGTCTCACTACATGATGACTTTTGATGTACTCTTAAAGCACAGCTTAAGGCTATGAATATTTGAATACCGGTTGGTGGGTGTTTGTTCAAACCACAGGGGAGGGTGGCTGCTGACTTGCCCCTGCATATGGGAGCGCCTAGAAGCATCAGCTGACTTTTGAGGTAAACAAGATGTTGGACTAGATGGACCTTCTATCTGATGCAAGTCTCTATGGCCGTTTCCGCATGGCTTACCTTCCCTCAGAACGACCCGGAACATCGCACAAAAAAACGTGGAAGATTGCGTTTTCTCATGTGAGATTTGCACGACGTCATGCAAATCTCGCACAAGAAAACGCGATCTTCTGTGTTTTTTGCGCGATGTTCCGGGTCGTTCCGAGGGAAGGTAAGCTGTGTGGAAACGGCCTGTGTGTGTGTGTGCATTTGCCTTTCCTCTTACATCTTTGCAACAAAAGGGCTATACAATTACTTTTAAAACTTCAGATAACCTGATAGATTGTTATATAACACTATAATGATATATCAATTGCTGATTTTTTTTTAAAAAAAGAAAAAGCCCCCAGTTTTGTGGGGGGGAGGATTGCTGAAGAGGGCTTGGGCAAGGAAACCTGCCAAGTGGAAGCCCTGTTGCTGCTGCGCTGTATTGGCAGCCTCAGCAATGGGAAAACCACACTAGCCATTCCACCCTGTGGAAAACACCATGGGATATGTGCAGTTTTTTAAATTTCAGTATGGATTTTTAAAAACGATGTGGTGTTGTTAAATTAGCTATTCATTTTCGTTATTGAGTCCATTTTTCTTCTCACTAGTTTCAACATGAATCATATTTCCCCCATGTTCTTCAGTCCAATTGGGATGGAACTCTCAAGAATTGTAGTACTTCCCAAATCCTCCCTGCCAAGTTTCAGACAAAAAGGAGAAAAATGCCGCCTGTAAGTGTTTTACAAGCACAGATAGGTATTTGGCAAGGCAATTCATGCAAGCAGGTAACACTACAGAGAGGACACAGAGCCTTGCATTTGACAGCCCAAAAGGGCAGCTAACTTGGGAATATGTGCACAAGTAACTGTATAAATAATAAATAGAATACCATTGGCCAGGCATCATGTATGGCAGGAACATGGAGCCGTCTTTGTACAAGGAATGCTGGAATGAAATTGAGTGAAGGTGCAGCAATATCAAGGCATGAGGTTTTTTCCTTTCCTTTTCCTTAAGGACATAATACATTTTACATATGGCTGTGTGACCCTTACAGATTTCTTGCCAACTGGGGCATTCTCTCTGTTACTAGTAGAAAAGAGCAAGAGTCCAGCAGCACCTATAAGACTAACAAAATTTGAGATAGGGTATGAGGTTTCATGAATCACAGCTCACTTCTCGGTATCTGAAGTGAGCTGTGAGTCACTCATGAAAGCTCCTACCCTACCACAAATTTTGTTAGTCTTATAGGTGCTGCTGGACTCGTGCTCTTTTCTACTGCTACAGAAAGACTAACATGGCTGCCCATCTTGATCAATGTCTGTTACTAGTTGCAGTACACACACGTTACTGAGACGACTGCCTGGCTTTTGGAAGGGAAGTCAGGTGTAGCATTTGCTTCTGTTTCCCCAGCCTGTAGCTCTGTCTTTGGTTAGCGGGATGCAAGTAAAACATATTCCTCTGTCTGTCCCAGAGGCAATAGCTGCTTGTTGCCAGAAGGACAACTATAGTATTGGAATCTATCTCCCCACCCAGTCTTCAGCACTTCCTGTATACCAGGTAGCACAAGCAAATTGTTTTGCCCTGTGTCTAGCAGCAACAGCATCAGGGAACAGGCTAGCAAGTTAGCAGATAGTGCTTTTGTATTGTAGGGAGGGGGTCTCAGATGCTTTGTTAATGAGTTAGGTACCATAGACTTCACCACTATGTTGCCTTCCATACTATCTGTTGTTTTAAATATGTGCTCCGATGAGCTACCTGTGCTTCATGTTGTCTAATGTCAGTCCTAGAACTGCTTATGTTCTGTTTCAGCATCTCTTCAACTTTGTATTGGATTCTTTCTAATGCTATGTTTTTGTGTACTTCTGTTTATTTATCCTATGGCATTGCTTTTGGAAATGTCCTTGATATTGACTGTGCTAATTTCACGCTATGTAATCCGCCTTGAGTCTCAGTGAGAAAGGTCGTCTATAAATGACACAACAACAACAACAACAACTTATAGAATCAAAGACCTTTTTTGCACAGGTAATTTTGGCCGTGTTTGGCTCCATGCTTCTTTGGGGTTTCTTCTGAGTTCTGGATGATTTCACTCCTCCTTCAGATTTCAACGTGGCATTTCAAGGGTTCTCTTCTAAGTTTTCTTCCTGTGTTTTTTTTTTTGTGTGGGGAGAAAACTTGGAAGAGAACCCTTGAAATGCTACATTGAAATCTGACAGGAGGAGTTAATTGTCTAGAATTTGGAGGACAACCTAAAGAAGTATGGGGCCAAACATGGCAAAAATTGCCCATACAAAAAAGGCCAAAGCTATTCTCCAGCCAATGGGCCATAACATAAGTAGAAACTTGAAAGACAGACCTATTTGCGGAATGCTTTTTGGTGATAAGTCCTGTGTAAATCTGTTGACTGGAAAACACATCAGTTACACATCTGCTGAATTACTCTCTCCTTATGCTCCTGACTCTCTGCCAGGCCCCAGAATGACTGACATATCTGAAGATTCTAAATATTAATGTCTTTTGATTATTTTTCAGTTTAGATTAGATGCAATAACTATGACTTGGATCCAAACAGCCATCAGTGGAAGATGCATGAATTTCCCCTATGTTTTCCTCCTTCCAAACAGTCCTTTCCTACCTCTGGGAAGATGATTCCTGGAGTCATAGGACCAGTATGAAATAATAGCCATGCAAGTTGATGATTGTAATTGAAAATGGTAAAAGGGGCAAAACAACCCCCTCCTCTCGCAAGCACAACTCTGCTGATGGAAGAGGGAGGAGGGGCAGTTTAACTCCTTTCTCACTGCTCCCCCCTCAGTCTGTGTAGCTTTTTTCCCACATGGATCTAATGACTCAAGAATAATCTTTCCAGAGGTAGAATGGGACTGCTGGGGGAAGAAGAACATTGCAAAAATCCATGTACACCAGTATCTTCCACTGATGTTTGGTTGGGTCCAAGCCTATATTAATGAAGAGAGCTATTTCTATTTGGATTTTGATTGTTTAATATCCAAATACACATCTGTATTGGAAATATATGTTGAGTAACCATGTTTATTTTTAAGTTCAGATGGTACTACCTGTTACTTCCTTACTTAACACCTCGTCCTCTTTAAGCACCCCATAATGCTCGAAAGTAGCTAAAGAGAGGGTTAGTTTAGAATTACTTCATCGTTATGGTGATAATGATCTTAAAATATCCACCTAAGTTGATTTGGAGCACTGCCGCTTTTGGAGAGTGCCTGATATCCCCCAGACCCCAATTTCTCCTATTCAAAAACAAGCTGTATTCTTGAATTGGAAACTGTCACGTGCAAATTTTAAGCAAATATTTAACCCTCAAAATGCGACTAGTTAGTCCTCCAGGTATGTATGTTGGAGATGCACCCATTAGCCCCAGTCAAGTTACAAACCTGTCTAAAGGGCAATGCTGAAAAATCATTTGTGCAGGAACAATAATTTTGCTTCACACCTGTTGCAACTGCGCTGCTGATATAGTCATCACTGTCTACTCGGATAAGAGATGGTCTCTATGGAAACCAATGAAAAATATCTATTGTGTGTATCTTTATCCCACTTAATCATTGCTTCAAGGGAATGTGTGCATTCTCTTCAGTGGCTAGACAGATCCCTCCTTCCAGGTCCCAAGGGCTTTTCTAGATAATCACTTTCTAGTGTAACAAATATGCAATTATCATTAATTTTTTTGCATGGGATCTAGACTACCTCCCATCAGGATGTGCTTCTTTTGAGAGAGATTGCATTTTCCTCAGCATTCAAACAGCAATGTGCTATTGGTAGGCAAATGTGATTCACCCAGCAGAACCATTGCCACTGGAATGCTATGTGGAATGTGGTTGCACAAATGCCGTTGGTGCCTATCTAATAAACCTGTGATGTCACTGATCAGGACTGTGTTAGCAGACTGCACAGTAGGCAGAGAAAGGTGAGGTGTAGGAGCTTGAGTTGAGATCGTACATGGGAGAGAGAAACAAACTTAAACTCAGAGTCTTGGTTAGAAAAGGAAACGAGTTCTTTATTGTGTGAACTCCATACATGATTGGAGAGATGAAAGATAGCTCCCTATCTAGGCATCTAGTCTAAGGATGCCAATAAATGGTGGGATGGGAGGTCCTGGTGGAAGATGGAGGAAAGATACAGAGTGTGACAATGAGAGGAAGATGAGGTGTCACAAAGAGGAAGTCCCTGAGAATAGCATTCTATGAATCAAAGGGTAGTGCCAGGGCAGTAAAGAGCAAAGTGTAAACAGATCCATGACCTCTCTTTCTCTTTGGTTTGCCCTCTTCTGAAACAGACGGACATCTAGGACCATAAGAATGCTGTTTCCCTTCTTCCTCTTCTCTCCACCATAGGAATTTATTTTATTTATTTGTGTCATTTATAGTCCGCCTTTCTCATTGAGATTCAAGGCAGATTACACAGTGTGAGATTAGTACAGTCAGTATCAAGGACAATTCTTCATGGTATTTCTTGTTGAGCTGCTATAACCCCATGCTCATTCTTTTTCGTGGCACTTTTCTTGCCTTTTGTTCTAGGAACAAATTCCGTTCCCCCCGCAGTCCTCTCTCAGTAATGATGAAAGTAAGGCTACATTTCCCCTCCTGGAACTCCTATAAAGTTTTGTCCATATTTTCACTTCACATTGAATATGCTCCCTTCTTGAAGAATGGAACAGAAAGATCTAGGGAGACAACAACCATTTCCACAGCCCTGCCATTTCCCTAATAAGTTCCAAAGGAGCATGAGAATGACTCTTCTTTGGCAGGAAGACTTGCGGCATGGTGACTAGCCAGTCTGTTCTGAGTTCAAAAGCACTTTTTTTTACTTCTTAGGATCACTTCCAGTTACTGCATATAATGGAAATTATCAGTGGAATGTATGCCCCTCCAGTGTTTTGAGTCCTACTGTTTATGTTAGACTACATTGTTATATTTTGGGCTACTCTGGTAAGACAACTAGAATGTCTTAAAACAACTTTAATACGAACAGCAACTAAATTATTTTGTGCAGCAGTCTGTAACCCTTTGTGGCGGAACTAAGGTCAAGTGATTTTAGGTATTTTAGGGCATATTCACAGATTACCAGTTCCTTAATACTATTAAATATAAGCGAATTTCTCTAAACTGTAAAAATTATCACTACATACATAATTTCCTCTAGTTAACATTCAGAACTAAGGTAATATACTGGTTGGAATGCTGGATTTGACCAGAGTTTGAATCCTTGCTTGGGGTACAAAGTTCATTGAGTGATCTTTGTTCAGTCATACACTTTCAACTTAGCCTACTTCAAAGATGTGTTGTGAAAGAAACAATGGGACAAACCATCTTGAGCTTCCAGGAGGAAGGGTGGAGTATAAATGTATAATATCTCTGACTCTTTGAAGGAAGGAACAAATGAGAACTTGATTTTCTGATTCCATTGGGTGATCTACTTTGGGACATAACTTATCACCAATAATTTATCTAATTATACTTAGAGGAAGTATACACCAGAGAGGACACAGCTAATAAATAAATCAGTTTTATTCAGAAACAATATATATATTTATACAAGTTCTGAGTCACTTGAAAATAATATAGATTGTTGCCATGGCACTAGAAATTTTACATTGCAAGGCAAGGGGGAGGGGAAGGAAGAATAAAGAGGGAGACAATTTTCTCTGTTATAGACTTCTACATAGACATGAAGTTACCCCTAATCTTTTGTCACCTGTCAGACTGCAGGTTGAACATTCATTTGATGCCACTCTGGCTTGCAACTTCAACTAGTACACAAGCCAGGTATTTACATATATACAGAATATGAGGTATAATATAATATGGAGGTGTAATATATTCGAGGGCTGGTATGGAATATCTTTAACACACATTGTGTACAGTGTCAATATTACCAAGTCTGATATCTTTCCCTCTCAGCTACACAAACACACATATACTCACACAAAACAATGCACATTCATGTCTGAGGTAATTTTTTAAAAAATGTCTATCTTCAGTGCACACAGCTGCCCCAGTACACCAAGTTTTTTTTTTAAAGTGCTTCAGTCAGGGGACTTCTAGCTAAGCATAAGCAAGAATTAGGAAGCTGTTGCATGTCATTGTATCCCACTTCCTACTTTCGATGGCTCTCTGTTCTGGTGAATAGGCACAAACCTTTGCCACATGGCTGAGGCATAGACAACCACTTATTCTACTCAAATGACCGTCTGTTCTGAGCAGAGAACTATCCCAGGCTCAAGGAAAAAAGTCATTGTTGCTAAAGGGAAGGGGGGGGGGAATACCACAGATCTCAAGAACCATGTCAGGCCACGATAAAATCTCAAATTTGGTTTTAATGATAAATTGGGTCTCATTTTGTCCTTCTTCTTCTCAATAGGAATTCTGCTGTGAAGAAATGAGTCAGCTTGACAGGAGGACAACTATTCATTGATATTTTATATTCATGAAATGAAACTCCCACCATTGGACTTTGGAAGACAGTTGCACCCCAAATAAAACTTTGTGCCTTACTATTTATATGATTCGCTGAGAGAGCCCCTAGTGTCAGAAATCCCTTGGCTATTTGAAACCATTTATACACACAGGCAGGCCAGTCACATGCATTTTTACTCCATAATAATTCCTATCATATTCAATAGGGCTTACTCCCAGCTAAGTCCTTTTTCCAAATATGCCTGCACTGGATTGCAGCCAGTGTGAGAAAGCTGGTATGGGATATGAGAGATATCCACTGTGGATGTGAACATCAGAGCATAATACAGAGTATATATAGTATGGTTGTTGGAGGCATATGGGATTTGGAGTGTATATATAATAAAATATCCCAAGGCTATGTAACAGAAAATCATATGAAACAAAGTCACATGAAGCCGTAAGGTGTGCTTTTTTTTTTTTTACAGTACAACAATTTCAATTACTGTACACATTATCAAACTGGAAAGCAGCTGGCATTTCCAGATCATACTTGTAGATTAACTCAGATTTCTGTTAAAACAAACAACTTGCCATCTGGTGTTGCTTGGAAAACAAAAACCAAATGAATACTATGATACAAAGGGACATTTGCATTGATGCTATGAAAAATTGCCACTGCCACAAAAAGTGCATTTTTTTCCTGACCATCCAACAAACTGGACTTTTAAAAAACCCAGACAGACCCACTTTAGGACAAATCAAATCCATACAACGGTGTTACGGAATTGTCTTGGAATGTACCATCAGTCCATTGCCCCAAGATAAGAAGCTGAATTGAATCTTATGTCTGAAGGAAGGAAAATGATACAGATTTCTCTCCTTGTCGGCAGTGACTGTGCACTGTATGATGGGAACTTAGGCAACTCAAGCAGGCCAGATCCAACCAGTACTAATTCCTTCTATACAACTGAGCTTTGGCCTTCTTTGTACACCAAGACTCTCCAGAAGAGATAAGAACACACAAGAAGAGTAATTACCAAAAAGAATGAAGGACCTAGTCACAGGTACTGTAGGTACCCCTACCTGGAATCTTCAAGTATTTACAATACTACCCTTTAAAATATTTCTTTATATTGGTGGTGTGGTATTCTTTACCAAGTGATTTCAAGCATGAGACTCATAATTGTCCTCTACTGTCACCACTTGGGACCTATGAATAAGGACTTTGTCCAACCAACCACTTTCTTTAAGGCACTACACATACACTACATAACAGACTATCTGAAAGAACCCTTTTTTATTGGATTGTGCATTTCTCTCTTTCCCTTGTTTGTCCTTCTCTGAGGACTTTGGATTTGATGTATTTCAGGTCACTGTTGACACTGGGTCTGCGAGCGAAGGGGGAGATCATGCCATAGGCATCTGTCTCTTTGACCCTGTGCATCTTAAAGGACTTTTGGTGGAAGGCATCGCCATACTGGACAGAGATCTTTCTGTGGAGGGCAGGACTCATCTCATGGGGCAGCTTGGCCATGCTGAAGAGGACGTAGAACATCTCATTCACGTTAGTGTTCTTCTTGGCTGAAACTTCAAAGTAAGCACAGTTCTCGTCGCTAGAAACAAGTTTCTCAGCTTCATCAGAACGCACCTGGCGGTAGAGTTCACTGTGATCGTTCTTGTTGCCACAGATCACCATGGGGAGATCAGCTGTTTCCTTGGTCTTGTTTTTCAGGCAAGATTTGACTTCAAGGATCTGCTTCTGGAGTCTCTTGACCTCATCAAAGGATTCTCTGTTGTCCAGACTGAAGACTAGGATGAAAACATCCCCTGTAATGTGCCCACAACAGAAAAATGAAGTGTTACAATTTGATTGTATCTTGGATATTCTGTTGTGTAACCAAAACATTCAGATAAACATGAATCTGGGCAATCAGAGTTCTATTTGCAGATGTTTAGGAAGTTATCAGCACATATAAGAACCAACTGTGTATTTTTATACCAAGTAATTTAGTAAAATAGTCTTATGCTAAATCGCAGGGCTGCTATACTTGTTTTGTGCCAAATCCACCCTCCACTCTTTTTATTTTTGGGGAGGGATGGAGGAAGTTATCTTATTTCCTCTCTAATAATTTCCACTTCAACTGAAAATCTGTGCAGCTACAACATATCCTCTGCCTTGTCCAGTTAAGCTGACTTTCTTTGTTCTCTAGCTCAGCCACCCTTGCTCTGTCTGTTATGCTTCTTTGAACATCTCCAGCCCATTTCCCATTCTTGGATCAATCTCAGCTTCACTTTTCACAGCTTCTCTCCAATATGTCAGTCCTGATTCATTGTACCTATGCCTCCAACTACATCTTTAATATTAGGTGCTCAGTTCTATAGCTTATCTCACAGTCTTTGCACCCACACCCATTTCCCCAGTTTCTATCTTCTAGCTCCATTCAGTTACCTGTCCTCCATCTGACTGTTCCACTCACCATTTCTTAGCCTTTGCAGTTTCTAGATATCACATTACCTAGATCCTAACCTAGGAAAGTTAGGAGAGAGCTCATGTGCCTTTAGTTGTTATATATAAGGGAGACTGTGAGTTGATGAAGCTTCTCTAACCATACTGCAGCCATGGTAAGAATACTAATGAGTTACAAGAAATGCAAATATGGAAAATAACAGCATGAAACTTGCTAATCTGCTCTGTTGGGTAATGATAATCAAGATTTGGTTGCTGTGTTTTCTTTACCACCTTCTTTTGTTTGAGCAACACCCTCTGGAATGAGTAATTCTGCAGTCATGTGTGTATTAGATAACGTTCTGCTTTCCCTTTTCAAGTAACCATTTGGAAGGGACTCTTGCTAGCAGGAAACCTTGACCCCTCCGATGTGCAAAAAGAAGTGGGACTTGAGTTTAAGACCTAGAGCCACTTAGCTCGGAACATCTGAAAAAGAAGCTAGCATTTTAGACTTGGATGATCTAGAAAATCTATCTCCTCTACACCATTTGTTCCACTAGAAAAAGGCCAGCACATGTTGCAGAGAAATACTGAAATACTTAAAAATTCTTGTGCATGAGACGAGCAATCCACCACCACCCAATCTCATACAGTGTGGACACAAGAATAACCTAGAGACTTATCCCCAAGTTTTGCTAGTAAGAATCACCCTGCAACATTTGTGTATTAGCAAGGAGATGAAAAGGAGTCCACACAGCTGCTGATTTTTTTCTGAATGAGATGCAGAGTGCAAATATAAGTGCAGAATTTTCAATGGGATATATATTCTTATATTGAGAAATTCTGTACTCAGATTGCTAACCCCTAACAGTTCATGGGTTATCACAGCACTTTGAGTTGCTCCTCCTTATCTAGCTTATTCAAGTCCCTAACAATCCAAACATCTTCGTCCCATTTATAGTCTCTCTGTGGATTATTGAGGTGCACCCAGTAGACCTAATCTGGTCTGCTTTGCTGTTCTGTGCCCCATGTTTAAAAAGTTTAATGCACAGGATCGCCCAATAGAAATGAGCCACAAGTCACAGAGGTGGATACATGCTGATTCAGGTATGGGAAAGTCAGACATGGCATTGTAGCTGAAAGAAAGGAAAAAACTGAAGACCCCTTTGCATTAAATTAAACATTGATTTAAATTAGTTTTGCATTTTTGGCTCTCAGTCTCACCTAATAAATATTTAAGAATCCATAGTTGGGGTCTCAAGAGTTACTTCAGGTGCACCTAAGAGTTTTCTGCACTCACTGGGATTTTTCTATTCCTTCTCACTGCTTTCATTAATTCATTCCTATGTCTTACTACAAACTGCACCTGAATTTCTCCCTTTCAATAGCTATTGTGGCTTTGTTGTTCAGGAAACAGAAAGTCAAACTCCTCGTGGGTGCAAGGAGATAGCAGAGATACAGTTTGGATCCTGGGCTTTCTACGTTGGTCACATATTGGAGATTGAGCACAGAGTTGTTTGGAGCAAAATTTTGCCTGTTGCTTTCAGCCTTACACAAATGGCCAAACCAAAATTTCCTCCCCTAAAGAGGATTGTAGAGTCTATGGGCCTACTTGAATAGCTTATAACAGCCCTAACATAGACATGAGCAGTCTTCTAACCTGTGAGAATGGAAAGTCTCCTCATGGCAGGGAATGGATGATTCCCGGAAGTATCCAGGATGTCGAGCTGATACATGTCACCACGAATGTTGTAGACTTTGCGGTGAAAATCCTCAATGGTGGGCGTATACTGGTCTTCAAAGCGGCCATTGAGAAAACGTGAGACAATGGAGCTTTTGCCCACCCGGGAGGCTCCCAGCACGACCATGCGGTATGAGTTCTTGGCTGGAACATTCAAGGTACAGTTCCCACTGGACATAGTCTTCATCATTGCTTTGAGCTAAAGGGATACACACACACAAAAGAAGAGTTTCATCCTCAACATCAAAAACAGTATCAGTAACAACACATAGAGAACAGGAGAGAGGCTCAAGAAGTGAAATGACAGAACAGCAAGGACAGAAGAGAAATGGATAGCAACAAAAAATCAAGAAACACTGGAATATTCCCTGTGGCTTGGATTAGCAGAACAAAACCCACTGAGGGCTCAACACATGTCATTTTGAAATTTTCTGGAGCAATGAGATCTGATATTTTCTTACACAGGTAATTCTTTGGGGCATTTTTATTCTCAGGAATAACTTGTGAGCCAAGACTCTATGGAGGAAAAGGGTGGGTGGATTGCTGTATGGAAGGTGTACATTGGCATCCTTTCCTGTGTAATGGCAGGTAGAAGGAACACATTGTCCTTTGTTAATCACCATGTTCCACAGGAGGTAGTTGTAGTTGTGTGAGTGTAATAATATAATAATAATAACAACAGTTGATTTATATACCGCCCTTCAGGACAACACCCACTCAGAGCAGTTTGCAAAGTGTGTTATTATCATCTTCATGACAATCACTCTGTGAGGTGGGTGGGGCTGAGAGAGCTCCAAGAAGCTGTGACTGACCCAAGGTCACTCAGCTGGTTTCAAGGGGAGGAGTGAGGAATCAAACCCGTTTCTCCAGATTAGAGTCCTGCTGCTCTTAACCACTACACCAAACTGGTTCCCTATAATAAGATTTTTTTTTAAAAAAAGTGATTTCTCCTACTCCTACTCCTACTCACTTAGGTTTAAGAACTGGGATAAATGGCTTAAGTAGTTGCAAGTCAAAAAAGATAAGCAATAGTAAAATTTGCACCACCAAATGATTATAAGACTAGATTTCCAAAACCTGTATTTTGGGTGATTAAAAAAAAAGGTTCACTACCAAAGAAAGTTCTGCCACTAACGTGAATTGGAGGTGAATTGCAAAACCCTCCTGGTGTCTCACAAGGGATTCTGCTTTGCTGAGCAAAAATAGTACATAGCTGTTTCAGTCCATGGAGAAATTCCAAAAACAGCAGACTGGTGCTAATAAAAAGTTGTTTTGCTGGAAGATAGCTAGTCAGGAAAGGATCTTGTATTGAATAATAATAATAATAATAATAATAATAATAATAATAATAATACACTGAAAAATTGGCAGTTTATATACACAAGCTATTGCCTTTGCCTGGCTCGTGCGATTCCTACGCAGAGAGTCTTGGGTGAAGTAAGGAACGAGAGAGTAGCACTTTCTTACATAATCAAAGTGAAAGCATGCCAGTTGCTAAAACTACAGGGAGTCTAGAGGTTTCAACCACATTTCTCATCCACTAAACACTCGGCAGTGACTAAAATTGAGAAGCATAGGCGATACCCTGTAAGGAAATGTCATAATAGAGTAGTTTTGCCAGGACCTCATTGTTTTTGAATAAGATCTTATGAAAGACAATTGAGTACCTAGCGTGCTCTTTATTTAGAAATTGTTTATGTAATATGGGTTATATATATTCTCACAGGCCACTGTTATGTATCCAGACCTGGCCATCCATCCTTTTCTTTGTAATCTTGTTTAAGAAAGGAAAACTTTAAAGCAGTTTAATTCATTTTCTAATTTTCGAAAGTATCAACAGATAAACATTGTGGGGAAAAGCAGCCTTAGGGCACCTCCCTTGAAAACATATGAACCAACACATGCTTTGTTCTGTAATCCTGAGCGAGAACAGAATGTTTAGTAGACTTGCCAATCTCCAGGTGGGGCCTGGAGATCACCCAGAATTACAGATGATCTCAGCTACATGGATCTGTTCCCTTGGAGAAAGTGGTTGCTTTGGAGGGTGAACTCTATGGCATTATACCTTACTGAGGTGGTCCCTCCCTTCCTCAAACCCCACCCTTCCCAGGCTCCACCCCCAAATCTCCAGGAATGTCCCAACCTGGATGTGACAACCCTAATGTTTAGTCATGCCTAGTATAGTGCTGTATAAAAATATAGAGGAGGGGAAGCTCTGGGGAAATAGAGACATTATTCTGGAGTAAATTAGATTCAAGCAGCGTAGTCTGAACTGATCTAAATGCACCCTTATAGGAAAATAAATTCCATTGAAATCAATGGCAGCATTTCATACAATCCTGGTCCTAGCATAAGCAAGAGGCAGCCATTTCAGCAGGAGATTCTGAGCATCATTAAGTTGATCGAGTAAGATATCTCCCCCTTTAAGTGGCGAGTGCCCCCCTACAAACCTTATTAAAATGAACGGCAACTATGCAAAAGCACTATTGTGCTTTTACACACCTTCTGTCTGTGTGGAACCTCCCACTGAAGTGTCATCCGTGTTCACAGATGAGATGGGGTGCCATCTGCATTATCTCTCTCTTGGACCAAAATGTCTTGGGTCAGCCCTGATTTGGAAGTGTCCCCAAAAGACGTCTTGTTACCATAAAGAAAGCCTCTACATCAGCCAGTGGTTCCAACAGGCCCCAATTTAGACCATACTGAGCCACAATCAGAAAATTGATGTGTAGTATCAACATACCAGACCATTTTCTTGAGTTAAAGAATCCAGGCAGCCCAAAATACAATGTCAAATTGCCCCAGGGCTCAAACTGAATTCATCCCAATAACAAAAAGCTTGCTGAAGATCTCTTCTCCCCCACTGGCAAAACCAGATCCCTTCTATGCAACTGGTGGTGATTATTTGTCTCTGAAATAATATTTGAAGATAACTTCTTTCTAATTCACACGCTGTGGAGTCCACAGGTTGGTTCTAGGTTATCCAGCCTCTATCAGATGTGACGGTCAGAAGTGAGAATCTCACTACATGACATGAATTACATGAGGATGCTCAAGTGAAGGGAGACACAATGTTAGCTGGGAAGGGTGGTTAAAAAGAGAGAGCTGAAGGCTCTGTCAGTTTCAATTCTCTAGAGCCTGCAAAGATCACTCCTCAGAGGATTTGTTTATTTCCTCTTCACCTTCCCAAAGGCTCTGTCAATTTCACCTCCACTTAGGGTAGGTGAAGAGGAATGTAGGTGTTGAGGAGAACTTGCAACTCCTGGCTGACTCTGAAATCTGACAAAGGATGAGGACTCAATCTGGGTACACTGTAAAGTGTGAATTGATTAAACGCTCTCTCTTAAAAAAGGAGAGAGCCCTTTTGTTTGAGACACATAATATATTTAGTATAGGGTGCAATTTTTTTTATAATTTGTTCTCCACGTGCTGAGGAACTCATTTTCCCCTGTTCTTTCCAAAATGCTTGTGTGTGTACAGTGCCATCAAGTCATCTCAATTGTTTACAGCACAGCAAATACACAATCATCACAATCTAGCCAGGGAAGCCATCTTCCATGTAAGTAGCCAATGTGGAGATGCATATCCACCTTTGTATTGCAATACTTCTTTGGACAGTAATGAACCAACATGTGTCTTCACATTGTAATAATTATAATATTATAAATCTTGTTGCCCACCCTGAGCCTGCTTGTGGGGAGGGCAGGCTAGAGATGCAATAAATTAAATTAAATTAAATTAAATTAATTCATGGCAATGGAAATGTGCATGCCCATGCGGAGCTGCTATGCACGGCTGCATGTGCTGTCAAGTTACAACCATGTTATGGTGATTCCAACAAAAAGCTTTCAGAGCCAGTGAGAAGCAGAGGTGGTTTGCCTTTGTCTTCCTCTGTAGAATCTTGCAACTCTACTAGTTACTTGTAATTAGTCTGGGACCAGTGCATGAACTTGGGGGAAAGTCAAGTTATGCTTGGCAGCCCATTCCTAAAGTGTTTACTTGGAAGTTGGTCCCATTGAGTTCAGCGGGCTTACAGAGAACCCTGCTGGATCAGCCTAGAATGACTAGGCTGACTTACCAGTCAATATGCTTTAGATGACACTTCCACTCTAAGCGCTTAGCCGAGTGCTTCAGTGTTCTTCAGACTGAAACCACTTATTACCCACAACAAGAACGACAACTGTTCAAGCTTTCAAAAGCAGATATATCAATTAAGTCACCTGAAATGTCAGTGTTATGTAACATTAGGACACTGACAATTTTCCTCGTTCCTGTTCCTCTGGTCTACTGTGCAAAAGGAACCAGAGGCAGGCAGACAGAAGGGCTACTGCCCCTGTCCCAGTTGCAAATCTGTCCACCTCCATGATCTCATTGGCCTAGGGAGCAGGCACTAAATATAGCTGCACCTTTGACAAGACTCTTCCCATCATTATGAAAGTTGGAAAGATGGTAAAAGCAGGAAATAGAAGCTGTTCTGATCTTGTTGGTGGCATTAATAGATCTTGGAACTTCCTTCAGTGTCTCTGGCTGGTCGGGACTTCTTTGAAAGGCTGACTGCAGCAAACACTTGTTTGTTAACATGTATGTCGTTGGCAGCACTTCCTTGTTGGGTGTATGCTGGGTTGCAAACCCAGCTTTGCCTTTGAAGTACATGTGAAATGGCTCTGTAGACATTCTGTGAACTCCCAGTTCTCCCAAAGACAACTTCCCTATCTAAGGATACAAGGCTTTGCAAACTTACTTGGGGGTTAGCACCATTAAATCCAGCACTTCTGAGTAAAAGTGCTTAGGATCAGTTACAGCAAAATCCTAAACAGAGTTACACCCTTCTAAGCTAATTTACTTCAATGGACACACAGAGACATAACCTGCTTAGGACTGCACTGCAAGTAAAACACCAAACTCTCTAACAAAATTTGCTTCACTGCATTTTAGTAGGACGTTTAGCCTTCCTTTTAACAAAGTACTTTATCCCTGATTTGTCTTCATGCACTCATATGGTGTCATAGATGCACTCATATGGCTTCATGTACTCATATAAGAAGCCAGAGGATGAAGAGTATGATTTGGATGGAGGGCTCTAATAAATCAAAGGTCTTTAAAAAAACTATTATCCAAAAACAAACTCAGTTCAATTGCAACAATTAATTAATGCTTTGCGTATTATTGAGAAGGCACCTTAATTTACCCAGTTTGTATGCAGTGTAAATATAGATGTCCTATATAATCACAATTAATTTTATATCCCATCTTTCCAGATTTGGACACCCTAATGTTACAGACACACTTCAGATCACTAATAGTATGCTGTATTGTTATTAATCTATATTGCCTCTTTGCAGTCTAATACAATTTGTGTGTTGCGTTTCCAAGCTCCTTGGTTTTCCTTTTTGGCACTCTCTGTAAATTCGTCTTACAGAGGTACAGTTAAGTTGAATGTCTAGTCCAAGGTCAAACAAGTCAATAACCTAATGCTGGAACTTGGTAATCAAATTCAGGTTTTTTTTAAAAATTGCATGCAATATTCACACTCTAGCCATTGAACCGCTCTGCCTATTTGATTAGTAGTAACATACATATCTATTCAACAAGCGGAGGCATCGTGGTAAGAGTCAGAGATACAACTTCTTTCCAAGCTATTTATATTTTTGTTTTCTTCGCATTCACCTTAAGATACCCTTGAGAATCTCATTCTATGCGCCTGGTTATTGGCCCTAAAATAGCTTCTGGCCATTCCCTCTGGTTTTGCTTTTTGGGCTATGCATGGCAGATTTGATTCCTTCAGCACTTCGGTTTCTGCTGCTATTAATCTTTTAATTGCCTCCACCGAAACGCTGGAGCAACGTGTGATGCGTACTTCAGAACATTGGCCTTTCATGCACCATGCAGACTCTGTCTTTACTTGCTGTTTCTCACATTGGAGCAGTTTTTCTCTGACTCATAAAAATCCCCTTTTTTGCCTCACCAAAAGCCCTTTGTGTGTAGTGTGTGTGTGTGTGTGTGTGCGTGTGTGTGTGTGCGCGTGCGTAATGCATTGTAAAGATGAATGACAAAGTCTTGTCCATCTACTAAGTATAAGAAAATCAACAGAAAGACAGCAAGTGATGCAGAGAAACTACTTTCACTCAAGCTGAATTTATACTTTTGCTTTTACAGTAATGGAAGTTTTAATGTTACGCGTGTTGATCGTTTCCTGCTTGTGCCTTCAATCCCTTGAATTGATTTAAGGCAATATATTAGCCCATACTGAACAATACTTTGACTGTACTTTCTTGCAAGCTAATATTTTGGAAAGTTTTCGTTCTTGCTATCTGTTTGATTGGGGAAACTGAGGCACAGTTAGACTGTGATGACTGTAAGGTCAGTGAACTGGTCAGAGGCTGGTTTAATTGCTGGCAAGATTAGTACATACCCATGTCCCCTCCCCTTTTCTGAAGCCTTTCAGCTTTATATTTCATAGACTTTTAATATTAAATCCATCAGAAGATCATTGGGTCCTGAAATGTTACGTTTTTTGGTCTTGATGCTTTATGTTTTCTTAAGGATCAACAGAGGTTTCAAATTCCATGCGAAGTGTGCCTTAAATTGCACCCTGCCTCCTCAATTCCAGACCAGTATGAGAGATATCACAACTAGCACACAAAAAATAAAGCTGACCCAGGTATAGAGAACTGACATATAGTTAGACAACCTGTGCCAAAGCCCTGCCTCTCGCAGCTTTCCTGTCTCTTTGTTTCCTTTGCCCAGGTGCTGGATTTCACCTCCTCTACCTTTGATCATCTCCCGGGCACCTGAAACCAACAAACGACTGTCCCATTGCCTGTAAACACAAGCTCGGTCACTTTCTTTACTATCCTTAGTTGGACAGGATAGAAAGACAGAGAGAGTAAAGCACACCAAATTATGTGGAACAGACCTGTCCTAGGATACACACTCCTTGAATCCCTTTCCTTTAAAAATGCATCTAGGCAATTTGTGATCTGGGGCTAGAGCCCGTCACTTACCTTTCCTCTCCTTGGAAAGCAAGTCCCGGATCCTTGTGCACGCAGCAAGGCTGACTCCGTGGACTGCCAGCAAGCGCTGCTGCAGCGATGAGCTCTTGCTTTCTGCCCAACTCACTGGTTTCTTCACACGTGGCCTCAGGGCAACAAGGCTTGCAGTGGCTGCTTCTCCGTACGGAGAGCTTCTACCAAATCAGAAGGGACGCATGGCTCCAAGTTGGGTCTGCAGTTCACCTTTCGCGTCTAGCTTCTGAAGAGGTGTGTGAGATCTCTTCGCAGTGCCTTCAGTTCACTCCAAAACTGAGCGAAGAGTCTCCCCCTCAGGCATGTACCATTGTCTTTCTTGTAACCGGCGATTCAGAAAACTCCTTTTGGTGGAAGAGGGGGGCTCTGGTGCGACATCTATCCATAGAAACTGGTGGGTACATCTCCCTGACTTATGCCCTTTCTTGTGCGGCTCCCTGGAGGTAAAGGCAAGTGGATGAAGAGGGCTAGAAGGCTCTCTCTCTCGCTCTCTCTCTCTCTCTCTCAAAAAAGAAAAGCAGAAACTTGAAAGTCACTCTCTGACTCTCCTTGAAAAAATAAACATAGAAGATGAATGCAGGGTTTGGTTTAATGTGTTTGACCACAAAAGCGATCTCTCTCTCTCTCACTGTGCCTCTGCCTTTCTCACAGCAACTGGTCAATTCCAGTTTCCTTTTGTAGAACTCACACAGATAATTGCCTCCCTGTCAGTGTCTGTAGTTGGCAATTGTCCTTTAACAAGGGGGTGGGATCTTGTGGAAGAGAGGAGGAGGCGGCTCAAAACGAAGCGGTTTTCTTTGCACTGCAGATTAGGACTATAATATTTCCCATATATCCCAAAAAGGTGCTAAGGACTGTGTTAAGACTTGGTTGTTGTGTTCAAGGCACAAACTCATACAGAGTGAGGGCAAGGACAATAACAGTACAATAATTCCTTTCTTTGTTTATACCCTAAGTTTATACCCTGTCAAAAAGGGAATATAACTTTTTCTTCCAGTGTCTTCTGGCTTGAAGGAAGCAAACAGACTGGAAAAAAATTTAACAGGAACATCCCGCCTTGCTGCAGTTCTCTCTGGTTTCTCTTTTGAGACAGAACATCTCCTACTGCAATATTTTGCAGCTGTTACAATTTTCACTGCAGGCTGGTTCAATCTCATAAAGAGCTAAACTAGACTGAGGATACTAAATGGCTTGGGACTTCATTTCCTGTGCTAGCTTCCCTGGGAGAAATCCACCCCTACCAAGACTATTTAAAGACCGGATGCTGGTTTTGTAATGCAAAAAGACCCTGCCTGCATACTGGCTCTCCCCTTTAAGCCCCTCAGATGACTTGTCAATCACCTTCTCAGCACCACTACCTGTTATGTGCCATGTGCAGCAACTCATCTCATCACTTTATGCTCAAAGGGTGGCTTCAGCTCACAGGAGACTTCTGTGATGTATCATAGTGAAGAAATAAATCACCGGTTCCCTCTCATATGGTTGCATGTTGGTATAACATGGAGGGGCTTTCTTATGTCATTTGCTTGTCTATGATTTTGGAGAACGTTAATATGTATGTACATGTGCAATGCATGTATACTTCTCTGGGGAACAGCTGAGCTGTTTCTGGCATCTCTTTGTACATGTAATTCTAAGGAAATGAACATATTTATTATCCATGTATTTAAAGGATTTATACTCCAGCTTTCAGATCTTCAAGGCAGCCTGAAGATCTGTTTGGACATAGCTTTTTCTGTCTCCATGCAAGTAGGCATATAGCTCTTCCACCATACACCAAATCAGCAGACTTCCTTGCCCTACACTTGATATCCATGCCAGAGGGCTCATACCTTGGAAATGTGGGCAGGGCTAAGACCACTTATCCTCTGGCCCAGCTTTGCCCAGTTTCATTCTGGGTTAGAGGGCTGGTGGTCAGGACTATTCCTGTCTCACAATTTTCCCAACAGGCTCAACGGCAGTTATAATTCACAGAGAATGGACAATTGGTGGAATGACCTTCCAATGTGAGGGGTGGCTCCTGGCCTCCATTATGAATCGCACTGCTGCTCCTTCTAGTTTGAGAAACCCCAGGTCCCATAAGAAGAAAGCAGAGCCGGTTGGGGTTGGGGTTGGGGTTGGGGTTGTTAGGGTTCCAGACTGAGATTGAGGCGGCCTAGGTTTAAATCACCACTTGGTGAAGGAAGCTTGGGTGACCTTGGGATACTCTACTGATTCCTGGCCTAATCACAGATGGGTCTGAGGACAAGAGGGAGGACCAGGAATTGTGCCCTGAACTCCATGAGGAAGGGTGGGATGTTTTAAAAAATGTAATAATGAATAGATAAGGCTACGGTTCCCCAGGACACCAGCCTTTCCCCAGTTTCCCAGAAGGCTGATGTGGTTTCTCCAATGTTCTCTGGGCTCCTTACATTCTGCCAGTAGTGAGAGGGAATGAAGCAAGACAGTGGCTATGATGCTGCCAGCAGAAAACTACTTAGAATCTACTAACTAGGCTGTCTGTCTACTAGCTTCTACAGGCCAGCCAAAGCAATCCACACCATAACGCACCACCTGGAGAAAGAACTGGTGCACTCCAGAAAGATACTAGTAGTTATAGTAAAGTGTCCAGTAGCACCTTTAAGACTAACCAACTTTATTGTAGCATAAGCTTTCGAGAGCCACAGCTCTCTTCGTCACATGCATCTGACGAAGAGAGCTGTGGCTCTCGAAAGCTTATGCTGCAATAAAGTTGGTTAGTCTTAAAGGTGCTACTGGACTCTTTACTATTTTGCTACTACAGACTAACACGGCTAACTCCTCTGAATCTATGACCATAGTCGTTATAAATTACTCAGTCAAGGATGCCAGGAATCTACCCCCAAACAGGAAGGCCTTCGGAGGCTACATTGATTTTGTGGCAACTTCAGGGGACAGTAACTTTTACTTCTGGCCTTACAGACACTGACTCCCCCTACCCCAGTCCTGATTAAGTTCCATTGAAATTTCCCACCATACTTCCCATTTGTTCATCTACTGTACTCTTGTATTCTATATACATTGGGGCCCACGTATTTCTGAGGCTGCCTATTCCCTCCACTCACAAACTTCAATCTACTAATAAGCTTCTCATGATGGTTCCCATCTGCCAGGTGCCATCAGCTGCTTTTACTGGGATGGCCCCGACCCTCTGGACTTGTCTCTTGGGAGAGACTCAAAGTGCTCTTTTCCTCCTGTCACCCTGGGGAACTTGCAAGACTGCTTTGTGTAGAAGGGCATTTGACTGAACAATGTTGGTCAGATACCTTTGCAAGGCTTCCAAAAGGTAGAGACCAGGGAGACAAAATTTGTTGGGCCCCGGTCACTAAGGGGGCCTTCAGAGCCAGTCAAGACAGAACAAGTGTTGCTTTTACTAGGGTGAGGGAAGTGATTTTGGGCCAGTCGTTCCCTTTCAGCCTAACATAACTCACAGCAGTGTTGTCAGGATAAAATATACACTGCTTTAAGTGAGAGCAACTGTGAGGCAATATAAAAATTAGAACGGACTCCACCACACATACAACTACTAGTTTATTGATGTTAAGGGCAAGGTATATGCTTGGTTTCATATGATGCTGGTGTGTGTGGATTGGGGTGGGGAGTAGTACAGGGCAGAGGGCATCTTTCTCAGGAAACTGGCTGTGGTGATTCTTGGCAGCATCCATTCTTTGAGGTAATTTAACTTTTTACTATTGTAAACCCTGGTGTAGTAGTTAAACATTAGACTAGAATCTGTGAAACCCAGGTTCAAATCCCCACTGTGACATGAAGTTTGCTGGATGATCTTGGGCCAGTCTTATCCTCTCAACCTAACCTACCTGAGTTGTTGTGAGGGGAAAACCGAAGAGGGTAGAACCATGTCTGCTAGTGCCACCCTAGATCCTTGGAAAAAGGGCACATTGGAGAAGCTGCCTTATACCGAATCAAAAAGAGTCCAGTAGCACCTTTAAGACTAACCAATTTTATTGTAGCATAAGCTTTTGAGAATCACAGTTCTCTTCGTCAGATGCATGGAGGGCAAAAAGAAACTGGTCAGATATAGAAGCGGAGAGGGGAGGGCGGAGTAGATGCAAACAGCTCCTTCTGATATGGAGATGCAGACAGCTCCTTCTGATATGGAGATCAGTTTGCTTCTGTTAAGGAAATCAGTTACCTCTGATAATGAGATAACCATTCATAGTCCCTATTCAGTCCCAGCCTGTCAGAGTCAAATTTACATATGAATTCCAATTCAGCAGCTTCCCGTTGGATTTTGTTTTTGAAAGGTTTCTGTTGAACTGAATGAGATCATTGGTCTATCTGAGTATTGTTGTCTACTCAGATTGAGAACAGCTCTCCAGGGTGTTTCATATCACCTACTACCTAATCTATTTTAACTGGAGAAGATGAGGAATGAACCTGGGATGTTTGGCATACAATGCAGACATTCTACTACTGTATAAATTGTATTGTATTGTATTGAATTGAATTGTATTTCTCCTTTCTCAAGCCCACATACCATTAATAAGAGGTAGAAAAACACTGAGAAATGGGCTATGATAACTATATGGAGGAAAAAAGGAGCTGAAATGATAGAACATTTTACATTTTACATAAAATCTCCAGGGGGCACTAGGAGTTTCCTGGAATTATATCTGGTCTTTAGACTACAGAGATCAATTCCTCTGGGAACAATCGAGGCCCAACTGCTTTGGAAGTTGGGGCTATATGGCATTATACCCCTCTGAGGTCCTCCCTAGGAACCATCTCCAAATCTCCAGTAATTTCCCACCCCAGAGATGGCAACCCTAATATATATTGCGAAAAGGCGCATACACGTCCAGCCTTGTTCTTAATCAGCTGTGTAGACAGAGGTGCAGTTTACACCAGGGAAGATATCAAAAATACTGCGATGATACAGCTACCCTCTCCCACTGCCTTTCCTGTGATGCCAGGGCAGATTAAAAGTCACTTAAGACTGCAACCATCTGTCGGCTGTTGGATGGCCTAAACAGGTGTTTCCACAGAGAGCTTTACTAATGAGGGGAGAGAAGGCAGCAGAAAGGGGAAGCAGTCAGCAGAGCATACAATGTGTGTGGGAGAACAATTGCCAGTGCTTGTGTACTATATAGTTACATCATATTACTGAACTGGAATTAAGATGATACAGCTACTGAATCAAAAAATGGGCCTTGATTGTACATAGTTTGGGTCCACTTTCAGGTTGAATGTATCTTCTACGCAGAAGCAAACTGGGCATATTAATGCTACAAAAACAATTTGTATGTCTGGAACACTGTCAGCGCCAGGGTTTCTGGCACCTGAGGCCAGGGGCAGCTTCAGGTCTGCCCCTGCCTCCTTGCATACACACGTGTGCAAAGCGCGTGTGCACCAGGACTGCAGGGGGGCAGCTGGGCAGGAGGGCTGTCCGCTCAGGCTGCCCCGTGCTACCGCTGCTGGTGTGCATTCCCAGCAAGGCAGAGCAGGTGGCTGGGGAGGCAGCCCTCCTGCTCTGTTGCTCCACACTCCACCCTGGATGCCTGCAGCGCCTGGCCCGCGGCTGCTGCTCTTGGCCGGGGGTGTGTGCTGGCGGCAGCAGGGGAGGGCTGGGAGGCTGCAGTAGCTGCATGGCAGGCGGCCGGGGCAGTCCGTGGGTGGCTTCCCATCCTTCCTGCTCAGCCACCCGCGAGCTGCTGCCACCAGATCCGCAGCATATGCCCTCACCCCTGGCACCCCCTCCGGCGCCTCAGCACTGGAGGTGGTTGCCGGACCTGCCTCAATGGAGGTGCCAGCCCTGGTTTGAAGAATGACCTCCAGTTCTACATGACTGTTTTAAGACTGTTGAAAAGAATAGACAGTGCAGTCTGTCTTAGTACAAGTGCACACAGACTTCAGAGGGGCCATAGAGCTAGAAAGATCGAGAGGTCAGGACTAGACATGGGCATGAACCAAAAAAAATTACAGAACCAGAGGATTGTGGTTCGGTGCAGACCACGATCCCGAATTCCCGAACAGCAATGAACGTCCCGTTCCCAAACCCGGATCGTGGATCGTGGATTGTGAAACCCATCCTGGGAGCCCATGGCTATTTATAAGCATGGGTCCCATTCAGCAACACAGGAGGTCTGTGTTTGGCCGTTAGAGCTGCCTATCAGGGTTTGCAGGGATGAGATTGGAGTGCCCATGGCTACAGAACACCCCCTTTCCCCTCCCTCCCCTGGGTGTCTTCTCCCAACTTGTGACTGCTTTGCTGCTCCGTGGTTGGAAGGAAGCCCTGCTGATCAAGGAAAGCTGGGCTTCCATTCGGGTTTCCAGGGCGTCAGAAGGAGGGCAAACAGAGCTCAGGCATTCCCCTGGCTCCGTTGCCAGGGGAATAGATTGCTGGCGCCTGAGTGTCTGGATCCCCAAATTGAGCCCGAACACCACAATCCAGGCCTCTCCCGACCGCTGGATCGTTGGCCATGGACGATCACGATCCGCCGGGTCATGATCGCATGACCGCCATTTGTGTGGGTTTTTTACGTTCGTAATGCTGATCGTGCCCATCTCTAGTCAGGACTCTCTTCGCCCCTTTGTTTTGATCTGCCCTGTTACTGTCCCTTTGACCCTAGATGACTGTTCTTTGGGGATATTTTCTTTTGGTTGACGCTTCTCTTCCCCTTTTTCTTTGTCTAACCTCCATAGGAGCAAGATGTGCTCCTCTATATCTCTATCCATCCCAGCACAGACAGATAGTTCAGAACACTCTCTCTTTTCTCTCCTATCTAGTAAGGACTCGGAGTTCCTTATAATAAGGAACTTCTTTACTAAAGCCGAAGACCTCCTGTGAACTTAATTTCTGATCAGCAATGCAATTACGTTGCACAAAGAAATACTAGATTCAATAGAGATGTGGCTCATTCAAGGCACTTTGATAGTTTCAGGTTAACATCTGAAGTAGTAGAAGAGCAAGACTGTGGCACAGTAGCACCTTAAAGACCAACTAGATTTCCAGGGTATAAGCATTGACTCTCAAAAACTCATAATCTGGAAATCATAGAATCATATTTGGTCTTACTGGACCCAACTCTTGTTATTCAAGGTGTTACTGGACCCAACTCTTGTTATTCAATGCAGTGTTGCTCAGATTCAAAGTTCTCCTTGACCCTGCACAGAAGTAACTTAGTAAGCTGTTGTTACTACTACTTGCTATTGTTGCAGTCCATGTCACGTATCTCTGGTTTTTGCCTCTGTGGATGAATGTGCTGAACTGGTTTTGGTTGCAGCGATAAGGTCAATTATTGAGACCATTATCAAGCTGTTCATCAACCGTCTTAAACAACAGTAATGCAACAGTAAATTCTTGCAGATCTTAATGACTAACAAGTTTACAGTAGGATCCACTTTCCAGGTCTAGAGGCCATTCATCAAATGTATGAATGAAAGCTTATGCTACAATAAACCTGTTACTCTTTAAGGTGCCACAAGACCCCTCATTTGTTTTTGCTGCAACAAATTAATTCGGTTATCCATCTGGAATCTACTGTCTTGAAAATATGTATGGTGTAGTGTTTGATGTGTGGGACTATAATCTGGGGGAGACATTTTTGAATTCCCATTCTACCATAAAACTCATTGGGTGACATTGGGCCAGTCTCTGGCCCATTCTGCATGGCAGACTTCAAGCCAGTGATGCTGAACATTCATGCTGATTGTTGCTGAAACGGCTTGCGGTCCCATCATTCTCCATTGCATGACCTTGAGGCAATTTGGTGTCTGCTTACAAGGTGAGATGTGTCTGTTTGGAGCCACATTTTGCGGGGAGCTACATTTTTTTTCACATGCGGTAACGTAATGTTGGAATCCATCCCTTCCCTCCCTGCATTTGCTGATTGGGCAGTCCCATGCCCACTGGAGAGGCAAATGGTGGCAGAGTTCTGGGGGGAAACATGTTCCACTCTCATTCTTTTCTTTTGGCTTTTTAAAAAGCCAAGCCAGGAAAGAGTTAAAATACTGCTGCTTCATTCCCTCCCGGCAGCTTCCCTGCCACTTTGTTTCAGAAACAGCAGTGCAAAACGCTTTTTTCCTCTTTGACATTAGCAGAAGCCTGAAACATGCTGGGAGGGAGGAAAAAGCAGCCATTTAATCGTTTCCTGGCTTTTAAAGCCAGGAGGAATAGGCAGTATGTTACTACTCATTCCTGGCTTTGAAAAAAAAATAAATGAAAGTGTGCACATACTCCCAAGGGAGGAAGGGGAAAGCAACCATTTAACCCTTTCCTGGCTTTTAAAGCCAGCAGGGAATAAGCAGCAATGTTAGGACTTGTTCCTGGCTTTCAAAAAAATAAGAGTGTGTGCGCATACCTGTGAGGAAAGAAGTGAACAGTCTTATGACTCTTACCTCACTTTACTGATAAAAATGGCAGAAAAGGAGTTCAGAGAGCTGAGGAGGGTGGGAGTGGTTACTGGTGAAGAGACCAATCAGCTCCCGGTGAAAGGAAGGGGGAGGGGAGAGAGGCAGAATGGGAATTTTTGATTCTTCATGGACAGAACGCATGCCAGCAGTGATTGGGCAGCAGCTTCAAAAAAATCACGGTATGTGCGCAGGGGAAAAAAATGGGGAAAAGACGGAAAAAAACCATTTCTGTTTCCCATGACTCCTTTGCAGGTGCAGAACTTGGGAGAACATGGGAAGCAGAATAGATTTTGAAATGCTGTAAAGTGACCATGAGGAAAACACCACTCTCTCAGCCCAACTTTTCTCACAGCATAACAATGGAGGAGGAGAGAACATTATAAACTGCTTTGGGTTTCCACTGGGAAAAAAGTGAGGTATCACTAGAAATATAAACAATTGTACCAAACTGAAAGTTTGTGCTGGTTGCAAGATTGGTTGACTCATGCAATGGATTTTTCATCTGCATAAGAAGTCCTGACCTTTCTTGGCTATACAGCTGAACAGTTTCTGTGACCGTGACAGCTCATGCAGTAATAAAATACAATTTCCTCTTGGTCATATCATATCTGCCTTGTTTATGTGTTACATTTGTCCATACAGTATCCATTGAAAGTAGAAATTGCTGGACAAAAAGTGTATATTGATCATCCTCCAGTTCAACTCGTGTATTGCTGGTTCCTTGTGATTGGACAGTGTATTGTTCACCAAGCTGTTCAGATACATCTACAGAGATTTGATTGTACCACTTGTATGATTATACTGCTTTCTTGCAGCTGCCATCCCTCCCTCCACCTGGATTATCCCCAATTCTTAAAAAGGAAAGCTATCAAAAATTTTAAAGGTTGAGACTTACTATTTAATGGCATCTGTGTGCCTTTAGTGTCTACCCAGAACCAAGGTAAACCTTTGGTCACTTCTTGGAATCAGTTCATTAATAGATGCCACTGACTGCACAGGTGCAAAAATCAGACAATGCAGTCTGTCCAATGTTGATTCTTTAATGGAATCAGATGAGATGAGTTGCAACTAAGTCTGTGCTTGGCAAATAGGTCATTTTAATGACCCAAACATAACTTTCTTGGGGCAGAGAAGTTTTACTGTGTAAACTGTCACAGAGGTAGATGACACAATATTATTAGTAATGGTCAGGGCTCATTTTGAGGGGGAACGCACAGGAACGCAGTTCTGGCAGTTCCCCAAAGAGGTCACATGTCAAGTGGCCCTGCCCACCTAACTCTCGGCCATTTTGGGCCTGTTTCAGCCTGGATTGGGGCTGAAACAGCCCGGATTGGGCCTCTGACGGGTGGTGGATTACTCTCCTACTCAGCAGCAGCCCGATCCTGACCATTTTGGGGCCCTTTTTGGCCATTTTCAGCTCCTTTTTGCCATTTTGGGCCCAATTTTTGCCATGAATGGCCAGAATTGGGTCCAAAACAGCCAGAATAGGTGATGCCAGGGGGTGTGGCATATGCAAATCAGTTATGCTAAAGACACACTTCCGGTGATGGCAAGGGGCATATGCTGATGAGTTATGCTAATGAGTTATGCTAATGAGTTCCTCCAGCTCTTTTCTATGAAATGATCCCTGGTAATGGTGATGGTGGTTGTGATAAATATATGCATGCAATTCGGTGTAACTTACTGTGAAATCTTATGAAGTTACTCTAGTCTAAGCCAATTTAAATCAATGGGCTTAGACTGGAGTAACTCTGCATAGGATTGCATTGTCAATCTGATATTGTGGGATTCAATGGGCTGATCTTGATCTTCTGGCTATATCCACAAATGTATGTGTTGTTAAACCAATGAAAAATTAATAGCAAATGGAAAAGAAGGAAGAGCAGAGAGATATGCAGATGTCTGCTCCCTGAACCCTTAAGGTCGATGACCATGGGACTGACGCAGAAGATCTGGATTTTCACACAAATACAGCTCTGACAGGGAAACAGGAAAGAAGGAAGCCAAAGAAGAACTCCTAAAGATTTTCTCAGAAGTAAGTTTCATTTTTCCCCAGTGGGGCTACTGCTTACTATCAGTAAAGTGTTCTTAGGATGGCATCCTAAAATACCCTGCAAAGCTTACAGAACATCATTTGAAAACATCTCAGGACAAGCATACTGAAGGCAGAGGCAAAACAGCCTGGAAATGAGCTAGGATGCATGAAAAATGTATGACCCCAAAGTTTGTAACAATGCAGCTCTCTGCAGGGCATGTGATGTTGTCTCTGGCAGGTAGTTCTATTTTGGTCTCCATTACGATGTGTCCTTTTACAGCCCAGGCACTTCCAGCTGCTGATGGATCAGCTGGGACAATTTAAACACGTCTATCTGCTGGGCCTCCATCTGGCTCATCAAATGGACCAAGCAAGGAAGCAACAGACAAAAACAATTTACAAAATGCTATCTTGTGCTCTCATTTTAAAAAGTGCTGCACCACTCTCAGTTCTGCCTCAAGATGGAGAGGAGAAATAGTCTAAATGTCTGTTCCTTCCATGGACATCCGTGCGGTTTGTGGTCAGAGAGTGATTCAAAGCTGCCACATTGGTATTTTGAAGGTTATGTTTCAATAGTTTCAATAGCATACAACTGGGAAATAATCCTTTAATCACCTTTCTTAGTTTTCTCATTGTAACCACCATGTGGGGCTTGATTTAAATGTAATATTGGATATGGCAGAAGTATATTCCTGTAGGACCTCACAGTCACGTGGCGTCTTGTATAAACTTGGCCCATCTATCTGTGCAAAGCAGTTATGCAAGTAGCAATTCAGTTTAAATGCACATCCCCAAGGGTGAGTTCTTTGGCCTCAGCCACTATCTCATTTAAACTGGCCTTAGACTGGTTTCACTTTTTAAAATACAGTAAGGAATGCATATAGCAAAAGCAACCATCACATAACCGCTGCCACCCCTACCACTATCACCCCACTACAGCCCAGAGACTGGAGCATCTAATGCCTCTCCCCTCCTTGTTTCCCAGGAACCTTTAAACAAAGAGCAGCAAGCCACTCATGCTTAAAAGAGTTTCATGAGGATGAGATGTGAATTTTCTGGAAATCCTATAGAAAAGGTGTGGCTTGCTGCTGTGTGTTTAAAGATGCCTGCGGTATGAGGAGGGATGGAGCATTACCTGCTATGGCTTAAGACAAGCTCAATTATTTTGAAAGATAGTTCTTTCAGAACTATAGCTTCAGCATGGGTTACGCTAAGCCTGGCCTGCATAACTTATGACCCACCAACAAGAACATAACCCAGAACCTCCTGAAGCTGTATGCCTGTCTGCCAGCATGTGCAAGCATGTCTAGCAGACTAAGTGCAAGAGGGCACAATCTAGCAAGCAACTGAGAACCACTGCTTCTCCAAGCAGTGAGAAGTTCTAGGAATAGCATGGTTCTCTTTGGAGGATAGAGTGCTAAAAGACCCATTTTGTTGTGTGTGGGGGGATAGTACTTGCTTTGTTTACAAGACTGATTTCACACCACTAAGGGGTGTCAGCCAACTCACAGGAATGTCTTCCTGTTTCATTATCTCTGTTTCTTCCAGCATCTCACCTGCACTTTCTTTTTATGCTTACACACACACACACACCTGACTCACCTGTTCCAAACCTTAATGGGCACTTGGCTAAGAGCTATTTCCTAACACTTTAGGACCTTTGAGGGGATAGCTACAATAATTAAGAAACCTTACCCCTTTTTGTTACAGGCTCAAGTTTCCCAAGGTATGCCACTTTAGGCAGGGCCGGCGCCATCACTGAGACAGTGAGGTGGGCGCCGCTGGTGCTGAGATGCCAAAGGGGGCACCGGAGGGGGTGCCGGGGATGGAGGCATGCGCCACAGAGCTGGCATGCCTGGCCTGCAGCTGCTGCAGCCAGCCAGCCATCCCTGTGCCGCCGCTGCCACCACATGCCCTCGGCTGGGTGCAGCAGCCGCAGGCCAGGCATGGCAGGCGTCCGGGGCGGTGTGCGGAACCTCCCCAGCCACCCACCGCACCCGACTGGAAGCGCAGGCAGCCTCTGCGTGCTGTCCCAGCCACCCGCTGGCCAATGGGGCTGGCTTGCTGCATGATGACATCATCATGCAGTGATGTCATCATGCAGTCCGGGGGGCGCATGCGCACTATGTGCATGCAGCTGCGGGCGCCAGAAACCCTGGCGCCACTCCTGACTTTAGGCCAAGCCCATAAAACATACTGATCAAAACTGTCATACTGACAGTTATCAAAATTTCAAGCTATAACCACTATAAAAAACCCTTTGGCAAGACAGACTTTTTAGTGCAATTCTGTTCTATGGCAAGGTGTGTTTATAACTCTCAGCTGAATGGTAATGTCCCTGTCAGTTACATGTTTGCTGAGTCACTCTCTCCTCATTCTCCCCCTCCCTCCCTTTCAACTCCTTTAAGGGAGAGAACCCATAATAATAGCCAAAGCTGTACATTTCTGAACAGTGCCAACTGTAGTTAATATTTCAGTCAGATTATTTATAAGAATGATGCTATTGAACAGAGTATTTTTGGTTGGAGCTTTGATTAGTTTTTATCTGAATGCACATCCCTAATGCCAAGCATTGAAAAGCCACGTCCAATGTCTGGTGGACTGTATGTATTCAGCTTTCCATAGAACAGAATTGGTGGGTCACAAATTGCAGACCTGTGCTACATTGACATCATTCTAACGCTAATAGTCTCTTCATTGGGCCAATCATTCTTATTCATCCATGCAATGATATTGTAAGGAAGATAATTCATATTCTAGCTTTACAGACGGAGAACTGAGAGCAGTTTCAGGCATTGCATGGAAGTTGCGACAATAGATATGCGGGTGAGTCATAGGATCTGCTTTTCATGGGTGAGTATATGAGGTGCATCTGGAACTCACGCATTTATCCACAGGGAAGATGGGCCAGTTCCCCATTTTGGATGTTTTGCCAGAAGCACCAAGAGCAGATGAATGAAAGCCTTGTACATTTTAACGTTTCTCTTTGAGTGCTGGAAAATGAGACTCATGACATCCTACTAGAGCTGCTCCTGTATGAAGGCTAATGCAGCTCTGAGCAACGATGAGACAGAGACCTGTCCAGATGCAGGAGGATTTTGAAGCCAGGACTGCATCTGTACATCATTGGATATTTCACTGTAATTGAACAATAGCAATAATTCACAACTGGACTGACCTTTGAGGACAAAGCAATCTAATTGCAAATGACTACACTACTGTAACGAGGAGTGCAATAACCAATGAGGTGTGTGGCTGCAGCCCTGGTCTCCCAGTTGTCTCCATCAAGGGTATTATTCCATTTACTTCAGACAGTTTCAGTCATATGCTTCTTTTCCATACTCTTCTGCAAGCAAAATTGAAATAGGAGTTGCACCCAACAATTAATAAGATACTATATTTTCCATTAAAAGATCTCTCTCTCTGAGCAAGATCTTTTTACATGTCTTTTTGGAAGGAAGGAAATCCTCTTCTATAAAAGTCCTGCTTCTCTCTTCAGTTTCAATTTTGTCCCATTTTTCTCAGGCTAATCAATTACTAATTAATTAATTAATTAATTAGGTAATTAATTAATTACCTGTTGGCACTCATTAATCAAATGATAATTATCAGTTATTCTTCCCTTGGGTGGGGCTTAAGTATTGCTTTTTGCTTTGCAATAATTTTTTGGGTTTTTTTAAAAAAAACTCTCCCCAGGAACTCTGAAAAAGACATACAAACTGAATGGACAATGGGAGTATGCAATAGGCTGATCATATCATCGTCTAGATGGTTCATAAAAATTGACTGAAGGCATCATGGCACTTGCAGGCTAAATAGCTGTTGTGGAACCAGTCCCCCAAAGTTGGAGCTGCTGACCTGTTCAGAACTGGACTTGGGGGTACAAAGGGGAAAGGAGGAAAATGCAGAGCCTTTATGGGTAGACATGCTCATTAGATCAGTTTGACCACTGAAAAGATTGAAGGAAGCTGTAGGTCTGTAAGTCAAACCCAAACGGACAGGCAAGAAAAAACTACCTGTGCCACACTGCAGGAGTCCAATGTGCTACATTGCAGGAGCTACTGCATAATATTAGGCAACCACAGCTGGGACTAGCATGGTATGGTGTGCTAATGTTGAATGCACAGCAGCTTTGCACACATAGTTGAAATGAGAAGCTGGCTACATGGAACTTCACAGGATTAAGCTTATCTTGCCCATCAACATCACATGTAAACCAGGCCTCACTGAAAGCATTTGAGAGATGTTAGAGGGATGTGGAAACTGATCTTGCCACCAGGGCAATTCTTCTCCTCATACAAAACGATTAATCGACTTGGGCAATAAGCCTCTGAGTACCAGTGCTAGGAGGCAACATCAGGGCACGGCCTCAGCTTCTATGCCTAGTTTGCTGGAGCTCCAGGACAACTGGTTGGCTACTGTGTGAAACAGGAGGCTGGACCAGAAGGACCCTTGGTCTGATCCAGCAGGGGTCTTCTTATGTTCTTACGTAAGTTAAACCCCATTAATCTTATCCTGATTACTTATTCCAAGACCAAGTAATAATATGGCAGTGAATGAAGACCACTCAGCATGCTAATACCATTTGATATTTTGATTAATCTCTTCAACTACTTCTTTCTTTGTGACCTAAGAAAACTGAAGGACCCTGTTTCCATAATGCCATTTATGTGCTCTCCAAAATTTATGCAATTAGAGTAACTAGCCTTAATATGTCATTTTCTTCTGCCCTTCTCTTTTGTCTTGAAAACAAGGTGGTTTGGGGTTAAGAAGTACCTTATTACCTTGAGATGCAGCATAAAATACATCTGATTTTCAGATGGAAGTTTATGAAAAAAAAACATTTGGAGGGAATAAAAGAATAGTGGGCTACAGACATTTTTTTTTTCATTATACCTGTTGATTTCAACCTTCCCTTGCTTTGTGTGTTGAAGTAACAGTAATAAAACACTTATGATGCTCTGTGAAAACCTAACCGTAAATAATTATGGTGATATATTGTATTTCTCTTGAATTTTCTCCAGAGAAATCATAATACTTTGCAAATAATCATAGAATTTTTTTAGTACCAAATGCCTCTTCTAAAGAAGGATTAAGTTTTACAGATGAGAAAATTGAGATCCTTCTGAAAAGATGACAAATATTTGCCAATATAAAATTTCTTCAAAATGTGTGAACTTGAGCTAGAATGGGTTTGTTAAAAATGGGAGAAATTGGATCTGTCATTAAATGTGAATATTGGGATTGAGATTAATTAGAAGACTTGGAGAACTATAATGTTGATATAAGCAAGCGTACTGAAATTGTACTGAAAACTTTCTTGCTCCTTTTATCTTATAGTTATCTTCTTTTCTTTTCTATCTGGAAAAATAATTTTTAAAAATGTGACTATTGGGATGTATTAAGCGGATATTTAAATCTAGTTACCAAGGTAGTGAGGGCTTCTTATCTAATGTGTGTGTGGTGCCCTCAAGTCATAGCTGACGTACGGCCATCCTTGGAAGGATTTTCATGGTGATCCTTGGAAGGATTTTCATGGTTTTCTGTTGCCTGCCTCTGCAGCCCTGGTCTTTCTTGGGTCTCCCATCCAATTACTAACCAAGGCTGACCCTGCTTAGCAGCTGAGATTTGACAAGATCAGGCTCACCTGGGCTATCCAAGTCAGTGCTCTCATTCAAGACAGGTTAATTAAAACTTGGGACATGGTGGGAACAGAAAAAGGAAAGAACTTAGGTAAAGTAGTACTTTGAAGAAATAAAAACAGGTTTATAAGTTCTAGGTATAGTGCTTTTTTGTTCCACATAATGCAGGCTATTTTTTTTACAGTTTGTTGGGGAATTGTTGTCAGTAAAAAACAGGACTACTTTTGTTGCCCCAAGCAAAGTACACCCATTACCTTTCAATGCCAGGATCAAGCCAAGCCCTGCTGTGTGTTGATGACCTCCTCATTTTGCCAACCCAAGCAGTTGTTTGGATAACTTGAACAGAGAACTGGCCCTGGTAATAGGTTTGGTGTCAGCATTCAGCATCTTTTAAAAATGTTAATTTTTATTTGGGAAGGGCAGTGGAAGGGAACAATTAGTTCCACAGTAAAAAATTGCTTCAGCTTCCTGCTTGACAAAATGGTGCCAACGATCTCCTCAGAAGGGCCAGCAATTTCACAGCAAATAATAGAGTGACTGCAAGAGTATACAGGGGCTCGTATCTACCAGGCCTTCAGCTGAGTCCAACTGTGGTGTTCTGCTAATGTAAGTCTTATAGCGTAAGAGGTAGCTATCTGTACACTATGATAGTTGCACAATCCTGGGCACTGTGTTTCACTTTAAAAATTCCTCCTAAAAGCATTTACTTGTTTATTCCGGTTAGCCTTCACATCTATCTGTTCCTGATTTGTCTGCTAGGAGATCTTGCAGATATATGCAGTGATATCAGGCAGGAAAGTGAGTGAGTGCATGACCACCAGATAATTGTTTTGCCAGTCACAAATAGACCATCATCCAATACCACTTTCAACCAGATATTTTACGTTAACAATATGAATCCCACTATTATGAGAGTGCAAAGAAGTATGTCTCCTAAACTTGAAAGGTTATGAAAATGCAGAAGAAACTGCTCAACTAAGCCATTCAATGTTCATGAAGAACTATATAAGAATTACTATTAAATGAAAGTTATTTCAAAGTTGATGGTTTCTTTATTCATTTAAAAAGTCAAACGGCGGTAAGAATTACTTTTTGGTAACAAAGGATTGGAAAATTCTAAATGATTCAGCCTTTATTGTAGGAGTAACTCTCATGGTGTGCAGGTGTGCAAACATGCTGGTAGAACAAAAGAGTATAGTTGGCACTATGTCTTGTGCAAGCGTAAAACGCTCTAGAATACCAATGTGGTGTTCTTTTGAGCGAGAGTCTAACAGTCCTATTTTAGACCCTGAATATGCCCCTGTACAGCTCCTGGTTGGAAGGCTTTTATACAGCTCTCTGCCATCCGAGTCAGTAACACTGATACCCAGCATGCCAAAGTGGGCTGAATCTTTTCCACCCCTTGAGAAGAGGAGAGTGTGTGAATGCAGACACATACAGGAAGGCTACCAGCACCACTCATGGGAACCACGTTCTTAGACAGTGCAAACGCCAAGTTGAAAGGTACATCACAGAAACAGAAGGCATCTGAGGACAGATTGCTCCCCCATCTCAGCTGAACATATTGCAGCAGTTGATGAGGCAATTCCAGGATAGATCTCTGATGATGTTCAGGACCTCCAAGAACATGAAGGTGGTTACACCCCAGGTATCATTCCAAAATTTGTTAATGCTACAGCTGAAGAATGGGAGGGTGGGCAAGTTACCTGCTAAGTTCAAAGTCTATGTGATGGCTTGGTGGTAAAGGCAAACCCCAGGGTGGATGAGTCAAGAGCTAGAAACCTCTGGCGCAATATATTTGTAATGTTTGAGTTGTCCAGAATGAACACCTTGAAGTAAAGAGTATTTTCATTTGCACCAGGTTGCCTATAAATCTGAAGCTGTGCTAGGTTAATATTTCTCCTGGTCTTTTCGAAAACATCACAGTAATTATATAAGAATCTGATTTCCATGTTTCATAATTTGACAGAAAAAAACTACCTGCATGAGGGGTTAATTATCCTTTGCTTATGATCATACGGCTGCTTCTAAATATTTGCTGTTGTGTTAAGATGTTCCAATAAGTCATACATAATTGTGCACCTAAAAGTACATGGAAGCTATAGGGAAAATGTCATGTATGAAGCAGCCCTGAGATGCTTGTTCACTGAAACTTATTGTGCGAGATAAGAGGAAAGCGACTGAAAATAAGATGGCCAATATTGTAATACTTGGTATAGACATGTGGTATGGTCTCATTTGGAATATTGTGTACAAAAAAATTGGGGAGAAAGGTAGGATATAAGTGAAGTAAACAAATAATAGAGGTTAAGTGTACCTTTCCAAGGAGGAAAGTCTAAAGAGGCTGGGTTTTTTCCCATTTAGAAAAAAGATGACCAAAGGGTAGTGACATGATAGAAGTTTATGAACAATTGCGTAAGGTAGACAAAGTTAGTAGAAAGAACTTTTTCTTCCTCTGCCATAAATTAAGACTTAGGGGCACTCAATGAAGCTGATGGCAACACATTCTAGACAAATAAAAGGAAGTACGTCTTTCCTCAACAATCCAGAGGAGTTAGCCGTGTTAGTCTGTAGTAGCAAAAATAGTAAAGAGTCCAGTAGCACCTTTCAACAAGAAATTAAATAATGAAATTCTCTGCCAGTAGACTCATCATGACCATTAGTACAGATGGAGTTAAAAAGGGATTAGACACATCCATGAAGGGTGGAACCTAATCTGGATGACTCAGGCTAGTCTGATCTTCTCAGATCTCAGAAGTTAAACAGGGTCAGCCCAGGTTAGTACTTGGATGGGGGAATTCCCTCAAGGAATTCCAGGGTCACTACGAAGAGGCAGGCAAACCTCTTCTGTTCACCTCTTGCCTTGAAAACCCTATCGGGTCACCATAAGTCAGCTGCAACTTGTCAGCACTTTATACACAAGTGAAGGATAGATTTATTTGCCATAGGGTTACAAGCCACCCGATCAGGCAGGGGATCCCCTGCTTCCAGCCTCCATCCCTTGCCACCTCTCACCTGGCTGCACTGGGCGGAAGGTGCAGGAACGGGCATGGGAACCCAAGAGTGTGCTCCTATGTGCTCCAGAATACTTCTGGAAAAAACAGCCCCAAACCCTAGATTGGGGGCTCATTTTTACCAAAGCAGCCCAGCGTGCGACCCAACAGCTGCCTACAACCCCCCCCCCCTCAATTCCCTGCTTTCATGCCTAGGAGACCAGGCAACCCTATTTGGCCATGGGGGCCAAATGGAACCTTCACATTCATAGACAGTAAATGCCTGAATATCATTGGTGGGAGGTAACATCAGGAGAAGGCCTTGGCCTAAGGCTGCCAGCCTCCAGGTAGTGGCTGGAGATCTCCCGGAATCACAGCTGGTCTCCAGGCCACAGAGATCAGTTCACCTGGAGAAAAAGGCTACTTTGGGAGGTGGACTCTATGGAATTATGCCATGCCAAGGTCCTTTCCCGCCCCAAATCCCGCTTTCTCCAGGTTTCACTCCCCAGAACTCCAGGACTTTCCCAATTTGGAGCTGGCAACCCTACCCTACCTTGGCTTGTATGGATTGTTTGTCGGCCCTCCAGGGCAACTAGTTGGCAACTACGTGAGACAAAAAACTGGCATAGATGGACCACTAGCCTGATCTAGCACAGCACTTCTGAAACTTATTTAAACTCGGGAAAGTGCTCAAAATAGTCTTGTACACTATTAATTCAATGAAAGTTATACATATGTATTAATTTTTTAAAAAAATTCTACTCAGTTTTGTAGCCTTAAGGTGACCAACAACTGTAAAACTTACACAAAGTATATTAAAAATAACATAGGGAGCAATTACTCTGAAGTAAGTCATATTTTATTCAGTGGAGCGTTCTTTAAAAAAATCGTCTTTAGTAAAACAAAACAAAACAAAAGAGGTAGGCTGCTGCTGAACTAAATATGGCATAAGACAAATAGTCCTGTAGCTGTCATATTTGCAGTAAAATCAGATTGTAGCCTTCAAATGCTCATGCCTCTGTCAGTGAGTTAGCATTTACAGGATAGTAAAGCATTTTTGCTTCAATAGGTTACTCTTTGGGAATTGAATGTGTGAGTGCATTAATTGTTAGTTTTTAAAAATTTAGGGATATGAAACTCTTTGGGATTTTCCCATTGGTTCTGGCCCCGTACTACTTCGGTTTATTCTCTGATTTCCACACATTTTTTTGCCTTTAGTTTGTGCTCCCTTACCCCCTTCTTTTTCTGGTTCTTTTGAGAACACTTTTCCTCAGATCTCTTTTTGAAGCTGATTCTGCGTCTCCTTTGTTCCTCCTACAACGTTTCTTTAAGTTTGTCCTGCCCACTCCCACCCACTTCCAACCCACTTTTTGATGATTGGACTTTCATGAGCGTTGAATTACTCCTTCTGCTTTCCTTTAACCCCCCTCCCTGATTTCATTTTTGATCTTATTAAAAAAAACCTTCACTTTCATATCGCTATATCAATATACCATTGTAATAATATATGCAGTAGGTTCCCTGAATTCCCAGCTTTCATTTTTAAAAAAGTAAGTTGCTAGCTAGCCCCTTCTCTTGTGGAGGTATAAGGAAAAAGGCATATCTCCGCAAAGGATGCTGGGACTTCAGAGAACCTGCTACACCTGTCATTATAAAGGTATATTGATACAGCAATATGAATGTGATTTTTTTTAAAAAACAACAACTGCAAAAGCCCTGGTAGCCCAGGTGAGGGGAGGGGCTATGTCTGGTGCCAGAAAAAGGTTTGAAAGGGATATAGCCAGTTAGCCACTGCTGCTTTAGGATGGTTTGTGCCGCTGGTCCCAGCCGCTACCTTCTTGGTCTGGGTTGGCTCAGGCAGTGTGCTCCCATTTGGACTGTAGTAGCAAAATCAAAAAGAGTCCAGTAGCACCTTTAAGACTAACCAATTTTATTGTAGCATAAGCTTTTGAGAATCACGTTCTCTTCGTCAGATGCATGGAGGGCAGAAGGAAACAGGCCAAATATAGAGGAGGAGAGGGGGGGAAGGAGGAGAGGGGGGATGTAAACAACTCCTTTGATATGGAGATGCAGACAGCTCCTTTTGGTGTGGGGATCAGTTTGCTTGTGTAAAGATTCAAAGGAGTTTGCCGTGTTAGTCTGTAGTAGCAAAATCAAAAAGAGTTCAGCAGCATTGCAGCACAAGCCCTTGATAACCACAGTCCTCCCCGCCAGATGCATCTGACAAAGAGAACCGTGGTCCTCAAAAGCCCACGCCAGGTGCCACTGGACTCCCCCTGACCCCGCCTCTGTAAAGAAAACCAGTTACCTGTGATAATGAGATAATCATTCATAGTCCCTATTCAGTCCCAGCTTGACAGAGTCAAATTTGCATATGAATTCCAATTCAGCAGCTTCCCCTTGGATTTTGTTTTTGAAAGGTTTCTGTTGAACTACAGCTACCTTTAAGTCTTTAATGGAATGTCCTGGTAGATTGAAGTGTTCTCCCACTGGTTTCTGGACGTTGCCATTTCTAATGTCAGATTTGTGTCCATTTATTCTTTTGCGTAGAGGTTGGCTGGTTTGTCCAATGTACAGAGCAGAAGGACATTGTTGGCACATGAGGGCATATATCAGATTGGAGGATGAGCAGCTGTAAGAGCCAGAGACAGTGTAGTTGATGCCATTGGGTCCTGTAATTGTATTCCCTGGGTAGATATAGGGGCAGAGCTGGCATCTGGGTCTGTTGCAGGGCCTGGTACCTGTGCTGGTGACTCTGTTAGCCGATTCATGATTGTAAGTGAGAAGTTGTTTAAGGTTGGGGGGCTGTTTACATCCCCCCTCTCCTCCTTCCCCCCTTCCCCCCCTCTCCTCCTCTATATTTGGCCGGTTTCCTTCTGCCCTCCATGCATCTGACGAAGAGAACATGATTCTTGAAAGCTTATTCTACAATAAAATTGGTTAGTCTTAAAGGTGCTACTGGACTCTTTTTGATTTTGCTACTACAGACTAACACGGCTAACTCCTCTGGATCATTTGGACTGTGTGTTTCTCCTTTTAGGCTTTCCCATGCAAAGACAGGCAGTGTGTTCATTTTCTTCTTTTTAAAATTCAGCTTTTATATCAACATATCAATAAAAGCATGCACAAAAAAGTAAGGTGACACCACTGATGACGACAGTGCCCGTGCTTAAAAATCCTGACTATTCAAGGCTCATGAGGAACTGTAAAAATGTGGTGGGAGGGCAGACACAAGGAACAATCAGAACCAAACCAATTCCAGTGTTTGTGGATTGACTGCTAAGAAAATCAGGTGTAGGTCAAGTGTGAGGAAAAGCTCTGCAGCTCAGGATTTCTCTCCCTTACCCAACCTACAATGATTTTGTGTTTTACAAGAAAATAAGATATACACATCCAGCACTTTTATGAAAACATTTTGTCAACTCTGGGTTGGGAAATTCTTGAAGATTTTGGAGTGGTGCCTGGGGAAAGTGGAGTTTGGGGAAGGGAAGTAGCTCAGCAGGGATGTGATTAGGATGCTATAGAGTCAGCTGTCATTTTGCCTAGGTGGACTGATCTCGGTGGCTGGAAGATCAGTCGTAATTCTGGGAGAATTCCAGGCCCCGCCTGACAGCCAAAGTGTAGACATCTCTTCATTCCTGGTGGTCTGCCACTGGAAAGGAAGTGATGCGGGCCACACTAAGATCCGGTTCATACATCACTGGTCCAGAACGATGGCCTTTCCCCTGTGGCTGCATCTTCTACTGTTTGGTAACCCTTCAACTGCAGAGTCATTTGGAACAGGGAATTTTCCAGATCTCATTGGGACTCTGTGGGTGGCAGTGGCATTGATTTGACAACAACCCTATGTTCTCCTCATTCCACATTGATTTGACAACAACCCTATGTTCTCCTCATTCCTCATTCCAACCCTATGTTCTCCTCATTCCACATTGATTTGACAACAACACTATGTTCTCCTCATTCCTCATTCCAACCCTATGTTCTCCTTATTCCACATGGTATCGGATCCAGCCACAAAGAACTGGCAACCATTTTATTCCAACAACATTCCTGAAAGTGCCAAGATGGCACGGGGGTCTTTTTCTGCTGCTTGATCTAGGTCCACTCACTCTTCTCCAGAGGATGTTTCAATCATTTTCAAAGATAGACATGAATAACTATATGGCCCACTCAGAGGAATACAGCCCACTGGTCTTCCAGAGGCTTGAAAATGCCACTTTTTTGCAGTCCCTAGCAAGATGACTCTGTTGGGCAACTGCACAGAGGCTGGATTTGTCCTTGTACAGTTGCCAACAGTCCTGGAGAAAAATATCCTGCCCCTTTAATAGAGGCCAAGTTTAACGTCTGGAAATGGGTAGTGGAAGCTTTTCATGGCTTGGACGTAAATAACATCATGCTGTAAATAACAACCTCAATATTCTGTCCCTTTAATAGACACTTTTCTTCAAGCCTGTAGGCAACCCTAAGGTTTTAAATCCTCCTCAAACCCTCCAGTTATAGTACATTCTACTGTCTTATTTGTAATGAGAACGCAGGATTATTAAAAGGAGAGTTTTAGATTGCAACGTCAGCCCATGAATGAAGTGAGCGGGTGATTGGGGGGGGTGTACTTAGCAATCAAGCACACAAAAGGAACCCAGTTACTTAGTGCCTTGGAGTCAGCAGAAGAGGTTACAGCTTACAAAAGGACTGCGCAGCAGAGGAGAGACCAGGGAAAGGTACAGAGGAATATGAGCACTGGCCATTTTCATAACCTGGGCCATTTCCAGATGGCTTACGTGAAGCCGCTCCATTCCGCAATGTTGTGGATCGTGCCGGGGAAAACGCAAAATACCGCGTTTTCTCGTGTGAGTTTTGTGCGACGTCGCGCAAAACTTGCGCGAGAAAACGCGATATTTCGCGTTTTCCCCGGCACGATCCACAACATTGCGGAATGGAGCGGCTTCAGGTAAGCCATCTGGAAACGGCCCAGGTAGGACTTGAGAAAGCTCTGAACTATTTAAAGACAAAATGCAGAGCAGCTATTCCTGAATCTCTTTCAGCTAGATTGGGACCACTAATCCACCTTCTTTACTACAGAAAAAGACAAACATTTGCTCCTTTGAACATTCTTTCAAAAAGCCAGCAAAGTTAGCATTATTGATTTCACAGGGATCTCCAGGATGCTTATATCACCAACCTGAAAGGTATTACTTGCTATTATCAGCTTCTTTGATAGGCACATTTTCCTCCCATTTTTTAAAAAATTGCAGACAGCAAGAGGCACAGAAAGACTCCTTCTGCATTGCAATTTGATGGTCTGTTGATAACAGCAGCCAGCCATTCAAGCCTGTGATTAAAGACCAGCATCTGTTAGGCCATGCTGTTTCTAATGGTTTGGTAGAATTGATGCTCATTAAAGAGAGAAAGCAAACAGTTCAAATGGAAGGACTCTGAAGTATGGAAAAGTTACATTCACTGAACTTCAGTCTGATCCATTGGATCTCTTGTTGTTCTATTCCTGGCATCGCTTCCCTGTGACCCTAAATGTGACAACTTTAAATTGTAGCTGCATTGGGCCCCATTTAAAACTGGAACCTCGGGATGTGTGTAACATCCCCCCTCTTGTTTTATGATCTGAATTCCTTGCCAGGGAAAATGTAGTACCATAGAGAACACATTTCTTAATACAACCCCCCTGTCTCTAGCCCGCTCTTCCACTGAGTAGCACACCCCACATTGTCAGTCCTCTTACATTCCTGAATAAATCAGGCCACATCATGGCATAGCTTTGTGTGTGTGTACTGGATGGAGGCATCAGCTATAGAATGATGAACCCCCAAAATTACAACATTGCTGTTCAGAAAAAATAAATAGGTAATTATTTTATCATCCTGGTTGTATTGGCATCCTCCCTTTTTGCACTCCTCAGTGTGGGAGAGTGGTAGAAAGACGGAGGATGGGAGTTGTCATAGCAACCTCAGGCTCTGTGTGCCCAGTGTTCTTTCTCTATAATTTAGCAAGGAAGGTGCAATGGGGCACTTTCCTTATCACTGAAGAATTATTGGGAGAAGGGACAATTAAGAGTTCTACTAAAGCTATTTCTGCCTGAGAAAGAAATCCACCTACTCATCCCACTCAGATATAATGCCAGAGCCAACACAGATCTATAAGCATTTCTATTCATATTGGCCCACCTATTAAAACAAAGCCACTCATTTGTGGCACATGAATCCAATCTTGTTAGGCATTACAGAGCAGCCATTAAGAAACAGCTGCTCCTATCATGGAACATTCTAAGTAAAGCATTTTCTTAACATTTTGTGATTCCCCCTGATGGCCATTTTGTATGTAATCCAGTCTTCCATGACAGCCATTTTGTGGTGGCACCTACTATCATTTCGCATAACTCCAACAAATTTTGGAATCCCTGTTTTAATTATCTGTTCTTAATATCACCACAGCTATGATTAGAGACTGTTGACTGATGTTGTGATATTGCTTCCAGGAAAACCCAGAAGTGATATCAAGCCTCTCTAGGTAAAACCATCGAGCTAGTAAAGATTATATACAAAAGAACAATTCAGGTAAAGAATTAAAAATAATTGACACCCATTCAAAAAATTAGCAGCAGGAAAATAATTACAAACACAGTGGCTACAAATCAAGTAGTGGTATGGAAAACTACACTAAAATAGATCTTCTAAAATAGCAAAATCTTCATAGAAAACTAGAAGGCCAAGGGGGGTGGTCATTCTTGGGAGAGTGATTTCCAAAGTCTAGGAGTCACAGCTGAGAAAGTTCTGTCCTGTATACCCTTATCTCTGCCTACCAGAGTGGATAGGCAGGCACAGCAATGTACTGCTAGGAGGTCAGAGGTACACATGGGAGGAGGCAGTCCTTCTGCTTCTTGGGGGACTCACAACCCATAAAGGGCTTTAAAGGTCATCACTAACACTGGTACTGTAAATAGAATGCTTGTAAGTGTCTCTGACAATTGTTGGGATAATGGATTTCACTATTACATTTTTATAGTCTTTTTCTGGCTTTTGTGTTTTAAATTCTATTTCTAAACTGTTGAGCCGTGGAGCAAAGACATTTTTTAAAAAGCATCTACAACTTTCCCTAGCAACAGGGTCCAAAATTTGTTCTTTTATCCTTTTCTTGAGCATTAGGACTTCAGGCTATTTCTGAAGCAGAGAACCTACGCAATAGGAATATTCCTCCCTTCCATATCACCGGCTGCATCATGTAGTTTAAGGCATAATGTTTTTCTCAGGCACCCCAGTTAGCTGTGAATGATTTAGCTTCCAGGCCCTTGTTGAACAGAACATAAAAGATTCCCACTTTAATCATTTGTGGACTTAAATTTGTTTTGATGAGCTAAAAAACTCCCTCATCACCTATCCAGTTCTAAGGGCCCCAGACTTCAATAGACCCTCCACCCTCACAACTGACGCTTCTGATTATGAAATGGGGGCAGTGTTATCTCAGTAAGGGCCAGATCAGGAGCAACATCCAGTTGCTTTCCTTAGCAAGAAACGTACTGAGCGGTAAGCGGGTTGGGGAATTCCCAAAAAGGAATGTTATGCAATTGTATTTGCTTTGGGAAAATTCTGGCCTTACCTGTGGGGTTGACATTTCCTGCTCCAAACTAATCATTCCCCTCTCCAGTGGTTCCAGACCATCAAGCTTACCAATTTGAAGCTCCTGCGATAGAACCTAGCCATGCAAGACTTTGATTTTGAGATTGAACACATTGCAGGATCTGGGAATAAAGTAGCTGATGCTCTATCTCGCAGAGCCTGTGATGATTAGTTATCTTGTTGTATATAGATATTCTCCATCGTTTTACCACTAGTGTTTATCCATGTTTTCCACTCGGTTCTATCTTAATGGGTTACAGAGCTTGTGTATTAAGTTTTAGATGGTTAAAAGAGCAACCCACAGCTTAGCTGTAGACCTCATCAATGGGGATCCAGATAGCCAGACCCCATGATTTGGTCTAGCGGTGTGTGTGTGTGTTATGAACCTCAGCCTAGTGAGGCCTAGTGGCTCTGTGGAAGCCTGCACTAAAGTGACTGAAGAACCTACATTTCCCAGGTTCCCTTTGTGATTAGGTAAGAGAGGATTCTGAGGGGGAAATTGTACCAATATGAAATAGCATGAAAAGAACCCTTCTCTTCTCACTTGTGTTTCTTCATTTCAAACTACTTTTTTAAAAGATGGAAGCTATCTTCAGTCTCAGAGCCTCACCAGAATTTTTTAAAAAATGGGTAGCATAAGAATGCATAAAATGGAGTCTGTTCCCCTTCCTGCTACCATTCATGACTGACAGCAATCTGAATCAAGAGAATCAACACATGCACATGTTACAGTCAAGCAACATTTTGAACTTGTAAGAGTGTTTAGGGCATTGAGAGTCACTTTGTTCCAGGCTTCTTGGAGATACATTCAGATAAGAAGCAATGATGGATGGGCCTTGGAAGGTTCAAACAAGGCTATTTATGAAGGTGTAAATCCACATTGTCAACAAATCAGTGCAAAGCTAAAACAAACTGTCTCAAAAATGTCCACTAACAGTTAGCAAAAAAGTCCTTTTGCAAACACTAGTTGAAGCCGGTAAGGAAGGGTGGAACCCTGAAGAAATTACTTCACAATCTAACCTCATGATGCTGGAGTTTGGAAAATTAAGGGAACATCCAAATGGCAGTGTTTTGGATGCTGCCATTCTAGCAGACAATGTCTGCCTGTTTTTTTCCATGTACAGTGACTGCCTGAACAGAAAGTTCTGTTCAATTAAAGGAAACCAGTTTTCCTTATATCATTTCTCTTCTCAATGGCTCAAGACCTTGGAAAGCTCTTTGGCAGCTATGATCATGAACAGTGGGAAGAAAGATGGATGTTTCCTTAACTTATCACAGTGTAATCTTAAGGTAGTTTGGGAAGTTATACTGATATGTATGTGAATATAGAAACAGGTAGTGTGAGTGATCCATACTTCCTCTTCCAAAGTGGTTACTCATCCTCTCTTCTGTGAAGAAATACCTGAACAACCCCATGCATGTCTCAATAGACAAGGTTTCATGTTCCCTCTCTGGATGCTACACTGGAAGTGTCACTCTCTGGTGATTCCTCTGCTTTGCTCCTACAAAACATAGGAAACCACCTGTACCGTTAGTAGCTTTATTAATAAAAAGTTAGCTCAACAGAGTTAAGTATATCAAAGTAAAGTGTGTGGCTGCTTTTGGAAATCACCAGCATCTTCTTTTACTCAGCACCTTCCATTTCAATAAATGGGAAACCTATAGTATGCCCCCCCTCAAACCTGGAAACTAGATTATTTCCTGGATAACTGTGGCCTGTCTTGACAGAAATACAGTCGATGCCTTCTATGCTAAAATCACGGGCCACAGGTCAGTTTTGGAATGCTGTATAAAGTTAGGCATGGGGTCTAGTAATAAAGTTTCTGTTGTTTTTGTTGCAATTAATAGGATTAGTAGTAATTAATGTCCGGGGTCTGAGGCTCTGCCCCTGGACTTAGCAGGAGAAGGGGAGGGGAGACAGCCAGATGACCACCGCTCAGCCATTCAAACAGACACCCCGGACCTGTCACACCCAGCAACAGAGGAAAGAGAAGGGATACCCAAGCCCCAGAGAGTCAAATAGGGCACGGGGAAGCCAGCTAGTCCCACCCTCCAGTGGGAGGCTAAGAGCCCCAACAGGGGAGTAAGGACAACCAGGAGGGGACCAGGGCAGAGAGATAGGGACAGCCAGCCATTAGTCAGCCAGACAGGAACCTTACCGGCAGGGGAAGAAAGGCAGCAGAAGCAGCACAGGGTCAAGCCACAACCTGCAAACAGGGAGGAAGGGAATAATAGGGACTAGCTGAGGCTGCTGGAAACTCTGAGCAGAGGAGGCTTGGCAGCCAGCCAAGAGAGCACAGCAGTAGCTGCACAGAGGCCTGAAGCTCAGAGCAGAGGAAGCTTGGCAGCCAGCCAAGAGAGCACAGCTGTAGCTGCCCAAAGCAGCCAGACTAGCTACCCCAGGTGCAGCTGCTTGAGGCAGCCAAGGCCAAGGTTAGAGGGCAAAAGGGGTGTGGCTGGCAGGTGGGGCCAGGAATGAGGGAAGGGGTATAAAAGAGAGAGAGAGCAAACACAGTGTGGGGGGGAAGGAGGGTGGCAGCGGCGGCGGCGGCGGCGGCGGCGGCGACGAGGACGAGGACGAGGACGAGGACGAGGACGAGGACGAGGACGAGGACGAGGACGAGGACGAGGACGAGGACGAGGACGAGGACGAGGACGACTGACAGCTGGATGGGGACAGCTGTCATGGAAGGCAGCCGGGACAATGTCAGGTTGAAGGGACCTGCGAGTGGACTGAGAGGGTGTGAAGGCGAGGTATACCCCACTCTCTTTCCACAGAGTGGGATGTCACATATTCCCTGAAGGTCCTTTAAGGCTGAAGTCAGACATGCTGGCGTCTCACAGGGTGGCGCCCTTGGCGGAACCTGACAATATAACACTTTCAGTGGACATGGTGTTTCAAAGAGTAGTATAGATCCATGCCTCCAGGATCTTACAGTCTAAACCACAGGACTATAGTGGGGAGGACAACTGCAGCTGGGAAAGACTTAGAGAAGCAAAGTTAACAAAACAAAGAGTGAAGTAGAAGCAAGGGCATGACTATATGAAGAAGGTATATTGCATATACTTTGACTACATTTTGCCCGCAGAGGAGAACTGGACAGGGCTACCCTAAATAATCTGGGGATGGTTATTCCTCCCAAAAAAAAGCCCTAAATGAGCCCCAAGAGGTAGGGAAATTTTAAGTGGGTAGCCATGTTAATCTGCAGTAGAATGGCAGGATTTGAGACCTTGGAGACAGACAAGATTTTCAGGGTATAGCTCTGACACTCGAAAGCTTGCAACATGAAAATCTTGTTGGTCTCTAAGCTGCCACTGGACACAAATCAAGAACTAAGGAAGAAATTCATGATTCTGAGAAGCTTGCTACAGTGGGGAAACTAAGGTGTTATCTAACCCCTTTCCAGATCTATACTGTTCTTGACTATCATATGGGTAGGTTTCCAGATAAGTACGTGCTTGTTGTCAGGATCAGAATGCTCTTTTGTATACCTATGCTTAACCGACTCCATATTTAATCCTTTCAGTGTTCAGTGCTTTCCTCCCCAGGTGCAGAGGTTCCCAGGCAGCTATCTCACAGACCAGCATTGTTTTGGCTACCGACGTTCCACCAAGAACCGGCCTTGGGGAAGCTTTCGCTTTTGCAGCTTCAAAGGGAATATTTTGAGAACTGTGGGGGGAGGATGGGTCAGCTGTGATATTTAATATGTATCTCTTGCTTTGCCTGGCATTGGTAACAATGCATATGTACCAACCTGGATATTGCATTCAGGCCAGTGGACTATAATAATCTTTTTCTTCAATAAATGCTTTTTGGAAACAATGGACCTTTGTCTAATTGCAGAAGGCAGACTGGAGTAAGGATTTTATCTAGCCACAGTTCTGACACTTGTTTGGTGCCCTTTTCACATAGTGTTGATTCTCAGTGTAGCTCTCATTGTCACTGTGAATACTGAGGCATTTGCAGCAGCAACCAAGGAACCACACGGTAGTTCCCCCATACTTTCCTTGGTTCAGTCCCTTGCAGCTGCCCTCCTTCCATATTACTAAAGAACGTTTTTAGAGGGTTTTTTTTTAGCACTATAGAAAATACTGATTTTTTTAAAAGGCTGAAAAAGTCACCTGGGGGAGAAGGATGGCCACTATGCAGGGAGGCCTCAGGCAAGGAAAATAGTGCAGCATGTAGGTGGGTCCCACAAAAATGTGCTCCTTCCTGTCGACATGGTGTGCAAACATGCTTTGATTGTGATCTTTCCCCAAAGAGTGCATTAGATCAGAGATGCTTCCACACCACTGTGATTTTCCATGATACTCTGGTTGCTGATACTATTCTGTGTGAAATTACTCTTGCAAGAGAGAGTCAAGACAGCTGAGGGTAATTGATTTTCTCTCCATTTTTAGCAGTGGTTTCTCTTTCACACCAGATGTGTATTGAAGTCTTCCACTGTGCTCTCATGTGACCCTCAGACTTCTTCACCCATCCTGTTTTTTAAAAATTTTTTTGAGCAGTATGGGCAATGCAGTGCTGTGTAGAAATAACATAATACCTTTAAAACCTTTTTAAAAATCTCCACATTTGCACACACCTCTGATGACCCCCCCCCAATAAAAGGAAAGCTTGGGGTAATTCTATTTTTTTAAAATAAGCATGAGTAATGCTGGATAGGAATAATACAATATGTTTAATATTAATCTATATTTCTAATATCTTTAACAAACTTTCTTTAAAAAAGAAAAACTTACTTTTATTTGCAGAGTCTCCAACAATCCATTTCCCTCTGTCTGAAAGGCAGATGATTTTCTTCTGTTATGCTAATGGTTGCCTGGGATTGGCTCCTTGCAGTCATCAACAAATGAAAAGAGTAACTGTCTAGCCTTCCAGTTGCACTGTTTCCCCTTCAGACACAAGAAACTGCTTGTGCTGATAGCATCCTGCCTAGGAAATACATTTTTTTAACAGATTTAAAATAAAGCACGTTTTTTTTGAGTGTGAAACGAATGGTCTGTTAAGGATCTGTGTGCAAATAGAGGACAACATTATGTGAAAATGTGAAAAAAACCACTCCAGTTTCATGACTGAAATGGGGGAGATCCTTGGTGTGGGACTGCCTAGGTTTAGGAAACATTACAGCAAAGCAGGGAAAACTTGGAAAGTGGACAGTTGGGTGATCTTGCTTTGTCTTGGGACATGCACAGATCCTGGTCTGTAGCTCGCAGATTCAGAAAACAATAGAAGACAGGACTCAACCATATTTTTCCTATAGCAGAGAATATTGACAATGATGGGTTTGCATTTGAATTTTTGTTTTTATTTTTACAAATGCACAGGATCTGTACATCATGAGCTTTCTTGCAGCTCAGGCTTAAAACAAAGTTTTGCCTTTTTATGAGTCTTTGATAGCTGAAACAAAGAAAGTGAAGCTTTGCTGTTGACAGCTGTTGAGACTCAGTAATCGCTTACAGATGGGAAATGTCTTAGTTGCCATAGTGCTGCTGCCACTTAGTCTATGAAAGATGAAAGAACATCATTTGCTTTGCAGAGAGAGATGGAAAGAGCATTGCAGATCTTTTTGTCAGTCCTCCCTCACTGGTCCAAGATCACTCATTCCATGTGCAATGCAATTGCAAAATACATACTATCTCAGATGATTATTGCTGGCAGTATGCACTCTTTGGAGAGTGTAGTTTAAAGACTGTATCCTAACGGGATCAGCATCTGCTACTGGTCTGTCATTATATCCTTGTCTCTCATCTGGACTTTGAATTTTTTTAAATAAAATGTTGATCCTGGGGCTCTGGAAGGAATGCAATAATAACGAACATGAATATGCAACTGAGCATATGTGGAGTGCATTTCCATCACCATAAGGTTAAACATTGCTGTTTCCTGTACAGTTGGGATAAGGTGGCTGTCTTTTAGGTCAGAAGGTAAGCTAGTGTGCGCCCTGGCACCTCCCATTTTAGAAATTTAGCACTAACCTTCATAGAAAAGCTCTTCATATCCAGCGTTTCCATCTGACAATTTCTACTTTTGCATAAACTGCCCTGCTCTTTCATTATTATCTGTTCTCATTTTCCTCTGCACCTGTGAAATGTGGTAATTGTAGTAGTTATAGACTATTGTATTAGGATCTGAGAAACTCAGATTTAAATCCTCACTTTGCCAAGGGTAAGTCATTCTCTTTCTCAGGCTATTTGACCTCACAGGGTTGTCGTAAAGATAAACTGGAGGAGAGGGGAAAGATGAGAGCCACTCTGAGTACCCTTTAGGGAGAAAAGTAAAGTATAAATATCTAAATGAAGGATGGTGGAAAGTGCTGACAAATTATTGCTGACTTATATGGCAACTCCTACTGGGGTTTTCAAGGGAGGTGGTTTGAAAATAATAAATAAACTAACCGAGGTTGTTTGAAAATAAATAACAGTCAGCCCATGTGAATGTCTTTATGCTGCATATGTTGAAAAAGATTAGCCGAGAAAAATCCTTCCATTTTGCGGAGGATTTTTTTTTTTTTTACATTGAGGCACAGTTTTCATGCTCCAAACAAAAGCTTCCCTACACAAAAGTTGGAATGGTATAATCCAATATCTGGACTGAATCATTTCCAATATTCACAGTGTGAATGGTTGTACAGTGATTATTCCGATCTTTATTCAAAATATCTAGTAACTAAAAATAACAACTCCGTAAAACAACCGTTAGGACTCTGATACAAAAATGGTTTTTTAAAAAAAGGTGTGTCTTAAAAAATAGAAATTATCTAGAAAACTCTCAAATTCTTTTCTAAGTTATCTACCTCCATGGAAACCAGAAGAATCATTTTCTTTTTAAAAAACTCAGCAGCAGTGATATATTTGTATTTCATCATGAGTTTCAGAAGCAGTTCAATGACATCCTAGTTATAGCTCTTGCTGTGGAATGACAAGGGGACGACGTGGTATATTCACAATGTTATTTCGGGCCTTCAACTCAACACCTGAAAACGGCATTTCTTATTCTGAAATCTACAAGCACTCTTTTAAAATGTGTCCTCCTGACTACAGAATCCTCCTTAAGGGGGAATATCAGTATTTTTCTTAGAATATTTTCTCAGCTAAGAGGGCAGTATTGTAAGAAAGGGGTCCCAGATGTTTTGCTAATGAGGAACCATAGATTTCACCATTATGTTGCCTTACATATTATCTGTTGCTTTAAATATGTACTCCTATATACTACCTGTGCTTCATGTTGTTTAATGTAAGTCCTAGAATTATGTTCTGTTTCAGCCATTCTTCAACCCCATATTGGATCCTTGCTTACTTCTTTGTAAATGTATATTCATTTACCCCATGACATTGTTTATGGAAATGTTCTTGACACTGTATGGAAATGCCTGCCCTTGTCCTTGCCACTGATTGTACTAACCTCACACTATGTAATCTGCCTTGAGTCTCAGTGAGAAAGGCGGAATATAAATAAATAAATAAATAAATAAATAAATAAATAAATAAACAAATAAACAAATAAATAAATAAATAAATAAATAAATAAATAAATAAAGCTGTTTATTGTCGGCAGTCTGACCTGTGTGGAAAGGTATATCAATAAATGTTCTCACAAACAGAAGCACCAGAACTCAATAGCCAATATTACAGTGAATGGCTCAAGATCCTTCAAGGGCTAGTTCACAGATCATATCTAACCACAGCGTCTGATCAGCTCCTGAAATATTGAGGGCAGGGGAGAACAGAGCACAGCAAGGAAAAGGCAGTCTGCAGCCAACACAAGAGCAGGTCTCCTAGCTGCCTGGGCCTGCAAGCCAACATGACCTAGAAGCTTTGTAAGAGTCAGGGGCTCTTACACTTGATTTGCTCTGGCTTATTGGAATAAGGAGCCTTTCTTACTAGCATAGCACTTCTTCCTACAGTTCCTTCCTTTATGTAGGTGAAAGGAAGGCAGGGTGAATCCCCTCCTAACATCTCTCACATCATCAGTTCAAAGCCCTCAGAAGGAGATCTTGATACATGGATGCAATCTCAATTCACATGTTATAGAGTATACTTTTGGGGTCCCCTACCCTGTTCTAGATATAACAGTCAAACATGAGTTGCTGTTTCCTCAGTTCCTGTACCTGTGTCATTAAATTTGGATCATAGCAAAGGTAACCATGGAGAAGGGACTTTAGCATTCTCTCTCCTGTGTGTTTTATCCAGCCTGAAACAATCCCAGCAGGACCAGTTTGGGGAATCCCAAGTTCTCCCTGGCATACAAATGCATGTTTCCAAATAGCATCCCCCTGGGGCCATTTCAGGATTAGGAAAACAAAGCAGGGTTGGGGAGGCTGAAATTCTTTCTCCACACTTGCCATGGTCCTCTGCTTTTTTTCAGCTGAGGGGAGTGGGAGGGGGGTCCCTCCTCCACCTCCCCTCAGCTGAAAAAAGTGGCAGGCTTTTGAAAGCAGCTTTTTCAGCTAATGGGACAGAAACCCCCCTCCTGTCAGCTGAAAAATGTTGCTGGCATTTGAAAGCAGCAACACTTTTCTTGCTTTTTCAACTGAGGGGAGGGGGAGGAGGGGGCAAAAAAGTGTTGCTTTCAAACTTTCTGCCCTGATTTTTTTCACTCGATGGGAGGGGGAGGAGAGGATTCCCTCCTCCCCCTCCCATTGGGTGAAAAAAACAACAGGGCGGAAAGTTTGAAATTCTTGCTGTTTGCAAATGCAAACAACTCAAAAAGTGCTGCAGCTGACGAACCATGAACTGAATGAACCGGTTCGCGAACTGGGAAAATTCATGGTGGTTCATGGTTCATTGCTTTTTATGAACCATGAACCGCCATGAACCGCCATTTTCTCAGTTCGTGCCCATCTCTAATAACAACCAGTTATCTAGGTCAACATTTCTCTTTCTCTCTCAAAAATACTGTTTAGTACAACCACATGAGGGTCTACAGGCATTCTCTATCCTGCTGTATAACTTGACATTGTTGTTCCAAAACATTGGCTAGCCTACCACAGTAGAAGCAGCTGGTCCTTTGACTATTGCTCGTCTGAACTGTTGTTGCTATTCCAAATGGCTCCAGCCATTTCAGGGTGTGAAATGTAACTGGTGACTGGGTTACGTAACAAGAAACATGCAGTGACACATTAAAGAAATGCTTACGTAAAATCATTCAAAGCAAGATCAGTCACTAAGATATGATGGGTTTTTTCCACAAATAGTTTGTAACAAAGTATCACATTGATCCTTTAAAAAAAAAAATGCTTTGTCGAGAACTGATCAAGATATCTGATTGCAAAACAAGACAGGAGTTTTCTCTCTATGGCAGCTGATTCAAATGATGTCTTTTTTGGAAAGATTGCCATAATATAGATTGTAAGAATGCTATCTGCTAATGGAGGTATTTATAAAGCCTGGCATTTTAGCAACACCAGCCGAGGTTTTTTTTGGAGGGAGGGGACATGTGGTGGTACTAGTGTGGGTTCTTCCGGCTAATTTAAAGTTACTATCATGCTCACTAATTCTGATCAAACAAGGAACCATTGGGCAGGGATTGCGTCTGTCCTCCAAATAGTGTTCTGACCCCACTACTTTTTAGAGTTTCAGTGGAAAGCCAATCTTTTCACTGAGGTCTCTACCCAACATCCAGTTTGGCCCTAAGGGAGTGCAGTTGATGATATTTTGCTTTCCTTGGCTAGGCATTGTAATTAACTTGTTTAAGGAAGGAACCAATTTAATAAAAGGTTTCCAAGTTGTCCCCAGCACAGAGCCTAAAACAGTTACAGCAGTTCAAGAGTCAACTAGGTAATTTCTGCATTGTTGCTGATGCTTTGTTTCAGCTCATAGATCCAGAGGAGTTAGCCGTGTTAGTCTTTAGTAGCAAAATAGAAAAGAGTCCAGTAAGCACCTTTAAGACTAACCAACTTTACTGTAGCATAAGCTTTGGAGAATCACAGTTCTCTTTGTCAGATGCATCTTATGCTACAGTAAAGTTGGTTAGTCTTAAAGGTGCTACTGGACTCTTTTCTATTTTGTTTCAGCTCAGTATCACATTTCTGCTTCTTTTCAGATTTCTGTGATCCATGCCCCATTGCATTGTTTATTGAATGTCCCAGCCATTTTATTGTCTTACATTGAGTAATCCACCTTGAGTCTCAATGAGAAAGGCGGACTATATATAATACAAATAAATAAATAAATCTTCCCCAGAACAAAGAAGAACTAGAAACAACATAGAACCAACCCAAACACTCAGATGTGCAACAGCATCACCCACTGGAGGGGATGATTATGTAACCATTGCAATTTACTAACCAATATACAATATACCAACCAAGGACTTCAAGTGGTTAATTGTATTGGTCTGTAGTAGAAGAGCAAATTTCGAGGCCAGTAGCATCTTAGAGACTACCTAGATTTCCAGAGTATGAGCTTTCAAGAGTCAAAGTTCCCTTTATCAGATATATGGAGTGGAAAAAGGTAGGAGTCAAAGACCTTTTTGACTCTGTGTATCTGATGAAGGGAACTTTGACTCTCAAAAGTTTATACCCTGGAAGATGCTATTGGACCCCAACTAAGGGCTGTGACTCGGAGCCAAGCTGGATGTGACAGTGGCTATGGGTCTATCCATCTATGCCATACTGCATGCAGTCCCAGTTCTTCCCTCCCACCACACCTTTTCAGCTGCCCAAACACACACCCTTATTGTTGTTTTGGCACCTGAAAAGGTGTGGAGGGGGAGAAACAAGAGCTCCTGGGGCTGCCACACCACTCATGTGCTCCAGATTGTGGCATTGCAGCAATTGCAGCAAGAACCATGAATGCTTTTTAAATGGTGACAGTGGCCATAGGATGGATCTGTGGCTCCTTCCACAACTAGTTTGGCTCTAAGTGGTAGAACCCATGCTTTCCATGTATAGTAAGTCCCAGGTCCAGTCCCTAGTATGTCTTGTAGGGGTGTGCACCAAGAAAGTTTCTATTTCAGTTTCAGTTCTTGGGGGTTCCAGAATAATTCCATTTAATTACTGGTTTGTACTGGGTCGGCTGGTGCTGGCTTGGAACTGATCTGCTTGCTTTTTTCATTTTCATGAATTTTGGCCTGTTGTGCATGTGTTGGCCTCTCATGCGCAAGCACACGGGCTTCTTTTCAAGGTGTGTGTGGAAATGAGGCTCTGGGGCAGCTGTTTTTGCACGCATCAGCACCCAAATTACACAGAACACAGTCATCCCTCTAAACCATCAACCCATCGATTTTGAGAGAGGAGTTGTGTGTTTATGGGCCCTGAGGAATGCTTGGGGAGGGCATGCATCAAGATAAGTGTTGAACTGTGCACACACACACATACACTGTTCTTTTCAAAGGGTGGAGGGAGTTGGAAAATTGAGGCTCTATTCATGGTTAATTAAAAACCAGATTGAGAGCTGCTGGGACACAGTGGTTAATTGATTGATTGATTAGCCCTCCCTCCCCGCAAGCAGGCTCAGGGCAGGTTACAATCGTAAATAAATTACAATAGATAAAACCAATAAAATACATCTCAGTGCAAGCATAGATTTTGGCATTCCAGATGGGGCACCCTTCCCCTTTTCCTGCCCACCGTACACAAGGGGAGAAAAGGGTGGAGGTGTGGGTTGGTGAAACTCCAACTCCTCAGGCATGGGGACAGATGGACCATATGTTCCCCCCCACTGGCAGGAGACCAGCAGGGAGGCTAATTAGATGGATCTAGTGCTGGCCTCAACTATATGCCTGGCGGAACATCTCTGTCTTACAGGCCCGCTGAAAAGATACAAGATTTGGTGGGCCTGAGTGTCTTCCAACAGAGAGTTCTGCCAGGTTGGGGCCAGGACAGGAAATGCCCTGGCCCTGGTTGAGGCCAGCCGAGCCTCCCTGGGGCCAGAGACCACCACTAGGTGTTTACTTGCAGATCTAAGAGCTCTCTGAGGTACATACAGGGAGAGGCGGTCCCTCAGGTATGCTGGTCCCAGTCCGTTTAGGGCTTTATAGGTCAGAACCAGAACCTTGAACCTGAAACTCCACTGGAAGCCAATGCAACTGCTGCAGAGTTGGAGTCACATGTGTCCTGAATGAAACTCCTGTCAGGACACAAGCATCAGCATTTTGGATCAGCTGCAGTTTCTGGGTCAGACCCAAGGGAAGCCCTGAGTAGAGCAAGTTACAGTAATCTAATCTGGAGGTGACCGTTGCATGGATCACTGTCGTTAGGTCATGGGTTGAGAGATAGGGGGCAAGCTGCCTGACCTGCTGAAGATGGAAGAAGGCAGTTCTGGCAGTTGACCTGATCTGGGCCTCCATTGACAGGGAGGAGTCCAGCGTCACACCAAGGCTCCTGACCGATGAAACGGGCACAAGTGGTACCCCCTCAAAGGCCAGGAGCTGAAACCCCATATCTACCCCCCCAGGTCCAAGTACAGGACCTCCATCTTCGTGGGGTTTAAATTCAGCCTCCTCTGCTTCATCCATCCAGCATGGCCCCCAATGATCTAATTAGGGCCTAAGTGGTTACTGGTTCAAATCCCACTACTGCCATGAGCTCAGTAGATGGCCTTGGGTAAGCCGCTTGTCTCAGCCCCAGCTCCCCAGCTGTATAGTGGTTATAATAATAATACTAACTTGTTCACTGCTCTGAGTGAGGTACTAATCTGTCTAGAAGAGTGATATATAAGCGCACTTCTTCTTCTTCTTGTTGTTGTTGTTCAAAACTGCTTCAATCCAATGAATTTCTCCTCAGGCATATGAAAACTCACACAACAATGGACCCCAAAGAAGGTAAGTGTTGACAGGTGCACACAATAGCGGGAACATACTGGCAAGCTGTGTCAGCATGGCACACTGGCACGGTGCACAAGCAGGAAAGCGCTCCATTACCAACCAGCACAGTGCAGTGAATTTTTTTTAAAAAATGCTTCTTTATGATAGCGACAAAACCAATAAATTATTACCTTTGAGTCCTGCTGTTATGTCATGTTTCCCTGTGCCTGGTAGTTTTGTTTCCATGATGCGGGGGTAGGTGAACCCTCCACTGCTTTGTAGCAACCCACGTCTCCCTGTTTAAACCCACTGGTCTGTCCTTGCGCTGTACATAAAAGCAAACAGAAAGGGAAGGCTAGGTATTGTGTTTTTTTTTCCTTCACAGGAAGGGAAATAGAGGGAGAATGACCCTCTTTCCCCCTATTTTTTACTAGTAAAAGTGGGAGACTGGACAGATTTCTGGATGCCAGTCTCCCTTTTTAACAAAAACCGTTACCCTAGAATTAATTGAAGAAGAAAATGTGGCAGGAAGAACTGAACAAGTTCTCCAGATCCGACCTTCTACATGAAATACTGATCAGAAAAGACTCGGAAGTCTTTGCATGTACAAGTTTGCAATGCATGCTGCTCTCTCTCCATCAATAAACACTGAGTTAACCGTTTTTGATCAGAAAAGCCCCCAAAGCCATAAGGTTTTCTGGGCAACATAAAATTCCTCGGGGTGCTCCTCCACCTGCTGTCTTTGAAAGACTTCTTTAGTCACAGTGAGTGGCCTTGTTGGCACCATGATGACACCTAAGCAAAGGCCACAGAATGGGCATGAACCAACTCCACATGCCTCGGACCTGCTCAGTGCAGTTCTCCTTTTCTTTCTATTTTTCACCCTTATCTTCATAACATGAGCCTTTGTGGCTGCCTGGGGCTCAGAGAATGAAAAAGAACCCTCCCTCCCCAAACCTATGTGTGCACACACCCACGTGGATGTTGCTGGGCCGGTCTTTCCTTGCGTTGTGAGCAGGGGCGGCGCAAGGATTTGCAGTGCTTGTGGCCGGCTGGGTGCTGCCCTGCGTGCGCGCAAGCGCGCATGCGCACCGGCCTGCGTGATGACGTCACACATCACGGGAGCACACGCACTGCCGGCAGCCCAATCGCTGTGGTGGGCAGCCTCCGAGCTCTCCCGCTCAGTTGCCTGCGCCGCCGCAGATGCCTGCCCGCAGCGGCTGCGCCTGGGCGGGGGCTTGTGCTGGCGGTGGCAGCAGCGGCGGTGCGGGGCAGGAGGGATAGGAGGCTGCTGCTTTGTGGCGCACGCTCCCGCCCCCCCCCGCGCTTCCTCCAGCGCTCCCTCCGGCACCCCGCGCCTGAGGCCACTGCCTACCTGGCTTCAATGGGCGCGCCGGCCCTGATTGTGAGTAAAAGCATCCAGAAAGGGTTGGAGATGGTGATTCTGGTGCTGGTGCTGATGGCACTATGCCGTCTGCTGCTCCCCTCCCCAGTACAAAGTGAATCTTTGATCTCTACGAGCCACTCAATGCCAATGCCACTGCCCAGGAAGCGCTGAAGAAAAAATGCAATCATGCATGCTGTGCACATTCCCTTCCTGCCAACGAAGTTAACTCTAAGGGCTCAGTCTCTCCCTTTTGGAGCCAGTTGGTTGCATGAGGAGTGTAGACAGACTTGCCGTTAAGGAAAATAAGATGCTGTCTGATTCCCCCACCCCCACCCCCCACTGCCTGGGCTGCCTGTGTGGCCTCTGTGCAGTAAGTACTGAAACAAAACACACAAACTTTTCAGTGTGTGTGTGTGGGGGTAGTCATTACAGCCTTACTTCCTCAGTTTGGTTCAGCATTCCAGAAGCTGCTTTAACGAGCCAAACCAGAGAGTTCAGTATGTAATTTTGGCTTGTTTTTCCTGTTATGCACATCCCTAATCTCCTGTCAAAGGCTCTCAGGTTTTATTGGCTAGAGAGCCACTGCCAGTATAAAACCATACTGAACCAGAGGGATTAATATTCTGGCTGTTCCTGGCACCTTAATAGATTAATGAAGCAATAAATGCTGGGAAGAAGATAACTTTTAAGAGAGCTGGAGGTAGTTTGACAGACCCATAATCGCTTGTGGTGTGCACATTTTTCTTTTGTTCCACTATCTTTTCAGGCCAAATAATTTTGCAGGGTTTTGAAGCACTTTCCCAGTGCTTAGCATTCTCCATATAAGCTGTTTCAGTTTTTTACTAGTGTAACTGCCATGACTTATTTCAAAGAATCTTGGGAATTGTAGTTTGTTGAGGTGCTGAGAAGATTAGTAAGACCCTCACAGAACTACAGTCTCAGCATCTCCTAAGAGACAGAGAATGACTGTTAAACCAATTTGCCTGTAGAACAGGCCTGCCTGGAATAATGTTTCTGATTTCCTAGAAAATTTGATTTCAAAGTCATAAATGACTGCAATAGCATCAGCAGTCCCAGCAGGGAAAAAAGGAAGAACATTTCAGACAAGTGAGGCAGGAGCCAAAATACAGTCAGATCCCCAGGCTCCAATTAAATATTTTCTGAATTGTGGATGAGCAATGGATTTAAGGTCATTTGTTCTCCCTATTAATTATTATATTGAGTTTTGATTTAAAAGGAACATCAGAAAAATATCAAAAACAAGTGAGGGAGCACGAGGAACCTTTATTGAGCTTCTTTTTTCTTGGTGAATTTTCAGGAGGGCTACACAGGAAATACCTGTTCTATGTTCTTTGGGTTTTTATATACTTTTATATTTTAGGTTTATTGGCTTGGTTTTTTAATGAGTTGTAATAATGATTTTATCTTGTTTTATTTTGTGAGCTGTATTGAGTACGTTTCTGGAGGCAGCATATAAATTTTTCTAAACAAACAAATGAACAAACAAATGAACGAACAAACAAACAAAGGGTTAGGTAGATGTTCTCAGAAGGCATTCTAGGTGAGGGGGCAGCAAAGGGAAATGTGTGGAGTCATTTTAGAAGGGTTGAAGGGATGTTTCTAGAGCTTTTAATATTTCTTTTTTGTACACTGGCTAACTTCTAGTGGACTGAAGACTGTGAAGTAAAAGAGGAGTGGGGAATGGTTTTTTGAAATGCAGAAAACACAACCTGTTATCTTTAATGACAAGCTAGCAATAACATGGTCATGATGAAGTGCTAGCTGGTGGAAAGGGAGGAAAAAAGCTTGGGAAGATAACCAGCAGAAAGTGTCTGACCATTGCTTTGCTGTTGTTTACTGAGATCACAAATTACATAATAAATCACAAGGCACAAGTGAAGAATTTAAAAAGAGAAGCTTGTGACAGCCACAACTGCTGGCTAAGGACTATGTGCCTGCTATCATGAATGAAATGAAGCTGGGCAGAACAATATTTGCAGCAAATAACAGACCCCCAAAAGCAATATATAAGAAAGCTGGAGATTTTATTACTTAAGGCATTTAATCTTGCAAAAGGTTAGAAGTTTAACTTAAGGCCCCCAAAACAAAAGAAATATGTTTAATAGTAAGCTACCTGCTCAACTATATCCCACAAGGAGTCTTTAAAGAACTATTATGAAAGGTCATGTCCTGTGGCCACTGTGTAAAGAACATTAAATATGATATATGGATTTCATTAATAAGAAAGATCATTCACCACTTGAGAGGTTAATGATGTCTCTCTGTAGAACATGAGTTTTTGCAATAAGATACTTCCCACTTTCCCAGTGCAATGATACAGTTTGAAGACTAGTCAGAGATTAGAACTGGTGCAGAACATGGCAGCTCACTTTCTAATGGGGCATCAGGATTGGTTTTCTGTCATTGTCATGTCTGTGTATAGCCATGCCATGTTTATTTGGTTGTGGTATCACTGATGCCACAGTATTCTGAAGTTATAATGCCTTAATGCTAACTTGTTGTAATCTATCAGTAATCTATCCTCTAGCCATATTAACCATGTTCTCTCCAGTGTATAATTATTGCTCTCCAGGCCCCAAGACAGGGCCTCTCACCTTATCTCTCCAAGAGTATGCATCTCCTAGTTAGACATGACCTTGAGTGTCTAGATGCCAGTTTTGCTACTTTGCTAGATGCTGAGAATGTTCAGATTGTTTACTCGTAACTATAAGAGGTTCTCACAGAACCCGTGTAATCTTGCATGCCAAAAACCTAACCGTTGCTGGAGCGCGGGAGTTTTCAAGTATATCATAGCCTCTATGTTTTGATTCTTCACTTCTACCATGCTCTGTGATAGAGTGCAGACCTGAACTGTAAAATCCTGAATAAAACCTTTTCTATTGGAACAAACTTGTGTTCACTGGAGAGGCACTAAGGGATCTATCTGCCAGGGACTGACAGTCATCTTGCAGGCACAGCTCAAGGAATTTGTTTTCTCTGATACATTCTAGAAGAGCTAAGAGCTCCCTGTGATGATATTTAGGAAATGCACCTCTGTATATTTCAGACCAAGTAATTTATTTATTATATTAGATTTTTAGTCCGCCCTCCCCACAGAGTGGGCTCAGGGTGGAGCACAAAATTTTAACTTACATAAAAACACATAAAAGCAGATAAAAACATTACAATAAAATTTAAAACACTACATACAATAAAAACTTCTCCTCAGATGGCAATGGAAGAGTTACTTCATTTCAGTCATGGCCCATATATCCATATCTATAGATACATGTAGGGTGGTGGACAGATCTTTTCAAGTCAAGTACAGCTGGCGGGGGCCCAGCCTAGCCTCAGCCATATACCTGGCGGAACATCTCTGTCTTATAGGCCTGGTGGAAGGATAATAAATCCTGCTGGGCCCTGGTTTCATTAGACAGAGAGTTCCACCAGGCCGGTGCCAGGACCGAAAAGGCCCTGGTTCTGGTTGAGGCCAGGCGAGCCTCCCTAGGACCAGGGACCACCAAAAGTTTTGTGTGTGTAGAACAAAGTGTCCTCTGGGGTATATACAGGGAGATGCGGTCCCGCAGATATGCTGGACCCAGTCCGAATAGGGCTTTTTAGGTCAACACCAAAACCTTGAACTGGACCTGGTACTCAACTGGTAGCCAATGCAGGTGGTGTAATGTAGGTTTTATATGTTCCCCTATCGGGACTCTTGCAATCACCCGTGCAGCTGCATTTTGAACCAGCTGTAATCTCCGGATCAAGCCCAAGGGAAGCCTTGTGTAGAGCGAGTCGCTGTAATCTAATCTAGAGGTAACTGTTGCTTGGATCACTGCTGCTAGGTTGTGGGTCGACAGGTGGGGGACAAGCTGCCGGGCTTGTCTCAGATGGAAAAATGAAGACTGGACAACTGCTGCGATCTGTGCCTCCATAGTCAAGGAGGTATCCAAGATCACCCCCAGGCTACTCACTCTCACAAGCGGCACAAGTGGTGCTCCATCAAGAGCGGGTAGCCGGAGTCCCGTACCCATGGACCCCAGACCCACATGCAGGACCTCCGTCTTTGTGGGATTTAGTTTCAACTGACTCTGTTTCAACCATCCAGTCACAGCTTCGAAGGCACGCTCCAAGACATCCGGGGCAGAGTCAGGCCGGCCGTCCATCATCAGATATAATTGGGTGTCATCGGCATATTGATGACACCCAAGTCTGAAACTCCGCACCAACTGGGCAAGGGGGCGTATATAAACATTAAACAATAGTGAGGAGAGTATCGCTCCCTGAGGGACACCGCACACCAATAGGTGGCGAGATGACAATTTCTTCCCAAGCACCACCCTCTGTCCCTGACCGTGGAGAAAAGCGATGAGCCACTGTAAGGCAGTCCCTCATATCCCCACGGTGGGTCAATATATCATGATTGATTGTGTCGAACACTGCTGACAAATCCAACAATATCAGCAGCGCCAATCTGCCACGATCCAGTTGCCTGCAGAGATCATCAGTGAGGGCAACCAGCAATGTCTCTGTACCATGACCCGGGTGGAAGCCGGACTGGAAGGGATCTAGGGATGAGGAATCATTTAGGAAACCCTGTAGCTGCTCCACTATTGCCCGCTCGATCACCTTACCCAGGAACGGAAGATTCGAAACTGGGCAGTAGTTGACTGGGTCAGTGGGGTCCAAAGATGGTTTCTTCAGTAGAGGCCTAACCACAGCTTCCTTCAATGTTCCAGGAAAGACCCCAGAGTTCAAGGACATGTTGACAATGGCTGCCAAGGCAGTCCATAGCCCATCCACACTGGCCCTCACTAGCCATGACGGGCATGGGTCCAAGGAGCACATGGTAGGTCTCACCGCTCGCAAGGTCCTGTCAATCTCATCTCCGGAGAGTGGGTTGAATTGATCTAATATCAGCCCAGTAGACGGCCAAGGGGCCTCTAGTTCACATACTGTATCAATTGTGGCTGGCAAGTTGCGGCAGAGAGACAAGATTTTGTCAGCAAAAAAGCTTGCAAAATCCTCACAGCTAATATTCAAATTTAAAATTTGAGAGTCTCCCCCCGACAGGGAGACCAAAGACTGAACCACATTAAATAATTTTGCGGGGTGTGAGCTAGCTGACGCAAAGGAAGCTGTGTAGAAATCCTTTTTTGTAGCTTTCATCGCCATCTCATAGGCTTTCATAAACGTCCTATAAGATGTTCTTGCTTCTTCATCGTGAGATCATCGCCACACTCGCTCAAGCCGTCTTGGTTCCTGCTTCAGCCGTCATAATTCCTCAGTGTACCAGGGAGCCAGTTCTCATGACCTAGAATCCATGTATCTGTGGAGTGCCTTTTCCACTATGCTCCATCGTAATAGCTTCATTCACTTGAGCAAAGCCTTTTGAAGGTGCTACTTGTCAGGGCTTGCCGTCGCTGCCGCTGGGCGTGGCACTGGGCGGTCTGCTCCTGACGTCACAGGGGGGCCAGGGAATCTGCAGGACCCTGCTCTGTGGAAGGAGGGGCGGTATACCTCACCCAGACTCCCTCTCAGTCCACTCGCTGGCCTGCTCAACCTGGCCTGCTTACCCTCTGCGCCCTCCTTCATCTTCTCCTTCCAGGACTCTCCTCCAAGCCTCCACCCTTGCATCTTACTGCTCTCACTCCACATCATCACTCCTCACTCACACCCACCACCACAGGGCTCTTCCCAGCCAGCTTTTATAGGGCTTCCTCCTACTGCCCCACCCCTCTTCCAGCCTGGCCTTTGGCTGCACCAAGCAGTTGCAGCTGGGGTAGCTGATCTGGCCCCACTGACCAGCACCAGCTGTGCCTTGTTCTCTGGCTGCCCAGCCTCCCTGCCTTGGCTGATTGCTGAAGGCATGTCCAGCTGCAGTCCCCTGGCTAGCAGCCCAGCCTCCCTGGCTGAGCTGATGGCTGAAGGTGGGTCCAGCTGTGGCTCCTTGGCTGGTTGCCCAGGGCTTCCTGCAGAGTGCCTCCAATAGCCCCACCTGGAGTGGCTTGGCTTTTGGCAACTCCTGGGCCAGGCTACTATTTTCTAGCTGGGGCGTGGCTTTGGGTTGTTGGGGCTGCTGCTGCTTCTCCTCCTCAGGTAAGGTCTTTGGGTGGGTGACTGCTGAGCTTCCAATCCCTCTGCCCTTGCCCCCTTCCACCTTGCTTAGTCCCCTTTCCTTCCCCAGGGGAGAGGGACTCGCTGGCCTCTCTCTGTCTCCCCCTGTCTCCTGAGGCCCTGGGCCTTTGCCCCTTGTCCCTGGCACTGACAGGTTCTGGCCCCATTTGCCCATGGGAGGGGTTGGCCTGCTGTCTGCTGGCTGCCCCCTCTGTTTGCCCATCAGCCCGGCTGACCTGCTGTTCCCTCCTACCAAGTCTGGGGGCTGGGACCCAGACCCCGGACACACACCCCCACTTAGCTTTGAGTTGTGGGGGTCAGGGTCAGATTCAAACATGCGGGACATGAAGTCCGCATCCACATGCTGCGCCCCCTTGCGGTACTTGATGGTGAACCGGAAGGGGAGGAGGGAGAGGTACCACCGCAGCACACGGGGGTTGTGCGCCTTCATGCGGTGGAGCCACTGCAGGGGCGCATGGTCCGTTAGTAGGACAAAGGGATTATTGGCCAGGTAGTATTGCAGGGCCCCCACTGCCCACTTGACCGCTAGGGCCTCCCGCTCCACTGTTGCATAGCGCCTCTCTGCGGGCTGCAGCTTCCGACTCAGGAAGAGGATGGGGACGTCGGTTCCGTCACGTTCCTGAGTCAGGACTGCCCCAAGGCCAGTGTCAGAAGCGTCTGTGGCCAGCGTAAAGGGTCGGTCAAAGTCCGGGTTCCACAGGGCTGTGGTATTAGAGAGGGCTGACCGCAGGTCCTTGAAAGCTGCTTCTAGTGCTGGGGTCCACCGGACTTGGTTGGGCAGCCCCTTCTTTAAGCAGTCTGTCAGGGGGGCGGCTCGGGAGGCAAAGTGGGGGATGAACCGCCCGTAATCCCCAGTAGTCCCAGGAAACGTCGGACTTGCTTCTTGGTCCGGGGCTGGGGGGCATCAGCTATCGAGGCCACCTTGTCTGGTGGTGGGCGAACTCGGCCTCCCCCGACCACAAAGCCCAGGTACTGGAGTTCCTGGAACCCCAGGTGGCTCTTCTTTGGGTTAGCCCGTAGTCCGGCTCGCTGGAGGGCCCTCATGACAGCTTCCAAGTGTTGGAGGTGGGTGGGCCAGTCCGGGCTGAAGATGATGATGTCATCTATGTACGCCATTGCATACGCCCGGCACTCTCCCAGCACTTGGTCCACCAGCCGCTGAAACGTGGCAGCTGCCCCGTGTAGACCAAACGGCATCTTCTTGAACTGGAAGAGGCCTCGTGGGGTGGCAAAGGCCGTCTTCTCCCGGTCTGCTGGCCGCATGGGCACTTGCCAGTAGCCCTTCGTCAAGTCTAGGGCCGACAGGTAGCGGGCGGACCCTAGGTGGTCTACCAACACATCTGCTCGGGGCATGGGGTATGCATCGAACTGGGCCACCTTATTCAGTTCGCGATAGTCGATGCAGAATCGGGTGGTCCCATCCGGCTTGGGCACCAAGACTATCGGGCTCCTCCAAGCGCTTCGCGAGGGCTCGATTACCCCAAGCCTGAGCATCTCGTCGGTCTCTTTCTCCACTGCCTCCCACCGCTTCCTGGGGATGGGGCGCCAGGTAGCCCGGGCTGTCTGCCCCGGGTCCGTTGGAATGGCATGTTGGATCAGGCTCGTGCTGCCCGGCCTGCGGGAGAAGACCCCGGGAATCCGAGCCCAGAGGTCTTGTAGCTGGGCCCTCTGAGCTGGGTCGAGCTGAGGGTCCACCTTGGGCTCCTCGAACTCCGGGGCATCAGTGGTCCAAGGCAGCACACTGTCAGGGAGCTCTAGCGGGTCCTCAGCCACGCCACACTCCTCTTTTGGGCGCTCGTGCCACTGCTTTAGGAGGTTCACATGCAGGGTCTTCCGCCGACGCCGGCCGACCCCACACTGGACTTCGTAGGTGGTGGGGCCCAGCACCCTTCGAATCTGGTAGGGACCCCTCCAAGGGTCCCCTTCCTCTCTTGGGAACACCGAGTGGTGCACGAGGACCTTCTCTCCGGCCTGGAAAGTCCTCATCCGCGCACCCCGGTCATAGGCGGCCTTTTGCTTTGACTGGGTGCGAGTCAGTCTGCGATTTGCCTCCGCTTGGGACTGTTGCACCCGGTCACGGAGCCGGCTCACGTACTCCTGTATGGGGGGCGCGGGGCTGCTGGCCCGGGGCCCCCAGCGTTCCGTCAGCCGGGAGAGCATCCCCCTTGGCTTGCGCCCATATAGCAGCTCGAATGGGCTGAAGCCGGTGGAGGCCTGCGTGGTCTCCCGGAGGGCGAACATGAGCGGGTCGATGTACAAGTCCCACTGGTGAGGCTTGTCCCGCGTCATCTTCTTCAGGGCCTCCTTGACGGTCTGGTTCAGCCGCTCGGCCAACCCATCTGTTTGAGGGTGGTAAGCCGAGGTGAACACCTGCCGGATCCCCAAATTCTGGCAGAGCTGGCGCATGGCTGTGGCACGGAACGGGCCCCCCCGATCCGTCAAAATTTCGTCTGGCAGCCCCACCATTGCGAAAAACTTGGACAGGGCCCGTACCATCCCCGGGGTCTGCATGGTCTTCAGCGGGATGACCTCGGGGAACCGCGTGGCATAGTCCACAATCACCAGGGCAAAGCGATGGCCTCGGGGTGTGCGTGGCAGCGGTCCGATGAAGTCCATTGCGATGCGTTGGAAGGGCGTCTCCATGACGGGCAGCGGGGAGAGGGGGGCCTTCGGCGGGCGGCGGGCTGCCACCCGCTGGCAGGTGGGACATGAGCGGCAGTGGGCCTTCACGTCTGCATTCACGGAGGGCCAGAAGAATTGCTCAAGAACCTTCCTCAGGGTCTTGTGGTGCCCCAGGTGCCCAGCCCAAGCGTGCTCATGGGCCGTGCGGAGGACTTCCGCCCGATAGGCTGCTGGCACAAGTAGTTGGCGGACCTCCCCCTGGCCATTTGGGGCACGAGCTATGCGAACCCAAACCCCTCCTTGCTTCTCGATGCGAGGGAGTCGTTGGGACCTCCGTTCATCCCGCACTTGCTCCTCCTCACGAGCGGCTGTCTCTCGCAAGCGCTGCAAGGACTCATCCGCCCCTTGGGCATCACGGAATGGGCGGTCTGCCAGGGTTCCAGCTGGGCCTCCAGTCCATGGTTCTGCCCCTGGTCTGGTGGAGGGACCCTCTCCCGGGTCGTTGGCTTCCTCCACTTGCAGAGCGGTGGCAACTTGTGGGTCTGTCAATTCCCCTGCCGCCTTCAGCCGAGACCCGGCGATCCCTGGGGTGTCTCTTCCCAATTTCTCCGCTGCCTGCTGGAGGAGCCTGAAGAACCCCGGGGCATCTCTTCCCAGCAGTATTGGTACGGGTAGGTGAGCTAACTGGGCAACTTCCATTTGGTGGCGGACCCCTAGGTACTCTATCGTGATTAGGGCCGTAGGGTACGGCTGGGTGCGGCCCATCACATCCGTCACCGGGATCCAGCGGTACACTGGGGTCGCAGCTGGGAGGAGCTGGGGCCGAATTGCTGAGACTGCACTCCCAGAGTCCAACAGGGCTTGTAGGATCAGCCGGCCTATCTTCACGGTGGCGCATAGACTCTGCACCTGCTTGCCAGGCGGTGGGTTATTTTCCCAAACGAGGGCGCAAACCCTTGGCAAGGCCTCAGTGAGTGTGCCGGCTTGCATCTGCAGCTCCGCTGTCTGTGCTAGTTCCACTGGAGCGGCTGGGTAGGCTGCCTCCAGCTTTCCCCACATCCTATCCTGGCGTTCCTCCAGCCACGGTCCGAGCTCCGCTGGGGCGGCGGCCTTGGGAGGCCGCCCCTTGACTGGCGCCTGCGTCGGAACGTCTCTCCCCGTACGGGCCACCAACTTGTCAGGGCTTGCCGTCGCTGCCGCTGGGCGTGGCACTGGGCGGTCTGCTCCTGACATCACAGGGGGGCCAGGGAATCTGCAGGACCCTGCTCTGTGGAAGGAGGGGCGGTATACCTCACCCAGACTCCCTCTCAGTCCACTCGCTGGCCTGCTCAACCTGGCCTGCTTACCCTCTGCGCCCTCCTTCATCTTCTCCTTCCAGGACTCTCCTCCAAGCCTCCACCCTTGCATCTTACTGCTCTCACTCCACATCATCACTCCTCACTCACACCCACCACCACAGGGCTCTTCCCAGCCAGCTTTTATAGGGCTTCCTCCTACTGCCCCACCCCTCTTCCAGCCTGGCCTTTGGCTGCACCAAGCAGTTGCAGCTGGGGTAGCTGATCTGGCCCCACTGACCAGCACCAGCTGTGCCTTGTTCTCTGGCTGCCCAGCCTCCCTGCCTTGGCTGATTGCTGAAGGCATGTCCAGCTGCAGTCCCCTGGCTAGCAGCCCAGCCTCCCTGGCTGAGCTGATGGCTGAAGGTGGGTCCAGCTGTGGCTCCTTGGCTGGTTGCCCAGGGCTTCCTGCAGAGTGCCTCCAATAGCCCCACCTGGAGTGGCTTGGCTTTTGGCAACTCCTGGGCCAGGCTACTATTTTCTAGCTGGGGCGTGGCTTTGGGTTGTTGGGGCTGCTGCTGCTTCTCCTCCTCAGGTAAGGTCTTTGGGTGGGTGACTGCTGAGCTTCCAATCCCTCTGCCCTTGCCCCCTTCCACCTTGCTTAGTCCCCTTTCCTTCCCCAGGGGAGAGGGACTCGCTGGCCTCTCTCTGTCTCCCCCTGTCTCCTGAGGCCCTGGGCCTTTGCCCCTTGTCCCTGGCACTGACAGGTTCTGGCCCCATTTGCCCATGGGAGGGGTTGGCCTGCTGTCTGCTGGCTGCCCCCTCTGTTTGCCCATCAGCCCGGCTGACCTGCTGTTCCCTCCTACCAAGTCTGGGGGCTGGGACCCAGACCCCGGACACTACTCGGCAAATAAGTAAGTTCAACAGTCGCTCATACCTGAGGATTCTCTGTTGTGGCTCCCACTTGGTAGAATGGTCTGCTGGACAAAACCAGGAAGGCTCCCACACTACTATTGTTCAAGAGGGTCTTTTAAAATACAAGGAGGACCCTCATCCCAGCAGCCTCTACCTGGGAAAACGATGGTTCACTTGCATAGTACTGGCTGCTGGTCTGGCTCACTTGTGTGGTAAGGAACATGCAAGAACACGCAGGGAATATCTAATTTCTTTATCCCTTTCTCCATGCCATTTCCTTTTCCTATCCTCCTGACAACCTCACATATCCTTACCTTTTCCTACTTCCTTCTCTCCTTCTCACTCCCCAACCAATATACACTTAATCTGCTCCCTATCTTCAGCTATATTTTTATTTACCCTGCCATTCTCCATGACAATAACTTAAAGCAACTCACATCATTTCCCTCTATTTTATCCTCACTACTGTGTGAAGTAAGTTAAGCTGAGAGTGTGTGACTGGCCAAGTGTTACCCAGTTACTCCTCCATGGCAAAGTGGGGCTTGTAACCAGGGTCTCTCAGATCATAAACTCTAACCACTATATCACACTTGCTTTTGTATAATGGCAGTTGCTGAACAGGAGCAACCAGTTGGGCCTGAGTGAGTCATGCAATTCCAGGGCTGCCAGGTCTCACGGTGGGGGTGGTCTCCCTGCTTCCACACTCTGCTCCCTGCCACCATTCACCTGTACAATGGAGGGCAAAGGCAAGGGACCCACCCAAATTGGCCTGGTGCGAAGTGTGGGAGTGCTCCTGGGGCCTGTGCAATGATGTCACTCCCGGGAGTGATATCATCATACAGTACTAGGAGCATGTGCACACTTTGCATGAGTGCGCAAGGTGAAAAAAAAAGGCAGAGTCACATCCCCACCCCTCCTGCCAGGAGGGTAAGGAGACCTGGCAACCCTATACAAGTCTTTTGGTAGCAGGTCGCCGAATGGGTGCTGCTGGGGCTGGCCCTGAGGAGAAACAGCCTTGGAAAGGGTCCTGCCTCTCCTCACTGTCTTTTACTGACAGAAACCAAGGCTTGACTTTTGGCAATGCTGTTGTGGTTGCTTAGCAATGGCCACAGAGGGCATTTGTTTCTTAAAGCTACAGGTGCTGCTTGTATATGGGAGGATTAATCTCTCCCCAAAGGGTTTTTTTAAAAAAAGATTTCTGACTTTATGTGCAAACTTGAGGCCTTTCTTAGGTTTGCAGAAAGGTTTGCCTTGTCCGTTGATGACTCCAGTCTTTGGATGTAAGTATCCACAGATTTGGCCATGTGGAGAATTAAATATATTGGTCATACTATTATATTGTATCCAGTTTTGTATTGTTGGTTTTATATATCATATTGTTTTAGTGTGCCATTCCTGTTTTATTGCATTGTTGATTGTATGTGTTATACTGCTCTGATCGCATTGTCTTTATTTGTGTGGTCTATTTGAATCTAAGTAAATAAATAAAATAAAATAATTACTGGCCATCTCACTGCTTCTACCACTATTATCATAAACAATTAAATGCACATATCCCTTTGTTGTTTTTTAAAAAGGTGACTGCTTGACCAAAGCTGACAAGATTAGTGTGAAGGTTAAATATATAATCACAGCAAATATTCTTTAAATATGGTCCTTTATTTGCAGTTTAAACCTGGAGATATGCAACTGCATGCTTTTGACCTTGTTAAGAATCCTCCGCCCCTTGCTGAAATCAGACAGGCAATGTCTTTCTGTGATTATGATTGGGAGAAGTCATAACTCAATGGTAATATGTGTATCTTGCAGATCAAAGGTCAGAGCTCAGAGATTCAGTCTCCAGTTAAATGGACCTTTAGTAGGGGAGCTGGGGAAGAGTTCTGCCTAGAGACCTTGGACAATCACTTACATACCACTCCATGGACCAATGGTCTGACTCAGTACAACCTAGCTGCATAAGTTCATTATCAAGAAGGAATGTGCATTTGTTTTGCTGAATCCAAATATCTCCCTTCAAGAGAGGCACATTTTAAAAGGACTGCTTTTTTCTAGCACTCAAAACATAATATGTATGATTCTTGTTCCAGCTGATGGGACTATTATGATCTGGATTATTATGGGGAATGTATTTGTCTGCAAGGGCAGTTTCGGTGATTATTTTATGACTATTTCTAATTGTTTTAAAAAACCTTCTTTTGACACCTTAATTTTGCCCTATTGTACCAGTGAAGAGCAGGAGTGTTCAGGGAACCCTTTATAATGAAAAATAATAGCAGTGTTAGGAAGCCCACCCCTTCTTCATGATGCATGCTTCCCTTCTTTAGTAGTGAAGCAGATGTCCCATAATATTTCTTCAATGTAAAAATAGATAACAGGTTATCTTCCCTGTAGAAAGGTTATTCTCCAAGAATAGGGGAAGTGCAAAAACAGTGCCCTATTCTATAATTTCCTAGTTAAAACTCAAAAAACTACTTCTTCCCTCCCTCTGACTGTAATTTTCAAAGGCTGAAATGTGAGAGACAGTACAATCCTAGGCATCCTAGACTGCACCTTCTAAGTGCATTGAAATCAATGGGTGTAGAGGGGTGTAACTCCGCTTAGTTGGGCTCTGACAATGACCCAGTTCTTTTAATTAGAATAGATAAGCATCAGAATGCTTCTCTACCTGTACATGAATCTTGGACACATAACAGAGAGTTTGGGAGACCTCTTTTTGAGAAATGAGCAACATATTCAGCAGAATTTCATGATAGTATCCTGGATTAGTACACTAAAAAAAATGTTACAGCTTTAGGTCTTTCCTTGAGGTGCTTTCTACATGCAGGTCAGGTTATTTGTTTGTTTAAAAAGATTGGGGGGGGGTTGAATTTAAAATACAGCACCCCAAATTGCAGTCTGAAACGGTACTGTCCAGGAAGAACTCTACCACAGGTTTGGGCTGAACCCATACATCAGCTTTCAAACTCATGCATGACCATCTGCACATAACAAAGAGGCATATCTATGACTGTTTGTTGGGTGCTTCTCTGCAATTTGTATCAGCTCCCACACATAAAGCAGGCCACATGCTAGACTTGATCTTCGGGGTGGGGTTGGATGTGGTTCTGGATAGGGTAGAGTTGGTGCCATGGCCAGACCATGTGGTCTTGAAGGCTCAGCTGGGGATGCCACACACCCCTGCAAGGGCGGGGAGCTAATTTATGCTCGCCCGCGGAGACTCATGAATCCGATTGGTTTCCAGAATGCTCTGCGGGAACCGATGCTCCACGGCGGTTCGTTGGATGAGCTAGTGGAGGATTGGCAAAGCTGGCTCTCCAAAGCCATCGACGAAATCGCACCCCGTCATCCTCTGCCCCCGCAGTCACCGAGCTCCCCGGTATACAGAGGAGCTTCGGCAGAGGAAGCGGAAGCTAAGACGACTTGAGTGCATGTGGTGGTGATCTCGGGATGAAGAGGCAAGAACATCTTATAGGTTGCTTATGAAATCCTATGAGGTGGCAGTGAAAGCTGTGAAGAAGGGATTCTATGCAGCTTCCATTGCGTCAGATAGCTCACGCCCAGCTAAATTGTTTAATGTGGTACGTTCATTGGTCTCCTTATCAGGTGGAGACCATCAAAATTTGAATTCAGCCATTAGCTGTCAGGCTTTTGCGAGCTTTTTTGCTGATAAAGTCCTGTCTCTCCGCCATGATCTGCTGGCCATAGTTGACACGGTATGTGAACTAGAGGCCCCTTGGCCGTCTTTGGGGTCAGTATTTGATCATTTCAGCCTTCTCTCTGGGGAGGGGGTGGACAGGATCCTGTAGGTGGTGATGCCTACCACTTACCTCCTGGGCCCGTGACCATCGTGGCTGGTGAAAGCCAGTGTCGGTGGAGGCTATTGTCAACACATCCTGGGGCACTAAAGGAGGCTGTGGTGAGACCCCTGTTAAAGAAACCATCACTGGATCCCGCCGACCCACTCAGTTACTGCCCAGTCTTGAACCTCCCGTTTCTGGGTAAGGTGATTGAGCGTGCCGGCGGAGAAACAGCTGCAGAGTTTCCCGAAGGAGACCTCGGCCCTGGATCCCTTCCAGTCCAGCTTCTGCCTGGGCCATGGGACTGAGACACTGCTGGTCACCCTCATGAATGATCTTCGCAGACACTGGGATCGAGGTGGAACGGCGTTGCTGATTGTACTAGATCTTTTGGCAGTGTTTGATACAGTCAGTTATGATCTTCTGACCCACCGCCTTGCCGACGTGGGAATTCAATCCGCTGCATCCCTTGGGCATTACAGTGGCTTGACTCCTTTCTCCACAGTCAGGGACAGAGGGTGGTGCTAGGGGAGAAGTTGTCATCCCGCTATCCACTAGTGTGTTGTGTGCCGCTGGGGGCAATACTCTCCCCGTTATTGTTCAACATCTATATGTGCCCCCTCACCCAGCTGGTGTGAAGTTTCAGTCTTGGGTGTCATCAGTGCACTATACCTGTTGATGGACGGCCGGCCTGGATCAGCCCCGGATGTCCTGGAGCATGCTTTTGAAGCCGTGGCTGGATGGTTGAGACAGAGTCGGCTAAAGTTAAATCCCTCAAAGACAGAGAATTGAGTCACAGGAGTGTGGATTTGGGGCCCAGGCTTCCTACACTCAATGGGGCGGTGTTTACACTGGCTCCGAGAGTTAGGAGCTTGGGGGTGATCCTGGATGCCTCCTTGAAAATGGAGGACCAGGTCATGGCAGTTGCCAGGTTGTCGTTCTTCCATCTTCGACAGATCAGACAACTCGCCCCCTATCTTTCGATCTGCAACTTAACTACAGTGGTCCAGGCAATGGTCACCTCTAGGTTAGACTACTGTAATGCGCTCTACGCAGGGCTTCCCTTGAACTTGATACAGTGATTACAACCAGTCCAAAATGCAGCAGCGCGTGTCATCACCAGAGTGCCTTCTAATGCACACGTTACACTGGTATTGCACCAGCTACATTGGTTACCGGTGGATTACCGGATCAGATTCAAGGTTTTGGTATTAACCTATAAAGCCCTATGCGGACTGGGATCGGCGTATCTGTGGGACTGCCTCTCCCTATATGAGCCCCAGAGGATGCTTTGATACAGCGATAAACAGCTGTTAATGGTCCCTGGCCCAAGGGAGGCCTGCCAAGTGTCAACCAGGGCCAGAGCCTTTTCGGTCCTGGCTCCAAACTGGTGGAATGCTCTGTCTAAAGAGACTACAGCCCGGCCAGATTTGTTATCCTTCTGCCAGGCCTGCAAGACAGAGCTGTTCCGCCAGGTGTGTGGTTGACGCTGGTTGGGCCTCCCCACTGGCCGACTAGAGGAAAACATACCCCCTACCCAGGCTTATTGGAGAAGCCTGCTGCTGTGTGTTTTAAATATTTATGTGGTTTTATTGGTTTTAAAGTTGTATGTATTTTAAATTACTATACTGATTATAATCTGCCCTGAGCCTGCTGATGCGGGGAGGGTGGAATATAAATTAAATAAATAAATAAATGTTTGTTGGGTGCTTCTCTGCATGTGTTCTAAGGATATCAGTGGGGAGAGTACATGGGAAACATCCTAGAGGAAAATGTCCATGCAGTGCTCTGAATTGTTTTCCTTACACAAAAATAATCACATACTTTTAATACAAATAAATGCAAGGCTTCTCCCTTCCCTGCCAGGATCAAGCCTGGATCCAGAGTCCTTGATCTTCCTCTGAAATGGAGAACACAAATCTGGCTGTTGTCATGTGAAAATAAATACAGGAATTTGATGGATGGAGCAGCTCTGTTCAATGTTGGCTTAATTCTTCAGTTTGAGTGCATGAGGAAAAATATTTCAGTTACTCTAAAACATTATACAGAGCATTTGTCTGATTTATGAACTAGGTACTTGAACACATGAAGCTGACTTATACTGAATCAGACTATAGCTCTATTCTCTGGCTATCTAGGGTCTCAGGTACAAGTTTCACATCACATACTACCTGATTCATTGAACTGGAGATGCAGCGGATTGAATCAAGGATCTTCTGCATGTGAAGTGGGTTCTCTGTCACTGAGCCTTGGACCTCCCCATGTTCCTAATGCTCTGTTTACCCAGTTATGCTGGAACATCCCCTGAATTCACTTCAGTTGTTTGCATGTTGAAAGAGAAAAACAGAAACTAAAGGTACTCTCCTCCCAAGATGGGCAGAGTATAGAGGTATGCCTTGTTCATTGAACAACCACCTTTTAACACATTCACACACCAAACTAGATGGACACCGCTGGTCAAGTGGATGGCAGAATTCTCAAGGGATGCAGCACTTTACAGCTCCATTGCTAGACTTGACCAAGTCAAGGTCATCAAAAAGTAGGGTTGCTAGTTCCCCCAGAGGTCAAACTGGGGTGCAGAGGTGGTTGGGTGGCGGGGCAGTAGGGTACTTAACCTTGCATTTTCTGGTGTAATGGGGAAGCTACAGATTGCACCTTCAAGCACTAAATTCAGGAGCAATCTTTAATGAATTGCCTCCTGCGGTGATTCGTAGCTTCTCTGTAATGCCAAAAAATGACATAATTTTCTGGCACAACTGAGGAGCATGCCCTCTCGCTCAGTGCGCATGCCTCCCCTCCAGGTGAGACATGCAGGGGGCATGGCTGGACACAAATGACCCCCCACCCCCAGTAAGGGAATAGCACCCATATTAAAAAGGTACTCACCCAGGTCGTCCTCGCTGGCATGCACATGCCTTAGGTTATATGATCCACTAGCTTCTCAATCAGCTTCACCTCCTCATTGAGGTAGTGAGTCTCTAGAAGTCACACTTGTGATGATCAACATGGGAAAAAGAGATTTGGTGCCGTTCCAGCAGGGCCTGATTCATATTATTCTCCAGCTGAAGGGTGAAGGCCATGGTGGAGGCTCCTGTGACAGCTACGGGGAGAGAGAAGAGAGGGAGAATGTAATCTTAGGCCGCTGCTTGCTGGATTTGCTGATTTATTATCTGTATAGTAATAGTGATATGCCTCCACAGCTCCATGGGCCCTTTTCTTAAAACATCCAGTTCTACATTCTGGCCTCTCCTTCTCTCTTTTTAAACCCCAACTGCCCACAATCAAGTAAATGGGTGTTATGAGCCTGAATTAGAGTGTTGGTAGAATGCAAGCCGCATGCCCACCCTGCTAGAATAATGTTGTAATTATTTATGAGGTAAGCAGGTATCTCTTTCTATAGTTATTTGAGTGGGCAGACAAGACACAGATAAACAACAGGTTTTTATTTAACAGAAAATAAAGTATTTAACAGGGCAAATACTTTGTGTGGAAGGCTTCAGTTTATAAATTGAAACTGGCTCTCAGCTACACTTACAGAGGCTACAAACTTTCCAATGAGAATTAATGCTCTGTAACTGAGCCTCAGTTAACCTAAGTAAACACTGAGGAGAGATTTGGTCCCCCTTTCTGCAGACAGTTTACCTCAGCTTATTGGGTTCCATCTTTTACTATAATCAACAAGATCCTCCACAGGTTCAGGGTTGCCCTTTCAACACACAGATCTGTCCCCAGAACCTGAAGATATAAGTTTGGTATGCTGGGCCCTTAACAGGATACTTCTTTGTCTCAGTGAAGCAAGCTTTCTTCCCTAAGCCACACCTGGTGAAATAAAAACCCAAGGACAGATAGCTGGCATGGAAGCAGTGTGTCAAGAAACTGGCCTGTCCTAGTCTATTTCTTGGCTTTTTCAAACCTTTGGATCATAGCATAGTGGTTAAGTGGTTGAGCTGCCAATCAGCACTGTGCTGGTTTGAATCCTACTGCCATGAACTCAGCAGGTGGCCTTGAGTAAGCCACTCCTCTCAGCTCAGCTCCCCAACTGTATTGTGAGGTTAACAACACTGACTTTGATCCTCTCTCTGATTTGGACAGTAATCTGTCTAGGGGGGTGGTATATAGGGTTGCCAGGTCCCCTTACCCTCCAGGGGGGAGGTAGGAGATCTGGCACTCACTTTTTTGATGTTGAAGTGATGTCATCGCGCAGGCAACATGCTGCCCTGTGCTCCATAGTGGGCTGATTTTGGCCCATTTGGCCCACTGTGCTGCCCCGGCAGGACTCCCACACTCCACAGCAGGCTGATTTTGGAGCATTTGGGGCCAAAATCTGCCCACTGTAGAGCATGGGAGTCCTGCCGGGAAACCAGTACCTACAGCCTGGGAGTCCTGATTTGGGAAACCAGTGCCTACAGCTCATAATGCTTGGCTGCAGTAAGAATGGAACACCATGTATCCAAGTCTTTGACTCAAAATATATACCAAGTCTCAGGACATGTACAGGACATGTACAGGTCAGCAAGAGACTCTATTGTTTCTAGGGTGCCTGAGAACTTATTTAAAATACTTGCCTGTTGTCTTGCTCCTGAAGAGCTAGCATCAATAGCAACAATTAAAACAAGAACAAGTTAGCATGCTCAGTTGAATGCCAGATGCAAGGAGCCTGGGGACATGTTGTTTTGACAATGTACAATGTTCCTCTTGAGTACAAACTACAGGATCCCCTGGTACTAGGGCTGTTTCTTTTCATTTTGGGTGGCAGGTAGCCATGGAGGCCCCACAGGCAAGCCTCCTGGGCACAGCTACTGCTGTGGCTACCACTACCTGAGCATCTTCCAAAACCAACACAATACCTTCCTACATGGAAAAAAATGTTCTTTGGTGGTAATTGAGCACAGACCCTCTAAGCAGGATGTTTTAGTATCTTTGGATACAATTCATTGTTAATATTACAACTCATCACAAGCTTTCAGGTAGGCTGGGTCAACACTAAAATAAATAACTAGGATTTGCAGAGTGGAGAGAGATCTCTGGATCAGCTCTACAGTCTTACCTGCCTAGAGTGTGTTGTTTTATAAAATAATCAATCTTATTGGCCACTGCAGTGCAGCCGTTAATATTTGAAGACATAAGAGGGCAGGGAGGGACCACAGGAAGCCAGTCACACCTCTTGTTCCATTTAACTTACAAGGAAATTTCCTGATGAATCGCTGCTCTAAAGGGCTACTGATGTGCAGGATAAAGCAGGGCCACTTGTCCTGGGCGCTTCAAAAGGCAATAATTAGTGACGATGTCTTACAAATTACCTCCTCCTGCACTGCCACCAGGTTTGCAGAAGGAAGCAATTGTGATCCACAGGCCTCTTAATGTGGCCTTTTCTCCCTCATAAATTGTTCAAGTATGGTGGTGTACAATAAGTGATTAAAATGCAAGTGGCCAATTATATATACTGATGGTTATATTGAGGCAAATTGTAGGTCAGGGGAGAGCAACTTCTGTTTCCTGAGGTAAATTATTCTTCCTTTCTCCCCTGTTGACTGATGCAGACACCTTTAATTTTACAAAACATCAAGTTTATTGTAGTTTCCAAAGAAAGGCAAAAGCTTATTTTGTTTGTGAGGTATTGTAACTTAAATGTGTCCCCAATATTTGCAGCTAAATTGGATAGCAGTTTCTTTTAGAGTGTTACTGTGTCACAATATGAACTCACAGGCATACACCAAAATAATGTGCTACTTTGCCCTGGTGATAGAGGAATTTGCTTTTCAGGCTCAATAAGAGCTATTCCTTTTACTGCTGCCTTTAACTCAAGAGATGAATGCCAGAAGGGAGGATTTTATCTCTTCAGGCCCTATATTTCCCCAGTCCAATTCACCTTAGGACTTAAGGCAGCTTTCTTCTGGATCCTTTCCTATTTCAAGCCTAACCTCCTATCGCTCTAAGATAGTCTACCATGCTCAATCCATCGTACCTAAACCTATCCATTCCCTGTTAAGCCCTATTCCTGTATCTCTCCACTTGCCAAGCCCTATCTGAGGGCCAAGCTGCAAGTAACAAATGACACTTGAATGGCAAGTGGATTGAGTGGAGGGCAAGTGAACAGGGAGAAATATACTTGCCATTCAAGTGTCATTCGTCACTTGTAGCTTGGCCCTGAGGTGCTGACAGCCCTTCTGTGCCTTCAAAGTTCCTCCCCTCCCCCCTCTCGCAGAGAGTCCTCAACCTTCCATTGGTTGATGTTGCTGGGATTTAGCATGCTCCCCCTGTAGGCAGGGATTTGCTGTGATGACAGGTAGTGGAACCCAAAGCCATTCGTCAGAGCAGTGGGTGGGCCAATGCTCGCTGATAGGACCACTGGCTGAGTGGCCCCCTCAAGGTGCTGGCTTACGGTTGCCAACTCCAGGTTGGGAAATTCCAGGAGATTTTGAGGGTAGACTTTGGGGAGAGTGGGGTTTGTGGAGGGACCTTATGGGGTATAATGCCATAAAGTCCACCCTCCGAAGTAGCCATTACAACTGGAGATCAGTTGTAATTCCTGGAATGTATTATTTGTATCTCCTTTTGAAATAAGATGCAAAAGAGAGTAAACATATCATCTTTCCAGGAAGGAAGATGACAACTTCCAATTTGAATATTAGGGAAAAGTGAAGAATCAGAAAAATTAGTTACTTGTGTTTCCTGTCTGAATGTCTGAAGCTACTAATAGTAAGATTGAAAGAATCACTTCTTGCTCTGCTGTTATCAGGGCCAATTGTCCTTTGCTCTCAACATGCAATACATGTCTTCTAGCTGTTATTTTATATTGCTGTAATATCAGCCCAAAATGAGACACATCCTGCAGCTCCTTCTGTCATCTTAGGAATCTTTTCTATCTATCTGTATAACCTATCTCCATCCTAATTGGGGCACGGTCAAAAAGTCTGCCGTATCAATTCTTTCATCCCAGACACAGTGCTGTCAATGTGGGTTAATGAAAAGGAACAAAGAAAAACGAATGTACAGTCTTACCGTTCCTTTCCTCACATCATTGATAAAACTGCTTTTGCAAGGCTGGAAAAAGAATGCCTTAATGCATCTATTGTCCCTGGTTAAAAAAGAACTTCTGATGGCCCTGAGATAGTGCTGAAATCCTTTTCAATTGTATGACACAAAATGACAGAATGTAGGGAATGGGTGGCTTCAGCAGACTGCAAATGTCTTTTCATTTCTCTTTCACAGAACCCAGTTCAGCAAATAGTGGTGCTAATAAAAATGGCTGTCTGGTGCAAGGAACTAGGAGTCTCACACTAATTGTCAATAGCAGACCTTTTTCTCAGCTAAGCATCATTGGGACTGAGCCCTGGAATCTAGTCTTAATGAGAGGGCTTATCCTTGTGGTACAGTCCTTCCTTTTTCTGTCCAAAGGGAAAGGAAGACTTGGAAGCAGAATATTTAGCAAGTGAATGGAAGAGGGAGCATCACAATCTCACAAAATTTTGCTGTTCCAGTATTGCACTGTTCGCGTGAGTCGATAACCCACAAAAGCAAGTGACCAAAGTCCAAGTGGCCCCAGAATCATGACCGTTCCTAAGATTCCTAAGGTGACAGAAGGAGCTGCAGGATGTGTCTCATTGTGGGTTAATATTACAGCAATATAAAATATAGCAAAAGCTACAGCGAAAGCAAAAATTTGCACACATTCAAAAACAGGGCAATGCTTTAGAATTCATGTTAGGATTTCAAACGTTTTCAGTTCAGTTTTTCAGCTCTGAAAAAGTTCTGGTTCAGTTTTAAAATCTGGAAATAATGTAAATAATGTTAAATATTATCGACTTATGAACAAATGAATAGTTTTACACTTTGAGGTTTCAGCTACTCACCTAAATATGGATAAGAAAAAGTATCAAATCAGAAAAATGCAGATTTGAACGTATCAGTATAGCTCTGAGCCAGTTATTTCACACAAGCAATTAACTACAGCCAAATCCCAAATAATGAAGGGCAGCAGAATGGATTATGGTATCTGAGGCATGCTTGAACCATAAGTACTATCTTTGTACTTTTTTGTATAAGATCACATTATCATGAAGATAGCTTCTGGTGGTTGGAACTAATTCCCCTCTGAAACACTAACCTGAAGGCCCTAGTAGTATTTGAGCCGTTAATCACCAGCCACTTGGAGTTCTCTGAGAAAGTGAACAAGCACAAAGATAATGGTGAGCAGGTAGAAATTATATACTTGTACTTTCAAAGGCCTGTCAATGAGGTTCCTCATCAAAGAGTCCTGAGTAAGCTTAGCAGACAAGGAATAAGACGATGGGCCTTCTAATGAATTAAATATTGGTTAAACAATAGGAAGCAGAGAGTAAGAGTAAATATTTCCGGCAATGGAGGGAAGTAAGCAGTGGGATCACACAAGGCTCAGTACTAGGGCCAGTGCTATTTAATTTGTTCATAAATGATCTAGAACTGGGAATGAACAGTGCAGTGGCCAAGTTTGCAGATGACACCAAACTATTCAGGACGGTGAAAACCAAGGCTGACAAGAACTCCAGGAAAATCTCCAGAAATTGTGTGAGTGGGCAACAATGTGGCAAGCAAATTTCAATGTAGGCAAGTATACGGTGATGCACATTGGAACAAAAAATTCCAACTTCAAGTATATGCTAATGGGGTCTGAACTTGCTGAGTGAGAGGGAAAGGGACCTTGGGGGTAAAAGAAGATAGCTTTGTAAGTGTCAACCCAGTGTGCCTCAGCAGTGAAAAGGGCAAACTCTATGCTGGGGATTATTATGAAAGAAACTGAAAATAAAACAGCCTAGATTATACTGCCCAGGGTTGCCAGGTCCCCCAGGGGCCAATTGGGGGGTATGAGGAGGCAGTAGGAGTGGGGAGCAGAAGGCATTTGCCCCTACTTGCACAGTCCTGTACCTACCCATTGCCCTGGAAAATGACATAATTTTCCAGAGTGATACAGAAGCTACGGGTCACATTAGGGGATGATTTGCTAAAAATTCACTCCCAAAGTTAGTGTTTGGAGGTGATTTTTTGCTAATTATCCCTCAGTGCAACCTGAAGCTTCTGTATCATGATGGTAAATGATATCATCTTCTGGCATGAAGAGGAAGCACACATGCACTTTGTGTGCATGCCTTCCCCCGCATACCTTTCCCACCCTACCAGACAGGTAAATGGCAGTGAGTGGGGGGAAGACTCCCTCATTCCTGGGTGGTTGGCATGCTTAATAATACCCCTGTATAGATCTATAGTGCGGCTTCATTTGGAATAGTGTGTGCAGTTCCTGATCACCATACCTCAAAAAAGACACTGCAGAGCCAAAAAAAGTACAAAAGAGGGAAAACAAGATGATTAAGGGTTGGGAACCCCTTGAGACTGGGACTTTTCAGTTTATAAAAGAGATGACTAAGGCGGGTCATAATAGAGGTTTATAAAATGATGCTCGAGATAGAGAGGGTAGACAGAGAACTTTCCCTCTCCTATAATACTAGAACTTGAGGGCATCCAATAAAGCTGATGGGCAGTAGATTCAGGACAGCAAAAGGAAATACTTCTTTACACAATGAGTGATTAAGATGTGGAATTCACTGCCAGAGGATGTAGTGATGGCCATAGGCATAGACAGCTTTAAAAGGGAATTAGAGTCATGGAGGGTAGGTCAAACAGTGGCTACTAGCCATAGTGACAAAAGAGGGAACCCCCACATTCACAGGCTGTAAACCTCCGAGTACCAGGTCCAAGAGGCAACTTCAGGGGAAGTCCTCAGCCTCTATGGCCTCTTGTTGGCCTTCCATAGTAACTGGTTGGTTGGTGTGAAACAGGATGCTGGACTAGATGGACCACCTGTCTGATCTAGCAGGCCTATTCTTATGTTCTTATGAAGAATTAATTCCTGACCTGAAATAGTTATTTAGCTGACCTGCAATTAGTAGAAAGGTATTTTTCAGTTTTATAGTTTGCACTGACTTTGCTTCTGAGTAGGACAAGTAAACAACAACCATCGAAATACAGAAGTTAATCAACTAAAACACCTCAGACAAATAAAATAGGACTGGATTTGTCAGGAGTCTTCACAGAATGAGAAAGATTAAAATAACCAGTGATCCTGCACTTCTAGTGCTATGCTCTATTGCTATGGTGTTCTGCTTAGTCTGATATTAATTTCCCCATACACGGTGGTGTCCCATTTGTGACCAGAAGTCTCAGGACAGTCAACTTTGTAACTGTTGTCTCTCCTTCCAAGTTTAAAACAGGAAGCAATCGTTAACCAAAAACAACGTTTTGCTGATATGTTCCAGGTCTTAAAGATGAAAGAAACGTACAAAACATTAGAAAGAATGTATTTTGTCTGCTTAAATAAACAATTTGAAAAATGTCTTCATTTGCCAGAGCGCTGGAATTTTATGTGAGCATGTCCCTTTGTGTAAACTTCTATTTACAGGATCTTTAAAAACTAAACGTTTATGGAACTGATTCCATATATGGAAGGAATAAAAGCTTTATGGTGTAGATTCATATGAGAAAGAGCACTTTACCCACTGTTTCCTACCTTCATATAGAAGCAGATTGCATATCTGAACATACAGAAAGCTTTTCCATGTTGGCTATTTCCTGAAGGGAGGTATAAACAATGTAGTATGCTGGCAAAAAAGGAAGAGTATTCACCAATTGTGAAAAAAATTACATAAACTATGTACTAACCTTTCCGAACACAAAAAGATCTTAGAACATACAATGCGCTATTGCTAGTAGAAGCAATCACAGCAATTACTGTCAGGTAGACATGGAGTAGACAATGAAAATCTTTTCCATTTAGCTAGATATGATTTCCTGGTGGATGGTTTTCTAGCCTCCAACAGGACCTTTTGAACTGGGGAGGAAAAAACTAATCCAAGGGAGATATGAACCAGACTGTCAGTTTCAGAGCACCCAGGTCACGGTGGAGAAGCACATTGTCTTGTAGCAGGTGTGGGGATAGGGTAAATGGGAGATTCTGTCCTGTGCCATTTGGAGTAGAGTGGCAAACCAGGCCTGCCTTGACCAGTAAGGGGATATTACAACTGCTGAGGAAACTTCCTTCATTCTCTTGCTGAGTGTTAGCATTATAAGAAGTAAAGGGGGGAATGCATATAAGAGGGTGCCTGACCAAGGGATCTGAAAAATATCCCTGAGAGAGGCCTTCCCCTTCCCCACCCTTGAGCAATACGAAGTACATTTCCTGTTGAAGTATGTGGCAAATAGATCTATGGTTGGATGCCCCCACTTTGCAAAAACAGGGTAGAGGAAATCCCTGTGGAAAGACCATTCGTAGATCTGAGACTTGGGCCGTTTCCAGATGGCTTACCTTCTGCCGCTCCATGCCGCAACGTCGTGGCTCGTGCCAGGGAAAATGCGAAATATCGCGTTTTCTCACGCGAGTTTTGCACAACGTCGCACAAAACTCGTGCGATATTTCGCGTTCGCCCCAGGACGAGCCGCGACGTTGCGGCATGGAGCGGCAGAAGGTAAGCCATCTGGAAACGGCCATGGACCAACTCAGGGCATGTGCCAAAACTTGTCCTTGCCTGTTACGTGTATGGCAAAGAGACTGACTTGATGCTGGATTGCCTATTCCCATATTAGGCCATAAAAATGAGAAAGGAGACTAGGATTGCTGGAATAAAAGAAGTTAACGAAGAGTATAAGGTGAAAAGCTATGAAGATGATGCTGTTATAACAGTAAACAAACTAAACATTTCTTTGAAATATATAATGGAACAAATAATTAGATTTGCAAAGTATTCTGGATGGAAACTGAACAAAAGAAGGCCAAGATAATGTTACCATTAGCAACTAAAGAAGAACAAGAAGAGATAGAAAAAATAACAGAATGTGTTGTCACCAAGAAGCCCATATAATATTTGGGAATATATATAACAGTTCTAAATGATAATTTATATAAAAATAAGTATCAAAAAGTCTGGGTAAGCGTTATTGAAGATCTACAAAGATGGGAAAGACTGAAAAATTTGTGGTTAGGAAGAATTTCTGCTGTCAAAATGAACATATTACTAAAGTTGCATTTTCTGTTTCAAATGTTATCAATTCATATAGATGAAAATATCTTTTAAAATGGCAGAAAATGATAAAACACTTTGTATTGAAGACCACACATCTTTGATCACGTCAAACATCCCTTGCATGATCAGAAATGCCACTGGTCCGGCTGCTTCTGAGTGCAAGATCCTGTAGACTGGATCTGAAGAGGTCAGAGCAGAGCATGTCATCTCAATGTCCAAAGATCTCACCATCCAAACTAACTATAAGTGGAGTTCCTCACTTGGGAACATAGCAGAATCCTCAATAAGGAATTCTGGTGGCGATGGTTCTGATGCAAAATCTGAGCCGACATCAGGGCTGACTGTGTATTGTGGTTCAACATTGGTTCCTGAGCAGTGTTGTCTTCCATAGCTGGAACTGATGTAGGTTTAATTTTACCTTTTGGCTCCAAGTGAACCAAAACATAAGGGTCTTCATCATGGAAGAAGTAATGAGGGGGTGGGTACATACCTCGCAAATCCATAAACATAATAATGGCAGAGGCAGCCATACAGAGAGCAATGGAACCAATGGCGTCCATGATGAGAAGCCAGTTCCAAGCAGTTGCCATTTTCAGATGGAACTGAGGAAACCATTTGTCTTTCCTCGGGCTATACTGGTGATATCAGCAGTGAGAAATGGCTGTAGATGCTTCTGTGACTTCAGAAATCTCACCCTCTGAGAGAGCTGGAACTGAAGCAGAACTTCTAGGAACTGAGGATGGAGTTCTTGGAACCTTGGATGGTCTCAATGAAACCAAAGTAGTTGGACCCGAAGAAGGGGATTTCTTCCTCTTCTGTGGCTTAGAGGCTGATGGCTTATCAACATGTTCTGCCCTGAGCTTAGCCTTTTTAGCAGACAGCTCTGACTGGCACCGAGGTGGAACCGATGAAGATGCGACTGGAACTGACTGATCCTTCTGAGCCATGTTAGGTGCTGAACATGTTTGTGGAACCGAGGAGGCCCGTTCTGGGTGCTGCAGTTCTTTTTCTGCAGCATGAAGACTGGAGTCAGTGGAGCCCTTGTGGGCTGACTGCCAGAGTGTCAAGATGCTGGCAGCATCTACCATACCCATACCTGGGGGGTGGGTTGGGGCTGAAGGTTATGATGTTATGACTGTCTGTTGCAGCTGTGTTTCCCAGGATGTGAATTCTTGACTTATCTCTCTTAGACTATGCTTGCTCCTAGCCGCTGGGAAAGGAGCCCACTTAACCTGGATCCTTATGTCCTCTCCTGTACAGTTAGTTCCCAGCAGATTTAGTCAGCCTCTAGAAAGGGGGGGGGGGTGATGGAATGTTTGTCTGTAAATGATATAGGTGCTTGATATGTAGGCATGCCTAATTCCTGACAATGAACCCAGTAACATCATGAAGTAGCAACTTTTCAATAAAGCTCTTACTAACAAATAGTGGAGTCTTTTGAAGGTTACTCGGCAGATCTTTACAAAGAGCCACTTTAAGTCACGACACACTTTCACGGTGCGCTTTAGTGCATAAATTGCACTTTAGGCATAAATTGCTTGTGCTTTAGGCATAAATTGCTTGCAGACCAAACACCACATACCTATCTGATTGGGCCATCTTTGTCCCAAAACGAGAACATTCCTTGAAGGGAGCATTCGACACCATGGAACTGAAGGCCCTAACTTGCATATAGAGTGATGGAATCAAGGAGCAGAGAGAAGACACGTCCTTCTTTAGTGGTAGCAAAAGAAGAACTGAGGGAGGAAGCTGCTCACCCTGCCTTTTATAGCTGCGCCTGGAGGAAAAGTGCACAAAAAGTCTAGGTGAGTGTGGAGCACCTCTAGGAGCTTTGGAATGTCCGTGGCTGGCCTGCACAAGCACAGAAGACATGACGATGAACTAGAAGAAGCTTTTAAATGTCTACTTCACAAGTATTCCACAGATCTTTCTAAAAAAATTCCTTGTGAAAGGCAGCATCTGAAAAAACATCAAATCTTTTTTTGGAAAAGAATATGAACTACACCTGCTTAAATTATTAAATAAGATTTAGAAGAAACAACTGCAGCTAATTTTCATTGAAGTGAGCATAGCTCTACAGATTTTTTGCAGACTGCTAGTAACTTTGGTAGAACCTGAAAGAAGTTTCAGCAAGCTAGCCCTCATCAAAAACTGGGGGCAAGAAAGGTTAAGACACCTAGCCATCTTATCTATTGAGTGTGAAGTTGCAAGTTAAATTGACTTCAGGTGGATAATTCATGATTTTGCAATTAAAAATGGCAGAAAAACAAAGTTTTAATGTTAATTGGCATAATATTTGCAGTCATGTTGGTCCATAAGAATAAAAGAGAGAGAAAGAGGAGGAGGGGGATAATGACCAAAAAGTTCCAAAACAATCAGCACATTTGTAGAATGCTCACCCACTCGGGCCTCTCCTATATAAGCATCTTTCATATGGATCTTCTTCTGTATCAGACATCTGTGAAAGCCTAAGGGGAAAATGCTTAAAGTTGTCTGTGTTCTTATACAAATGTAATTCATTGGAGAATTGAACAAAAGTTCCCAAATCAATTAACCTTAAATACTTTATTTATAGAGATATTAATCACATTTCATTTTTCACCAGAATTGGTGTAACATTTTTCTCTTTGTGGGGGAAAAATACAATTTTATAATATTTCCATTTTTAAAAATTGGCTTGTTATGGTTCAGGGTTCTTTTTATTAAAAAAATGAACATTCGAAGAAAGCAATTGGAAGAGAGCCCAGAAAAGAAAAACATTTTTGTACATTTTATCGGAACAGGGAGAGGCAAGACGTCATGAGCAATTCCTACAGCTCTTCTCCCTCGCCCCCATTTTCCATTCCCACCTCCATTAAAGGCTGGGTTGATGCCATAGGCCCAACAATAGTCACCCCTGTAGCCTCGTGGCATTTCCTCCTCTTGCTGAAGAGACATTTTAGTAAAAAAAATTGTAGTTGGGGCATATTTATGTATATCCGTTTAACTGACATGGCTTCCCCAGAGAACTATAGTTTGGTAGGCGTGCCAAGAATGTTGGTAAGAGATCTTGTCCTCTTCAAATAAGTACAATTCCCAGCACTCCATGAAGAAGTAAAGAGACTATTTAACTAGTTTACATCTATGATATATATTTGCAATTTGTTATTATGTTTTACCTATGCTATTTCTTAGCCACTTTTCCAGAAAGATGTCTGAAGCAGTGTATGACAACCTGCCTGAAAATTTTATATGTAATTATGGACTCCAAAGCCCACAAAACCCCCAGTTAAAGCTGCAACCAAGTGTAATTGCTTCACATGGGACTTCTAAGGAAACCTCCTGAAGGCTGTATCTTTTTGTTGCAATTAGCACCCCATATCAATATATCTAATTCTCAACATGGCCAAATGTGTGGATACATAAATCTGGAGACTGGACCCACAAAAACACTCAAGGCATATATTTCTTTATATGTAAGAAAGCCCAGGTTTGCAGAAAACTCTGAAATCTGTCTGTCTGTCTGTCTAAGGGGGTTAACCCCGCAAATAATAAAATGAGCTCCTGTAGCTTTAAGAAATGTATGCCCTCACTGGCCATTGCTAGGCAACCACACCAGTATTGCCTGTCTTCCACATTTGGTTTATGTCAGTAAAAGGTAGGAGAAGTGCCCTTTCCAGTGCTGTCTTGGCCTCTGAGGGAGAGTCATTGGGGCCAGACCTGGCAGCAACCACTGCGTGACTTATTACCACCTGCCATGACTCACCCAGGCCCAGCTGCTTCTTACTGTTCAAAAGCAGCCACCCCACAACAGCCAGTGTGGTGTACTGGTTAAATCTTCAGACTAGGATCTGGGAGGCCCAGGTTTGAATCCCCGCTCTGTCATGGAACCTCAGTAGGTGACCTTGGGTCAGTCACATACTCTAAGCCTAATCTACCCCATAAGATTGTTGTAAGGATAAAATGGACAAGAGAAGATTGGTGTTAGCTGCATTGGATCCCCATTGTGGAGAAACGTGGGGTATAAATTAAGTAAACCATTTTATTTTATTTTAAAAATGTATACCCCATCTTTCTGCCCTCATAAGGGCCACCAAGGCAGCTAACAAATTAAAACATGCAATAAATAACAAATATAGCTGAAGATGGGGTGTAGATAAAAGGTACTTTTTGAATAGGTGTGAAGGAGAGAAGGAAGCAGGGTAAGGTGAGGATATGGAAGTTGTAGGCTTACTATTCTCTGGACAGGGTAGGCAATTCCCTGACTGGGGATTTCTGCCACTGCTGAGCTGGCCAGTGGGGTGGGGTGGGGAGATGGGAATGGGGGGGGACCTCATTAGCATCCCATTGTGCTGATATCACTTGCTGTGCGCCCGGAATTGATGCCAGTGCATCACCAGAGGATGTGATGCTCTAGTATACCCCCAAATGCAAGAGCATCCCTAGCACCCCCCAGCAACACAGTGATGTCATGTCTGGGGAAACAGGGAATGATATCAGGGTGTCAGGCCACTGACCACATTTCCCATCCATTCTTGCTATTTTTTCTCCCTGCTGCCCAGACAAGTCCCTCTGCAACCTAGTAACTCCCCATCTCACCCTAATCCCCTGCCAGTGGCCAGGGTTGCCAAGAGGAAGGAAAGGAGAAATAATGGGGAGAGGACACAGGGGAAAGTAAGATCCCCTTGCAAGTCCCCCATTGCACAACTGGGAATGGTCTGGACTGGCAAGAGCTATACAACTGGAACCAAACCAGCAGCTGGGACTATGCAACTCGGCCAGACTTTTCCTAGGAAAAGGCTGCTGGGGGGACAGAAGGAGGGGGATAGCTGTGAATTTCCAGCACTGTGTAGGAAGCTGGGCAAGATGACCCTTGAGGTACCTTCCAGCTCTGTGTTTCTATGTTTTATGAAAGCTGAGGACAGGGACAGATGAAGGTAGGTTTGGCTGGTGTGTGGGAAGGAGACAGAGAAGCAGGGAAAGAGAAGAGTCCATGGGGGGGTTCATGGAAGGGAAAAAGGAAATAGTGAGAGAGGAGGAAATGAGATGCCCTTTCAAGTCTCTGAGGGGCCCTGCTTGTATTTTCTTATTTCAACTGATTGTTTAAAAAACAAGGCAAACAACATGGTATCAATAGTATACCACGTCCCACTATGTGCAGTAAGAGTTACCTGAGGCAACATTAGTTTATTTTTTATTAAAATCTTTTATTTATATTATTTATAGTCAGCCTTTCTCATAGAGACTAAAGCTGGTTTACATAGTGTAAGTCAATGTGTTCTGCTTCTGGGACATTCCATAAACCATGCAATAGGGTACCAGATAGCAGAAAATTTGACAACAAGCAGAAATCTGATACAAAACAAATCAGTGCTGAAACACGGCATAAGCAACTTAAACATAATTTGTGAAATGACACACAAATTCCCTGGTAGGAGCATACTTGCAGCAACAGACGTTACACAGTAATATATTCTACAATCTTTCCCTATTCCTTTACCAAAGTATCAGTCAGAATGATTTCATTACAATACAGCCAGTTTTGCATAGTTTGTGGAAAGCCAGGAGGGTGGAAGCCTTCCTACTCTCATCAGGTAAGCCATTCCACAAGGTGGGGGCCACCACAGAGAAAGCGCAGGCATGGGCAGTTGTTGATTTGCAGGGCCTGTAAAAGGCTCTGTTCATATAAGTAAAAACTGCCATGGAGTAGCTTAGGGAGGGAGGGAGACTCATAGGTATGAGGAACTGAGGCAATGAAGGGCTTTGTACGGGAAAGCCAAAAATCGTAAATTGAGTCCAGTAACTAATGAGTAGACTGCCAAATGGGAGTAATAATGCATGTTCCGCTTAAACAGTTCTGCTCAACTGGAGTCTCTGAGTTGACTTTGAGGGGAGGCCTATATAGAGTGTCTTACAGTAGTCTAGTTTAGTCTAAGTGTCAGCATGCCATGGATCCAGGTGGCCAGATTGGCCATGTCAAGGTAGGGGGACCATCCTCCAGGCTACACTGAGTTGGAAGAAGGCCTCTTTTGCAGTTGCATTAATTTGCTTCTCTAGAAGCAGTGCTAGATCTAGTATAACTCTATGGCTGTTTACTGAGTCAATAAGGGTCAATCTAACCCCATTAAAAATGGGGATCAAAATGTCCTTTAAGATCTCCACAATCCCAACCACCTCTGTCTTGTCTGAGTTCAGTTTCAATTTGTTTGCTTTCAGCCAGTTAGCCACAGCAGTCAGGCAGCAACTCAAGACATCTGCAGGATTTGGATAATGAGTTTATAATTGACAGCTGACAGCCTTTCTTACCCCTGCATTTTGAACTGCTTTCTCCTTGACCAACCAGCAGATCAAGAGCCCTACTCTTTGCACATGTCACATTTCTCTCACAGTTGTCATGAGTGACTGAGACACAGAATTAGCAATAATGCTGTATTTATATATATAATATGTTCTATTATTTATATTGCTCTGAATCAAAGCTCAGCAATGATTAGAAGGAATGATGCTGTCACAATGATTAGAAGGAATGATGCCTGCAGTCAGTGAGTGTTAAAAACCAGTTAATTTCCTACTGTTGTGAAGGAGCTCTATAGTAAAACAAATGAAAGTGTTATATTCTTATATGCAAAATAAGCCACTCAAACCTTGTTTTTCTACAGAATTTTTTAAACTTTTATGAGTTGCAGAAGGAAATATAAGATGAATGACTGTTTACTAAACAAAATCTATCTTGTGTCGAGGGAAAAAAAGACTTGCTTTCCATTCTTTTCCGTTCACTCAAGTCTTTTACATTCACTGTTGTGTTAACACATCAGAATTGAGCCAGTAGTGTAGTATTAATGTGCTGGACTCAGAGCTGAGTTACAGGAGACGAATTACATGAGAAGGACCAGGTGAAGGGAGTCACAATGTTAGCTGGGAATCTGAGTTTTAAAAGAGATCGGAAGGCTTTGTCCATTTCCCCTTTCTACAGAGCCAGAGAGATGTTTGTTTATTTCCTCTTTGCCTCCTAGAAGAGGAGGTGAAACTGACAGAGCCTTCTGGAGGCAAAGAGGAAATTAACAAACCCTCTGAGCAGTGATCTCCTTGGCTCTGTAGACAGGGGAAATTAACAAAGCCTTCTGATCTCTTTTAAAACTCAGCTTCCCAGCTAACATTGCGACTCCCTTCACATGCTCCTCCTTGTGTAATTTGTCTTTTGTAGCTTAGCTCTCGGCGCTAATTAAAATAAGATAGGAGAGGCTTTGGTTTAAATTCCTTCTTGTGCTCTGAAACTCACTGGCTGTTCTTGGGCTAGGGAACAAAATAGAGGGGTCAAGTTACAACTAAAATAAAATATATTTAGAAAGTATTTATTATAAATGTGCACACATATAGATTAAAAACAAGTTTAAAACATAAGGCCTGAATGGCAGGCTACATACATATGCCCAAACTTGCTAGAACATTCCCAATGTACAGATGGTACAGTGCAATAACCAATACAAACAGACCATGGTACAGTACAAAAACCGACCAGACATGTTTCAGTCCTAAGGCCTTCCTCAGTGGTCAATTGTAAACTATTTATAATCAAACACACCCACACATACAGAAACCAATCATGAAATGCTCCCGGCGTTTATCCAAAACTGCAACGAAAGAAGAAGGGGCGGGGGAGGAAATTTTTTAAATAAAATGTAGTCAACCATTATGTTCTAGAATTATTTTAGGTAAAATACTAAATCGAAATTTACCTTCATTGTGTGATAAAATACAATTGTGGCAGCAGACCCAGGACTGCACTCACACAATGTTATTGTAATCTATATAAAAAATATACCAAATCAAATAATTATTCCATTACAAACTCTTAACCATTTTTAAATGGGTGTGCCCTTATCTCTTAATTCCACCAACTGAGCTCAGTCATCATTGTTCTAGATCATGGAAAATGTGCTGAAGTAGCAACGTGGACTTGTAAGTGCAGGCGTTTCCCTTCTACCTTTCAGACAGTTCCAGTGTAATCTAGGTCTTCCCTGTGAACACCCGACTCAGGTTCCACGAGTCTTCCTCTTGTTGAGTGAGAAATCATGTGCACCAAGCCTTTGTGTTGTTGGGTGTTCACACAGAAGGCCCTGTTTGCCTGTGTGGTGGAGGGGAGAGGCCTGCACTGATTCTCCCCCATGTCATTTGAGTACATGAACCAGCACATTGGTTAAATAAGTAAAGCATACTTGAAAAATCTACCAATTAAATGCACAGCTTTGTTTGGAAAGTTGGCTACTCTTTTCCCAACATTTTTTTATCCAAAAGTCATCCAGAGAGCAGCATTTCCTAGCCTGTAAGTCCTGACCCCAAACTAGGTGGTAAAGCCAGTGAAAGTGGGTCCTGGGCTTCTGCAGTTTTATTTATTTGTGCATGCTCTTTTTAAAAAGTGGCTTGCCATACTAAGTAAAAAGGCCAAAAAGGTTGGGAACCTGTAATCGAGAGCACACATTTGCTGCTCCTTGAAGCGCTAATAGTAGTCCATCGAGCCTTTAAGCAGTGCCTACTCATGAATTAAATCAATTTATTTTTTAATTTGTTTAAATAATTTTTATTCTTCTAGTGAATATAGTCTTCGACAGGGCTTTTTTTCTGGGAAAAGAAGTGGTGGAACTCAGTGGGTTGCCAGCACAGGGAGCTCTTGGTGGGAGGTGGTGCCCCTGGTACCACATGTGTGCGTGCAAAGTGCATGCATGTTCTCAGGACCAATGACGTCACTTTGGGTCAGCTGGAACTAGGGAGGAGCTTTTAAAAGTTTAAATCGCCCTTGGCAAAAATTATCACATAACTGGTGGCCCCGCCCCCTGATCTCCAGACAGAAGGGAGTTTAGATTGCCCTCTGTGCCGCTGGCCAGTGGTGCGGAGGGCAATCTAAACTCCCCTCTGTCTGGAGATCAGGGGTGGGGCCACCAGCCATGTGTCCATTTTCAAGAGGTTCCAGAACTCTGTTCCACTGCGTTCCAGCTGAAAAAAAGCCCTGGTCTTCAAGAAGGCTTGTTGATCCCACCTCAAACAATGCAAATGCATATCAACTGGCATGATCATTGGTCTACATGTCTTCATAAGTCTTTGATACAGTAGGAAAGTTAGCTCCCATGTGGATTCCATGGGAAAGATGTCACAATTGGTCCAAAAATATCACAGGGCTGTAATGATAGCCACCATCTCAAATTCTCGGGCTCTAGTTTACTAAGAGAGATGTCCAAAGCTACCTGCTTTATGTTCGGCTCCCTTGCCTGGTGATCGTGAATGGGTTGGAGCAGTAGGAGAACCTACTGCTCTAAATGAATGCTGCAAGCCTGACATAAGGTTTTTTTAAGGCTAAGTTCTCCAGGAAGCAGATTTGGTAACTGAGGCCTATAATTACATCACCGGGCAATAAAGGTCAGGAGCACTTAAGATGAAGAACCTGGAGATTCAAAAAATAAAATAAAATAAAAACCACCAACTGCAAAGTACATAGAGGAAGACCATCCAAGTTACATCTCACTAGAGTGTAACCAGGGTGAAAATACTGATGTAATAATTGGCCAAAAAGAACAGAGAAAGTAGTGTAAAGCAGACTTTTGTTTAATGACCCCACAGATGGTGACCTCATTATACTTTTATTTTTGACCTCTGAACATCCTCTATAAAGTCTCCTTTAATTTTTAATTTCAGCCTGACTAATGGAACACGGCGGTCTTGGAAAGAGATTTCTTTAAGGGTTTTAAAATTTAATGAAAGCCCAAACGTCTGCTGAAATAACATTAATTTCACAGGATGCAAATTCTGGGTTGTTTTCAGCACAGTGTGTGCCATAAGCAGCCGAGAGAAAAGAGAAATAGGACATAACTTCCTTCATGAGTGAACTGCCTGGGACAATGGCCGTCGTCACACGGGCATCTCTTCCGTTAAATTTACAGCATATAGCGTCCTACCTGTTATTGGCACAGTAACGTTTCTTTGGGTCACCTAACGGCTCTTTGCGCCACCAGCTGTCCACACCGAAGCACTCTGTTCTGTTCTCTCTAACTGCGCAGAAGCAGCTCCTCCCCCCCTTTTTTTATTATTCTGGCGTTTAATACCGCTATAACGGAATAACAGCATATAAACATTCCGTTAGAGCAAAACATTAAGACCCTGTTGTTTTTCCAACTTTGAAATTATATAAATAGCCCTTTGCCCGCAGAAAACTCCCTGTCTGACGTGATCCCCATCGCTGAAGACTCTGCCATGGCGATTGAGTCATTTTTACTTCAGCAGAAAGTTTGCATTGTGTTATGTCGTTATGGCGTTACAAGGACATAATAAAATAAAAAAAAGGGGAGTCGCGGGAAGAAATGGATTCTGGGATTGAAGGGAGGGCATAGGACGTTGCGAGGCGAAATACATCGATGTGAGGCATTCACACTGAGGCACAAAATAGTGCGACTATCAAGCACAAAGCAGAAGAGAGAAAATCGCTACAGTGTTGGAATAAGGTGGGTGTTTGCCGGGAAATAGCGCCATTTTAGTGCTAAATAAAAGCCCGTGTGACGATGACCAATGTATGCTACAAGGTTTGGCTTTGGGTGTTATTAAGAGAAATTCTAAGAGTTTCTTGCTAAAATGGAATACAGGTTGTATTCAGATGCAATGACAAACCATAATTTCTCATTACAGAACAAGCCTTAGTTGTAAGTACTTAGGCTTGCATGCTCACCCTCTTGCATGCTGAGGCTCACAACCTCCCTCTCTACTTGCACTTAGTGCAGATACTAGAAGAGCAAGTAGCACCTTAAAGACCAAGTCGATTTCTAGAGTGTGAGCTAAAGCTCCCATCTGATGAAGGAAACTTTGACTCTCAAAAGCTCACACCCTGGAAATCTAGTTGGTCTTTAAGGTGCTACTGGGCCCAAATTTTGCTCTTCCACTATAGACCAACATAGCTATCCACCTGAAGAAAATAGTTTGTTGCAATGTTTGAAATGGACAAAACAACAAACTGTGATTTGTTCCCTTGAATCCGGGTTAGTGAGCAAGAGAACAACCATAGTTTGTGTCATTTCCTCTAGTTTGAACAAAATGACCAACTATGGTTACCGGAATTTAGAAGTCTTCAGTATCAGTGGGTGTGTGTGGGGGGATGAGGAAGCAAATGAATTGGAGGTAATGACAAGCCATGGCTTCTCACTATGTGTGATCACAGCCAAGCAAGTGAATTATTTACTCTGCCAAAGGGGCTTACTCTTACTTAAGTGTGCATGGGATTATAGTTTTTGGATATTCTGCATCAACCTACCTCTTGCATTGAATTTCTCTTTTGCCCCTTCAGTACTGATGTTTGCATGATTCCTGTTCACACATGCTTCTGATACCTGGGATGGAAAGTTTAATTTTAAAATCTGCTTTTTAAAATAATGTTGCATTTATATGATTCTCCCCCCTCCCAAACCACTAAATGCAGTGCCAAAAAGCATGCTTCTAAAAACAGGGGTAACCTTTGAGATTGGATATTTATGTGGATTTCCCCAACAGACGAGTATTGTTTCAGAGTCAGAAAATGGCAAGGGGGGGGGGATGCTGAAGCCTCTTTTCCTCCAGCAATACAGTTCCAGTCAGAATTGGGTATGGCATATTTGGGAATTGAGAGGAACCTGCAAATCATTTCTGATTGTTCCATAGGATCCCAGGCCCAACAAGTGTACTCTTGAATGTCTGCGTCGGCAAGCAGGAGTTCTGAGATTGAGAAGTAGCTAGGTGGTTGAGGCAGCAAGTGGTGAACAAATGTCACGACAAAAAGAGCATTCGCTTTCCTTTTCATTCTTCTAATAATGTTAAAACAACCCCAAACTGGGATGGGATGGTCATGAACATAGAAACTGTGAGACTTGTGTTCAGATCATGGAAAGAATTATGCATTTTAAGGGGAGGGGGTTTCCACCTTTCACACAAGAAACTCCAAATTTACATTACCAAACCAATGACATATTGTAAGGTGTGGTGCAGACTGCACTGCCTTCTTGTTAATAGCTGATTGTGCAACCTCCCCCCACCCTCCCCGCCTCCAGAAAACTCTGCTTATCTGGATGAGCTCATAACAAAATGTGCATCATTTTGAAAATCTGAGATGCTTTGTTTAGGATTGAGTAGAACAGCTAATTGTCAAAGGGATGCTGTAGTTATATGATGCCACTTGTGCAGGCAGATGTTTGGCAGCAGGGAAGAGGGAAGTGACAAGCAGCTTTGGAAGCCAAATGCCAAACAGCTGGTGACACCTTGTGAGAGGGGAGAGTGCAGCAGGTGGTCTGGCCCTAGCCCAACAAATATTTCATTGCCAGCAGCTGTAAAGATGGAACATATCAGAGCTAGAGATGACTCACTCAGGACAGCTCCGTGTGGCAGCTGCTTGCTCTTTTGCCTTACCAATGTCACATATAACTGAAAATGCATTTATTGTTCCTGGGAAATGGAAGTGTATCTTCTTATTTAATATTAGCCTAAGCCCTAATTCATTGAATTAGCAAATGTCCAGAGGTATGGTTTCATAGCCCTAACTTGGTAGCCCAGTCTATTCGGATTTCGTTGGATCTCGGAAGTTAAGCAAGGTCTGTCTTGGTTAGTAATTGGATGGGTAGGAAGATCATATATGCCTCTAGATGCAGAGTCTGGCAATGGCAAACCAGCTCTGTTAGTTTCTTGCTTTGAGTGCCCCAGCAGAGATCGTCATGAGTCAGCTACAGCTTGACAGCACTTTCCACCACCATGATTCCACATGCTTCACATAAGTTGCCAGTCTACAGGTGTATTGATTCACACCATTTATTTTTTAAAGTCCTTATACTTTTCTCATGGAACTTGACAGGGTAAAGATTATATGGTTCACTGGAAATGACAGCTCCCTTTCATACCCCAGTGCACATCAAACAGCACTGTTCTCCGGTTTGTTTCTTGACATCCACTTGTTCTTCACCTCACTGGAGAGGGAACTGCTTCAGCCAAGGAGGTATCACCTTTGGATCTGCAAGAAGCACCCACTGCGAAATAGCTGCCCCCCCCTCCAGAGGCTGTATGGCTTGGAACTCCCTTCAATTTCACTCTCCCCTCCAAGGCAGCCATTTTGTCATGGCACTCATCAGCCTTTCTCAAAATTCCAAAAGTGGCTACGGGGTTGGCAAGATCAGGGACCCCTGAATTACAGCATAATTTAATGTACTGCTTGCTTTTCTGCCTATTTTCATCTTGTTCCCTTTCCAAAGAGCTGAGGGTGGCATACATGGTTCCCTCCTCCTATTTTGTCCTGTGAGTTAGGCTGTGCTGAAAAAGAGTAACTGGCCCAGGGTCACTCACTGAACTTCATGTCTAATTGAGATCTATACTGTCCCTCTCTTCATGGGCACTTTATCAAGAGGCCGTGAGACTAACCATAAGTTAAATACTTCTCTTGTTTCCCTAACACAAATGGAATATTTTCTGTCCCCCCGCCCCTGCAATGTTTGAATTGGTCAAGGATATTTGAATTGGTCATTACTAATAATTGCAAATAAAATCAGATTCTGTTCCAAGAGCTGCTGTAGCACAGTGGTTAAGTGGTATGGCTGTGAATCAGCACTCTACTGGTTCGAATCTGACTACAGCCATGAGCTCAGTAGGTGGCCTTGGGTAAGCCACTCCTCTCAGCCCCAGCTCCCCAGCTGTATTGTGGGGATAGTAATAACACTAACTTGTTCACCGCTCTGGGTGAGGCACTATCTGTCTAGAAGAGCGGTATATAAGCACAGTATTAGTATTATAGTATGAACAACACAGGCAGAAACAGAATAAAAGCCTCCAGGTGACAGTTGTCACTTTGTGAACTTAATAGCAAACTATGCTTGCTCTTTGTTTCCCCTGCCCTTCTCAGTTACTACCCTGCCTCAAATCTCAACTTCTTTATATTAGTATAATAATAGGGCAATATTTCCTCAGAAAAATTCCTATCTTTTTGTTTAATCTTTTAATCCTTTCTAAAACCCTTCTGTAAAACATCCCAAGTACAACATAAATAAATATCTTGAATAGGATTTTCCCCTCCACAAAACTTGGATTGCTGCTTTTTTTGGTTATTGTTTTTTTAAAAAACGTTTGGACAGCTTTTTGTGGGTGGATGTCAGCAGGGTGTCACAGAATTATAGACAGCAAAGATCTATTTTTGTGAGATTGCTAATGTGATAATGAACAGTCAAGTAATATGCCTTTATTAGGACCAACTTAAAATCACCAAGTAAACTTTTGAGTTACTCAGAAAGCTTTTATTAAGCTGAATGCTAAGCGAGAGAGGGACAGAAAAATACCTTGAGTATACAAGAAAATCCACGTCTTCAGACTGTGACAGTCTTACCGTGGGGCAAAGGAGGTCATATGCTAATTTCATTTGATTAGATTATGCTGGGTCCAAAAAAGATCTCCCAAATGCTGCTGTGACAGCTTTAATGGCAGCTCTTCTTTTAAAAATATAAATGGGAACAGGAATACTGATCTGATTGAATGCTTTAGTAAGTTTTACTATCTGTTCCTTCTACTCTCTTGAAGCAACTTGCATACCTAAAGGATCTCTATTGAGCAGCAAGAGAGGGATGGTGAGCCAGAACCTATACCAACATTCACTAAAGATGTCTACCAGCAGCCAATTGTTTTGCCACAATTGTCACTTGATCCTTGTCTCAACTGTTGCTAAAATAAAGACTACTAAGTGATGACACCTGCTATCAGCCTGCAAAGAGAACTGTGATACTTGCATGGTTTTTACATGACATCTAGACCTTGCTGGACTCTGTTTTTCAAATGAGATGACTCTCCATTATTTGTTTCTTCTCAGAATGCAAGTGCTGCATAATCTAACACCTACAGAAAACAAAATGTGAGCCTGCCAGCATTCAGCATCAAAGGCTGCCATGACAGTGTCTTAAAAGGTGGACATTTTGCTTTTTTCCTCCTTCATTTTTAATTCTTGTAACATCTCCCTGAAGGGTTCTATAGAAAGCTTGCTCAATGTTTTGTATCTTTTGGACTGGCCTAAGTCTGACATTTATTTTCTTTTTCTGTATTTTGCATTGGCCAACATAGCTGTTTACAGCTTTTTTAAAGGGGGTTATACAAACTCATGCAGGAGGTGGGATGACTACATGGGCCATTTCCACACAGCCAGTCGTTCCCGCCCTTTTCCTGCTTATAGTGTGTGTTTTGCTGAGTTGCTCCAAAAACTCAGCCTCCATAGACGCTCCTCAAAAGTGCTTACCTTGCTCTTTGAGGTCGCAGGACAGCCTCCATAGTTTGTAGAAAAAGCAGTTTAGGAGGGGAGGTCAGGCACTTTCATCATCATTGCCCACCCCCCCCTTCAACTGTTTTTTTTTTACTCTGCACATGCACGATCACATGCTGAGAGCTTTGGGGGAGGAACTGGTTGGTGATTGTGAGATTCCTCAGAATGCTTTAACCATTCACATGTCCAAAGACGCAGAAGAAGTGCTCCGTCAAGCCACAGCAAAAAACAAAAAATACCAGGGAATGTGTGGCACTAGAAAAATGGCCAAAAACGGCAGGAAAAGAGCCAGCAAATGTTTTGCTGACTGAGACATGTGGAACCCCGGGGAAGAGCTGCCCGAGTTCCGTGGGTGGGCTGTGCCTATAAGGATGTGTGGAAATGGCTATGGAATTTCCATGACTAGAGTCAGTATACTTCTGAATGCCATAGCCAGTAATAGGCTGTTGTTGGCCTTCTGGGACCATCTAGTGGGGAATTGTGTAGAACAGGACCATTGTTCTGATCCAGTGGGTTTGATCCTCTATTCTTACATATCTACAGGTCAGTTGTGACTCATCTTATGTCCAGGGCCAGATCGAGGGGGGCAGGGGGGTAGTCTGCCCCCAGTGCTGCCAAAGAGGGGATGCCAGGTGCAGCTGCCAGCTGCTGGGAGCGCGCCAGCAGCAGCGCGGGCAGCTGAGCAGCCGCCCGTGCCATTCGCCTGCCCAGGAGGACAGGGAGCACGTGGCAAGCTGGCCGCCCCCTCAGCCATGCAGGTGAATGGCATGGAGAGCTGGGAGGCCACCCGCGCCATTCGCCTGCCCCACAGAACAGGGAACGCGCGGCAAGCCGGCCGCCCCCTCAGCTGGGCAGGCGAGTGGCGGCAGGCAGCTTCTCAGCCGACGGCGCTGCCGCCGCTCCACTGGTGGCACGCCACCCTGCGTGCTGATGTCACAAAGTGACGTCATTGTGCAGCACCGGGAGCATGCACGCGCTGCACGCACACGCAAGGGCAACTGGAATTGGGTTGTCCCAGGTGCCGGGAACCCAAGATCCGGCTCTGCTTATGTCTGCCTTCCTCTATTGTGTACACCTGGGCCTCTTCCACATGCTCGACTGTACAGTGGGTTTTCTGTGTATTCAAGCTCCGTGGATCAGATCCACTTGTTAGTTCTGCCCTCATAAAGCTCTGGTTCTTTAACTTGAGGGAATCAGGCTGAAGCGGTGCCTGTTTTTATTTCTGCACTAGAAAAATGCCCCATTTCTGCTGTGGGCTTTCTGAAGGAAGACGACACATCAGCAGTTTCACCGGTGTTTTTTTTTTTTGCGGGGGTGGGGGTTGGGGGGGGTTGTGCATGTGTTGCAATGTTATAAATGTTTGGATATTAGAGGAGGTTGCATGATTGGTTGAGGATTCTGGAGGGAAACTTTAAAATACTATGGGTTTCAGGGCCCGCTGCAGAGTTTTTACACTAGCCATTGCAGCGTTCCCCCTCCCTCACAATATTGCAGCCGTTTTATTTATTTCATTTATATTAAAACAGCAATATTACAACTTTGTAATCCAAACCAATGTGTCATCCTGATAGCTTCTTGTGTTACGAGAAGGTGATTTACTTCCAAGGTAATTGCCAAGGTTAACTGCTGAGGTTAGCACACAAATTTAATGAGGACTTTAAAAAAAAGATTATGCCTCAGAGAGGTGGGGGAAGAAAGGGGAGAAAAGGGTGTAGTTACTCAGTGCTATCCAATCAGTCAGGATGCAGGAGGATGTAGGGAAGGGCAAAAGACAGGGCCAGGGCTTATACTGAAGAAAACATTCTGTGCTGCAAAAAATCTGTCTTTACTTTGATGTGAAAAAAACCACACTGCAGTATGTGTGCAGAGAGCAAAGCTGCAGAAAACCTGGGGAAAGACTACCTCTACATCCAAAAAAGTCTGGGAAGCAGTTTGGAGACTAAATCATGGCATTTTAACCATGTATGCAGAACTTGGAGGAGATATCAAAGCAGTTTAGGGCCGGAATCGAAGAAAAAGTCCTGTGCAGAAATGTCCCTGGTTTATTTTTTTCCCTTCCTATTCATCTCCACCCAGCTCTTGTATTATTTCTTTGCTCCTCTCATTTCCCCCTTTCCTCACAGCCGACACTGAAGCTCTGATGCCTTCCCTCTTTCCATCTAACTGTCTTGACCAAGGTTCACAGCTATCAAAGTAAAATGGGGAACTTTGCTTCCTTCTAGAAATGGCCTTACTTTCCCACACTATAGAAATATATTCTATACTCCCTATTTTTAACATTTTTACCACTCTCAGAAAATGCACATTGCTGAAATGGTTAATATTTGTTGAGCTGTCGGACCAGGTAAGGTAAACTTTTTAAAAAATCAGAGGCTGCAAATGCATAAGCCTCCAAATGGGCACGCTGCCTCCAACTCCCTGGCTTGCAAACACCCTGAAGCCAGGCAACTTGACCTGACCTGGTGGCTCAAAAAGAACTGTAAACAACAAGTGCTTAAAGCAGGAACTGTAACTGAGAAATGCTGCAAGCTGAACAGAAGTAAAAACCAAATCATTTTATATTATTATATTCTATATATTATTTAATAGAAGGGTAGCAGAGTAGCATCAATTGCAGGGAAAAACATAATGTGCTCCCAGGGGCACTTACCTTGGGGGAGAGGGAGTACATGTGCAAAGCACGCGCGCATGCCCTCCCACAGACACGATGACATCACTTCAGAAGTGATGTCATCGCGCAGCCCCTAGGAGCACATCCAGGCTCTGTAGGGCTCTAAACGGGCCTGATCTGCGCTGAAATGGGCCCGTTTTTGAGGCACTGTGGCGCACAGGAGCGATTCTGTGCTCCGCAGTGCCTGAAAATGGGCCCATTTTGCCATGGATCAATTTGTGCCAGGAAAACAAGCCCATTTTGCCGTGGATCGGGCCTGTTTCGAGGTGCTGTGGAGCACAGGAGCACTCCCGTGCTCTGCAGCGGCCCCGATCTGGGCCAAAACGGGCCCGATTCCAGTGGCTGCTGCACATGGGAGCGCGCAGTGCCACGGGGGAGCCCGCAGGGAAGGTGCGCACCCCCCGCTGGTTAGGTAAGTGGGGGCAGGGTGGGGGGGAGCGGGGGCAGGGGATCCCTAATCAAGCCTGAATCCTCCCTAGAAGCTAAAATGACAAAACTGAGGCTATCATACTTTGGTCACATCATGAGAAGACAAGATTCTCTGGAAATGTCAATAATGCTAGGAAAAGTGGAAGGTAGTAGGAAAAGGGGAAGATCTAAAATGAGATGGCTTGACTCAATAAAAGAAGCCACATCCTCCAGTTTGCAGGATCTGAGCAAGTCTGTTAATGATAGGATGTTTGGGAGGTCTTTCATTCATAGGGTTGCCATAGGTTGGAAGCGACATGATGGTACATAACAGACACATTTGTATCATAGCCTTCAACCAAAAAACTGGCTTCTGAGATGGCTAACATATTAAAGACAATCAAAATTGCAATGTTGCTCTAGTTTTAGACCCCCAATATTGAACAGGGATTTAACCATAGGATCCCATTGTCAGGATATAACATTTCCTGTGGTCAGAGTTACACCATGTTTAACACTGTAGTTGTTAGCCTTTCTCTCCCTCCAGGTCCAGGTGTTATTTTGACCGCGCTTTCCATGGAAGAGAATACTCTTATCTGTTTCTACAACCAAAGACCTTGACGAGCCGAGCCTTCTCACAGCAAAGTTCTCATTGTCATGGAAGATGGGGGGGGGGGAGGCTGGGAATGACGGGTTTGATGTATCACATGTTGTGCTTTCTTTTCCCATTCTCAACAATGAATGTGTTCAGCCAAGATCCTTTCTAGGCCTTGGAATATGGATACTTGTATCAGAGCCTAGTCTTGCAATAAACCTTTTGAAATCAAGAATTTGTGCTTCTTGCAGAAGGGGGAGACGAACTCTGGATAACAGGGATTCCATCGTCTGACACCTATGACAATAATTAAACGTCAAATTCTCAGAAAAATTAAAACAGCAGAAGATAAAACATCAAGTATGGAAATCTGGCAAAGGTCATTAAAAAATAGCAGGCCTAAATCACATAGTATGAGTATGTGGAGTATGAGTATGTGGGGTATTCCACTTAACACCCTGGAGGAACAAATAAGTATTTATCTGGCATCAGAAAGACAACACATCTGGTGCCATGAACATATTCAAGGAGAGGGCATTCCAAAACTAGAGAGCCATCTCTGAGAAGGCCGTGTTCCAACTGTTACCTGCTTCACCTCCCAAAGAGAAAAGAGGCAGAGCAGGGCCTTGGATGATTATTTCAGAGGAAAGGCAGGAACATCAAGAAGAAAACAAGCTTTATGCTGCATAATGAACTCAATGGGACAAATGAGTTGCCATTGGTTTCAATAGAATGTAAGTGTTGGATCAGGGCTGTTACCTTGACACAGGACAGTGAACTTTTTATATGCTATCTGATCCTATACTTCTTTACTCAGAATTAGACATGGACACGAACCAAAAAAATTTAATGAACCAGCGGTTCATGGTTCGGTGCTGACGACGAACCCGAACTAACGAACTGAAATGAACATTTCCCACTGGCGAACCAGTTCGAGGTTCATGGTTCATGGGTGTCAGAACAGCCCCCGTTGGGCTTAGAGAGCCCATATTCCCAGGGAGTGTTTAGCAGGCTCTCCTCCAGCCAGCACCCAAGTTTGGTCAAGATTGCAATAGGGATATTGGAGTTATACCCTCTCCAATCCAAGGCCCCCAGGAAACTCCCATTCGATACAATTAGAGTCACCAGTTGACGCTGGCCCAGTGTACAAGGGGTTGGCCATCAGAACTGCTTATCAGGGTTTGCAGGGATGAGATTGGAGTGCTCATGGCTACAGAACACCCCCCTTCCCCCTCCCTCCCCCGGGTGTCTTCTCCCATGTAACCAATTGTAACCAATTTGCAGCTCCATGGTTGGAAGGAAGACCTGCCGATCAAGGTAAGCTGGGCTTCGATTCGGGTTTCCAGGGTGACAGAAGGAGTGCAGACAGAGTTCAGGCATTCCCCCAGCTCCATTTCCAAGGGAATTGATTGATGGTGCCTGACTGTCTGGCTTCACGAACCACGGGCGAACGCAACGAACTGGGCTTCCAATGAACGCTGGTTCGTTGGCCATGGACCCTCACGAACTGCTGGTTTGTGAACAGACGATCAGGCGGTTCGTGGGTATTTTTGGTTCGTAATGTGGTTCATGCCCATGTCTACTCAGAATCCTACTGGGTTTAATGTGGCTTGCTATCAAATAAGAGTGCATAGCATTGCTACTTTAAATTGCAATTCTGTCAGGCCACTTGAGCCATGAAAATGGTCTTTGCACAATGGCTCTGCTCTTATTAACTACTGAATTAGGATTGCCAACTTTCAGGCGGTGGCTGGAGATCTCCTGGAATTAATCCCTGTGGAATTAATTCCAGAGATCAATTCCTGTGGAGAAAGTGGCTGCTTTGGAGGGTGGACTCTATGGTATTACACCCCCCTGAGGTCCCTCCCCTCTCCAATAGGCAAACATGGGTACCTATCTTTTTTCTCTTCTCTGTCTCAAAGCAATTCAGAGGGCAGTGTAGATCAAGAACACAATGGACATGTGTGGAAGAATTAAACCACTCCTTCATAATTGCAGCTCTGATCCGTACTCTTATGGCTTCAGTTTGTAGCTAAATTACATGACGAGGGACCCCAACATGGATTCCCAGTTTTGCTGGTGCTTCAGCTCCTGGATCTCTACACTTTGCCTAACTCTTTCTACTAGTATTGCTTGCTTCCTCAGAACTTTGACAATTTTACTTTCTAATGCTGCCTTTGGCCTGAACTAGGAGGGTTAAACATTTGCTCTTGTTAAATTATATTCCCATTCTACATCAAGCCCCCTTCTGCATCTTCACCCCCACAGGATTTTATAACCTCCCTGCCCTCTTTTGGTTGGTGATGTCAGAGACAAAACTGTTACCATGGAGAGTGGAGGGACATACTCCACTGAGACAGACACAAACATAGCCTAAAACTAAAGCAAACTTGTGATTCATCAACCAAATTGCATGTCCTCCTTAATGAGTTAAAAGGGGTCATCAACACTTCCTCACAAATGTTTAAGCAGTAGAAGAGAAACACATTAAAGCTTCATGCAAATATCCAGGGTTACATTTAAGCGCAAAACTTCAATTTGGTCATTAATATGTGGAACAGAATTAAAATAGAGTGTCATCACAAGGGAGGATATGAATGAGAGATTATTGAAGATTGCCTAAGAGGTACACAAACACACATCAAGAGCATCTGATGATTCCCGCGTGGCCAAAAGGATCTTATGAGAAGAGTATTTCAAATGACAGTAAAAACAGAGGGTGCATAACCCAAAGCTGAACTCTCTCATAGAGAAATCCACATATTTCAAAAATAAATATAAAAATAACTTTGGCAGGTTCGTTGTGCATTGTTAGACATATACCTCTTTAAGCATAGAGTTAAAAACAGCCCCTTTCTGCAAGTAGCCTGGAGCAAATTCTCCGGAACATTATATTCTCAAGATAATGTATCATCGGTAATTCCTCGGTCTCAAGAAAAGCACCACCGGGGCCCCTCCAACCGTATGGTTAATTAAGCAGCAGTTTGGGACACAAACATTCCAGGGACAATGACTTCAAATAACTTGAGAGAAAACTGTTGCCTGCAGTTTTGAATGGAATCACAATTCATGCTTATCAACAAAATGGAGATTTCTAATCTATGGTAGTAACAATGCTTAGGAATCTGGGGGTTGTAGGAGCCCCCAGAGAGGTAAGCTGCAGTACTGCAGCCCAGGCTCAACCTGAGTTCAATCCTGGCAGAAGCAGGGTTCAGGTAGCCGGCTCAAGGTTGACTCAGCCTTCCATCCTTCCGAGGTCAGTAAAATGAGTACCCAGTTTCCTGGGGGTAAACCGTAGATGACTGGGGAAGGCGATGGCAAACCACCCTGTAAAAAGTCTGCCAAGAAAACGTCATGATGCAACGTCCCCCCATGGGTCAGTAATGACTCGGTGCTTGCACAGGGGACTACTTTTACCTTTTACCTTGGGGGTTGTATTTACTCCAGATTAAATCCTGTAAAGAGAAAATTACTGAAAATCAGAAAATTGCAGGCCTGTTCTCTTCACCATTTACCATGCTATATAACCTCATAATATACCTGTGGTGGGACAGGGGAGCAACATTTTAATTGCTGAGGGTATCAAAACAAACAAATATACTTTGAGTGTCCTTGTCATTTGAATATCTGCCATGCACTGGATAACAGAACAAAGTGTCAGTGTATATCTCCCAGTATCTGATCTGACCAGCTAGTCAGTTTTTGACTACCAGCAGAACACCAATCGCTCTAGCTGTCCATCACCATCAACAGATAGGCTCTTACCATTGTCTAGGGAGGCTACGTTACAGAGTTTATCTCTCCCTTACTTACTATGCCACCAGGAGATACTGGAAATAGGAGACATCATTACTTATATAATCTTGAGTAGGATCTGCCTTGGCTTTGCTATAAGGGTGAGCCACAAAACTATTTTTTTTCTTCAGAGGGATGGGCTACTATTTCACAGTGCTAAAGAAGAGGGTTTTTTAGATCATTGGGGCCTTAGTCAAGCCGAGCAAAACAAAGCTCATCTCATGTGTTGGACCTTTGAATGGTCCTGCAGCACGGCTAAAGAGAATCATCTGTGGCAAGGATCAATACCTGAATGGAACCCTCTGTAGGCAGCTCTGAGCATTCCAAAAGATGAACAGGAGATTTAAAAATAGACACATCATTGCCCACCTAGAGCGGAACTACAAGTGACAAAAGGCACAGGTTGGACACTTGTCAGCTTCCCTCAAGTTTTGATGGGAAATGTAGGCAGCTTGGTGGAATGTTGGACAAGTGACAGTTGAAAAGCCCATTGGACAGCAGTCAGAGAGCCAAGCTGCAAGACTAGGATGCCTACATTTCCCATCAAAACTTGAGGGAAGCTGACAAGTGTCCAACCTGTGTCTTTTGTCACTTGTAGTTCCACTTGTAAACACAAAGGATCTGCATCCTTGCTCTCTTCCAGCTAGTAAAACTCACCATAGCCTAATTCTTGAAATTTGTGAAGGAAGAAGGATGTGCAGAGGGTGTTTAATTTTTTTTTTGTAACCATTTGTTTAGCTGAAGGAAAAGCAAGGGTAAACTTTCCACAGAACCACTATAAATATTTAAATGAAATAAGTTTATAATGGCAATTCTAGGAACTAAACTTGGGGGAAAGTGAGAAAATTATCTAACTGTATTGAAACAGTAATTTTTTTGTGGCTGCTTGATGAAGGAAACCCAGACACAGAACAAGTATGCTGTCCCTTTTGGGGAACACCCCAGGATGGTACATGGTGTTGGGTTATTATTTATTGATCAATTTCCTTTAGTTTGGTTTTTGTGGGTTTTCTGGGCTGTATTGCCGTGGTCTTGGCATTGTAGTTCCTGACGTTTCGCCAGCAGCTGTGGCTGGCATCTTCAGAGGTGTAGCACCAAAAGACAGAGATGTCTCAGTGTCACACCTCTGAAGATGCCAGCCACAGCTGCTGGCGAAACGTCAGGAACTACAATGCCAAGACCACGGCAATACAGCCCGGAAAACCCACAAAAACCATCGTTCTCCGGCCGTGAAAGCCTTCGACAATACAATTTCCTTTAGGCTCATGAAATTCTGAGGAGGCTAGGAAAGCTGTACGGGGTACAAACTTGCCTGTCAACTTCTCCCTCGTGTGGTCCCACTTTCTAAAGCAAGGTGACTGGTACACAGAGACAGGGCTTTCTCTGCAACAGCAGCTCAGCTATGGCTAGGGTGGCCAATTCTGGGTTGGAACATGGGGAGGCAGGGTTTGGGGAGGGAAGGAAGCTCAGTGGGGTATAATGTCAGAGTGCTCCCTTCAAATCAGCCATTTTCTCCAGGGGAACTGATCTCTCCTGTCTGGTATTGTAAGTCTGGGAGATCTCTAGGTCCCACCATGAGGTTGGCAAACCTAGCTATGGCCTTGACACCTCCTTTCTTAATTGGGACACCACTGAATTCCTTAGTCTTGTTGTTTCAACTCATCCTCATTTCATTTTTGCTTTTGCCTCATGCAAATTGAATCTGGGAGTCTTTATTTGCACTCTTTTTCTTTCCTTTCCCAGTTTCCCCCCATTAAATTTTCATGCAATGTCAATTTTATTTGTTGCATCAATTGTATATAAATGGCATTGAAAGGGGTGTAAAATGCCATAAAAGAAAGAAATGTTTCAGGAATGCCTGCAATAAAAATGGGTGGAAGAAAAAGACTCACACATGAAAACAAAAAGAAATGGAAAAGGGCATGTTTATATTTTTGAGTTTTATGTGTCAGGTTAAACCTTCTCTGATTACCCAGGTTTTTGGTTCTAAATAAGGTGCTCTTTTCATACTGTTTTTAGTCACTGAAGATTCTACCTTCTATCCTGATTTGCTTTCTGTTTGATACTTTAATTCTCATTCTGGTTATTTTGTGGATTGATTGTATGCTTTAAAGAGGAAGAAGCACCCTCTGTCTGTGAAGGGAGGGACTTGATTGCAGTGCTGAATTAAACCAAGTTAGACACGGGCTGACGTAACGAGGGTTGCCAACCTCCATGTGGGGCCTGGTGCTCTCCTGAAATTCCAACTGTTCTCCTGGCCACAGAGATCAGTTCCCCTGGAGTGTGAGCTGTATGGCATTATACCCTGCTGAGGTTCCTTCCCTCCCCAACCCTACCCGTCCTAGGCTACACCTCCAAATCTTCAAGAATTTCCCAATCTGGAGTTGGCAACCCTAGACTTAGCTAACTGTCTTCCACCCCCTGGCCTGTCTGATGAGAAAAACCAGGGAGCAGGCAGGAGGGGATGGTGATGGGGCAGCCTGAGTTGGTGGGGAACTGCCCCATTCACCCTAACAGACCGGCTGCCTCTGGACTTATTAGGCAGTACTGGTCTTGAGAGACCAGTGGCTTCATTCAGTACAGGCTTCATGTGTTGTTTTGCACAAATAAAAAACCCCCTGCAGCTCACATCTGATCCCAAAAGAGATTATAAAGTTTGCTCTTTTAAGAAATCCTCATAAGAACCCTGAAAGTGAATTTTGAATATATAAATTCATGAAGACATGAAAATGACCACATCTGTGCTTCCCCAGCACATCCTCACCAAGATACGGGGAGCTAAGAGGGGAAGGATGTGACAAGTCCATGTTTCCTCCCAAAGGCCACAGTTTTTAGTGGGGTCAAGGGGGCTACTTGTTCATTTGCTGCCTTGGGTATGTCTCCCTGTCCACCTGTACTTCCAGCTATCTTGGCCTCTAATCATGGCATCCCTCCTTTTCCTCTTTTGTTTCCATGGTTCCTTAACAAGTGTCTGGAGGTGTGTGGTCCTTTTAGCCTCTATTTGTAGTCTTGGGTTTGATTCTCTCTGCCCCCTGAATGTCATACTTTATGCAATGGACAACGTTTGGCTTAAGAAAACTTACCCCTCAATAACTCAGTCAGTCTGTAAGATGCCAGAAGATTCTTCTTATTATGAGTCCCCATAACTCCCCTGGCTTGGCTTTGTTTACTTCCAGCCAAAACACTGATGCCATGGTATATGTTCCTAGCAGCACATGGTGCTTAGGAGTGATGACTTGTCCTCCAGAAAAAAGGTTTCTAATCTCCAGATGTTGACACATTTTTGAGGTCCAACTTCCTGAAGGTGTCAGGATAAAAGAGACATATGAGTATAAACAGAACAAGACTAAATCCCTCTTGAAAGTTCTAGGGCTAGCAAAGTTCAGAAAGCATTTCTTGCAAACAAAGCGGGTGGATGGGAAGGTTATAAAAAAAGGAGGAAAGCAAAATGTGCCTCCCTGGCCACTGATTACTATTTAATATATTATACTGGCAAGGAGCAAAAGGAGGGAGATATTTTTAAATATGCTGGGAAGTGGTAGTGTAAAGATAGCCCATGAATTCCTAGATGCTTATACATTCATAAGAATGTTAGAAGAACCCTGCTAGATGAAACCAAAGGTCCATCTGCTCTAGCACCCTGTTTCTCATAATGAGCCAACCAGATGCCTCAGGGATGCCTGCCTGCTAGAGATGGGCATTACGATTGAAAAAAACCCACTATAATGGCGATCGCGCGATCGTGACCCGGCGGATCATGATCAGCCACGGCCAACAATCCAGCGATCGGGAGAGGCCTGGATCGGGGCGATCGGGCTCGGTTCGGGGATCCAGACACTCAGGCGCCAGCAATCTATTCCCCTGGCCACGGAGCCAGGGGAATGCCTGAGCTTTGTTTGCCCTCCTTCTGTCGCCCTGGAAACCTGAATGGAAGCCCAGCTTTCCTTGATCAGCAGGGCTTCCTTCCAACCACGGAGCTGCAAAGCAGTCACAAGTTGGGAGAAGACACCCAGGGGAGGGAGGGGGAAGGGGGTGTTCTGTAGCCATGGGCACTCCAATCTCATCCCTGCAAACCCTGATAGGCAGCTCTGACAGCCAAACACAGACCTCCTGTGTTGCTGAATGGGCTCGTCGCCATCTCCCCGTGCCTGCTGGGCCCGGCCGCCACCGCCAGCACTTCCCAAATAGCTGCGAATAGCAGCATGCCCCGCTTTGGCCTCCACGATCCACGATGCACGATCCACGGCTCAGGAACGGGAGACGATCGGTGCAGATCGTTAATTCGGGATCGGCGCGGCACCAATCCACGATCAGCTGGAACGTTAATTTTTTTTGGGATCGTGCCCATCTCTAAGACAACAGCTTCCCAGGAATGGTATCCAGCCCCTGATATTCAATGGCACATACTCATCAGTCCTCCTAACAGCCACTCATAGACCTATGCTCCATGAATTGGTCTAATCCTTTCTTAAAGCTATCTAACAGTGCAATCCTAAAACAGGGTTGCACTTACCTCAGTTGTGCATCAAGAGGGATTGCGCACACACTGGGATTGCGCATACGCAGTCCAGCCATGGAGAAGATTTTCAGAGCTTTCTCGAAGACTAGGAGCACCTCTCCCCCCTTTGGTGCTTTTCCCCACCAAAATGGTAGCTATTCATAGACACTAAAATATAAAGAAATATTTGGGCCCATTGACAGATGTTACTGAAGGCTGGTTTTCCATTCAGGTCTAGTAGCCCCGCATAGTAAGGAAGGCTTTGTGGCCATTATGAATTACTTGAACCCAGTCTGCATTACTCTCCACCATCTGTTCTGGCTTTGTTGCACTTGGATGCTGCAATTTCTAATGTCTTCCAGTGTTCTCAGAAACCAAGTTCCTTGCCTCTTTTCATCCCCTCCTGAACCATCAACAAATCAGTGCCTTCCTTTTCCATAAACAATCAATCTTTCAACTTTCTCTATCCTCCCATATGCATTCTATCTCCATAGTATCATATCAGTAGAGTCAAACTCCCAGCCTGTGGGCTGCTTGACATCCATCCAGGCTCTCTCAGTCAGTAATAGATTGAAATGAGAAAATAGTTTGCCTAGTCTTTATTCCCGAGCTCTATTTATGTGCTAAACAAACCCACTCACACAACACATACAGCATAGAATTGTAAACAACCTGGAGAAAAAAAGTCCTGCACCCTTTAATGGCGACTTTTTGGGATGTTATTTACCGCCATGTCATGAAAAGCTTCAGCTGCCCATTTCAACGCCTGAAGCCTCTATTAAAGAGACAGGACAGGACACTTTTCTCCAGGCCTGTTGGCAACTGTAATGCAGCATTACGGTAAATGGCTTTCTAAGTAACATGTTTTGCGCACCTCTCAGGACCAGGAAATGCTGAGATTGTCCTGGCAGAGCAAAAGTCCATTTTGTATGATTTTTTCATACAAACGAAAGGTGTGGCAACGGGTTCATCGGTAGCACCAAGTGTGGTAAATTTATTTATGGGATATTTAGAGATGGAATACTATTATAATCAGGAGGCTAATCCTTTTTTAAAGTCCATTTTATTATTTAAAAGATTTATAGATCATCTTTTTTTAATTGTCCAAGATCAATCTAATATTGAGATGTTAAATGAATGGATGATAATACTCAATTTACTTGGTGTTTTAGCGAGGAGTCCATTAACTATTTGGACTCAACTGTCTATAAATCTGAAAACAACACTTTAGCAGTTCTTCCTTTTCAGAAAGCCATAGACAAAAATGCATACTTAAAATATCAATCTTTCCATCTGGTGCACTTAAGAAAAAACCTACCATATAGTCAGTCTTTAAAAATAAAACAGAATTCCACACGGTCAATAGATTTTCATCTATTTTTACAATCACGTCCCAGAAGTCGTCATGATAATAGAATTACTTTCGCTATATACTTTACCCCGTTGTCTAATGTTATAAAGAGGGCAGTTTTAAAATATTGGCCCTGGGTGCAGGATTTGCTGGGGTGTACCATGCCACCTCAAATAGCACATAGAAGAACATGTAATCTTAAAGATACATTAGTCCACTCTGATATTCGTCTGGCCGCAACTATTGAGGATGATCCACATGGTTGTTTTCTCTGTGGACGTTGTTCTGTTTGCACTTTAGTAATGAATAATCAGGCAGTAATTAACACGGGAATTTCCTTTAGACAATTTCCTTTAGGCAATTTTCTATGTGCAATATAGACAACGTAGTCTATTTGATCAAATGTCCATGTAACAAGCTGTATGTCCGCAATGCAACCTGAGTTGCAGATTAAGAATACAAGAGCATCTTTCTCGTATACATCAAAATGTGATTGATGCACCTTTGGTGCCGCATTTCTCACAAGGAGGACATTGGGATAGGGACCTGCAGTTTACAGTATTATATGTTAGTGGATCCACTAACCCTGAAATTATAAGAAGGGATTTATTTAGGAAGGAGGCATGGTGGATCTTTAGACTAAATATGGTTTTCCCAGCAGGTTTGCATGTTAATATGGATTTATCTTGTTTTCGAACTTGAACGCTGACTTTGCATGGATCTGCTATCCTGGCACTTTAAATAACCCCCAGAATAACTGGGGGTTATTCTCCACAACTGTTACTCACTAAAGCTGTATATGTGTTACTGTTTTGCTTTGCTGCCTGAAATGTATGCCTGATACATGTTGGGGATGTTCCTTATCTTGAATTGTAAATTTCTATTGTAAGTATGTCTTTTTCTGTTGTAAATTTTGTAAATGATGTATGATATGTATATTACAATTTTAAAATATGAATTGTTTTCTATAGCTGCCTGGAAGAAGGACATAAGAAACAGGACGTGAATACCGGCACCCTTGTTGCAGTTACACCTAATATTTAGAGTAACATCCCCTTTCTTGGAATGAATGGACTTCTCCTTGTGAATTTTGTACTTATGGCATAATTTCTATTTTGCAAACATGTTTATACTCAAGGCACTGGCACTTTATTTGCACAAGCGCTGGTCACTTTCATACTATTTAATGTAATTTATTATATATGAGCATTTAGCACTTTATTGTGAATCCTTACTTTATTACTGTAAGCTTGTGACCTGTACTGTTATTGTTTATTGGTTGGCTGGATGTGCTGGCCTCTGAGTTTCTGTATTTCTTGGCAGTCATTATGCATGTTGTGAGGCTCCTCCCTCACTGGTGCCCTCTCCTGACAGCCTGCCATCCTACCAGCTCTCCAGGCAGGTGTCCTCCGGCCTCAGATGGGCAGGGAAGGGGGTTGCACCACCTTGTTCCTTCTCCTGCCCTGGGAGTAGCAGCATGCTCCAGCTGTCTCTCCCTGCAAAATCCTCCTTGGCCAGGAACCTGAATTTAAAGGCCTCCCCTTGCCCCACCTCCCTGGCTCTGCCCCCAATCGCCACCCAGTCTCCCTGACTGGCCCTGCTCCCAGCCTATCTGATAGGAGGGCTGGGTAGACTCTGCAGTCTCCTGGCCCCACCCACTCCATCCCCACCTAGGGTGGGGCATTTGGTCTGCTCTCTGCCTGGCTCGCCCCTGCTGCTTCTGAACCCTCCCCAGTGGCTCCCCTGGCATCTTGGGGCCTGCGCCTGCCTGGCTTGTGCTGATAGCAATCTCCTGTGAGCCTGGATGAAGTGGAGCCATCTGGGCAACTGCAGGTGACAGGTGAGTCTGCGGAGTGGCTGCAGGCTGTTCCCCAGAGTTGTGCCTGGGCGTCGGCTGCAACTGGCCTAAGGGTGAGAGAGGCCTGTAGGCCTGTAGGGGCTCCTGCAACTGAAGTACTGCCAGAGGCTGTGCTGCAGGGCCTAAAGGGGGTGTCTGCTGCTGCAGGGCTGGTGGTGGGGGTGGACAAAAGGCCGGCGTCACCGGACACATGTATAAAGAATATATGAGATTGAAGACATTGTGATATAAAATTTACTTCATTGCATATTGCTATATTGAAATTAATTTTGTTGCATATTTTGTTGTGTGTTTTGGTGCCTTGTGCTTTTTCTTCCTAGTTTCTTCTGTGATTCTCTCTCTTTATGTTTTTGGCCCAATGGGGGACTGGCAGCCTGACTTGTGGTGGCTTCTGTGATACAGGGAAGGCTGACAGAATTCCCTTCAAAGAAGGTTTCTTAAGTGCACACCTTGCTGTGGTGCAGGAGGTGGTAGACGAAGAGGAAGCACGCAGGAGCTGGGCGGGCAAGCGACAGAGTGAGGGGTTGCACAGTCTTGCTGGACTTTGCTCTGCTGCTCCACTGACATGGAGCCTCCAGGCTGGGCTGGCCTCACGGAGAGGTGGAGCAGCAGAGCAAGGCCTGGCAAGACTGCCTCTGGCCTTGTGGCGCAATCCTTTGCTCTGTCACTCGCTTGCCAGGCCTCTTGTGTGCCAGGGAAGTGGCCAGCCTCCACCTTGCCCCACAAATGAGTCAGCAAGGCCCTCTGGGGCTGGGCAGGTGGAGGTGTGCGAGGAGGGCAAGCACAAGGGAACACGTCACAGCCATGCTCTCAGGAAATGGAGGCTGGCCTCCTGCAAAAAACTCCAATAATTGAGAGAGGAGGAGGATGCCACTTCCGGAAGTGATGATGTGACAGAATTCACTTCACTTCTTCGCTTCGAAGGAGGTTTCTTAAGTGCAGCACTCAAAGAGATGGAAGGGAAGGAGCGAACAACTGCCTGGTATGATAGCTTGATTGACAGGCTGCTCCCTCCTCATTTGCCCTAACTGTAACAACCTTACAAACGCCTCATCTCTCGTGTGCAAGTTACTTCCCTGAGAATTTTCTGGGGGCTTGTTTATGTTAGTTCTCTTTGCCAGAGTCTGACGAGAACCCTGAAGTCATCACATTTTTGTGATATTTGCTTTATTTACAAATATGCAAGTAGAACACAAGTAGAGAAAAAGAGAGAGGGCAGAAGTGCTCTCCCACATCAGACTCTCTAAGAGAGAAGAGGAGAGATCCTGCCAGCTCTTCTTGCCTCTTTCTGTTTGGTGCAAATTCAAAGCTGCTGTCTTCTTCAAGTGCAGATGGCTTTTTGGCTATGGGATATTATTAAGTATCAGAGTTGCAGGTAAAAAAGGAAGGGACTGGAGATAGGAAAGGTTGGGGTAATAGAAGTGTTTGTGTTCAAATGCTGTGTATCTTGCTGAAATGCCTAATGTCTCATGCGCAAGCCAAGCATATTCTTTGTTTGAGATGATCTGTCTATTTACCTACTTGAGAGGTGAAACAGACATGGAAAAGGCTTGTTTTAAATGACATCTAGAAAGAGCAGGGGCAGCAAGAGAGGAAGGGACCAAAAAGAGGAATAATAAAACAGTCAAAGAGAAAACAGAGCTTGGAAATGGTTGCAAGGCAAAGGAATTAAGTTAAATTAATGTTGACGTCTGTTCCAAACTTCTTGAAATAAAAAGTCTTGTCAATGCTCTAATTAAGTGAGAACATTGCAGTGTGAAATGTGCACTTCACTCAGCTAAGAGAGAACAAGAACATTGTGGGAACTCAAGCCACGTAAAACAGATTCTATTTTGGAGGCAAAAAGAATCATCAATGGATACAGCTGTATTAATTCATTCATATGTAAATAAATGTATAACACTGCTAGCCTTAGCTTAGAAGGGTGTAACTTTGCTTAGATATGAGCTATAAACCACCTTTCTACCCACTCATGGTTCACAGTTTGCAAGATCAGATGATTCTAATGATTTTTCTCTCTCCAATAGTATCAGAAGATGTGCCTTGGAATGGTTTAAGTCATTCATCATGGAAGGGACTCAAAGGGCTGCTGCTGGAAACCAGCTATCTTCGATGTGGGAATTATCTTGCAATCTTACCCGCCATGTTATTCTATCACTATGTAAAGCCTTTAGGAGAAATCACTTGTAGCTATGGAATTGGATGTCATCAATACGCAGATGACATCTGGCTCTGTGACTAGCTATCCAAGTCCCCTGGTGACACAGTGGAGGTCTTGAGTCACTCCCTGATAGCCGTGGTCAAGTAGCTGAAAGCAGACAAATTGAAACTGAACCCAGACAAAAATGAAATGATGCTGGTTGGGAAGGCAAAGACCCCGAAGGACAATGTGCTCAGGGAACCAAGTTATGACGACTCCCTCCCACCAAGAAGTTTGTGTGTTTCATTTCAGTTCTTACTGTGCAGTAGCAGCAGCAGCAGCGGCAAACACTGGGCTGGCAGCATCTTGTTTTCCCTATTGGCATTGTCTTCTAATCAGATCCCAAGGGGAAAGAGCCCTTCCTTGATGTTATCACACCTAAATAACTCCATCAGTGGGAAGGGAAAATGTAAGCAGTGCTCATGAGAGCTTCTCTTTTTTCCAGTGCTACCCAGGCAATGGCATTGTCTCCCTGCCAACTGGATCCTCAGAAGGGGAGAAGCACTGACCCCTCCCTGCCTATTGACTTTGGAAACATTTGCTGGTGGGGGGGAGTGGTCTGTTTGATCATTTGAACTGGATAAAAGCCCTGAAAGACTTTATGCTTCAGGACTCTTGGAGTCAAATGAAAAACATGTACCCCAATGAAACTTCAGCTACTTCACTCCATGTAACAAACATTCTAGTTTTCTCTTCAGGTTCCCTACTGCATAACCCGCCTCCCCCTCCAGCATCTGCAAAACATTATTTTAAAAAAATTCTCCACACCAAGCTTAAATGACTTAATAAAACAACAAACCTGCCTGCCCACAAGAAAACAAACCTGCCTGCCCGCAGCAAAAGGAGAACTCACAGAAAAAACATAGGTCTGTTTGGGGAGGGGGGGAGTTCAGACAATCACGCTGCCTGCCTGCACTTGGGTGATGAGCGCCTGATGGCTATTATGCAAGAACAACACATGTACCCTGTTTTGCAGCGGAATGCTGAGCCTCAAAACAAAGGATTTGCCTCATTGTGGGAACTGAACTGCAAAGCACAAGGAAACATGGCAGCAAGCTGAAAAGACAATTTTTTGGTTCTAATAATCATTTAGAAAAAGAAAAGTGAACATAAAGCAGTATTTTTTTAATGTTGCTAGTTCAAGTGCTCTCCTGCTTGGGCACTGTCCTACTGCCACTGCCCCACTAACACTTTGCCAGTTTCATGTCATAGTGTGTACCCACTGACACTTGCCTTCTTTGGGGTCTGTTGTGTGCATGTAGTGCACTTGAAAGACTTGATGGATCAATGGCTTAGAGGAAGGGGGACTAATGACAATGTGGTTTTCAGTTAAGTGTGAAAACAGCTTCCCTGGAGCCTCGTTTCCCCAACCCCCTTAGAAAAGAACTGTGTGTGTGGGTGGGTGTGCAGCCAACACTTGCTTTCATGCCTTCCCCAAGCCTTCTTTGGAGCCGATAAACACTGAACACCATTGTTGTGTGTGCTCAAACTTGGTGGGTCTATGCTTTTGAGGGAGGACTGTGTTCTGTGCAATTTTGGTGCCATTAACTGCCCCAAAGAGCCTCAAAGGCCTCATTGCAAAGAATGGGTCCAAAACTCATGATAACAAAATAAAACAAAACTTCCTAAATGGATGTGAGCTGAACCAGTGACACCCTACCCGGAAGACACCAATAATGGTAGATAGTTCATTTAGAAACCCCAGATTTGAAACTGAAAATGTTCTCAGTGCACACTTCTAGCATGCACCCTTGGACCAATCCAAGGAATAGTTATTATCACTTCTTTCAGGTCATTGGGATCTATGGTTTTGGATTCCATTTTTGGATTGCAGGCAAAAGAGATGTACCTGGTATTGGCACCTTATGACTTTTTCAAGATATAAGTACCATTTCTGGATGAAACCCTAAATTTATTCTCACTGCTGAAATCCACAGCTCTCACTTGACATAGGTTTTCAGCTGACTCTGTTGCCTTGTGACATTGCCTTGGCTAGCATCTGAAATGTGCCCTTCCTCTTTATCATTCTTTTTCACACTAGGAGCGCTACCTAAACATTAGCCGCTATGATCTATGTAGTGTTTCTGGGCAATACTATTGCACTTGAAATTATACTGAGGCTCTTTATTTTTAAAAAATATTAATTTACTGGGTTTGATTTCTTTCTTCTTCATCAAGGCTAGATAAATATCAGATTCCTCAAAATCTGATAACTGTGCCTTTTGGCATATGTAGGTATTACTACAAGAGCAGCAGAGGCAGCTACAAATATACCCCCTACAAACATGCCCCCAAGTGAGTTCTTTAAAAAAAATACCAAAATCCTTCAAGATCAGACCAATGATCCATCTAGCCCAGCATCCCTATTTTATTGTGGCGAACACCATTCTTTCAAGAAGCCTCAACAGGCTTCTCTTGATGTCAGCTGCCCAGCATCTTCCTGGTGGTGGCAAGGGATCCCCTGCTCCTTCTCCTCTTTACACTTCTGTCATTCTTCTGTTTGGTTCTTACGGCCATATGCCATTATAAGGGCCAGCCAATCACAGCTGCATTTAGCAATCTTATGCTTTGAGCTATTAGAACACCCCCCCCCCCACCCACCCACATGATTGATCTTGCTGGTGAGACCGTGTCTCTGACCCAAACAAGATGAGCATGGTTGTACAGAGGCTTGACTACTCTGTTTACATCTATGTGTTTGTATCTTTAAAGTAACAGACACACTTTTTAGAGGATATCATATGGAACATAATAGTTCTGTATTCATCAAAAAGGAAGATAGTTCTTTCCCCTAGATGTGCCATCAAGATAAAGAGTAGGTCATCTTACATTCACATAAAACTTACAAGTATGTACAATAACAATAAAAAAGTTTGTGTGTAACATATTGTAGGGGGGATTGCCTTAGGTTCAGGGTCCTTTGGGCAAATACACTGGGGTATAGTGCTGATGGAAAATTTAAGGGGTCAAGAGCCTCAGAACCAAGTCAGCATTTGGCTAAAGAATTAAAAGCTTAATGGTTATGGAAGATTCCTAATTATAAAGAAAACTAGGAAGATTAGCCAACAAGCAGTTAAGCTAGACAGAGCCAATTATCAGAAGACTATCCAGTAGGTATCTAAAAGCAAGAAATAAAGAAACCTGTTGTCACACTAGCCAAGCATCCATTAGGGTCTCTTTGCCCTTATCAGAATACAATAGAAACAGTTGCCAGAAGCAACAAGGAAAGATAGTCAGAAGGAAGATAGAGTAGGAGTGGTTAGGAATCGCTAACTCTGCTTAAACCCTTTCTTTTACATGCACATGTGAAAGTAAGCTTGTCTTCATGTGGCCAGAAGAACACATGCAGCCAGTTGCAGGAAGACTGTTTGTCCTGTTCTTTGAAAGCAATCATACTTTTTACTGAACAAAAAAAGTGGATAATTCAGTCAGTATGAGCTCAGCCTCAGAGCATTCAAAAATGACAGGCGGACAGAGACACCATCCTGAACTATCAGGTGTCCTTTGTGGATGCTTGTTTTTTATTCCCAACACCAGAGCGGGAGCTAACCCAGGCATGACCATGGATGTCTGCTTCCTGTTTTCCATCCTTGAGGCAATCCAACCTCTGTCCTTTACCACTGAACAGACGGTCATCTTACATCTTTCAGACCACACCACTGACGCCTGTGAGTGAAGTAATCTTGTATGCTTGTATATATTTTATTTGCTATTGCTACTGTGCCATTGTGTGTAAAGTCAGACTGATTCATAGATATAACTAGTATTATGTCTCGTAACTGTCTTGATCCCACTAAAATCCTCTGAAGAACCTGGGTCACTGTGACCTGCTCAGTGGAATGGAGCACATTGTAACTCCAGCCAATAAGCTACCCAGTTGATCTGACTTGCTTTAAAAAATGCTCTTTTTCTGTGTTCAACTTACCAAATTTGCCTTAAGTATTTAGGCTGCCATGGCAACTGGGAACATTAGTTCTCTAATATAATTTTCAATTGTGATCCTTTGGGGTGAGGGTTAATAACATCTTTCATTTCCTGTGCTTGAGTGGAGAGATTTGTTGAGCCCTCTGTTATTATTAATTATCATCATCATCATCATCATCATCATCTTGAATCAAGGGAACCATGAACAGAGGCTCTGCTTATGGAAGAAATCACTGCTGCCCTCTTTGTCATGTAGCCTTCTGTGACCTCTGAAAATATGCTTCAGTAGGGTCCAGGCATCTTCAGGCACACTGAAAAAAGAGTCATTTAAGTTTTAAATCCAGGGTTTCTAAATGAATTCTGTTGCATTAATGTTTTTTTTCTGGGTGGGGCATTAGCGGTTTGGATGTAATCCATTTGGGGTTTTTTAGTTATAAATTTCAGCCTTGTTCTTTGCAATGAGGGCTTCAAGGCTCTTTGGGGCAGTTGTTTCTGCAGTTAACAGAACCAAAACCGCACAGAACACAGTCCTCCCTCTAAACCATTGACCCACCAAGTTTGAGTGCACACAACAACAGGGTTCAGTGTTTATGGATCCCAAAGAATGCTTGGGGAAGGGGAAAGGTGCCAAGGTTAGTCAAATCATATTTTAAGTCAGCTCCATTTTAATTTTGGGTAATTTTTGGTAGTACCCAAATAGTTGGTGGGTGACATTTAACACGCCAACTATAAGGAGCTAAATCTATATATTTTAACTGCTAATTACCTCTGTTAATAGTTATAATAACAAGTGATTCTACTTCAGTATTATACCTTATTTAAGCTTATATTAAGAGCAGAACCTTAGTTAATAGAGGAAGGGTTTAAAAAAAAGGGAAGGGAAGGGTAAGGGAAGGGAGGGGGAATAGTGGGAGGGTAAAGGTTGGGTATAGGGGAGGCTAGGAATTAAAACGTTAATACTAATATTTAATAACTTTTATTTTGGGTGGGGAAGGGAGGGACTGAGGGCAGGGGGTGGGAAGGGGGAGAGTTTAAATACTCCTAATTTATAGATTAATAGTAAAAAAAGTAGGGGGAAGGTGATACCCATATTACAAACTCATTTGATGGGTAAAAGTTGTGTGGAACTTTATATTATTGTTTAAGTAACACTATAATACTAGTAATTGATATATATACAAGAAATTAGGCTTTGAGAGAAAGAAATTGCCTATTTTGAAAACTTGCATTTTAAAATTGCTGTTGTTGAACAGTACATAGCTATATTCTTTCTAAAAGTGCTTATAACAGCAAACTACGCTATTTATCATTTATAACTGCATATTCCCTTTTTTTTCTCTTTTCTATATTTACAACTTCAATATATATATACATATATATATATATTACAAACCACTATTTGTATGGTAATTACTATCAAAATAACAAACAGTTTCAATTGTGACCTACTATAAGCGAATTAACAACACCTTTTGTATTAATAAGTAATTGGAAGTATAACCTTGTGACATAGAATATGTTACACTGATAAATTGGGACAGCAGTTGATTATATACACAGTTCCTTTATCATATAGTGAGCTACTATAGCTTGTCGCATCTTCCATATACTTTGATTGTACCTTCTTTTAATCCAAATTACCATCTTATAGATTCCTATATTATAATAGATCTCTACTAATATTGGCCTATTTACACATTTAAACAAAATAAACAAATAATTTAAAAAAATAAAAAAAATTATAGCAAAATTAACAATTTCAATTTGAGCTTCTCAAGTACTTTGAAATAACCTCTGATTTACTAATCAAAATAGCTTGACATCTACTATAAGAAACTTACCTTTATAGGAACAAATCATATCTTATTATAGACTGAAATTATTTCAATCACCATGCACACAAACATGAAAATTTTATCCTATAATGTTAGAGGACTCAATAATAATATCAAGCAGAGGAAAATTTTGAATGTCTTGCAACAACAGAAAGTTGACATAGCCCTCCTCCAAGAAACTCACTTTCACTCTCCCAACAACACATTATTGAAGGCAAAATGGATACAACAATTTAATGCCAAAGGTTCATCAAAATCATGAGGTGTTTTGATAATAATATCCAAAACAATCAACTATCAACATAAATCCACACTAACAGACCCTATGGGAAGATTCTTATTTATAAAAGGAACAATAGACAATCAGCCAATAACTCTAGGCTCAATTTATGCCCCAAGCTCGAATCAAGTAGAATTTTTAGAAGAAACTTTTTCTAAATTACGTGACTTTCACATGGGAGAAATAATTATCGGGGGAGACCTCAATTATATCAGCAATTATAATTTAGATAAATCGCACTACAAATACCCAAATAGCAAGAAAAAACAAGATTCAGAATTACCATCTATGTTAAAAAATATTTACTAACAGATATCTGGCGAATGATGCACCCGAATGAAAAAGATTTTACATATTTTTCATCTAGACACAAAACTTACACCAGAATTGACTATATTTTAACAACGGAAAATATAAAAAACAACACAATTAATTCACAAATTGGCAATATCATTAACTCAGATCATGCCTGGGTCTCATGTTTATTATCTTTGAATTCTCATAGAGTTCCTGAAAGACACTGAACCTTTAACAAATCCCTTTTACAAAAAGGACTCGCTACTAAAGAAACTGAAAAATCTATACACGACTATTTGCAAAACAATAAATCACCAGAGATATCCCCTCATGTCAGATGGGATGCCCTTAAGGCAGTCCTGAGAGGACAAATAATATCAATTTCGGCCCACACAAACAAAATGAAACAGCTACCAAAAAAATCAATTTTGGAAATTATCTCTTTATTAGAAAAGCAACATAAGGAAACAGGAAGTAACAAGGTATATCGTAAACTACTACATGAACGCAAATTACTGGAGACCATAGACACTAGCCATATTCAAAAAAATCTACTATATTTAAAACAAAAATTTTGGTTCCAGTCGCCCAAGCACTTAAAACTTTTGGCATGGAAAGTAAAAGAAAAGAAAGCTAAACTTATTAAGACAATTCAAGATGAAAAAGGAAATATTTTGGACAAAACGACAGATATTATACATTGTTTTAAGGAATTCTATACTAAATTATATACCTTGTCTAATCCTCCTATAAAAGAAATTAATGCATTTTTAGCTAACTCAAAACACATCAAACAATTAAAAGAGGAACATCGACAGCTACTAAATAACCCAATATCTCCCGCAGAAATACAATCAACAATTAAAGGTTTGAAGAATAATAAATCAGCCGGCCCTGACGGCTTTCCCTCAGAGTTCTATAAGAAATTCAGCATAGCCTTAACACAACCACTAACTGAAGCATGTAATCATCTATTAAACACTGGTAACCAACCTCATACTTGGAAGGAAGCAAACATAATAGTCATACCAAAACAAGGTAGAAATCATCTTAATCCAGCCTCATACCGTCCCATCTCATTACTCAATCATGACTACAAAATTTTTACTTCTGTCATGACCCAAAGATTCAACTCAATTATAAAAGACTACATTTATCCGGATCAGACCGGATTTATACCTGGAAGGGATATAACACACAACATTCACAAAACTTTACACATTCTCTCCACTTACAAACATTATAACTCAGAACTAATATTGGCTTCGCTAGATATAGAAAAAGCCTTCGATACACTTGAAACAACGTATCTACACTCACTACTACAATACATGAATTTTGGTCCCAAATTCTGTCAAGCCCTCCAAACGATATAATCACAAGCCAAAGCCAAAGTACAGGTCAATAATATATCATATCCAGAAATAAATCTCATGAGGGGAACCAGACAGGGCTGCCCACTATCACCACTCTTATTCGCAATAGCACTAGAACCCTTAGCAAATAAAATACGGAATGACTTAAAAATTCATGGCGTTAAAATAGCATCTAAATCAATTAAAATGAGCATGTTTGCAGACGACATGGTTCTTTATATTACACAACCAGACACATCATTACAACAGTTGCAAACAATCCTTGACACATTTTCAGAAATTTCAGGCTTAAAAATCAATATACAAAAGTCACTGTTAATGCCAATCAATCTTTCACAAACACCTAAAACTAAAATTTCCTCAAAATTTAAATTTCAATGGACTAACAAATATCTCCCCTATTTGAGTACTAATATACCAACTAATCTGGATTACTTATTGAAATTCAACCACATACAAACAATGCAAGAAATAAAGAAATTAATCTTGACATGGAACAAACAACAACATAGCTGGTATTCAAAATTTCATCTGATTAAATCTTTCCTGCTTCCCAAAATGTTATTTTTGTTTTGAACCATTCCTATAACTATACCACACAAATTAATGAAACAATGGCAAACAATCTTTAATAATTTTTTATGGAACCATAAGTGACCCAGAATTGCATTTCATATACTAAGACAGACCCCCCAAAATGGAGGCTTCAAATACCCAGATCTAGAACTATACACACATTCAGTCCATCTCTCTACTATTTTACAAATATTAAACTCTAAGGAAGATGCAATTTGGTCACAAATATCAGAGTCACTATACTGCCCTTTATCAATTCAAGAAATTCTCTGGAGCACTAATCGTCTTAGACCAACACAAACTGATAACAACTTACTCTGGGCAAATTTAATGAAACTATGGGACTACTACAAAACCAAACTACTCCCACCACTATCACGATATTCAGCTATTCTTTTTCAAGAATGGTTTCCACCAGGCTGCAGCCTATTAAACCGCAAGCAATGGATTTTTTTGAAGGATACAAATCTCTCAGACATATCTTCCCATTTGGGCCTATTACCAAAAAATATTTTAGAAGAGAAATTAGATACTACTATCCCCTGGTTCCAATACCTACAATTGGTTAATATGACCAATAAAATACATTTAAAAGATATAATATCAATACCCAAAACAAGCTTTGAAGACCTCATAGACATGAATACTCTTCATAAAAAAGGATTGATTTCAAAAGTCTACAAAATCATTATACATATGCATAAACCAAAACTGTACGCCTATCAAACAAAATGGGAAATTGACTGTGGCATACCAATATCCCAAAACCATTGGAAAGAAATTTGGTCATCTTCTACTTTAAACTCCAAAGCAATAAATATAAAACTCCAATCATTTAAAATATTAACACGTTGGTACCTAACCCCTAAAAAACGTTCGGTTATCACCTCAACTTATTCACCCATGTGTTGGAAGAAATGTGGAAATATCGGTACGTTTGCTCACCTATGGTGGCAGTGCCCCAAAATTAAAGCTTTCTGGGAGGAAATACTAAAGCAAATAAAATTAATAACAAACTATGACGTACCTCTTGAACCTCAACTAATATTCTTAAACCTCTGGCAAAACACAAACATACCAGTCTCACAACGTGACTTGATAAATAACTTGCTTGCTATAGCAAAATCGTCTATTGCTTTTTTCTGGAAAAACCAGTCCCCACCAACATTGAATCATTGGTATACGAAAGTATGGGATCAGCTTATAATTGATAAAATAACTGAGAGTCTATCTGCTAATTCTACTACAAGCAATTACTATGAAAAATGGTGGTCTTTTTTGGATTATGTTGATAAAACTGAAACACTTCCTCCTAACCATTTATATCAGGATATTTTGAAAATTTAGTACCACAAATGGAATAAGTCACTTCGGCACTTAGTGAACGCTACTTATACTTAACATTTATTGACTATAGTAAGCAATTGATTGAAACGTTTTATTTTCTCTCTTCTTTTTCTTTTCTTGTAATCAATAATTTTGTACAATTGTTATATCATTCCCTGTATTTGTTGTTCAAGTTATTGTTGTAGTTATTCTTTTGTATTACATAAAAGTTAAAATTTGAAAAAAAACCACATTTCAGTGATTTATTTTGTGGTCTAATCAACAGGATTGGTAAAGTACATTTGTTCTTTGGGTAAAGCTAAAGGATGAACCTAATATAGATTGGATTTAATTTTGGAAGATACAACAGGTTGTTAAGCAATATTTTTGCACAGAATACAGGATCTGATCTTTTAATCTTGCAGTCGTCTTTTATTTCAGCATGAATGGAGTCTACCAAAGGCAAAATGTGGCTCAGATCTGTTATAAAACAAGCCATCTCTGATTAATGTCATCATAGGATAGCGTTTTAATTATCATTGTCCTAGGTCTCTCTTTCAGTGATAAGGATATAATTACTAATTACACTGTCCTGCTTTTCTGTCGTATATATTCTTTCCTGCCAAATTTTATTGCCGATGGAAGATGTAAAAAGTTCCGTAATAAAGTAAGCAAAAAGAAAAAGGAATCTATTTATGGATTAAGAAATCACTAAAAACAATTTAAAAACCAGATGGTAATCATATCTTGAGCAATGATCTATTAAGAATATGCTTTCGATGCAGAAATAGAAGGGTAAGTCCGCCAACCTCTCCACTGACATCCCCAGTCAATGTTTATTGTAATGTAAGCATTCGGCCCAGGCTCTAGCATCTTTAATAGCCATTTTAATATGGTTGCTTGTGATATTAAAAATCACCAGGCTTCTGGATTTAAAATGGCAGCTTGTATCGCAACCAGAGGGCCTCCAGCTAACAGTTGCTGAGTCTGCCTGGGAAATTCAGGCGTGAATGGAATGCCGCATAGGAGTACGGCGTGATTAGAGGTGATTGGATTTGCAGCCCCTCCAGCCCCTAAGGAACTCAGTGCAACAAAGGTCTCGCAGAGTCATCCCCACTTAACACATTCCTTTCCCTCCTTCCATGATGACATCTCCTGTCTTTGATTGAGGAGCTAATCAAATGACATTCATAAGTATTTACAGTTAGTTCCTGGGCAGGTACATTCCCCAACTAAATTAATCAACTTAGCTCTGGTAGACTTCATTAACAAATTGCCCCTTTGTGCAGCGCTAGAACAAACTTTACATTTGCCTTCACACACCCCGACAGCTACGAATCAAGGTAATCAACCCTTTTGTCAATCCCAGGAACTGACGGTTGGAGACTTTGTTCTAATGGTTAGGTGGGTTCTCCTACCTCAGGGCACGTTTTACCTATAAAGGTAGGGCCCTGGCCTCATTCAAATTGTGCACGCTTCCTGGCTGCTCCCTTAGGGTCACTTCCCTAAGCCTCTCTTCATACACGCTTACCAGATCCAAAGCATTGTTCCCTTGAGGTTTGCCCTAAGCCTCTTGCTTTCTTGGCCAAGAATGCTGGTGTTTGAAGCTCTCCCTCTGCGGACTTCCCTGCTCTTTGGATAGGTAATTATTGCCTTGCAATCCGTCAAATCTATTCCACCTTCACCACTGATTTTCTTAGACCTCTTGTGTGTTTGTGTGTATATGCATTTACCCTTGAATAAAAGCTACCCTTTAATTAAGAACACTGGCTTCGTGTGTGTATATCCTTGGGAAAGGACTCTGTAAATTATTGGTGAATAGATCCCACAGTTACCTGCCTCTCACATAGCTGTCTTCCTTGTTTGCTAATTCCCCCCCACAAATTCTATTTACTAGCAATGACACCAATTCAGGTAACAGTGAGAATAATATAAGAAAGAAATTCAACCATATTACCTATGAGTTTATGATGGATAAACAAGGAAAAATAAAATCCTGGCAAGTAGTTTAAGAAGAAAATATATTTTGTGGTTGTGTTATATCATCAAATAGTACCTAAATCAAAAGAACAAATAGCTTTAAAAGGGGGACTGCTAAGAAAGAAAACTACCTTTGAACAAATAATCACTGGAGATTTAAGATACCTATTAGGAAAAATTTATAACATGTTATTACAATATGGCATTGATATGGAACAAGTAAAAAAACTGTATAAGAAAATGGATGCAAAATTTTGGAGAAAACAGACACATGAATCAGTGGGAAAATTTATGGACTAAATAAATTAAGTTTACTGAATGTCAAATACTAAGGAAGAACGTACATTATCCCTCAATATATAGCAAGAACAAATAAAGACTATATTGGGAAGAGCTGGAAATGTCAGTACACAGACACAACATTTTATCACGTGGTGGACATGCAAGGAAGCAAGAAAATATTGGATAGAGATACATGAAGAAATGCAAAAGATATTAAAATTTGAGTTCCCGATGGATCTGAAAAATAGGTTATTAAATATTTTACCAAGTAAGATTATAAAAATACACAGTGAACTATTTAAGTATATGGTGACAGTGGCAAAAGTAATATTGGCAGCAAAATGGAAGGCAGGATGGAATGGAAGAATAAATTAAATGAATATGCAACAATGTCAAAATTAACATCTTTTATACATAACAGACTAATTTCAGAATTTCATGATCAATTGAAAAGTTTTTTTAAATTATATGGCTGAAAATCAAGAACAAATTAAAATTAAGATAAAGAATGATAAAAAGGAAGGAGTTAGGTAATACAAGCTTATAACAAAAATGTCATTAGTTAATAAAAATATTATTAGATCAGATGGTAAAGACTGAATAAAGATATTTAAACAGAAGTGAAATACGAAAAGTAAGTTTAAGTTCCATATAAACGTATGTAGTTTTTATTTTAGGTTTGTATGTTTAAAGTTTATATTTTAAGTCTACTTGTATGTTTATATATTTATGTTTAAAAATATATTTAAACAGAAAAAATACAAAGATGCAATCTGGAAATGCTGGAAAAAAGATGGAAAAATGCAGACTTGGCAACTGTCATGACCTGGGCCTCTATTGACAGGGAGGCATCCAGGAGCATGTCCAGACTCGTCACCACTGGCAAAGTTGCCAGTGGTGACCCATCCAGGGCAGGGAGCTGGATCCCAACACCTGGCAGCCCCTGTCCCAGCAGCAGGACCTCCGTCTTCACTGGGTTCAATTTCAGCCTGCTCTGTTTCAACCATGCTGTCACAGCCTCCAGAGCTCTGGCCAGATTGTCCGGGGCTAAGTCTGGCCGGCCGTCCATCAACAGAAAAAGCTGTGTGTCATCCACATATTGATGACAACCCAGCCCATCTTTTAAAAGATGGGTGTGAATTCCCCATCCTCAGTGGGGAATTCAAAGTGGCTATAATATTTTATACTTTTCCATTTCATCCACACAACAATCCTAGCAAACCGAGCCGGGCTGAGAGAATGCAACAGGCCCAAAGCCACAGGTAAGCCTTTCAAGCAAAATGGCATTTGAATCTAGATTTCCCAGATCCTAGCCCAATGCTCTAATTGCTATACAAAACTGACTCTTGTTAGAAATGGTGTCATACAGGAATAATGCCAGAGCACCAAAGGTAGGAGGGGCGATCCTAGTCTTCTAGAAAGCTCTGGAAATCTTCTCTGTGGTTGGGCTGTGCATGTGCTGTCTCAATGTGGGACTGCACAGAAACCATGAAAACTTGGTTTCCCAAACTGGCTTCACCGCTCTGGATAACACTTTAACAAAATGAAACAGCAAATTCCAGGTGTATTTCTGGTTCATTTGTTTTGTTTTGTGCACCCCTAGTGATAGAGGTAGCAGAAGAATGGCAGTGGGAATACAGAACTGACATAAATGCCCTCCCTCTTGAGCAAGCAGAGGCTGCTTGCACAAGAATGGAGAAAGGAACACCTTACACTGATTTCCCCTGCTTACTGCAGCTCCCTGCCTGTAAAATCCCATACCATCCTTGAGTCCCTTAACCTTTAAAAGCAGCTTGGGAAGAGTGTGGCCGATTCCAGACGGCCCCCCGCCTCGCGAAACGTTGCGCATCGTCGCGCAGAAAACGCGAAATATCGCGTTTTCTCGTGCGAGTTTTGCACGATGTCGCGCAAAACTCGCACGAGAAAACGCGATATTTCGCGTTTTCTGCGTGACGACGCGCAACGTTTCGCGAGGCGGGGGGCTGTCTGGAATCGGCCTGTGAGTGATTCCGCACACATTGGATAATGCACTTCCAATCTTCTTTATAGATCATTTGGAACAGATTTTTGTGTGTGCGGAACAAAGAATCCACCTCAAACGATTGATAAAGAGCATTGAAAGTGCATTATCCAACGTGTGCGGAATCAGCCTGTCTTAGGGGACTGTAGCTTGAAAGAGAAGGTGGCACAGATACCTGCAGCCATGAGTGGAGATCCACTTGCCGTTCTCTAGACTGAACTATAATCAATAGAAGCGAGAGACTAGTTTTCCCCTCAAATATTTCCCAAGTGATAAAGACCTGATTTATTATAAATAAAAAAAAGAAAATTCTTCTAAAGTACAACTGACTCTCAAACTTTAACAAGAATTCTAATTATAACGGAAGCATGATTATAAACTAACAATGCTTATATAAAAACACACAAAACACACCACAGTGAGTTTCCAGGTAAAGTCTCATTTTTGATAACATCCTCTTCAGGCTTTAATAATCACTTAACTGTTCACATTACCATATGAATATGTAAAAATGTGCAATTACCCACAAAACGTTTGCAACTCCAAATGTTCAAAATGCCAGAAATAACAAAGAATTGACACAACCATTACATTCAGCATTAAATTAGGGAATTCAAAATACCTGGCATCAAATGGGTGGAGACATTGTCTCTCATGGACTTCAGCTATCCACTAGAATGCAATCACTGTATGCGAAGCTGTGTTTTGTGAGTAACTGAGCATTTTTACATATTCATATGGTAATATATACACTTAGGTAATTATTAATGCCTGAAGAAGGTGTTATTTGAAACCTGGAAACCCATTGTGGTGTGTTTTATATAACTGTTATTAGTATAATCATGTTTATATTGCTTTAAAATGGTTTATTTCTTATAATTTGGAGTCAGAAAGGCCTTATAAATACTTTTTTTTTTTGCTTTTCAATTGCTCTTTTCCCTTTTTTGCTTTTCAATTGCTCTTTTCCAGCATCTCCAAGAGTTATTGATTAACTTCATTTCTTCACATAGGGTTGCCAGATCCCCTTACCCTTCCGGTGGGAGGGGAGGGACCTGGTACTCATGTTTTAGTTGCTCCTTGTGGGCACGCTTTGCAGTAATGCTCTTCACAGTGGGCTGGTTTGGGCCCCAAAGAGGCCCGATTCAGCTTTGGGCCCAAATCAGCCTGCTGTGAAATGCTGGAGCGCTAGCAGGGCAGTGTGATGACATCACTCCTGGGAGTGACGTCATTGTGCCACCCTGGGAGCATGTCCAGGAGGCCTGTTCCCCTGCCTTTCCTTCCACTGGCAGGGAAACAGAGGGTGGGAGCGGGGGGCAGAGGATGGGAGCGGGGGATCTCCCACCCCCACTGGAGGACCTGAGATCCCTATCATTATGGCAAACACAGTGTTTGAAATAAAGTTTTTGTGAGAAGATTTATTTGCTCAGAGGTGGTCATTCATAGAGGAGATGCACTTTTTACATTTCTGACTGTAGTCACAGCGATTAGTTCTGATTAACTCTCTGCTGTGTACCACTGCAAGGCAGTCATAAGTGTGACAACACATGGGTTGGTGTCTTTATTCCAACCTGCTAGGGGAAGTTTTGATCAGATGGCCTAAAGAAGATACCTTAACTAGTATTGAAATTAGTCATCATAACAGGAGTTTATTCTTGTATTTTTCTCCTCACATTATGAAATTGTGCTCTTTGTCAAAATTGTCTAAGTGTGGATATTATTGCTGTATGTAGCATTCAGTGCAATAATTACACTCATTTGTGAATCAATCATTATGCATGTTGCATAGTCTGTATGAGAAACCATATACTATATATATTTTTACTCTTGGAAATTTAACTATTTGTACTTGTATATTGGAGGTCTTTACCTGTTGGGTTGTTCAGTCATCATCAGACTTTATTAAGGCCCACAAGCCATATAGAAGCACCCCCCCCCCAGTTATGTTAATTACCAGCCATGCTATGTCTGCATATATCATCTTCAACCTAGTATAACTGACAATCTAGGGTCAGTTTTCAAATAAATTATATAGAAGACAGAGTACACATATCACTTCTTGGTCTTTTGGCTAAGATCAAGAGTATATCGCAGAACACTGCCAGTATGAAGAACCAGCTTGTCCCTCTGCCCCCAGAGCTGGGGGAGCCACAACCAGCCAGCTCTCCTAATGCCAGAGGAGAGGGGCCATCAACCTGGCTTGCCCATCTACCCCAGTGGAGGGGAGCCACCGCCACTGGCTCATCTTGCTATGCTCACAGGTGGTGAACCCAAGTCTTGCCCCTCCTGCCTCTGAGGAGGGGGCTCCAGCTACTTCATCCCCCTCCACTCATGGAGGGAGACAGAGGTCACCCACATCAGTAGACAAGCCGAGAGGGATGGAAGGTAAGACCAGGCCATGACCTGCTCTCCAACCTTGACTTTGTATCATCTTCCCTCTTGGACTCCTGAAACCCAGAAATGACATGGCTGGATCCTGCCACAACCACCCAAGGAGGACCCTTTGTGCCTGGAGAAGACACCCCCAGTACCCAGAGAACACATGTGGACAAGGTGTTGCTGATTTTACTCATTTGTGGGGGTAGATCTCTTGCCTTCAGAAAGATTTGTTCAGATGAGTGAAGCTGTCACAACAGGACATAGCAGTGGTCCTGCAGGTATATGGGTCCAAGGTCATTCAGGTGATAACCAGTACCTTGAATGGAGTCTAGTAACTGTTGATAACCAATGGAGTATCTGAAGAATGGGTGTGATATACACATTCTGCTTCACACTTGATAATAACTGAGCTGCAGTGTTCTGTACCAACTGGAGTTTCCAAGTTGTTTTTACAATAGTCGAACCTTGAGACAATCATCACATATTTCCACATGGCCAGATTTTCACTAGTGGATCCAAGAGTGAGCAAATCAGCAAATCGTACACACAACTGGGAAAAATATGTATCAATTATGATCCATATCATAATGGTACCGTTCCTCCCCTAGAAGTATCACCAGGTATACCTCTCCAGTAGTATCTTTCCTCACCTCCTTTATCTTCTGCAGAGGATCACATTTTGTTGTTTAGAATATATTTTTTAACTGGCTCTCCAAAGTCTTGCTCAAGGTGGCTATGCTAGTGAGAAGCCAGGGCTTCTTAAAACTAACACAATCTCCATCACATTCAGAGCTCCATATGGTCAGATCCATGATAAAAAAAATATGTGAATACAGAGATGATCCCTAGACTCTAGGGTTGGATCCAACCAGTTTTTCCAGTGGTGAAAAAGGAAGAAAGCAGTCCTCTTTGACCACCAAAAAGACTATGCTCGGGATCATGAGATCTGCATAGACAAAAGCTATATGAAATGGAGCCTGTGTTAAGAAAAGGAATTGATCAAGCTTCAATGAAAAAGCTGGCTGGATCTAATTAACAGAAATTAAATCTACAACTTTAGAGTTGAATGCAAGAGAAAAAAAGTTACTCATCAACAGTTATACAGCATGATCACTCAGAGGTTCAGTGTGGTGGGAATTACTCATTTTTCCAAACAGAAAAAAAAAAACTTTGAGATTACTTAGCTGATATACTGGCCCTATGCATTGTGGGAAGTAAGATGAGGTAAGGTAAAGGTGCAAGCACCGAGTCATTACTGACCCATGGGGGGATGTTGCATCACAACAGTTTCTTGGCAGACTTTTTATGGGGTGGTTTGCCATTGCCTTCCCCAGCCATCTACACTTTACCCCTAGGAAACTGGGTACTCATTTTACTGACCCCAGAAGGATGGAAGGCTGAGTCAACCATGAGTTGGCTACCTGAACCCAGCTTCCACCAGGATCGAACTCAGGTCATGGGCAGAGTTTGGGCTGCAGTACTGCAGCTTACCACTCTGTGCCACACACTTTATTCCTCTGCCTGCCCAGCACACTGGCCCTACCTTCTATACCAGCTGTCATCTGCACTTTACCATATTGTCCTATTTGGCACACAATTATCAGTTGAAATCTGACATTTATAGTTCAATCCTAAAATCACATTCCTAGGAGTAAACCCCACTGAATAGACCCAAGTAGGAGTTTGAGAAGACCTGCTTAGGATGGCATTGTTAATTTCTGATTTAAAGGACATAAAGAACCTGTGTATGCCATGATTCTGCTAGGTGTGGATGCCCATTGGCATTAGGCATAGGGCCAGCACACTTGGTGAGTGAGGAAAGAAGGTATTTCCCCCCTCCACTAGCTTTCCATAACATCTCGAGCCAGCATATCATCCAAACCAGCCCAGTATCCCAGGCCACTCCCCAGATACACAAATGTTGGCAAACAGAATTCAAACAATCTATCCATGCTGGTTAACTTTCAAATGGCCATCCCATGTTGACTGCAACATCATATGTGAACCAGCTCTTAGAAAGGTTTGAAGCTTTCAAGGAGGTTTAACAGATTAATCATACTGATTTTACGACTTTTATTGGATAAAAGAAATCAACATGACGTGCTAGACCTATTACAGAATAAAGAACTAGGAATGAAGCTATGTAAGCAATGAATAACTCTATCAAGTGCAGGCTGTCTGGTGATTAGATGCCATGAAGATATTTACAAGAGAATAATACAGAACACATAGAGGGAAAACTGAGAAATGCAGGAAATGTACTTGAAAGTAATACATTATTTTCAAATTGGAATTTAATGGCCAGGCATTGAAAATAGCTTTCCTCCTGGTTTGTCTGCAGATGAGTCATAAAAGACTAGTACACTTTTAACAGCCAGCGAGAGACCTTCAAAGACTCTCTTGCCATGTAATTAGGGCTTTGCATGTGATCACTAAGGAATACATTTTTTTCTCTCTGGGGGTAAAGCATAACACATCTGGGAAGGATGAGGTGTGTGTGTGTAATAAATGAAGATTACCAGAGTAAAATTTCAAAAATAGGAACGTTCCAGATAAATAATTTCTTCTATGGTACTATAAGACTACAGCATTCTGAAAAGCAAGGCACGCTCCCAAAAATTTTAGCCATAGTCAAAGAAGGATGTCCTGCCATACTGGATGGAAGTATGAAATGGATATGGGGAGAGAAAGGGCAGTATAGTGGCTAGCACGTTGGATTGGGACAGGGGAGATCCAGGTACCATTCCCTGGTCTGCCATGAAGATCACTGGGTGACCTTGGGCCTTGTGGATTACTTCACAGGATTGTTGTGAGGATAAAATGGGCGGCGGGGGGGGGAGGGGAGACACACCATGCATGCTGCCCTGAGCTTTTGGGAAGTAGAGTCAAATAAACATAATGACATAAAACACTACCAATTTCCTGCTGAATTGCTACAGAGGTATTGGAGTAACCTAAGTTGGATCTGTGTTCCTTCCAAAATCAAGGACAGAGCAATTTGGAGTCGGGTTGGTTGCAATTGTGCCAAACATAATTGGATAACTCAGAAAATTTGCCTTTTATTTAAAGCTGGGAGTCATGCACAAAGTGGGTCTTAAAATCAGGTGATTCCCCTGGACATTTTTAATTTAGATACAATTTATTTAGACATAATTTTGATCCCTGAGCCAACTGATTGATCAAGGAGTTAAAGTTTCATGGTTTATTTAGATCTAGATTCAGACTGAGGGCTTGAGTGGCTAAGAAAAAGGCCATGTGTCTTATGAAAACTGCAGGCTCGTTCAGCCTCAGTTTGCCTCAGGATTGTGCAGGAAAGAGAGGGGCGGGGTTTAACCCCTCAACCTCCGCTTGATTTTGCTATTTAAAACTGGCTCACCACTGCGATCCGGATTTTTAAGGAGATAATGAGTGTTTTTAAAGGACACATGAGACTCAATCCCTGGTGTGAATGCCAAAAACATATATTCTAATAGCTTGTGAGCAGGGATGCTTTTAGAAGCCTGGTCAAGAAACTGGCGCATTTTAATTTTCAGAGACAGTGCAGCTTGACACACCACTTTGGGGAGGGACAACAGTAGAAGGAGGCTGTTCTGGTTGTCTGAAGGTCCAAATAAAGAACCGAATGAAATTCTAGGTAGTAATTCATTGGTCATATAGGTATGGGGACTCTTGGGTTGCAAACCTACTCAAAGGCTGGGAAAGTCCTGAGGCTCTTCTCTGGGTTCCACCAGCCTGCAGAGGTTAGGAGGTGGTTACCAAAGAGAAGGCCTTTTTTGGGGTGGCCTCTGGGAAACCCACCACCAGGACATAAAAGTAATAACCTTCCTCCTCCCTTTCCCTCTAGTAAGTGGCATTCAGAGCAGGTATGGATTGACTAAGGCCCCCAGCAAAAGTCCTGGTGGGTTGATGACCTGTAGGGTCACTCCCCTGCTGGGGCCACCCCAGCTCCAGGCAAGGGGCCGCCTTAGCCTTCTGCTTGGTGGGTGTGAGCTGCTGCCATAGTCAGGTAGCCTGATTCCTGCAAGGATTGGAGAACGAGACACCTTGTGTGGGTGTGGGTGAACACGCTATTTTTCCCTTCTTTCTCTCCTTTGGTTCTTGGGCTAGGATGGGTGTGGGGTGAGGGGCATCCTTTTCCAGAGGCATTGATTCTTCCCAGTCCACTCCTGATTTAGAGCCACACTGCCTGTGAACTTGTTGACTCCATTTAGCTATCAAAGCTAAATAGCCATTGCCAGACTAACAGTGCAATCTTAAGAACACTGTCCTAGGAGTAACCCCACTGAATAAACTTGAGTAGAGCTGTTTAGAATTGCTCTCAGTCTTTCTTGAACCCCCCTTTAAATCTGTCTAAACTAGTTGAAATTACCACATCTTCTCGTAGTATATTCCATGAACTAACACTGCAGATGAAGTACTTTTTATAGCCTTTCCTGAAGCTACTGCCAATCAGTTTTATTGGGTAACTCCAACTTCAAGAGTTATGGAAAATGAAGGAAAACATCTGCCTAGTTTCTCCATACTATGTATAATTTTACAAATCTCTATCACGCCTCCTCAGTCATGTTTTTAACCTGCCAACTGCTTTAATCTTTTGTCACAGGAAACACGCTCCAACTCATCAATTATTTTGGTTACTCTTTTGTTTTTCCCAGCTATATAACATGCTTTAGGTGGGGTGACCAGAACTGTTTACAATATTTCAAATGTAGTCACAAAACTGAAGTATGTAAAGGCGCTGCAAGTTTACTTTCAATCTCCTCTGTAGCATGGAGTGTGCATACACACACACACACACACCGCCCATGGCTGCACTTGAGTTAACTATGACCCCAAGATCTCTTTCCTCATTAGTTACTACCAGTTCAAACACCATCTGTTTATGTGTAGTTAGGGTTTGGTCACCCAATATGCATTATTAATTCTTCAGATACTACCACCCTCCAAAGCAGTTCATGTTAGGTATCCATCCAGTGTTCTGTACAGGGAAGACTGATAATGATAATTGATTCATTAATGCAGAGATCCAGAGGAGTTAGCCGTGTTAGTCTGTAGTTGCAAAATAGTAAAGAGTCCAGTAGCACCTTTAAAGTCTAACCAACTTTATTGTAGCATAAACTTTCGAGAACCACAACTCTCTTTGTCAGCTGCATTCTTTCTATAATCATGTATGCAGTCTTTCTATCATCGTTCAGCAATCTTTTAACTGCTTTATCATCTAATGTTCCAGTTGCCTCCCTGGTGATTTCTGATGTATATAAAGAAATATTGGTTTTTATAGCAATAACAATGAGATCCATAATTTTTTTTTGCTTACTTTCCTGTAAACTTTACATGCTACAGATGCCCATGCGGCAAAGGAGATACTGTTTTGCAGAAAACAAAGCAAGAAGGGAAGTAGTGGAAACAACCAGGTTTATTAACCGATTGGAAATCAGATCCAGTTTTTTTTAGGGGAGGAAGCTGTGGTGCCTTCATTCAGAGGACAATATGGGTTTGAAAATTAAAGGTCCTCATCTTCCTGCCCTAAATCTATGGCTGTTGATTAGCCCAGTGGGAGAATGGGAGAAGGAGGAGGTCAAAAGGACTCACTATTTTTATTTTTTATTCCATTTCAGAGCCCTACTTTCAGTTGTGCAAACAGTGAGCTTCTCATACAAACATTCTTCTTTCAGTCCAGGCCTTTGCCGCCATTTCAAAAAAGTAGGTCAGTGTGGCATTTGAAAACAAACAAGAGATGAATGGAAATAAGCCCTGACCCAAGGCTTTCAGTCCATTACTGTGGTTGCTAGAGACCCTTTGATAAAGAAGCACTACAAAGTAACATCCCAAAGACGTCTTTCACCTGCTGATTAAATCAGCTTTGCTTTTTTTCCCCCTCTGGTTTTTTAATATACTTCTCCACTGACAATGCCAGGAAGACAACTATATTAAAACTCTGTGGCTCTTATCAAAAGGACCCACGATTTAGTGTCTGAGTATAGAACAAAGTGACCTAATTTATTACTGAAATAGTATTCAGGAATGAGTGACATTGAACATTATACAAATAGACCATTGGTATAAAGTATATTTTTTATTATACTAGCATGATGTCAGTAGCATAATAATAACACTTTGATTTATGAACCTCTTTTAGTGTTCTAATTGCTTCTTGCATGTCATCTTGTGGTACTGCTTCTAACAGGTCTCTAAGGTAGGCCATTATTAGTATCTCCCATATGGGGGAGGGCAAAATCTGAGAGAGTCACCGCTAGCTTAAGGCCACACTTACAAAGTTTATAGTACAGACTTCTAACCAGGAATTTCCTGGATCATAGCTTCTTCTCTTAGCCAGAAGGCTATACTATCTAGCCACTATAACCTAGGTCGTTTCCACATGGCTTACCTTGTTCTGGAAAACAGTGAAATCTCGCACGAAATCACGCGAGAAGACACTGTTATTGCGCGAAGACGCGATAACAGTGTCTTCGCGCAAGATTTCACTGTTTTCCGGAACAAGGTAAGCCATGTGGAAACAGCCCTGGTATATTTGTACAAGAGTGATCCAAGTCATTCAGAAAGATGGACAGCTTATCTGCAATATTTTGGATCTCTGTCCATATCTGACATTCTAACCAGAGGGTATCATCTAACTAGAGTGTATTAGTAACCCACAACATGGTGCCTATCAATATGTTTCTTGGTGCCCGCTTGTTTTTTTCTCAAAACTGCTCTTCCACAAAAGAGCCAGTCGGTCAGTTCCTGACAGGTAGATCCCTCAGCCCCTCTCCAGTGAACACACATTGATTCCAGTAGAAAAGCTTTTATTAGGATCTTTACAGTTCAAGTCTGAACTCCATCACGGAGCTTGTTAGAAGTGACAAGGCAAAACAAAAAAGTCTATGTTGTACTTGATTTTCCCACGCTCCAGCAACTGTTAAGGTTTTGGTGTGCAAGTCTACATGGATCCTGTGAGAACCCTTTATAGTTATGGCTAAATATTGAGTAGAGATGGGCATGAACAGCAATATGAACAAAAAAAAGCCACGAACAGCCCAATCTGCTGTTTGTGAACAAGCTGTTTGTGAGGCCCCATTCTCGTCAAGCCAGACAGTCTGGCACCTGCAATCAATTCCCTTGGCAACTTAGGCAGGGATTGTCTGAACTCTGTCTGAACTTCTGCTGTTGCCCTGGAAACCCTAATCTAAGCCCAATTTAGCTTGATAGGCAGGTCTTCCTTTCAAGTGTGGATCTCCAAAGACCAGCGGGGAGGAGGGCTCCCAGCTCTGGCTTTGCAGACAGTGGAGAGGAAGAGAGACAGCTGCTGTTGGCATTTTGATAGAGGCCGTTTCCACACACATTGAATAATGCACTTTCAATGCACTTTAGTTATCCTTTAGAAGTGGATTTTGTGTTTCACACATGAAAACCCAGTTCCAAATGATCACTAAAGAGCATTATTAGGAGTGCCCCTTATTAGGCAATTGATCTGGTGTTAGATTAAATACATATGTTTCAGAAATGAAGATTTGCCATTCTCAGGGGGAAACCCCACCTCTGGATACCTCCCATAATCCCCTTCAGCAAATTTGACTTTTAGAGATGTAAATAATTCATAGGAAATGTTATCACCACATGTTGCGTATTGGCAGGTAAAAGAAGTCCCCTGTGCAAGCACCGAGTCATTACTGACCCGTGGGGGGAAATCGCATCACGACGTTTTCTTGGCAGACTTTTTTACAGGGTAGTTTGCCATTGCAAATAGTTGCAAATAATAGTTGCATACCGATATGGAATTAAATCAAGAAAATACCTGAGGCAGTGAGAGATAGCAAGCAAATATTAGTGCTCCGTTTCAGGTTCTCCGTTCTGAGACTGAATTAGGAATTCTCTCTCCTAATGAGTAAGCACTTGAGGTCAGTCAACATTTTCATGTCAGGGTTCAATCAATCAATCAATCAGATTTATTTACAGTTAATAACCAGTATAGACTTGTAAAAAACATAAGTGAGTATCATACACAAAATACACCTCTTTGTAAAAATAATTATATAAATATATAAATTATATAAAAACTCGGCAATATACATACAAAAGTGTGGGCTTTCAGGGTTAGAAATAAAAGCAGATGTTACTCCTTTGCACATTCCCTGCGCATGTCAGGGTTTTAAGTTCAGAAAGTGAAACTGTTTCAATCTTGATTCATGTCAAAACAAATTAAAAGATTGCTTTTTATGCCCTCTTGTTTTAAAGATATAGGACTGATGAAGGAGATTGATGCAAACATAGATGAAGATGTTTAATGTTCCTGCCTGTGATGGAAGAAACTTAACCTAAAGGAGGGCTAAATAGATAGTACATATTACAGGTGAATGCGCAATCAAAGGACAAAGTCATGAGCAGTCTTTGTTAGCTGAGCGCAAAAAGAGCAGTGAAGTTACGCTGTGCTGATTAAAGAGGCAAAAAGTTTATTTGAGGAAATACATACTTGATAGTAAAGAGAAGAGAGAGAGATTCCTTGCTATCTGACTACATCTTGCAGAGAGAGAAAAAAGAAGTGGAAGCAGGAGAGAGAAGAAGCAGGATATTGCCCTGTTTAGCCCAATAGGAGACAAGGAAATGACCCCCAGGAAACAAGAGAGATGCTGCTCTCACTGTCCTAACTACGTGATCCTTGCTGCCCCCTGCATAGAAGGCTCTTCTTCCTTCTTGCTGCTGCAGTACACCAGACATTGCTATTTCCAACACTTTCTAAGGTTGATCAAGAAGGGAATGGTAGAGAAGCAGGAGGTGCAGAGGGTGGGGTAAGTAGTGGAGAACACTATCTAGTAGGGGTGCAAGGAGTTAAGCATTAAGCATAACATGGACACGTTCCTCCAAATACAAAAATACTGATACAAGGCAAACCTCAAGCATTGGGGGACTATTATCCCCCTTGCCTTTCTCCCCTGCAAAAGCCATTGAGGAAAAGTGGCTTGGGGTGGCTTTTTCAGATGGAGAACAGCATGGGAAGAAAGCATTAAAAATCATCTTTCTCCCCACACCAGTCCACACCTCAAAAAGGTGTCCATGGTAGTTGTATTTGGATGGTCTTTTAAAAATAACCTTAATTCTTCTTCAGTCTACTCTCTCCAACAGACTTCATCACCAATCACCCTAGGACATCATAGAGGCTTAGGGCCAAGTTAGACTAGATATTGGATATCAATGGGGCCATTTATGCCATCCCCTGATGCCAGCTATGGGAGGAGGGAGTTAGCCTCACACCACTTTCCTGACCTAACTTTGTTCCCTGGGTCTGCTCTTTCCTCTAATCAGGAGAACAAACATTTTCTGTATGTTTTCCTTATCTAAGAAAAACCAGCAGCTTCAGTGGGACAATATAAATCAGGAAAATAGTTTGAAAGGCAAGGGTTAAATTGTTTCTGTACCACTGTCAGGGGCCATAACTGCCAAGGCCTATGGTCTGAGGGAGGGCTCACCTGGCTAAGAATGCTGGGCTGATTACTCATTCCCAATAGTTCATGCAATGGAGTAAGCAACTGCACCCTTCCCTTGGCAAGCATCTTCTACACACCCACTGCAGAGAGGGTCCTAGTAGTTTCCCATTTCCTGTAACCTTGAAATGGTGGAAGTGTGTGATGCTCTCTTGCTTGAAGGAGCACGTAAAAGTCAAGTTCAGCTGTGTCCTGGCACCCCTCAGATCACAAACATGGGCAATCACCTGAGAATCTCTGAGGTGATCCTCCATCTCCTGATGGAACCCGGAAGGCAACAAAGCACAATCCCCTTGCTCTTAGAGGAACATGACAGAGGGCTAAACTACAAGTGATGCCTGACACAGGTTGGACACTTGTCAGCTTCCCTCAAGTTTTGATGTGAAATGTAGGCATCCTAGTCTTGCAGCTTGGCTCTCCGACTGCTGTCCAACGGACTTTTCAACTGCCACTTGTCCAACATTCCACCAAGCTGCCTACATTTCCCATCAAAACTTGAGGGAAGCTGACAAGTGTCCAACCTGTGTCATTCGTCACTTGTAGCTTGGCCCTCAGAGTCATGGCAGTAAGGTTGCCAACTTTGGCTTGAGAAATTCCTTGAGATTTGGGGGTGGTGCCTGGGAAAGGAGCTCAGTGGGGATGTGATGCCATAAAGTTCATCCTTCAGAGCTGCATTTCCCCACAAGAAAACTGATCTCTGCAGTCTGAAAACCATTTGTAGTTCCAGGAGAATTCCATTCCCCAGGTGGAGGTTGATAACATTGCTAGACACCTCTAGAATCATGAAATAAATTATCACCATTTCCTGACATGAAGGGCCAAATAATCCTGATCCTGTCGATCCTTCATGCTTGCCTAGCAGAAGAGTATTAGCACTTCCACTCCTGCACCCTTTTATGGATTAAATTAGTCTTCTGGAGGTGGTATTTACCTCAGTGGGGAAACATTTCCTGATATTACATCATATGTTTTCCCTACTAGGACCATGAGCAGCTTCAGCAGAATGCACTGGGGAAAGGTTCAGGGGGAAAGAACACCTGACCACAGTCAGGGGTCAGCTGAGACATTTGCTAGCAAAGAGGCTTCTTTCAAAAAATCAGGCTACCACTAATGTTATTCAGTGAAAGCCTTTCTCCCTATTTCAGAGAAAGCTTGTGTGTGTGTGTGTGGGGGGGGGGGTGTTCAAGATATTTCCAAGTGTTCTGCACTTTGCAAGACTCAAAGAGGATAATCATCACTCTCCAGTACTTAGGGCACATACAAGAAAAAACATTTCCCCAAGAGTGCCATCCTCAGCAGAGTTACACCCTTCTAAATTCGTTGAAGTCAATGGGCTTTGAAGGGTGTAACTGCTGCAAATTACTTATACGACTGAAATATAGGGGGTTAACATATCAGCTGGAAACCCCACAAAACAATTTTTAAGCTATCTGGGTGGAAAAGAAAGGATCCCAGCATCTCAATATCATAATGGAAAGCAGGATGTATGCCGGCCACATTTCTGATGGCAGTATTTTTGATGTTATTTTAAGGAGCTATGATTGGAACTGAAATAGTTTTTGGAACAGGGTACAAATACAAAGCAGAGAAGCTGGATCTCCCTATATATAAACCAAATGCAACACTTGAGATTCACTCTTAAAATGTAAAAGATTAGAGCTTGAATCAGATGTGCAAATATACCAAAAAATGTTGGAAGGAGAGACATAGCGTAGAGCCAGCCTTCGTTACTCACACCATATCTTGTTTTCATCAAAAACTAGCATTAGAGAGATCTTCCATCATCTTCTATCTGCCTCTCTGAGCAAAGCCTTTTTTGGTGTTAAGACTGAAAACAAGTTCAGTATCATGAGCAGCTGTATCACAGGATTCTGACTGAGGAAGTAGCTAGATATTTGCAGAGCTTGTATTATGGAAAAGAAACCATTATTACATGATGTGGGTCATCAGGATTTAAAACTGAGTGAGCAGATTGGTTGCAAGGACAGCAAAGAGGAAGAGGAGGGATTGGGAGGCTCAACAACTTTGGGTTGCCTCTTCATAAGGTGCAAAATGGAATGTAGCCTGTTTGTCTGTAATGCTGTATACATACATATGTATGCCTGTATGTGTGTGGTAGAAAGTGCTGTCAACTCATAGTCAACTTATAGTGATGACCCCTGCTGGGGTTTTCAAGGCAAGAGTCTAACGGAGGTGGTTTTCCATTGCCTGCCTCTGCATAGCAACCCTGGTCTTCCTTGGAGGAGTCTCCTATTCAATTACTAGCCAAAGCCAACCCTGTTTAGCTTCTGAGATCTGATAAAATCATGCTAGCCTAGGCTAACCAGGTCAGGACATAGTTATATATACTCAATAAGAAAAATAGAACATAAAACTTGCTAATTGATGTGAGACACCTGCATTTTACATTGGGGAGCCAGCATGGTTCAGTGATGGGACTGGGATCTGGGAGACCCCAGTTCAAATCCACACCTAGAGTCTCTTTACAGAAGACATCTTACAGGGGGATGCTCAAGTGAAAGATCTTACACTTGTTCTCCCGTTGTGAATACACATGCACTGCTAGGGAGACAGAGTACACTTGAATATAAGACCACACAGAAAGTAAGTCAACATTTAAATCTCAAGACTAAAATTTTTGTAATTTCAAAACATAATGATAGTAGCATTGTTAAACTTACCAGTAAAGATAGGAAGCTGCTTTTTTTCCTTTCAAATAAATTTGTGGAGTACATTATGTGTGTGTGTGTGTGTGTGTGTGTGTGATGTGCCATCAAGTCACCTCCCACTATGGCGACCTTATGAATGAAAGACCTCCAAAACATCCTATTATTAACAGACTTGCTCAGATCTTGCAGCTGGAGGACGTGGCTTCCTTTATTGAGTCAAGCCATCTCATTTTGTGCCTTCCTCTTTTCCTACTGCCTTCCACTTTTCTTAGCATTATTGACTTTTCCAGGGAGCCTTGTCTTCTTACCTCAGACTATAAACTTAAACTTACATCAAACCAATATAACTGCCATGGGCGTCACTAGAGGATCCTGAGAACTGGAGTTTGCTGAGGTTGCTGAATATTCTCTAAAATATCCCTCATTCACTGGACCACAGTTACTAGTATTCCTTGGGGAAAAGGAAGTATCTTTAAGCCATTTTAAATCTGTAGAGTGAATATGCCTCTAAAAGTACAAGCAGTTGTTGTATCTGTGAAATGAAGTTAAGATGTGGATTTCTCCCTACTTAATTTCTTTCTTCTATTATAAAAACACACACAGTCGCATCATGTTTATCCACATCTGTGTCACAGGCTTGTGGAAATGCATCATAAACTTTAGCGACTTCAGCATCTGATAAAATCTGTCTAGATGATCTTGACCTAAATGAAATAATTTCTATCAGTAATTCTGGATAAAGTCATTTTTCTGCTACTAAATCTAAAGAGGAAACTGCCCTTGGCAGCAAATCCTGTCAGGAAGTGACGAGAGCGGACCGATTAGTCCCTGTCCAGGCTTTCAAAATCCACAGAGTCCACTCCAAACCTGCCTGTAGCTCCTTGGTCTGTTGAGGCTGTTTAGCCCTTCCAAGTTTCATTGTTCCCCTTCTATCCTTAAAGCCTATATTACAGTTAAGCTGTAGCTTGGGGAATTGGTACCTTGTTTCCAGGTTACTGTATATATCACTTTGTGTGTGCCTCAGTGCAGAGCAGTAGGTTACCAGAGGGTACAACGTGTTGATGTTAATGTTGCTGTGGAAACTATGAGGTCTGAATTGCCTGACTTCAGAAATTACATGCACAAGAACTTGAGCAAATTTATCTATGGTTTCCACAGCAACATTAACTTCTCAACAAGGAAGAGGAGGCAGGGAAATAGCATGTGTATGTTCCAGACTTTGCTCTGCTACCGATTTTATGGATAACCTGTGGCTGGTTACTTTCCCACTCAAAATGTCTCTGTTTCCTTCCCACATCCTTTTTAGTGTACAAATTGTTCTAGCAAACAATTGCATTTGCAAAACACAAATTTGACAGCCATTGCAGCAGGGGATTCAGCTCATGTTGTTTTTTACTAATCAATACTTCTGCATCTAAGGAGATGTTGCAATTGATTCAGCAGCCCTGTGGGGTTTCCATTCAGAGTTACTGCAACCTTGTGGAAAACTGGGCAGCTGGCTAAGACCAGCATGTCAGGGCCTACTTGGACGAGATGGTGGGCTGGGAGAGAGGCTTCCTACATCATTGTAAGAGATGTACAAAGGAAGTTCTGCAGCTTGCCAGCTAAGTGAAAGCCTCCATATTCTATAGGAAGTGACCAAGAGTTTTCTGATCTTCACCAGCTGTACAGGGCATTGTAAAAGGAGGAAGCAAAGAAGCAAGTGATGTTATAAATGAAGAATAAACCAAGGTTCAGGCCTTGTTTACTCAGAGGGGATGATAAAACTACTCCCAACCTGTATAACCTGATATCAAGAAGATATGTTCCATTTAAATTTTTCTCTGATATCATAGATTATGTCTCCCATTTAATTTTGTCATCATCTAAGGTTCCTAGGTGCCCATTTGTGGCAGGCAATCTCCTGGGAATTCCAGTTGCTGCCTGCCAATCAATAGCTGATTGGTGGGCAGAAGCAAGCAGGCCAAAGGGGGGCATGTGATTGTTGTACTTGCACAATGATGTCATTCTTGGAAGTGACAGCACCTTACTGGAGCCAACTCTTTAGCACTTAGCCAAAAATCAAGTTTTTGAAATGAAATTATATTTTTAGCAGAGTGCTAAACAATTGGACTTGGGCAATGCTATCACTTCCGGGTTGCACCAGAAGTTTATTTTTATTTTTAAAATGTTATTAATTTCCAAACACAACATAAAAGAAACCACTATCAACGCCACAGACATAACATTCAGAATTACATAAAGGAATAGAGAAAAACGTGATAAAAAGGGGAAAAAGAATTAAAAAAGAGAAAAAAATAAAAGGAAAAGAAAGAAAACACGCAATGTTGAATCAACCTATTAATGGAGGACTTTTCAACTTTACCTTGTACTATATAGAACTGAGAGAGGAAATTTTTAATGGCATTTTTTTCCTTTTTCTTAGAGCATTTCCATGTATGCTACAAATCTAATCTCTTCCACAGTTTGGGAAAGGGTTCAGATAAATGTTAGTGTTGGGTACTTTTCTGATTATTATATGTAATGTTTCATAAAAATCTAACATTCTAGCATTATTGTTGATAACTCTGAGTTGGTATGTCAGTTTTTCCACCATTGCAATTTGCCATAATTTAGACTACCAAAGATACACTGACAAAGATTCTGCCGACTTCCAGCACTTTGCTATACCCTTATGCACTGCCATCAGCATGAACAATATCAGCCCCTTGATGACACTTTTGAATTTGTTCCCCCCAGATTGTTAATAGGGACAATGTTGGTGTGGCATGGATAGCGTGACGTGTGATATTTTCCATTTCTATGAATATTTTTTCCAGAATCTTGACACTACCGGACATGAATGAATATAGTCATCTTGCTGACCACAATTTCTCTAACAGTTAACATTATTTGTGTTGTTTATTCTGGCAAGACTTGCCAGGGTGAGTCAGAGAAATATTGTTTCTTTGCTGTTATCACTGTCATACTTTAAAATGAGCTCTAGCCTGTGCCTTGTCTGATTCATCCAACAAGAGAGAATTAAGGGGGGACATGAAAGAGATTTATAAAATCATGCATGGGGTAGAGCTATTGGACAGAGATAACTTTTTCTTCCTCTCCCAAAACACTAGAATTAGAGGTCATCCAATGATTTCAATGAGCAGAAGATGCAGGAAGGAGAAAAGAAAATACTTGTTCATTCAATGTGTGATTAAAATGTGGAAAATGTGGAATTCTCCACCAGGGGATATAGCAATGGTCACAGGCATAGATAAGGTTGCCATTCTCCCACCCATCACCCCCTGCCCTGCTTACCTGGCCAGTGAGGGAGCCACAGGCCTCCCGGGGTGTGCTCCTGGGGGCACGCACGCTCCCATGGGCCCAATCCAGCCCAAAATGGGCCGATTTGGACCACTGCGGAGCGCAGGAGCACTCCCATGATCCACAGCGACCCATTCAAGGCCAAATCGGGCCAAAGTGATGTCATTGTGCCGCAGCCTGCACAATGACATCACTTCCCAGAAGTGGCATCATTGTGTGGGTCCAGGAGCACATGTGTGTTTTGCGTGATGGGCATCAAACCAGGTAGGTGCCAGAGCCCCCACCTCCTTCTGGGAGGGCAGGGGAACCTGGCAATAACAACAACATTCGATTTATATACTGCCCTTCAAGATGACTTAACACCCACTCAGAGCGGTTTACAAAGTATGTCATGATTATCCCCACAACAAAACACCTTGTGAGGTGGGTGGGGCTGAGAGAGCTAGAAGCTGTGACTGACCCAAGATCACCCAGCTGGCTTCAAGCGGAGTGGAGAATCAAACCCGGTTCTCCAGATTAGAGTCCCACGCTCTCAACCACTACACCAAACTGGCAACCCTAGGCATAGATCACTATGAAGAGGGCTTAGACAGATTCATGGAGGACAGAACACCAGCTGCTACTGGCTGTGGTGACTAAAAGTAACCTCCAGATTCAGCTGCATTAAACCTCGGAATACTAGTATCAGAAAACAATAACACCTTGGCCTCTGTGCCCCATTGTTGGCCGTCCAGGATGACTGGCCACTGTGTGAGACAAGATGCTGGTGTTCATGATGAACCAGTGGGCTCTTCTTATATTCTAACCCTTGAAGGCTAAATCAGATGAGATGCTGAGAAATGTGTGATGAATCCTCCCAGCATTTTAAAAATGGAAGTTATAGCTCCAGGGGGCTTTGATTCTGAGCAAGGCATGAGAAACGTGGGGGTGGCGAAAGGAATTGGTTTCAAAATTACTTTCTAGGGCTGCTATTTCCCTAGAAGGGAAAAAGACAGGCATTGAGGGGTAGAGATGTGGTGGATTTAAATAGTAAAGCTATGCAGGCTTTCAAGAGTTAAATCTCTTCTTCTCACTCCCCCCCCCCAAATGCTGTGATAGTGGCCCTGATCCAAGTGAAGCATGCTGTGGGTGCAATTTACTTTTTAAAAATGCTAGAAAAACCTGTTTATGGGTCTTCAAGAATCACCTCTGGTTTGCCTGAGTTTTTAAAATAACCATGTTATTTTCATTACCATGTTAGTTTCAATCCAAACCTTAAATTTTTTTTTCTTATAACCCAATGTTTAAGTTAATTTAGGAAATGAGTAACCAAAATCTTTGTATAACAAGTCTAGTGGAGAGAAAGTAGTTATATTTTAATATATCCCGTTCTTACCCTGTGGTTTTCTACTTCTTATAGAAGCAGGGGTGAAGGTGACAATAATACTGAAAATTTCTGTTGTACGGAACCCTGTCAATCATGGGAAATATTCAGCCTGAACCAGGCTGTGATGAATGATGATCTCATTTGAACTTGCTTCCATCTCTTGTTTATTTTCAAGACCAAGCAATAAATGCAAGATGAAAGTAAGCTAAAAAGAAAGGAAAGAACTCTAAAATAAAATTGGTGTCTCTCACTATTTCTTATCTGGGTTCAGGGGAACAGTGAACTGCTGGTTTTGTTGTGGAAAAAGACATGGAACTCCCTGATTCTATGTTGGACATGGAGGTGGCAAAGTGGGGGGAAACCAAGACACCCAGAGCTCTGTGAAAAGCTGTTCCAATCTTGCTCCTCACATGTGCAAGAATCAAGATCATATCTGAAAACAGAAATGCATACATTAAAATCTTCCTTGATATATATGAACACTCTGTTCATGAAAACAAGACCCATCATTGGTGCAGAATACAAAATGGAATAATCCAGAACATCCAGATTTGAAAGTCTTGTCTGTAGATTTTACACACACGTTTGCCTTTCATTCTCCCATAGCTCTATATCATTCTTACACACTAAATGCTGTCTTAACTAATGCTGCTCTCCCAAATCTTGACTGAAATTGCTATTATTGGCAAACTGAAGGGTAAAAGCAAATTGTTGAATTATTCAGCTCCGTTTCCAAGATGCTTTATTTCTAATGTATAATAGTAGAATCTTTTTTGATACATTTCAACTGCATGCATAGTTCCTAAACAATAGAGTTCATTTGCAAGCCTTACACATACTTATGTAATCTTCCGCACCATATAATCAACACATTTTGTCATGCCAAAAGAGATCAATCATTCTGCCTGCAATTGTCAGTGTATGCTGTTCTTCTGCCAACACATCATGGCACAAGAACTAAACTATGATCAAGCTTATAACGGCATCATTGTATTCCTCTGTAAAATTGAGCTATACACTAACAAAAATGTGTTCTGTCCTGAACAATAGGCAAAGGCAATGTGAATGACGGGTAGTGGTCTTCCACCCTGGTTTATAAAAGGCTGTCATATTTTAAGGTGAACAATGCCCACCGTGGTACTTGGGTGTGGTTCCTAATGATTGCCTTACCCTTTTTCCCACCTCAAAACAGCACAGCAAGCCATGCATGCTATATAGGGCCTCTTGAACTCTGTGAGAGTTCAGCCACCATTTTAGTTGCCCTGGCAACCTTGCCATTGCCATGGTTGCTTAGCTAACCAAAATGGTGTCCTCTCACAAGTGGAAGAAATCTGTCCTGAGTCTCCATTTCTTGAAGCAGAGGACAATACATAAGAATCAAACTAGGACTGACGATGGCCTTCACGCAGAGCAACACAAGAAATGTACCACTTAATACACTTTGGAAAAGAAAACGCAGCAGAGAAGTAGGTAAGATGGAAGGACTTAATGGAGCTGCTCTTTGCAGGACCACAGGAAGATAAGTGGGCCGCCATCCAAAAGGACTGCTTGTTTTCTAATTTGTATTGGGCTAAAGGACAGAGACATTTGCAGAGCTGGGGTCGATACTGGCAAGTTTCTAGAGGTGGCAGTGCAGCGAAGGGGTGGGGGAGACATGGACCAGACAGGCTGTTTGAACCTTTTAAAGCCTACTGCATGCAAAAGGAAAATATCTCAATACAGAGGAATTTTTAAATGAGAAAAAACAAGGTCCTGTCAAAGCTATTGAGTGGGTGATCCAAACTGCAGTTAATATTTGAGGCTTACAACATTCTGACATAGGGCCAGATTGCTTATGGGATCATATTCTAAAGACATACAGGAAAAACTACTCATGGAAGAACTAATTCTTAAAAAAGCCTTGAGAATAGCCAGAGCTCATGAGATACTCTTGGCATCTGTGCAACACACCAGAAGCAGAACTGGGAAGAGTGCATGGTAATTCAGGAAGTGCCCACAAGTGTCTGGCAGTGACTGGTAACAGATATATCCGGATTGGAAATGAAGTGCTATTTGGTAATATTTTATTATTGTAGCTGCTATTTTGCAGAAACTCAGTTGAAAAATATTTCATCTAACACTGACACAAGGAACAATATTTGAGACCAAGCTGGTTTCTGACAATACCCCCCCCACACACACTTATATCAGAGGAATTCCACACGTTTGCAAAGTACTGCTAGTAAAGAAATATGAACAAAAAGCAAAATAGATACTGATCAAGCCCAGTAATGTTGGCTTATTATATAGGTTTGCTGAATTAACAGAATACACTCATGAAATCAGGGTACTTGTCCACTAAGGTTCAGAATACCAGAAAAGTTCAGGATACCTGCCCAAGAATCCCTTTCAAAACCAAGAGTAACCGATCACCGTTAGGTGAAATAAAGACGGATTAATGAATGAGGAGATCAGAAACTATGATAAAAGTGCCTAAATACAGAGATTACTTCCCAAGAATTCAAATATAATGATGATGCAATGACTTGAACAGAAAATGGTACCATGGTACAGTTACTGAAACCCCAAAACATGGCAGACCATACGCAGTGCAACCTGAAAACTTGCATCTTAATTTTATTTACTTCACTAGAGCCACTTTTCTCCCCAGTGGGAACCCAAAGGGGCTTACAACATTCTCTTCTTTTCCTTTTTATCTCAACAACAACCCTGAGAGGTAGGTTAAGCTGAGAGTGACTAGCCCAAGGTCACCCAGCAAACTTCTATGGCAGAGTAGGGAATTTAAGCTTGAGTCTCCCAGATCCTAATTCAGTACTCTCACTACTACACCACGCTGACACTAAGGCACTAAATCACAGACTAAGGGAAACCACAGGCACCTAAGATTTGCTCCCAGCAGCTGAAAGTATAGAAGAGAGGGATGGAAGAAGCATTTAGGAGGGATGTAACAACAACCTGCTTGCATATGAGGCAAAGGCACAGACACAAGAGCCAGAGGCACTAGCAGGGCTTTTTTTCAGCTGGAACGCAGGGGAACGGAGTTCCGGAACCTCTTGAAAATGATCACATGGCTGGTGGCCCCGCCCCCTGATCCCCAGACAGAGGGGAGTTTAGATTGCCCTCCGTACCGCTTGGCGGTGCGGAGGGCAATCTAAACTCCCCTCTGTCTGGAGATCAGGGGGCGGGGCCACCAGCCATGTGACCATTTTCTCCGAGGGCAACCCACTGAGTTCCACCACCTCTTTCCCCAGAAAAAAAGCCCTGGGCACTAGTAAGTATGAACAACTCTCATTCAATATATGGCAGTTAGTTCAAGTCTAATAAGTTGAAAGATATCACATCTTAGCGGCATCATTAAGCAGAAGCATTTGGAGTAATATTTACATTTGTTTGTAGAAAAGAGGGTATAATGTAGGCACATTTAGCCAGCATACATACCAGTGTATGATCTCTTGAAGAGAAATAGTTATGACCTGTAGCATCTTCTGAGGTGCAGTGAGTAGGAGCAAGCTTCTCTCTCTTGGTTCCAGTTTACCTGCTCTGTGGCCAATGTGCTGTTGGCTGAGTAATTAGGCATTACCTATTAAGAAACCCCAAACACTTGCCAGTAACAGAAAGAACAGAATGTTTATGAAATAAACTGGCTTGTTTATGAAATAGACTGGCTTAACTACTGCACTGTACCCTAGGTATTTCCCTATTGTTCCTAGGCATTTCCCTATTGTCTTCCCTGGAAGTCCTCCCAGTCCTAGCTTCCTTTTGTGCCCCCCCCCTTCCAAGCAGGAACTTCTCTCACAACCAGAAGAGTGAGAGAGAAACTACTTGGGACGCCCAGGTGTGTGTCAGATCCTGCAAGGTTCCCTGGGTAGTGTAGTCTTACAAAGAACAGCCACTCAATGTGATTCTCTACCAGGGAATCTTTTAGTCTCTTGCAAAAAGCCATTTTAGCTAACTAGGACATCCACATTCAGAAGCAATATACTTCTGAATGCTAGATGCTAGGCTCAGACAACAGACCCTTCATACTCTGCTTATGAACTTCTCAGTTGTACATGGCTGGTTACTGTGCAAGACAGAATACTGGAACAGAAGTTTATAAAATTATGCACGAGGTGGGAAAAGTGGGTACAGATAATAACTAGAACTCAGGGGGCAACCAAAAAAGCTGGGGGCAGTAGATTCAGCATCAACAAAATGAAGTACTACTTTACTCAATAAGTAATTCTGGGAAGTGATGTCATCATAACAGCCACAGACATGCTCCCACACTTTGCACGGGGCAAATTCAGCCTGTTTGGAGCCAAAACTGGTCCTAGAGAAGTGCAGAAGCATGCCCGCAGCCAGTACAACAATGTCATTTCAGGAAGTGACATCATTGTGACCCACCAAGAGCATGCACATTGCATGCTTTCCCAAGTTGTCTGCCAGTGGTGGGCAATTGCCTGGGGGTTTGCCACCTCCTGCCAATCACCAGCAGACAATGGGGCAAACCCCTGAGAGACTGCCCACCACCAGCAGGCAACTGGGAAGTCTATGCATGGGGAGGGTGAAGTGAAAATCTTCAGTTATTTATTCTCATAGTTTCCATATAAGTTCTCTAGCAAATGGGGACAGCAAAAGCGCCACATGGTAGCCTAATTAGTATAATGGCTCTCCAGCAATGCTGATTTCTGATGCTGCTTCTGTTCCTCCAAGTATTAGTTCTTCTTTTTCCCTTTGGAGAGTCCTGACGTCATCAGCCATGCCATGAAAGCCTTTGGGGAAAAGGATATGTTGCTGCGCTGCTCACTGTCTTAATACTCAGTGAAATCGGTAGGAGAGCAAAGAAATATATTGCATTAAGCTTTCTCTCCTCACTTTGCCCCAATGAAACCTTTGCAAAGACGTACAGTGAAGTTCCTAGAATTCCATCAAGCCCACGTCAGCAGTTGATTGGTACATGGCATATTCGCCTGCTTCTCTTTGCGCTTCCTACTGCATAATGCCATCAATGGCAGGACTTATCTACCAGAGGCAGTACATGAAGATGCAAGCAAGAGCCCAGATTTTAAAACATATCTGAACTGTCTTGGACAACCTCTAGAAATGGAAGAGAGAGGTGTTTGGCAAAGGGGTAATTTTAGGGTTAGGCTGGCTTTCTCTACCAACAGAATGCAGAATCCTGATAAGAACATGTCACTGAAGTGACATATAACTAAGAAATGCTGTTTTTCTGGGTGTATAAACCTGGAAGAACCACAGGATGCTGCCTTGTCAGTGTCTCAGGAGGACTAAAAAGATGGCTCATTGTTGTCACAACCCAGCTATTTGCATGCCTTGATAACCTCATGGTGGGCCTGTGCAACTTCTGGCCCAGTAAATAGAGTACAACCCATGAGCAATCCCATAAACCTTCTGTTTTCTCTGCTTGCCATGGAGGTTAACTTCAATTTAGAAAAAAAGGGACAGCAAAACTAGATGTAATTGATCAGTATGCTTAACAGCAGTCAGAATAGGTTTTTCTTCATTTGATGAGCAAACCTGATTGTGCAACTTGCTCATAAATGTATGCAAGTTGAAAGCTGAATCAGGGTGGATCTTCACATCGCAGGATATTGTTGTGCTATTTTTTCTTTGGGCACAGGGAAGTCCAGGTAAACTATCACAATAGTGCAAACATCCTATGATATGTGAATCCACTTACTATCAAACTAAACCTGGTGATAGTTTTCTTGCAGCCTCTCTGTCCAAGTGTGAGAGAGGTCTCATATTAACAGTAAAAATAACACACGGGAGAAAAGTGCTGAACTTTCACTTCTGGGCCCTTTCTTCCCTCTGTCTGTTGTTCTAGCCATCTGTCTCCAATTTTGTAGCTCCTTCCAGTTAGAGCCACAAAAAGGAAGAAAAGGATCTGGAATAGAGATGGGCACAAACTGAAAAAGAAAGGAACCGCAAGGTTCAAGGTTCGTTTAGTTTCACGAACCATGAACTTTGACGAACTTGACCCGGTTCACAAACTGGTTCATGGTTCACTGAGCCCAGAACTACCCCCTTCAGACTCAGAGAGCCCAAACTTGCAGGGAGTTTTCTGCAGTCTCCCCTCCAACCACCCTTCAAGTTTGGCGAAGATTACAATACAGCTCTCCGAGTTATAGACCCCCAAAGCTGCTGCCCCCAGGAAAGTCACATTTGATAGAATTGGAGCCATCAATGCCCATTGACTTATGGCTCCATGTGATGGACCCCCCAGATGTGGTTGGTGTTGGTGATGTTGGTGTTGGTGATGTTGGTGGCCCCCCTCCTTGCAGGCTCAGGGAGGCGGTCGGCCACCTCCCTTCTCAGGGGCGGGGTGTGTGGCCACCAGCAGGTGGAACCCCCCTGTGCCCAGCCGCATGCTCCAATGGGTGGCCACTGTCATGTCTGGCACATGGGCGATGTGGTGGGGGAGGGTAAGACTAAGTCCTCTGGATGGAGCCCAAGTCCCATGGATGGTGTGTGGGGTACCCCCGCCCCCGGGACGGGAAAAAGAGATTGATACCCATTCCTCATGCTGAGGAGCCATGAGTGACTGTGGCCAACAAAATTCACCTCCTGGACATGGCAGCACAGGCAGACACCTCCCCCTCCTTGGGGGGAGACTATTCTAAGTCCACTTGTGGGGATGGAAGGGATGCCTCCCCTCTTTGGGGGGAGGCTATTCTAAGTCCCGCTGGCGGGGTTCATGGGGGGCCTATTACCTCCTACAACTTACAATCTCAACAGCGTGAGGCCCCTCCATCCTAAAAGATGTGGCCGTCAACCAAATAAAACCCACCCAAACCCCTGCAGCACACAATTATTATCACAGTATTTCATATCACTGTTGCATATTCGCACATTATCAAAGTATTTCATATCACATTGTTGCATATTCTCACATTATGGCATATTACATTATCTGAGTACGTGGATTTGATTCTAATAGCAAAAGACACCTCTGAGACGAGACGGCAGTCACAGATGCCTTCCCCACCTTGCGGGGAGGCCATTCTAAGTCACAGGGGGATAGGATGTGGTGGCCACAGACATCACCCACCTGCCAGCCATGGCGGCAAGGACGGAACCCCTTCCCCCCAGTGCAGAGGAGACAGCAGGTCCCATTAGGAACCATAGAAGGATGCGGCCACAGACATCACTCACCTGCTGGCTGTGGCGGCAAGGACAGAACCCCTTCCCCCCGGCGCAGAGGAGACAGCAGGTCCCATTAGGAACCGTAGAAGGATGCGGCCACAGATATCACCCACCTGCCAGCTGTGGCAGCAAGGACGGAATCCCTCCCTCCCGGCGCAGCGCAGGCCACAGGTCCCATTTGAGACCGTAGAAGGATGCAGCCACAGACATCACCCACCTGCCAGCTGTGGCAGCAAGGATGGAACCCATTCCCCCTAGGTCGGGGGGTGAGGGATACACCAAGCACCATGCTAGGGGACACTCCCACTGTCCTGCACAGTTACATGTGTAACACTGTCCCTTGTGCTGAGCAGTGGTGGACACAGACATCACCCAACTGCTGCCCGTGGCTGATGAAAAGGATGCCTCCCCCTCCTTGGGAGAGGGGCTGTTCTAAGTCCCACCGCCCTTCATGGTGTGCATCCCATCGTGAGCAGGTGCAGATTATTGGCAGCAGGCTAACAGAGCCTTCAAGTGATGCCTCTTTCAGGGCTGCCAGGAGTGGGGGGGGGGACAACACAGAACACACAGAGACATGTTTATGCCCCCCTTGCCCCAGAAGACGTGGCTGCTGACATCACCCTCCTGCTGGCTGTGGCGGCACTGATGGATCCCCTTCCCCCCATTGGGGAGTGAGTGATAGGGGCAAGTTGCACCCAGAAGGGACAGAGACATCAATCCCCCTTGTGTGGGAACCCTATCCCACCACATACAGACACCCAACCTGAGCAGGCAGGACAGTTGCACAAAATAAAGAGATAGTAGCCCCTACGCATCAGGCCATCGCGGGAACAGCACTGTGCCACACAGGGTTCGTTCAGAAGGGTCTGAAAGTGCTGCCAGAGTGAAAGATTGAAACAGGGACCGGGAGCTAGGGAGAACTAAGCATTACCAGCCACGGTGTGGAACTGGGCTGGGAAGACGGAGTGATGGGTGAACTACAGGCAGGGACCCCCCAAGAGTTTGAGATGTGGCGGGGCTGGAGGTTTCTCCAAACCCCTGCCATTCCTCCTGAGATCCCTCGAGACCTACCACGCCACACAGAGAGACCTGACCTGAGCAGGCAGGACAGGTGCACAAAATGGATAGTAATCAAAAAAGGAAACAACAATGTGAGCCCTCGGCCGAGGTACACACTTAGCTTGGCCCCAGAGTCAGACGGTGGCCCTGAGCCAGGGGTGGGGTAGAGTCCTACCTTGCCACACAGAGACACCTGACCTGAGCAGGCAGGGCAGGTGCACAAAATAAAGAGATGGCAAAGAGAAAGAACAATGTGAGCCTTCAACCGAGGTGCCCACTTAGCTTGCCCCCAAAGCCTAGCAGTAGCCCTGAGACCAGGGGGGGGGGAGTAGAGCCCTACCCCGCCATACACAGACACCTGACCTGAGCAGGCAGGACAGGTACACCAAAGAGATAATAATTAAACCCAGAAGGAATAAGGAGAAACAAAGAAAATCCAAGAAAAAAAAGGTAGGTCTCAGTCAAGTTAGGCCCCAGCCCAGATCCAGGCAGTGGCCCTGAGACTGGGGTGGGGTGGAGGAAAGAAGACACCCTTCCCAGCTATGCCAAGACTGAAGCTGAGGAGGCTTTTCAGTCTCTTTTAAACCACCCAAGTTTTAAAGCAGCCAAGCTCAATGCCACTCTCCCTCTCTCTCATTCAAATGCCAGTGACAGCTCCTCACTCTCCCACTGTCTGCTGAAACTGAAAGCACGAGGCAGAGAGCTGTGCCTTATATAACAAATGCTCACATAGAGCAGAACAGGAGGTCTGTAGTTGGCAGGCAGACCTGCCTAACAGGGTTTGGAGGGATGAGATTGGTGTTTCCATGGCTACAGAAGGCCCGTCTCCCCCCTGCTCTTGGCTCCCATATAACAGAATGGGAGCTCCATGGTTGGCAGGGAGACCTTCCTATCAAAGTTAGGTGGGCTAAGATTGGGGTTTCCACGGCAACAAAAGGTCTGCAGGCATTCCTGGCCGACGTTGCCTAGAAAATCAATTGAGCAGCGCCAGCCTGTCTGGCTTCATGAACCGCTCACAACTCTCATGAATTGGGCCAAAAAAGTTGTGGAGTTTGTGGAAAACACAGCCCCACAAACCACATTTTCACAACCACGAATCAGCCCGTGAGAATTTTATTATATACATATGCCAGTTTGCAGATGACAACTGTCTCCCAAGGTGGCTCACATCGATCAAGAGACATTAACCACTGAGGGGCTTAAAATCTGAAGACAAAAAACATACAAGTAGAATGGAGTGGAGTGGCAAAGTGGAGGAGGGAAGTCAGTCTGACAGTGCCAGGGTGAAGAAAATGTTTATATATCCAGCTGGGGCCAAACAGACTTTTGTTGCATCTAGTCAGACCCTCAATCGATCCCAGTCACGAAAGAAATTCTGAGTTTGATAAGTGAATGATGCATCTTTAGGCCATTAAAGGAGGCATAAAAATGTAGAAAGACGATGGGATAGAAGGCACATTAGCTCTTCCCATCTCCTACATGCAAAGTAGATCCGCTTACTCTGCTGTAGGAAAGAGCTTTATTGTAAACCCCCAACTCATGCTTCTAAGGTCATAAATTATAGCCACACAATGCTTTACAACAGTGCCATCTTAAGCAGTTACAAACTTCTATTGAAGTCAGTGGGTTTAGATGAATGCAACTCTGTCAACTGCAGTCTTTACAACAACCTTGTAATTTAGGTAAGTTTTGTTGCCCCCATATTTCTGTAGGCTCTGGTATATCTTAGGAATTATCTTGAGTCTGATTAAGGAGTGAAAGAAGAGAGTTTATTCAGGAACTACATTTGATAGAAAGTAGAGAAACAGAAAAGATATTAACTACCTTTCTAAACTGGGAGAGAGAGACTTCCGGGGGGGGGGGGAAGCAGGAAGTAGCCTAAGAATACCAATCTGGAGACATGCAAGGACAGAGGAGAGGCAGAAAGTAGGATCTTATTTTGCTGTCAGATTTGCTGCCCCCTGCAGGTAGTCTGTGTCTTCTGCCTTCTCTGTACACAAAACATTCTATTTCCAACAATTTCTAGGGGCCAGTGCGGAGACTGAGAGGCTTGCCTAAGGCCATCTAATTAGCTCATAGCAGAGGCCTGCTTCAAACAGGGCATGTTCTAATTCTTTGCTCAGTCTCTTAGTTATGGTCCCATACCTGTTTTCATTAGATTGGGGTTTTTTTTAAGTTAAGATGGTGAAAGAACACCAAAATTGGCTGGAGTAAGCCATGCATTTCTTATTCTATACATTACCATCAGAATGACAATTCCTCATTTTAAAAAAAATATATATATTTTTTTACACCTTGCTTTGATGCACCCTGTAGTTAACCATCAAAATAAGACAAAAGGAAGCTGGGTGTGTGTGAGAGAGAGCAGGGAAGAAATAGTTCAAAGTAACGAAAGAATGAAACAGGCCTCTGAGACTCAGCCAGCATCTGAAGTTTGACAATAAAGGAAAGGAGAGAATGCTACAGTGAAAGAGCCAAAGGTTGTCATGGCAACCACTGAATTGGCATAGAGAGCTCTATTGTACACTTGAACTCCCATCCCTGCATGGAGTCTTGTCACTCTCCAGCACGTGCAGCGTGCTGGAAGAGGCTGTTCTCTTCTATATTCACAACCCATTCACCCCAGGGAGAAATGCCAGTTATGTCTGCCTGTGGATGGCTCGTGACTGTGACAGTTGCTGCTGACTTCAGAAGCCCTGAAGTCAAAAGGAACCCAAGTGCCTGTCACATTCTTATCCCACCCTCCTTTCATAAAGTGCAGGACAGCACACACCATTTCACCCCTTCTCATTTTCTGTTTGCAACAACTCTGGGGGGTAGGTTAAATTGAGAAAGCATGACTGGTCCAAGGTCATCTTGTGAGGTTTGATTTGAACCTAGGTTTTGCCTGTAGGGATTTCTCCCATAGTCAGTTTTGATAATGAGCTGTACACAACTCCCACCCATAAAGCCTTTCCTACCCTTTCATTTCTATTTCATCTTTGGTTGGTATCCAACACCCCATCTTGAATTTTATATTCTTGACCTGGTTCTACAAGATATTCAGGCAAAGGAATCTCACAACTCCTAATATGATCCATTGCCCTGACTTTATTTTATGCTGTGCTGGGGCAGAATTCTAAGGAATTCACTCCATGTTATTTTCAATTTCATCTCAGCAGTCATAGTGTGCTAGGTCAAATATGTTTAATTTATGTATTTTATCTGTGATATTTTTATACCACCGAGAAAGTCTTTTGGGCCGAAATGCATCTGGTTTTATTGATTCTGTACATATGACAAGTTATACTATTATAGCTCTTTATTAGTGATTTTATTTTATTTATGTACAAGGTTTTAGAATGTGTAGAAACATGTTTTAATCTAATTTATATATTTCTAATGAAATGCTATACATGTTTTTAATTTCATATAAACCCCTTCCAGTCTGGTTTCCGCCCGGGACATGGGGTCGAGACATTGTTGGTCGCCCTCACAGACGATCTCCGCAGACATCTGGATCAGGGCGGATCAGCACTGCTGATTTTGCTGGATCTGTCAGCAGCGTTTGATACGGTCGATCATGAGCTTTTGACCCACCGCCTTGCCGATGTGGGGATTCAGGGGACAGCACTGCAGTGGCTGGTCTCCTTTCTCCATGATCGGGGACAGAGGGTGGCGCTCGGGGAGAGGGTGTCATCTCGTAGGCCACTGGTTTGTGGTGTGCCACAGGGAGCGATACTCTCTCCATTATTATTTAATATCTATATGCGCCCCCTCACCCAGCTGGTGCGGAGTTTCGGGCTTGGGTGTCACCAATACGCGGATGACACCCAGCTTTATCTGTTGTTGGACGGGCAGCCTGGATCGGCCCCTGATGCCCTGGAGCGTGCTTTTGAGGCTGTGGCTGGTTGGTTGAGACAAAGTCGGCTGAAATTGAATCCCACGAAGACGGAGGTCCTGTATGTGGGTCGTGGGGAGATGGCTTTGGGACCCCAGCTTCCTACACTTGATGGGGCAGCACTTACACTGGCCCCGAGGGTTAGGAGCCTGGGGGTGATTCTGGATTCCTCCTTGAAGATGGAGGACCAGATCACTGCAGTTGCCAGGTCTTCCTTTTATTATCTTCAGCAGGCCAGGCAGCTTGCCCCTTATTTGTCTCCCCGTGACATGACTACAGTGGTCCAAGCAATGGTCACCTCTAGGTTGGATTACTGTAACGCGCTCTACGCTGGGCTTCCCATGGGCCTGATCCGGCGGTTACAGCTGGTACAGAATGCAGCAGCGCGGGTCATTGCTGGAGCACCGGTGTGGGAGCATATTACACTGGTGCTACGCCAGCTGCATTGGCTGCCAGTGGAGTACCGAATCAGGTTCAAGGTTTTGGTGTTAACCTACAAAGCCCTACGCGGACTGGGACCGACGTATCTGAGGGACCGTCTCTCACCATATGAGCCCCGGAGGACTCTCCGCTCTGGCGGAAAAATCTTTTAAGTGTCCCTGGCCCTAGGGAGGCCCGCCTGGCGTCGACCAGGGCCAGGGCCTTTTCAGTCCTGGCCCCGACCTGGTGGAATGCTCTGTCTTGCGAGACAAGGGCCCGGCAAGATTTGCTTGCATTTCGCCGGGCCTGTAAGACAGAGCTATTCCGCCAGGCATATGGCTAACGCCGGGCAGTGCCCGCCCCCCCCCCCCGTGAAGGGGGGGTTAAACCATCACCCCTATGCAAACACAGAGGCATGTATGAACCACTGGGCAGCATGAATTGTTATATTTAATGTTTTTAAATGTTTTTAAATGTATTATTTAATGTTTTTAAATGTTTTTAAACATGTTTGTATTTGTTATCCGCCCTGAGCCTGCAAAAGCAGGGAGGGCGGAATATAAATATAATAAATTAAATTAAATTAAATTAAATATTTGTTTTTAATTCATATTTTGTTATTTTCCACAATTTTATTTTTTCTGTTCTTCCAACCTCTTAGATTACCCATGGTTTGCAGGGTTGTTGTTTTTCTCCCCTTTCTGTGGTCAAAAGAAACCCCTCCATTTTTCTCCAGCAGAACAGCTGGTTGGATTCAAACCACCGTTTCTGAAAAATTAAATTGGCTCCCAGTCCTACAACTTGAGAAGCAGATAAAAGAGGAAAATTCCATGTCTCCAGCTGACAGAGTTGCTTGGAAGGTCAACTGCAGTACATCTTTCTCTTCCTCAATACCTTTCCTCAACATCACATCGATGTTTCTCACTACTTGCTATCATGGCAGATTTTCCCCTATGTAAGCATATTTGTAGTCATTATCTTCGGGAAGGCAAACAGGCATAAGCCGGGTCTTTGCTTTGACAGCACTTGACCTCTGGATGTGGTATGGAATTGGAAAGGGAAAGCAGTAAAAGCTCTTTAATTGTACCAGTTACACACATACACTCTTGTGAATGTCATACCAATTAATGTCTCTTTCCTTTCCAGAGAGCCGAAGAGATACAGGCTGCCATTTGGGAAATGTCAGCAAGGCTTGAGCATGTGTAATTGGGCAAAATGGCATGCCGGCAGCCTTCCAGAGTATCAGGGGAGAAACAATGGCTCATGCCACTGTGGCAAGACCACACCACGTTAGCAAATCCTATTAAATTTATGGGCTTTTTGCAAACTGTGCCGATTTACTCCTGCTTTCCCTTTCCTGCAGCAATTTGCACTGCAAAGTCTGCGCAGGCAACTGTTTTTCCAAAAAAGGGGATGGTGTCTTCCACATTGCGTCTTGGGATCTGACTCTTCTTAAGGTTTTGTGTGCATGCACAAATAGCTCATTAGAGGAGAACAACCTGTCTCCAACTTTCTCTTCCTCGGTCCATTCCTGTTTGTTCCACTTGCTCCATTTCTCCTCTTCTCTTCAAGGAGCTTCCCCCCACCATGTTTTCTAATTAAAATTTTTTTTTGCAAGTGACAAAGGATCAACATCAAAAGCTGATCTGTGATAACATCCTAAACACTTTTTCTTTTAAAGTAGTGGTAAAGATTAATATACATGATTATGGTTTTCACTCTTTTGCCCATCCAGTAAGCGTTCTTTTAGCAAAAGTTAAACTGGACTATTGGACAGCCCTGCATTAAGAACAAGCAAAATAGAGGTCTCTAGAAACCAGTAAACAACCGGGGACCACAGTCCTATGAGACCTAACAAATACTAAGGTTAACCGAAATATGATTTTATAATTTTTAATTTGGTTTTTATATTTTTTAAAGTGCAAGGTGCAAAAAGTGCTATCTTATGCTATGTCTAATTACTATAAATTCTTCACATCCAATCCATTAATACACCAAGTAGCAAATATTCAATCAACCAATGCTCCAAACTCAGGTAAGTTTCCACATCCACTCTTCACCTGAAACTTACCTGGTTTTGGAGCATTGGTTGATTGAATATTTACTGACTTTCTGTAGTAACTTTGACTTTCTGATTTTCAAACAAAAAAAATTGTTTTCTTCAGCCTTTTCCAAATTACAGTAAAATCCCTCTTGCCAAAAGAGCAAATACTATAATGGGAACAAATCCTCAATAGGCATAAAGTGGATTAACTAGCCCTTTCAATGTTTACTGTTAAATAATTATCTTTTAATAATAATACCATAACATTCAATTTATATACTGCCCTTTATAACGTCCATTTACAAAGTATGTTATTATTATCCCCACAACAAATCACCATGTGAAGTGGGTGGGGCTGAGAGAGCTCCTAGAAGCTGTGACTGACCCAAGGTCACCTAGCCGGCTTCAAGTGGAGGAGGGGGGAATCAAACCCGGTTCTCCAGATTAGAGTCCTGCACTCTTAACCACTACATCAAACTGACTAAATGTGTAGTCATAAATTTGTACAATCGTGCAGATTCAGGATCTTTAAAAGGACCCCGTCCTGTACGTCCACAACTCTGGGACAAGAAGACCCATATTAGAGAAGTAACATACAAACAGCAGTGAGAGGTAAAACTAAATAAAGTGTGTGCTAGATTCCTGCAATGGTGGCTCAGAGACTGGATTACAGTGCCTTCCAGAGTCCTCTTTTCCCCTTAAGGCCTTGGATAAGCCTCAGTCACAAAGGAGGGGTTCTTTAGTTCACCCTAGCCCCTCTCTAGCTATCTACCTCTCCCAACATCTCCTGGGGAGAGGTCTGGTTCTTCCCCTTTGCCGTTCTCTGGACCTTAAGAAAAGTTCTACTTGAACTGATATCATTTTACATTAAAAATTCAATACCGTAAAGGCAGTCAAGATCTGGTAAGTATTCAGTCATAAGAGCCATTTCACACACTATGGGCTGCTGTAACATAGTGGTTAAGTGGCTGGATTACAAACCATTAGTTCTGCCAGTTCAAATCCCACTATTGCCTTGAACTCTGCAGGTGGCCTTGGGTAAACTGCTCTGAGAGTAACTACACTGACACTGTTCACAGCTCTGAGTGGGGCATAGGGTTGCCAGTCCAGGTTGAGAAATTCCTGGAGATTTTGGGGGCGGAGCCTGAAGAGGGTGGGGTTTGGGGAGGGGAGGGGCCTCAGTGGGGTATAATTCCATGGAGTTCACCCTTCAAAGCAACCATTTTCTCCAGGGAATGGATCTCTGTTGCCTGGAGATCAGTTATAATGCCAAGAGATTTCCAGCTATCACCTGGAGGCTGGCAAGCCTAGTGGGGCACTAATCTGTTTAGAAGAGCAGTATATAAGCACAGTTATTATTATTATCCATCCCTGTGCATGAGAGAGAGAATCTGTGGGTATTGAACTGGGGACTAAACGCTGTGGGCCCTCCTGTGGTTTTAAAAGGCTGCTCTGCCTGCCTGTCAGATCCCAGGAGGCCCCACCTGCTGCAGGTCTCCTTTGGCCTATTCACAGGTGCAGTTTGCTGCCCGAGACTGCCAGGCCTCCCTGGGCCTGCAAGGCTCTGAGGCTGCTGCTGGTGCCTCTGTGAGCCTGGCTTCATCCTTGCTCCTGTCCTCATAGCCCCTGGTCGAGTTGCCTGCCTTAGCGGTGCCTCCTGCTCGAGGCTCCTCTGAAGTAGGTGAGCATGGGCAAGAAACCACCACCCCTAGACAGTTCATTCTGGACATGGGAATCTTATTTTTTCCTCAGAATATTGTGTTGTTGCTTTATCATGGAAAGACAGAATGGCTATTGACATATGAAAACCCTCTAAGAGGAAACACTGGCCAGCTAATAGCCATTATTGTGGCTACACCTGATTAATAAACAGATCCTCTGGATTGGCTAGCTGAAGACAACCCTGGATAGTTTGGCTATTCCACCCCCCCCCCCCGTGCCCCCCCCCCAGAAGAGGGACGCAATTTACAAAGGGAGTGCAAGCACTTGCAAGACAAGTTTGGCTACAACTTTTTAAAAAAACATCAGGCAATCCAGCCCTTCATTTCAGGAGAGGGGGCTAAGCAAAAGAGCTGAAGGAATAGCTAAGAGTGGGCAAGGGAAAGTGAACTGCAGAATTTGGGGGTATGGCCCAGAGGCAGCAGAAGACCAAACCACAGATTATGCTGGGGGTCTGTAACCAGGTTCCTGGATATACCATTCAACTGCAAAATGTAACTGTAGAAGTGACAGGGACAGGAGTAAATTCTATCCTACAGTGTTTACTCATATACAAACCGACACCTCCCCCCTTACAGGTTGCTCTTAGCCCTGTTTCTGCCCAGCTCACTGGAGACAGGCACAACTTACTTGACTTTTTTCTGTATCAGAGCTAGAAGCGGCTTAGGGGAGTCATGTGTGACAGGAAAATAAAAAAGAGTGGCTGCAATAGGGGAGTTTTTAAAATGTTCCCTTTCCCAAAACTGAGACCCAGACTGAGATTATTCTCCACCCCCCTCCAGCTGCTTTTAAAAGTTTAATTACACATTTGAGGATATGACTGTGACCCCCCCCCCCATTATGGCTTTGAGGCTTACTGTATCTGTGTGAAAGGCCCGTCCCTGTTGGCAATGGAGCCCTACCTGACCACAGACTACATCAGAGGCTATGGAATTCATTTTCTGGGCCAGGAATCTAAGCCAGTCTGTCCCATGAGCAAAGGGAGAAATGGAAGCCACTGGTCCTCAGAAAGCTGGCCCTAGCCTCTTTGTCAGGGGTCCCCAATGTGTTGCATGTGGGTACAATAGCACTCACCAAGTATTTGTAGAAAGTGGGTGGGACAAGCAGAGCTTCTGATTGGCCATTGGAGACTTGACAGATACTGCTAGATGAGTGTTTCTGAGCTAGCTCAATATGTGTGGTGTGTATGCAAGAAAATATATTTAAACAATATGGTCATTCTAAAAAGCATCATGTTTAACAAAGCTTCTGCCTGAAATGCTGAAGAGCTACTATTATGCATAACCTCACTCCGTGACATTTTGTGGTGGCTCCATCTCCTGAGGCAGCCATTTTGTGGTTCACGCACCACCTTCATCAGATTTCCAAAGGTGTGCACAGGCTGCTCTATGTACTGTTTCTAGCTTCTGCCATTAGCTTTGACTATAGACCACTGCTTTAGTTTTCCCTCAGCAAGTCTCTATTATTTGAACAGCTGATAAAGCAACACTTGCTCTTTTCCCCATCCTACCCTGTCTTCCCTCATCTCGTGTTCAGGTCACTATTTGGTGGCAGATTCTAAATCTTCACACAAGTGTTGTCCTGCAACTCCTGCCCCGATCAGAGAATCCCTGGTGTGTCAGCATTTGGGGAGAGGGAGCCTGTCACATCTCCACCTTTTGTGTTCACAAAGCCTTTAAAAGCAGCTGTTAAGTAGTTCTTCAGGCAACAAGTATTTTAGATGGTTAATAACACATAGCCTTGGTTTTTAAATTGCTGACATTTCTTATAGCAGTTAGTTATTTTCCTATATACACGTCAGAGATCTGAGCGTGCGTTTAAAGGAAAATACACAAATGTCAAGTACTATTGTACAGCCATAATGGCATCAGGCAGCTGTTATCCAGGCAAAATCTGGGTATTATGATTTGGCCAAATGCATTTCTGTCTGGCAAAAAGCTCAAAATCACAGCAGGGTATCAGAAGGGACTTTTTGCAATGAACAAGCCAAGAACAACACAAACCACCAATCAACTCCTGGAGGGTTTTGTTCAATGGACACAGTTTGTATCTACCTCTTTTTGAGAAGGGATAAATACTTTCTAAATCAAGGAGTAGGAAGCCAAAAGGATGGGAAGTTACTTGAGCTGAGGAAGGAAAAGGCAGAATATTCAGCTTGCTAATTTAATTTGCAGTTTTCTTTGCAATTGACAGCAGCTAGCCGTGATGAACTCCGACCTCGATAGCCCAGGTTAGCCCATTCTCATCAGATCTGGGAAGTTAAGCAGGGTTGGCCTTCATTAGTAATTGGATAGGAGAGGCTTGGAATTTGTCACTCTATGACCTCAAGCCGATTCATTTTTTCCTTTAACTCACTGCAATTCACAGCTAGACAAGTTCCACTATTTTTGTTCCCAAATTGCTAGCACCCTCTCCTGGCCACAAGTATGTAAAATACAAGGCACTTCAGGCTCAATTTATGTTGGGGTCATTTCCCACATTATTTTTAAGCAACAGTCAAATAATTTGAGAAAAATGACAGATTTTATAATATGAGCATCTGATAAAAAAAAGCATAAGCAGGAGCAAGGGCTCCAAATGGTTGTTTCCAAAAACCACAGATAAAAAGCCCCCCTTGCAAAAGCAACTGGATTGCCACTTGAAACAAAACCACATTTTTACGAACTGCTGAAACCCATTAGGCACTGTACAAATTGTTTTTTAAAGGGTCCCTTGCTAGAGGGTTTTATGCCGGTGTGATTCGATTTTAGATCATTCTGTGTTATTTTATTGCTGTTTTAATGATGTTTTTAATTCTCCTTATATGAAGTGGAGCTACTCATTAAAGCATATGCCACAACAAATGTGCTGGTGCTTAAAATATCACAAGACTTTGTTGCTTATCTTGCCAAATAACTTTGTGCATCCTAGTGCAGCAGCAGCATACAAAGAAAGATTAATAAGAGTTCTTTATGAGACAAAAATACAAAGGGGCCTTTTGCATCTTCAGAGACTTCGGCACAGGCAGCTTCAGACATTAGCGTTCTCCTAACCGTGGAAGCATAAATACATGTAAGAAAATTGCCTTCACCTATGATTATTTGCTATCTGGCCAAAAGCTACTGAAGGCAAATGTATTTGCATGCAAGGAAACAACACTGCCTTCACTCCACAATAAGGGTAGCTAACTAGAAATACTGGGGGTCATGGAATGAGGAGGAGGTGGGCAAACAGAGCTTCACATTATGGTGATAAAATACCTTAGTGGAGCCACGCAGCCAGATGAGTTCCTTTCACAGCCCAGCAGGGAAAACAGCAGCCACTGATATGCTAACGCCTTGCTATTAGGCAAGCGACTCTGCTGGAGTTTTGGGTTCCGGAACTTCAAGCCTACATGAACACTGAAAAGAAGCTGTCTTTGTATGTCTGCGGCGTGTGTGTGTGAAGGTATGTGAACATCTGTATTATAGGAAGATGTGCGTGTAATGTGATCCTGGGTGTATCACAGTGGGTGAATATGTGGAATGACCAGCAGCCATACCATTCCCTCACCTTCCTGTCACCTCCAGCCTGGGTGGGTGGGGGCAAGTGTACCAAAACTGCCCCAATTAGCTCTGCAGCCTTTCCCTCATGCCTTTTATTTCCTCAGCCTGTATCATAGTTCTGTACTGTATTCTAGAGTTGCACCTCTGTAGTAATAAAGTTGTCTTTGTTAAGAAGCATTGCCTCAATTCCTACCAAATGTCCATGACTGCTCACCAATGCTACTGTACTACAGTGTACCCATGGGAAGTGGCTAGAGTACAAGGGGAGGTGCCCAGGATGAGAGGGGGAATATCCAGGAGTGGTGGCAAGCTATGGAAGAGTGACCGTAGAGCCTTGCAAGGGGGTTGGAGGGAATTCGTTAACAGCTTCCTACCCCAGTCTCCCAGCCACGGCTGTGTGCCAGTGCGATAATCTCACTGGGCAGCTGGGAAGGAAATGTTACATCAAGTCTTTACTCTAGCAGCCCACTAGCATTAGCACATTTGGTCCCCTGGTGCTACTACTCAAAAGACACACAATTACTTTGCTGATTAGCAGGTAATTACTTATTGATGTGTCATCACCTTCTGGAAGAGTCAGGTTGCTGGCAGGCTTTGGAGTTCACACCTCTCAAGGGAAGGATCTTTGCAGAAAACAAACTATTTACCCTTGAGGAAATACTGGTGACCTCAAGGTAGGCTGCTTGAGACCAGGCTGTAATTTACTACACGTAACAGCTGATCTTCCAGAGTGGATGAATGGAAGTATTGAGCAGAGACACAAGTGGAAGAGGGGTTAAGATTTTCTTGGCACATGCAACCACCCACTCTTCCCTCCCTCACCCACGGTGCAACAGAGCCGCCTGTTACAAACATATTTTATTTTAAGTTTTAATGCAACTAAAAAGCTTTTAATCTTCTAGCAAAACATCAAGGTGACTCTTTCATGGGGAAGATGAAACAAACAAACAAAGCAACCAAGTCCTGTCTCACCGGCTTCTATTGACCTCCATGCCAGGAAGAGTTTCTGCACAGAGGGGGGAAAAGTGATGCAAGTTCCTCTTCACTCTGCAAGACTTCATCACAGGAGGTTGGGGTGGGAAGCAAGTAACGCGAGGACACCCAGCACTTTGGTGCCTATTGTGACTTTAGAGTCACAGCAGAAGCCAGAGTCTTACTTGATGCGGAAAAGGACCTTGCGCTGCATGCGGTGCTGGATCTCACCACGACGCATCATGAGCTGCAGCACCTTGTAGACGGCATGTTCAGGGTATTTCTGGGAGTGAAACAAGAGGGCAGGAAAGATGCAGTGAAATCTATTACATGAAAATGCGACAGCTGCACAATTAAGGCAAGGATGGCAGAACCGCTAGCTAGCCAACTGCTGGGTCAAGTGAACAGTGTAGAGTGCAAAGGTTTGTCTACACACACTACAGAATAGCTTGGCCTCCAATGCAACACATGATCCTGGAGAACCAAGAGGTGTATTTAAAGCTGCAAAAAACAGCTACTGGGGAGAGCAGGGAGTCTAAATCGCCACCCTACCCTGCTAACACTCCCCTAACTGGAAATTCCAACTCACTGGATGCTTTAAGCCCTCAGCAGGGAAACAGAGAGGTGTTTATATTGAACAAGTGCTTTGCACCTGAGATGTAACCAGGATGGGACAGGCGCGTGGGGAAGAACAGGAGGAAGGGCAGTTTCATGTTCCAGCACCATTGTGAATTGCACATACAAAACGTATATATAAAGGAGTACTATCTTTCCCCATACCAGTGTGCAGCCTCCACGTGCTGCAGGATCTTTACAGGGGGGTCACAGAGCACCTATCTTCCAAGCCCTGCACACGCACATGGGCAGCTCATTGGGCTATTCTGAGAAAACGGACGAACATCCCCCGCCCTCCAGTCCAGCTCTAGTGGATTGAGCTTGACGGCATATGGGAGATGTGCTGAGAGCTGATACTCCTTGAGCTACCTATAGATGCTTGACTCATCCATTGCAATTTGGCTTAAATGATCATATGTGGATGAAATCATTAGGTTACACTGACCTCCAACAGTGAACAAACTGAAATGGGATTTAAACAGGCAGATTATCTCAAAGTGTGCTCACAATTGTTGGGGAAAACAGAAACTCTGAGTAATTCTCATTGCAGAAAAAACTGTTGAAACAAAGTCACTAGAAAAATTCCTTTTTAAAAAGTGGAAGAAAAAAAATCATTTATAATTTCTCTGTTACCTGTTCCTCTTGAGCAAATGGACCAAAACTTAGCTGATCACTTCAAGCTGTTCCATCAGTGAATGGTCTGGACAAGCTCTACTCATTGAAACAAAATGCCTATGTCTATGGTGACACTTCAGGGCCCCAGGAAACCTCCCGTTTCTGCAGACTGGCTGGGATTGCAGGGCCACGTGGAATGCGCAGCACCTCACAGACTGCTACAAATGTCCAGTGGGCTGCATCCGGCTTGCTAAGTCATGAGTTTTGCAAGAGCTGCTCCAGGCTTACTCTTACCCCTCCCATTAACTTACTTGTTTAACAAAATCCTGGATGATGCTGTGTTCAGACACTTGGGAGCCAATGGCAAAGCGTCGCTTCAGCTGTTTCTCAATGCGGGACAGCATCTCCTGGTCTTCTTGGGTAGTGAAGCCTTCCACTCCTAGAAAGGAGGATGCTGCACTTTAGAGAGACACATTTCCTTTCTGGGTTCCGCTGGACCTTCCAGTGCATTCTGTGCTCACCCAAACATTTATGACTTTCACTGAAACATGCAAAGGCAGGCAAATGGCACAAAGGGGATGGCTGCAACTTCTCTGAATGTGGAAACACCAGGTCATTTACCCTGCAAAGGTTGTCCCACTGCTAATGTAATAGCCCATCATTGTGACAAGCTACCTTGATACATTTTCTTAAGCAGATGGCCTCCCCCTTCTGGTTTGCCCCTTGTGGTTTTAGACACCAGGGCAAAACATTTTTTTGACCATAGTTGACCTTTTAAAATTGTTTTTACAGTCTGCTTTTAGAATGAAGAGTCTTTTTATAATGATTTTAGGCAGCTAGATGTTTTTAAGCTGCTTTTATGATATGGCTGGGTCTTTTTTTTTTAAAGGCTGGGAATTTCATAATGCTTTTTATATGTTAAGATGTTATGTGTTATTGTGTAATCTGCCTTGAACAGGTTCTCTGGAGAGGCAACATAGAAATTCTTCAAATAAATCAAGCAAGCAAGCTAGAAGTTTCAGAAAAATCCAGCTAGGCCGCTCCTGGGTGAAAACAAACTACCCTAATACAAGAATCAGCCTCATGGTCTGTCCAAATGAGAGTCCGTTTGGTGTAGTGCAGGGGTGGGCAATTGTTTTGGCTCAGGGGCCACTTTGTGGGAGCAGAGGTTAGCGGAGGGCCGCACCTTTTAAAATGATCGCATTCGTTAGTTAACTTTGCATTTCAGAAAAGGTATAAATTGTATCATAAAAATCAATAAATATAAATTAAATAAAATAGTGGTAGTTTTAGTCAATTTATTTATTGTGCTAATTTCATATCATCTATAGCTGCAAGCACATTTAATTTTAGAACCAGTTTAATGAGACAAATGTACCCTATCACACTTTTCTACTGTCTTGGCGGGCCACAAAAAACTCTGTAGTGGGCCACATGTGGCCCGCGGGCCGCAATTTGCCCACCCCTGGTGTAGTGGTTAAGAGCAGCGGGACTCTAATCTGGAGAGCCGGGTTTGATTCCCCACTCCTCCGCTTGAAGCCAGCTGGGTGACCTTGGGCGAGTCACAGCTTCTATCTCTCAGCCCTACCCACCTCACAGGGTGATTGTTGTGGAGATAATAATAACATGCTTTGTAAACTGCTCTGAGTGGACATTAAGTTGTCCTGAAGGGCAGTAAATCAAATGTTATTAAAATTATGTTAATATTTTCTATACTCTGATTTGCAGCAGCTCTACAGGGTCTCCTGATGGAAAAAGACCCTCTCCAACACTTGCCATGTGACAGCAAGCGATGGCTGGACAGCCTGCAGTGGTTAGAATATCAAGGCAAGAACTGGGGAAATCTGGCTTCAATTCTCCACTCGGCCACAAAGTTTGCTGGATGAACTTGGGCCAGCGATCTCCAGGCCTAGTCTACCTTTGGCTAGACAAAATGGAGAAGGGGAGAACCAAAAAAATATGCCTAGAGCTCCTTAATAAAACAACAGGGTAAAAATGAGAATGAGATCCTTAAAATGGAGACACCAAGGACTGAATATGGGACCTGCTGCATGCAAATCATATGACTGACCAATGAGCCACAACCTCTCAGAAAAGGGAAGCTGACAAGGACAAGATCTCTCTCTCATCACTTGTTTTCTCTAACTGAGCCAGTCTTTGCTCAGTACTTGGCATTTGTATCATACTTGTTCAGGGCACTGCATTTACACAATCTTATATCGTCTGTACCGCAGAGCCCTATATGGGAAACTAGAAGGGCTTTTTTCTGGGAAAAGAGGTGGTGGAACTCAGTGGGTTGCCATCTGAGAAAATGGTCACATGGCTGGTGGCCCCGCCCCCTGATCTCCAGACAGAGGGGAGTTGAGATTGCCCTCCGCGCCGCTCAGCAGCATGGAGGTCAATCTAAACTCCCCTCTGTCTGGAGATCAGGGGGCGGGGCCACCAGCCATGTGACCATTTTCAAGAGGTTCCGGAACTCCATTCCCCTGCGTTCCCCCTGAAAAAAAGCCCTGGAAACTAGTAGTATCATTACATTATATTGCAGGTGGGAGTGCAGTGGCTTGCCTGAGGCCGCAAAACTTGCTCACATAAGAGGCAAGATTTGAAGTGCAGAAAAAAATCACTACGCCTAGTTTACTAAGGTCGAAGTCAGTTTAGGATTCATGCCACAAAAAGAGAAACCACCACTGTCATTCAACAAGAACCACTGAAAATCTGAGAAAAGCATGCAACTCCTTCCTTGGAGAGCAGCATGTTTATCCATTCAGTATTACTAATGTTGGTTCAAAGAGGACACTGTTTGTTCTTCAGCTGCCTCACCTGAAAGGTTGCCTGACATGGCAGCATCCAGAGTTGACACCTGGAAGAGCCGCAAGGCCTCCTCAACGTCTGCCTCTGTAGCAAAAGGCTGAAGCTTCATCTTGCTGAGGGCCTCTGCAATCCGCACAATGGCCTCCAGCTGCCTGCGTGACAAATCAAGGAACCCTTATTTAACAAAACAAATCAGCAGATGGAAGAGTAGACTGGCAGCAGGGTATGCTAAAGCCACCCCTAGGCAGACCCTGCCTGTTTCCAGGAGTGAGTCAGCTGGACAGGACAGTGCTTAAGTGGCCTGGGACCTAAGCCGCCACCTTGGGGATTCTTATTTGGGTGTAAAGCTGGTATAGAAATGTTGCAAATGAATAAGCCAGAAGACCCATTTCCAGCCCCAATGCAAATAACTCTGTAGAGCTGAACTGTGCTAGTATTTGGGAGGCCTAGGGAGACACTGGTTCAAATCCCCACCCAGCTATGGGACTTGCTGGGTGTGACCTTGAGCAGTAGCTCATCATCACAAGAACCCTGCAAGATAAAGTGAAGGCTGAGAGCTCCTTGGAGGGATGGTGGGATAAAACAGTATGAGAGAGAAAAGACCCTTGTGCAAGTGCTTCAGAAACCAAGAGTATTGGGGAAATTGCTGGAGCCCAAGAGGGCAAACAGCACACACATGAGCTCCAGGAATACTTTAGTAATACTGACATGCAAAATCAAAAAGAGTCCAGTAGCACCTTTAAGACTAACCAATTTTATTGTAGCATAAGCTTTCGAGAATCATGTTCTCTTCGTCAGATGCATGGAGGGCAGAAGGAAACTGGTCAAATATAGAGGAGAGGGGGGAGGAGGAGAGGGGGGATGTAAACAACTCCTTTGATATGGAGATGCAGACAGCTCATTTTGGTGTGGGGATCAGTTTGCTTGTGTAAAGGTTCAAAGGAGTTTGCTGTGTTAGTCTGTAGTAGCAGAATCAAAAAGAGTTCAGCAGCAGACATGCAAGAGAGCCATTGCACATGAACACAAATATCCAAATGGACTTGACAGAGTCCCACTAGGGAGTCATAACCTGGCACAAAGTCACCACAGTCCAAGGCATGCCCAAGGTTTCAAGAAATAGGGGAGGAAGCAAAACAGAGCTCAAGCTGAACACCCCAGGAAAGAGCAAACATCAGACAGAGGGAAGGACAGGATAGCAACTGGGCAATCTGGAGGGGGGGAGACTGACTATCTTGCAAGGAAACCGGCTGGTGTAACAGCAGCCACCCTGGCTGGAACACAGGATCAGACGTCATGGCTTTACCTGCTTTAGGCCTGACCCAACGAAGAGGCGTCATCAAGCCACATGAGCCAAGAAAGTGGTTTTACCAGAGTGATTCTTGGCAGAGAGCAAGAGCTAGCACAAAAACTGAGCCGGGTGATTTCTGTTCAGACACAGGGAAACTGAGGTCTAGGGTCTCAGTGAGGTGGCAACCTCAATTGTATACACAGCTAACTTGAGTTTAAGCCCACTGAAATCAGTGGTCTGAAAGTAACTTTGCACAGAACTGCACAGGAAGTGTGAGGGAGAAGGGTTCTTACCCAGTGTGTTCCCACCCCCACCCCCCAGCCATAAAGAGATGCTAGATTTCAGAGTGCAGTGAGATTTCTCACTCAGAGAAGCAAGCGAAGGAGTGAGTCTCTCCTCGCAATCTGAAATGTTATAGTGCAGACACAGGTTTGCATACACACAGCCTCACAAAGCAAAGTCTCCTTCCCTTGCCTAGAGCACAGTGCAACGGAGCACCTCTCTACTTGCTGAGCCAGGTCAGATGCAATTAGGCATGCAAGTGCCATTCGTGGGACTTCTAACATCCCACTGGATCTGAGCTCCCAGTGCCTCCACAACTGCCCTGAATCAAAGCAACTTGCTCAACCTGCAAGCAGGCTGCGACTCACTCAGAGGAGTCTCTTATACTCCAGGGTTACCTGACAACCCTTCTATAGCATCCCCCTTGTTCAGGGCTTAAGACCACAAACTGCCCCTTCACCTGACAGTAATGGGAATGTTGGACCGACGGTCACTTTCCCTTTCGTGCTGGCGGGCACCGCTACGCATCAAGATGTAGCGGTTCTTCAGCTTCTCTGCAGCCTCAGCGGAAAGACGGGGACCGCATTTCCTAGAGAAGGCAATGGAGAGCTCAGTAAGTCAGGCTCTAGCTTAGGAGCCAGAGATTCCTCCACCCCACCTAATATCACAAATATGGAAGAGCTGCAGGATCCTTGTGAACCATAGACTGGAAAAACTTCATGCTCTGAGCCAGAGTTTCAGTGGCATCTCTGACAACGATGCCATCACAAAATCCAACATCATGTTACTCAGTATGGCTAAACGGCAAACCCATATTTCACCATCTACCATCATAGAATTTAAAAAACTTTTGTGCTGTGCTTTGTTGGTTAGGATTGTGAAAAACAATACTCGGAAGTGAGAACAGTGGAGACATTTGGTGAAAAAAGGGGAGAAAGCAGCCATGGCGGCAGTGTAAAAATGTATTCCATGGTTGTTGTGGATTTTCCGGGCTGTATAGCCGTGGTCTTGGCATTGTAGTTCCTGACGTTTCGCCAGCAGCTGTGACTGGCATCTTCAGAGGTGTAGCACCAAAAGACAGATCTCTCAGTGTCACAGTGTGGAAAAGAAGTTGGCAGGTAATTTATATCTACTCAGGAAGGTGGGGTTGGGCTGAGTCATCCTGTAAGAGTTTCCCCGGGTGTGGAATGCTAATGGAGGGAGGCTTCACTGTATCCTGAGGAGGTTCTTTTGCATATGGATTGGTGCTTGATATGCTAATCTTCTCTGCAGGGCTATTGTCAGGTATAGAGTATTTTGTTAGCCTGATGTTTTTCAGGACTGGAAACCATGCTCTATTCATTCTTAAGATCTTTTCTTTCCTGCTGAAATTGTGCTTATGCTTATGAATTTCAATGGCTTCCCTGTGCAATCTGATGAAATTACCTGCCAACTTCTTTTCCACACTGTGAGATCTCTGTCTTTTGGTGCTACACCTCTGAAGATGCCAGTCACAGCTGCTGGCGAAATGTCAGGAACTACAATGCCAAGACCATAGCTATACAGCCCGGAAAATCCACAACAACCATTGTTCTCCGGCTGTGAAAGCCTTCGACAATACATATTCCATGGTTCTTCCACTTGGTTCACAGCTGCAGAATGCAGACTCTAAAGTTCTGTCTAACAGGAGTCCACTTCATGAACTTGACCAAGTGAGTTACAGCTCGTAAAAATTTACAAAACAGTATCATTGTTAATTTTTAAGGTGCCACACTAACACACAGTAAAAAAGGGAGAGAAGCATTCACAATGACAATCTATTAATCACATAACAGGTGATTTGAAGAGGCCTAGCCGAAAGAGTTCAGCTCCTGAAAGAACCACCAAAGGTCTGAGATAGTTCAACCATTTATTGTTTTGTCTTTTTAAATGTAAATAGCCTTGAGTGTTGTGACCTAACAATAGTGTATAAATGATTTAAACCAGCAAGCTTTCAATAAAATCAGTCATAATTCTTAATTGTAGATATAATCAGCTAACAAAGCCTCTCAGAGAGTTAAGTTACTTCTATTAAGTCAACAAAAATGTACAATTTACAGACTGCTGTTGCTGTTCTGAGGCAGGCAAAAAAGCAAAGAAGAACAGACACTTGGAGATGTGAAACTTGTAAATTTCCACCTTCCCGATGAGATCCAGGCTCTTCCAGTTAGTGAGTCAAGGACCTTGGATATCATTTAGCTAAGTGCCTTGGATGTCATGTCCAAGTGATCCTCCAAACAATTGCAAACACCCAAAGCTCTACCAATCTCATGCTACACTGGTGTTTCCATCAGCTGTGAAATGCGATCTGTCTCCTAAAAGCGTAGCCTTATTAGCATTAACAAGAAGAAAGAGATCCGTTTTCACAGCAGATAGAAATGCCAGTGTTTCACTTGATCAGTTCCTTGCTATCTGTTACCAGCATGAATACTAACCCCCCTGCAATTTGTTTCTTGAAGGAACTCTGCAACTGAATTCTCTTCCACACAAGCGTCATTGCAACTCTCCACCGACCAGTTATTAGGAAGCCCTAAACTAAACATGGCACTCAGTTGTGTTCATCTTTCCTTTGATTTCTTTCATTTTAAACCAAAATGGGCCACAGAAAATTGGGAGCTTTTTAGCAGAGGAACTGAGGTGGAAGGGGGAATGCCTTCCCTCAGCCATTTTTCTATCCCATTCCCAAGCTCTTCCCTTGTACAGAGATTTTTTTATCTGCAGGAAGGAGAAACATCAGGAATCTCTTTCTCTGCATGTGAAAAAGCAGCTTGGAGAGGGGGGATTTTTGAATGGAGAGTGGCCAGAAAGAAGAGGCTCAGCAGCAGAGCATCTGCTTGGCATGCAGAAGGTGCTGGTTCAATCCCTGGTGCCTTCTGTTAAAAAAGAGAGCGTGAACAAGTAGTATGGGGTGTGAAAGACCTCTGCCTGAGACTCTGGAGAGCTGCCACCAGTAAAAGTAGGCAATATGCCATTTGGCAAGACCAGTGGCCCGATTCAGTATAAGGCAGCGTCATGGGTTTGTGTTAAAGAGGTGCACCAACCCTTTCTGTGCTCAGCCACCTGGGGCTACTTTTGGTTGAAACTGAAAGCAGTTAGCAGAAAGGTAAATGCAGCTACATATTGCACCAGGGTTGGTCCTCAGTTTACATAGTAGCGTGTCCTGAATTCTCTGATCCTTTCCCGCATAACCATCATCACAATCTTCCAACAGACTGTCACGGATACAGCTAGAACTATAGGGGAACAACTACTGGATATGATCGAGAAAGTTGTTCAGGGCACCTATATACAGAGAAACAGGGCTAGCCCGGCCCCATAACTAGAGAGGCCACAAAGAGAATCTAGAGGCCTAGAATAAAAGGGGATCTAGAGACCTAGAATAAAACGACCTTGGAGAGGAGCATAAAATAATAAAGCTACACAGTTGTATTTCCATGTGTAGATTAGAAGAGCCATCTAACTCATACTAATGCATACAATGTACTAAGGCCCAGTTGCAGGGAGTATCTGAGAATGGCAGGAATGCCTAAGTTCATAGAGGCTGGCAATATTATTCAAGGACAGTTACGTTGGTGGAGGGCCAAAAGATATATGAGAAATTTGTAATCACTAATTTTACATAGACCCTGTTAACACAAAAAGTAGCAAGAATGAACTAGCTATTGTTATACGCTTCAAGAAGTTGTTTCAAATATGGATAATCTTGTTTGGCGTATGAAATCATAAGATAATAGGTTAGCCAAGAATGTAAGTTTTTGAAGTGGCTATTGTTAAGAAAAGCTTCTGAAACCCTATAAATATGACAAGCTAAACTGACAGAGAGCTTCTCCTTAGAGGAGGCTCCTTGCCTGTGACCTTCTTATATTTGATTAAGATACTTTTTGGGCTCATGTAATCGGTCTTTGTATTTGTCATAATGGATGGTATGATTTTCAGTTGATTGGGCTGTTATTAAGAATACTAAGCAGGCATGTTGTAATAATAAAAAGAATAAAAAGCAAACAGAGATTCCATAATTGTATTACCGGTATACTGTACTCAGTAACAAACCAAAAACATGATCTGTGGTGTACCTCTGGCCAGGAGTTAAATGATTTGATATAGGAAATCTAAGTAGATGCTCAAGGCTTCTTAACTGCTTGCTTATATCTGACTCAAGTCTGACCAGAATCATCCAGAACAAGACTCACGCTCGGCAGTAGGCAATCAGCTTCTTCAGCTTGTTCAGTTCAATCTCTCCCTCAACAGCTTGGGTCTGCGTCAGGGCGTTCACGTGCAGGGACATCACATGCTTAGCCAGGGTCTGGGATGTCACAAAGCAAGAGGATTTAGAGCAAAAAAATAATATATATATATTATATACACACAGCAAACCCACTTCCTCTTTTAGCTTGCAAGAGATCTGTGGCTCTCAATACTACTTTTAAAAACTCACATAAGTCTCCTCCTTGGGCCTAATCTCTACTACTATTTAAAGATTATGCAGTGATTTTTGTCTGCAAGGTGCTTTTCAGTTTCAAAAATCATCATGGGCAGAAGGGCCTGTGAAATCCTCGGCCCATTAAGGCTGAGACTTGTGCTAGGACACTCAAAAGACTCCAAGACAATGATGGGAGTTGAGTCCTTGACCACCCAGATCCAAGCTCAACTCTCTAACCCAGTGGATTATACAGATTATTGGTTCTGAATCTTTCACTGTATGGAACTCCAAGGAAACAACACTGCCTGTGAGGCCAGATAAGTCAAAACACACACACTGTTATGCTATTTCTTCAACTTGAATGTTTATTGAATGTATTTTTATTTTATTTATTGTGTATTTTATTTCAATTTAATAAAAATCTTAAAAATTAAAACACACACACACACACTGTTAGTTAAGGACCAGTGCAGTAGATGCCATTCTAATTCTTCCTTGAGCCTTGGTGAACAGATAAAATAGAACCACGCTGAAGATGAACAAAACTATTACTCACTCCGCCAGAGCAGGGAAAGATCTTTCCGTTGCCATTAAAGTAAGGCATCTTGCCATGCAGGAGATGCTAGCATCTTGATCCTCCCACCACCACAACTGAGTTGCACAGCCCCACCACCTACCATGTCTCTCTCCTCATTGTGCTCATCCTTGACAATGAAGATCATGTCAAAGCGGGACAGGATTGTGGGCATGAAGTCTATGTTCTCCTCGCCTTTCGTTTCATCCCAGCGCCCGAAGACAGAGTTGGCAGCTGCCAACACGGAGCAGCGTGAGTTGAGGGTGGTTGTGATGCCAGCCTGCATGGGCACCAGGGGGAGAAGATGGGCATTTAATGTGTTATGGTACAGCAGCACTAGTCACCTGACATGCAAAGCCTTCTCCTCTGAACTCTTGTTTTATGGAGACTGGGCCAGCAGTGCAAAACCCCATGATGATTAAAACCACTTTTGGAAACCTACTATGTCTACCTACATCAGGGGTTCCCAACATAGTGGCCACGAGCGCCATGGCACCCTCCAGCACCTTTCCTGGCACCCACCAAGTGTGCTCATCCTTGTGGGTGGGGCCAGGTGGGGCTTTTGCCCAGCAGAGGAATGTGATTGGCTGTGCAGATTAAAAAACATGGTTTGAGTAGCAGCTGCCACCACAGCACAAGTTTCTTCACTGCATGAATGAAGGTTAGCTGTGTGTATGCAAGAAAATATTTTTAAACAATGTTATTTTAAAAGCCATCCTGTTAAACAGCCTCTGCAAGAAAAGTTGAAGAGTTACTATTAAAATTATTCATGGCCTCACTCCCTGAATTTTGGGCTTGGTTCTGCCTCCTGCAGCAGCCTTGTTGTGACTGCGCCCGCTATCCTGGGTCAGACTTCTATAGGTGCCTGCAGACTCAAAAAGGTTTGGGACCCCTGCTCTACATGCATAGCAGAGCCACTTAAGTTGGAGGAAGGCTCCTTAGACTGGAAATTCCTCATGTCTAACTAAGGTAGGGCACATGGCAGCAACTCCATCTTTACATCAGTACTGAAAGCCAGCACACCTGAAGTTATTGACCCAAGCCAGTAGCCAGCGAGTGTATTCTACACATACTGAAGATGCTCAACACAGGGAAGACTCAAGAGGCTCTGAGCTCACCTTGGCAATGGAGATGGTCTGCTGCTCCATAGCTTCATGGATAGCTACTCTATCGTCTTCTCGCATCTTTTAAAAGAAGAAGAAAAAACAAATCCAACTATCAGAGAGCCAGGTTCCAGGTGGGAGAAAGGGGAATGAAAGTAGAGAATACCAAACAATAGTTTGTTGTTGCTTGTTCCCTTCGACATGGGTGCCGGATGCTGAACCCTCTATTAACCCGCCCCCCAACTCTATAGTGCTCAATGGCAGACACACACCTCCACACACACAAATCATTACCCCACAGCTAGAACTTGTGACATTAGCACTCCACAGAAGAAAGCTTCACACAGTTTCAACACAACACAGCACCGAGCTGACTCTGAAGCTCTTTACTATTAACTATGAAGAAGACCGTTCTAGGTGGGAGCGGCCAAATGGACCCAGGCCAGCTGAGGGAGGAAGCCTCGCCATCTCACTGCCTACTCTCCATATGACCAGATGGAAGCAGTCTGGGGGGAAGGAGCCAAATAAGCCGTCATCCCCCACCACAAGCTGCGCTATACTTACCAACATGTTTAAAATTATAGCAGTCAAGGTGCATTCAAAACAGAATGTAGCTAACCTTGATAACTTGGTTTTCACCACAGGGGTACCTTATGCTCACTATTTTCTCTAACCTCTTCATGAAGTTGCCTTGCAATGAATTAGATCATTGGCCTATCCAAGTCACTGTTGATTGGCAGAGGCTCTACAGGTTCTTGGGAAGAGGTCTTTCACTTCACCCACAACCAGATCCTTTTAGCTTCCAAGAACTGAACCTGAAACCGCCTTCATGCAAAGCAGGCACTCCACCGCTGAACCACAGCCTCTCTTCTAATGCAGCCCACAAAGTCAATCATTGCCTGTGCAAGCACTTTCCGTGTAACTGATGAATCCATCTCGTGAATTCATACCGACACTCTTCTGTTTCTTTACACCTAACATTAATACACTGCTCTGCCCTTCTCCTACCAAGATAATTTTTTGTCACTGTTAGTCTAGTGGGGAGGACTGCCTCCACCTCTGCTCCTTGGCAACATTACAGCACGGGCCGTCTGCTCCAATCCAGGCCATCAGTACCTTATCAAACTCATCAATGCAAACCACGCCACCGTCGGCCAAGACCATAGCACCTCCTTCCATGAAGAAGCTGCGTGAAGATGGGTCTCTGATCACTGATGCTGTCAGACCGGCTGCACTGCTGCCTTTCCCAGAGGTGTACACCTGAGAGAGGGAAATGGGACAGCAGGTCACACATTGCAGACAAGGCAAAGAAAGCATTGCGACAGAGCTACTCACACCTGACTTGTTTGACAGCCACAAAAGATCTCTGAAGCTCTGCACTGCATGCCTTTGTAAATGACTGAATTTGCACACAGCACAACATAAAGAGGGGAGGAAAGGAACATTCAGTTTTCCTCATAGTAAGTTATCCCGTATCATAGGCAAAGACCAGTAAGTACAAGAGAAGGTGGTAGGTGACCAGATGCATGAATGAAGATCTTGGCTGTTGGGAAGTAGGAGAACAAAGGATGGATGCCAAAAAGCAAGTAACTGGCTGAACTGGACTTACAAATGGTCCAACGCAAGTTTAGATGACGACTTGATAGGTTTCTATTCTATTTGCAGAGTTGCCTAGGACTCAGCAGATTGTAACCTGTGCACATTCTGAGCCACTGATAAGGCCAGCTTAACATTTGCAGATCCACCCGAGAAGTCAACTTCAGTCATGAGAGAAGGCCCCAGTTTGCAGGAAGCAAGCTAGCAGATTTAACATTTGTCACTTGGCAAAGGAAGGGTTAATCCAGAGATACTGAATTCTTTTTGAAAAGGTATTGGGAGGGCAAATATTAACTTTAAGGGGAACGATATTGCTGGCATTTAGGTAGTAAAAAGAATCCAGTAAACTGGAGAAGGATCATGGATTTCAAATGCAAACCCCCTTACTTCATTTGCTCTGTATTTGTCCTTATTGCACAGTGGAATCCCCATAGAATTAGACTCTATCTGAAAATAACCAGCAGGTTCCTTTTGCTTTCAGCAAGGAGGACTCTTGCTACAGTGCAAGTGCAGCAACAGAAACTCCCAGCCCACCAGACTCCTGGAGAAAAACTACTACACCTGAGATGCCATCATGTGAGTTACAAAAGTCATTTTGTCTGTGCAGATAAAATGTGCTTGCCCCAATTCACCTTCCAGCTTAATTCCAAACTCAAAGCACCATCTACAGTGACAGCAATATGTACATTTTAGCATCATGTACCAAGATGCTTGAAAGTCACAAAGTGTCATGAAAATTACTTTAACTCCCTTCACTTATAAAAATCAAACTCTGCTCGTGTAAAATGGGTGTTGAAATTTATTACTTAGCCCAAGTGAGCAGCTAATTGTTTCTGATAGCCAGAGAAGGTATAGTGAATTGGTAGTTCCATTTTCTTTCAGACTACACACTACCACAGATAAGTGTGGGCAGGCGTGCCAGTAATTTTGGGAAACTTAATTGCAAGGCAGACATAGGACACTTAACAAGGTCTGGCAAGATCCAAGTCATCATCTACTCATCACTCTTGACCCCCCTTTTCCCTTCTGCTTAGGCGGTACTGGCAAGTGCGAATGGCAGTTTCCCCCGGATGCCGATGCCCGGGCAGGGTTCTAATCATGCTATCATCCCGGGAAGTCCATTTCCTAAAGACCACAAAGGATACAAGATGATTTGCCAAGCACTAATAAGGACCCCTTTATTAACAAGGAAAGCCAATGGCTTTCATGCCTTGGTCCAGAGCTTCTCAGAGAGGGTTGGAGTCACAGGCCTGTCTCCTACCAAGCTGCTGAGCAAGCTTTGGGGCTTCCTACAGATTAAGGGGCCTTCCTTCAATTTAAACAGCTTAGACAGGAAAAGGATACCTTAGTCTTGAGGAAGGCTAGGTGGAGTGAGAGGATGTTGCCCTAGAAGGCTGCAAATATGAGCTGCCTTGTTTCTGTTAAAATGCTGTACTTTCATGATTGCGACCAATGTTATTGTTTTAACTGTTTTTTGTATCTATGTAATGATGTAAATCTGCTCTGAGCCCACTTGCAGGGAGAACAGACTATAAATTAAATAAATAAATAGGAGGACTCTGAGCCTGAGGCAAGGCAGGAATTCTTGCGAAGGACAAGAAATGTAACAAAAGGGACTGGGGTGCTTTCCATGCAGTACATTCTTATTAAAAAGCAACCCAAATATTTTTTTTTAAAAAAAACACTACACTTTTATTTTTAAAAAAACCTCCCAGGTGGTAGGATCCCCCCTGCCTTTGCAGACACTTACTCCAATGGGTGAACATCTTTCCACAAACTTCAAGAGTTGGGACTTAGCTGTGCCAGGGTCGCCCAGCATGAGCAGGTTAATGTCTCCTCGGCGGGTCAATCCATCAGGAAGCCTGCAAGAGCAAGCCGGAGAAAGGGAAGAATGGGGCACGTTCATTCAAAAAGCAACACCTCTCAAAAGGTCACTGAGATGTCTCAGCGAGAGAGAGAGCAGGATGCCCAGAGTGGCAGCCTGGAACTGTGAGTCCTGCTTCCTCCTCTAGGAACATTTCATTCACAAACACCACCAGGCAAGGCACTTTACTGTTCAGCAGTACATCCTTCAATGGGCAGTTTCCCCAAGGCAAAAAGATCCCAGTCACTAGGAAGCCCCATGTCAGCACTCTTTCCCCTTCTACCTCAGTGAGGAGGAGGCATGAGCAGGCAGCAGCATTTACAGTGCTATTGTACGCAGAGTTGGTCTGGTATAAACCCACAGAAATCAATGGGTTTAGACCAGAATAACGCTGCAAAGGATTATATCGCTAGCCAATTTAGGAGATTAATCTGAAGAGTATTATGATTAGGAAGCTTCCAATCTATCCGACAGCCAATTTTTTTCTTTAAACCCTGTGAACTATATAGTAACACATGTGCCTCTGATTCCATGAGTGGCAGGTGCCTTCTCTGGAGAGGCATTCTTCCATCTCAGCACAGGACAGAATGCCTCTTTCTGCAATCATATCTGCAATCACTTATGCATATGTCTTTAGAAAAAAAGATGCTGTTTTTTATTCAGAGCAATTTCCTTCATATGCAAATTTAATCCATTAAAAACAATAATACGAACACAATCAACATCTTTTAAAAATCACTGTCGAGACTGAACATGACTAGCAACCATTTCCCTCCAGTACACTCCTTGGTCATCATAAACAAAGTGAAGACAAAAGGGAATCTGACAGTGCAACCGGAAGCGAAGCTGCACCCTTGTAAGTTGGAGGAAATCCATGGGCTGAGAAGGATGCAACTCTGTGCAAGGACCGCACTGGAATAAGTCACCAAGACAGGCTGCTCTTGCAAGATGAGAGAAGGGGGGGCATTTCAGTTTCACGTCCTTCTGTTCACTCAGCACTCATTGTACCTTTTTCGGGAGCCTCCAAACAGCATGCATGCAATAGCTTTCTTGATATCACTGCTGCCATATATGGAAGGAGCAATGCTCTTAGAAATCATCTCATAAATGTTGGGCATGGAAGCAAGACTCCGAAATTCCTCTTCTTCCTGTGGAGTCACAGAGCCACTGGCGCTGCGGCCTATAGACGGAAGATTCCAAAAATGTGCATACTTAGGACTGATGGAATGAGCTCTGGTTTGCAAAAACACTTGCTAGAATACATATTGTTAGGCTTTAAGGCGCCACTGTATTGTTCTACTGCTACAGGCTAACATGGCTACCCATCTTGGATAATATATATTGTCAACTATTAGCCCTTTTACAACTGGTCCAAATATATGACCAAAAAATACCTTATTGGTATTTTGGGGGACACTTGGGTATCAGGAGTGGTATTTGGGATTCTAAGGAGCACTGGTATCCAGGTCATGCATATTGCTGGAAACATTGTGGAAAATCCGTAGCCAGTATTTTAAGCATCCCGGGCCTTGTTTTCTCCCCCCCCCCCTTTAACTGGTTTCTTGGGCAACTGAAGGGCAGCAAGAGTCTTGGCCGGCCAAGCTGTGCGTCTGGCTGATTCTTTCTCCCTCCCTCCACTGTGTGAGTGGGGCACATTTTTAGGGCTGTTTTCCCCTCCCAGTCTGGATTCCTGCGAGTAGGATGACTGGGGCACTTTGCTTAAGGAGCCTGCTGAATTGGACCCCTTGGTCCAATTTGCTTGAAACTTGGCTCTGTGTGTGTGTGTGTGTCAAACAGGCAGCACTAGCATCCCTGCAATTTTGGTGTCCTTTGGGTTGAAAAACAGCCACTCCAACCCCCAACCCCAGGTCCCCATAAGGAATAATGGAAGCTGAGTAAATTGGGAATCCCAGAAAAAACCCAAACGGTATTGGGAGACCCAGATACTATTAGATACCAGTATTTATGCCCTTCCTGAACTCCGAAAAATACTGCGTTTTTTCCATGTGCAAATCCCTACCTGTAATGCAATGAACGTGATTGCCCTTATTCACAATACCAAGGGTTTTTTAAAAATTAAATTACCCTTTCTATCATTTTAAAATATTCTGTGCCTTCTGTTATGTGCCAAAGGAGCTGTATCAACAAGTTAGCACGCTGGCTCAGAACAGGAGCTGAGAACTCTCTAGTCCAAGTTTCCCCCTCTTGGCCACAAACATGGGTCTTGGTTTAGTTTATCAGCTGATCAGTGGAAGCCCTCTGGCTCAACAGGGGCTTCCACAGATCAACTGATAAACTACTTCCGTTAAAGATAAGTACAAACAGTTGTATGGATGCCCACAATAAACAAATGTAATACATTTTAAGCCCCATGAAACAAACAACTGTGTAACCTGGAAAGCTGACTTGGGCTATCGGCATTATTATGGGAGATACATTCCTTTAAAAAGTAGGCAATAATTCTTCATCTTCCTATTTTCCAGGATGCTTCAACAAAACTTTATTCATAACATCCAGAGCCTCTTTCATTAAGCTTATCTGCATTTTTGCTTCTATGCAGGAGGAAATCTGGTGTTGCACTGGCAGTCCTGTAAGTGAACTATAAGCAAACGAGTCTTTTCATGACAACTTTTTCCAGTTTTTAAGTTGCTGAGAACCATGCAAGAGGGCTGTGAGATCAGACTAGAAGTCTATCATGCTGTCTTCCACAGTGGTCAGCCAGATGTTCCACAAAAACCAACAAGCGAGGGAGAAGGAATGGCTCAGTGGTAGAGCACATACTTTGTAGGCAGAATATCCCAGGTTCAAACAGCTGTTAGAAGACCCCGGGAAGAAAATTTTTGGTAAAGTCCTGACCTGCCTCTGTATGAAACAATGGAGAGCCAGTGCTAGCTAGGACAGTGATGTACTAGACAGACAGGTAGGTAGCTTTCTGCCCCAGCAGGGGATGGTAGTTAAGATGAATGAAAAGATGAATGCCACAGGACAATCACTGAAACAAGGGCCAAATCTTCCCAAGAATAGTTCTACCTGAGCCTTCGGTGTCTACTTGGATTCCCACCACACGGATGTAAGAGCTTCGGATGCCCACTCCGACATTGTCCCGGCCCTTGTTCTTTGTCAGGCCAGCCTTCTTGATGGAGTAGATGCCCATGATGGTGACCCTGTTCCCAGGGACAACCTTGTCACATAAATACCTAGAAGAGGAATTGTGTTAAAGTTAAGGAAAGCAAAAGAGAACGAATGAAATGGCAAGTTCCTTTGCATGTCATCCTGAACAACAGAGGGCTCTAAGGTGTAAGTTCTGCAGAAGTTCAAAAGCAGACAGAAAACAGGCATAGCTTCCAACACAAGCAGAAAAAAATGCAAGAGATGACTGCAACAGTCTGTACTGCTAGTGGGCAGGTCACCCTGTCAGCTAGCAGGGAATTAGACTTTCAGGTGGTCTTATGGGTCCTTCCCAATTCATGCAGCAGCTTTAGGCTGAAGTATGTTAGATGACCACCAATACTATTCCAAAACCATTAGGATAAACCGAGTTCCCTGAATTCCAGCTAGGTAGGTTCTTGCTTCTTTGCATGCTCCCAGTATCAAATGGCCCACTGGCTCACCGAATGAGTTACCCAGAAGCTGCAAAGAGCCACAAAAGATCAGTAAAGCAACTATTGGAAGAAGAATTGCCAAAGCACGAATGCTTTTTTTTACCCCAACTCAGTTTTCGGAGCCAGAAAAGAAACAATGCCTGTACCAATTCTAGGGGTCTTGACTAGCCTACCACTGACATACTCTTTAAAAACAGAAACGGAAAAAAAAAGTTAGGAAAGGGCACTTAGAGAAGCATTACCTGTCACAGTAGAGTTGCATGTGCCGGGGCATCTCCCCATGAGGGACATGATCTGGTGACTCCTGGAGTTTCAGTGTCTGGAAGTCTACACATTTGCATTTGTCTGGAACTATGAAATATGGATCCAAAGGGCACTTGCTCAGGGCAGATTGCTCCCTAAGGGAGGAAAGAAGAATGCAAGCGAGACAAGAGTGGGTAATACAGAAAAACACTGCCACCTGCGTCTAATACACCTTCTTAATAATTCAGTATAGTAGTTCATATGAAGTTCCATTTTGCAGAGTGGGGAGACAGTAACTTGTTCAAGACCATCTGCCATACAGAAAGGAAGACAGTATAATAAGAACAACAGTGTGGTTATATACCACTCTTCTAGACAGATTTGTGCCCTCTCAAAGTGGTGAACATAAGCTGTGTTGCTATTATCCCCCCAATACTGTTGGGGAGCTGGGGCTGAGAAGAGTGGTTTATCCACCCAAATGTACAAATTCAAGTCCAAGCAGGCATCCGCTGAGCCCCCACACTTTCATGTAGCATTAAAGAGAAGGCTTTGAGGGCTAACAATACTAGTCAACAATTCTGAAACATATGGGGCTATTTTTTTAACAACTCAGTATTAGAAAGCAATTGTAAACCTGGATTAGTTACTGAAAGTGAAATTGCTTATCTTAAATTACCAAGAAAGCAACAGACTGAGTGATGCTGAAAGATTCTCTAATGGCAATAGCATAAGATCAAGGCATGACTGAAAAAAGGAGAGAAGATGAAGGGGAATCAGCTGTCTTGCAAGCAGAGAAGAGAGGACGCTAGAAGAGAGTAGGATCAAAGCAGAGATCTCTTCTTCACCCGAAGATGCATAGATAGGGGCTCTAAACAGCATAACAGGTCTCAGTTATTTTACCAAGTTCTCTTTCAATTAGAAACTGTTTATTGAGGTGTTTGTTGTGTTTAACTTCAGGGTAGCCCTAGTACATCAGACACATTATAAATTCAGATATTTCAATGGATTCCATGAAGAGGCACTAAAGGGGAGCTTTGTTTTGCATGTCCTTATCTTGAGGGTCTGGATAATGGAACCTTGGCTATGGTGGGTCTTTTGTAAAACTTTCCAATGATCCTAATCTGAAAACATTTTTCTGTCATATTTTTTAAATGGACTCTGTCATTCACATGAGCCATGCCACCATTGTATATAGCCTAAAATATTTTAAATGTACGTAACCAACTGGCCTCTAATTCAAAGCTAAAGTAAATTAAAGAAAGTGAAGCAAACAAGATAGATTGGACAAACAACAGACCAGGAGAAGACAAAGGGGGGTGGGGGGAGGAGGATTCAGAGCTTCTTCTCTTACGTGCTGCACTTCCGTGGAAGGGCGTATCCCTCCAACCCAGGGCGCAAGGCTATGTTGGGGATGATGTTCCGGCAGGTGCGGCACTGGATGGTGATCCTAGTTGCTTTAGCCCTCACAGCTGTTGCAGCAATAATGATTCCAGGGATCTTCACGAGGTGCGACATCTGGTCAGACTGCAGAAGGAGGAAATCACAGCTGAGATGGGAGTAGAAAGAGAAACCCTTACACACAAAGCAGCCCAGGTTAAATGCAAGAGATCCACCAGTCCCAACCTTATTTTTCTTAACACACAGTTCCTGATTCTTAAGAAGACGGGTGGGAAGAAGAAATAAAGCACTAATTTCCTGATAGGCTCTGCTAGATCAGACCAATTGACCACCAAGACCAGCTTCCTGTTTCATTCAGTGGAAATTCAGGTGCCTTGGGAAGTCCATAAGCAGGACACAGAAGTCAATGCTGCTTCCTCCTGCTGAGCCCTAGAAGTGATTGGTGGTGTGACCCCAGACATTTACATCAAGAATGCCTAATCTGCTTAATTTACTTCAACCAATTACCTTGACTTTGACACTTAAAAAAACATCATAGTTCCAGAAACTCTGGCCACAGACTCGTGTAAGGCACCTTCACAAATGCCAAGTTTACCATGCACTATACAAGTATTTAAGTGGAAGCCATCAGACAGGGTACTAGTGAAAAAGGGGATGGGAGAGGTGCCTCAACAACCAACTCGGTAGGATTATTTAAATGCATGGAATAGAGAGCCACATGTACGTGATCCCAAACATGTTTACTCAGAAACAAGCATCCCCTGAGCTCAGCTCAAAGAGGACCCTGCTTTTAAGTCAGCACATACAGAAGTGCAGCAGAAATACAAGACAGATCCTGTGACCCATCCTTATGAAACAAGGATGGATAAGAGATCAGAGAACAGCTTGTATCACTATTTCCTATAGACAGGCCTCCACATAAAGAGGCCCCACTCCACCTTGAGCAGTGATCAACCATGTGGCCACACATAAAAATCCCTTCACAACAGCTTTATACCAGTAGGAAAAGCTAACTGTGAAATCCTAAGCAGAGTTACTCCAGTGTAAGGCCACTGATTTCGCTGGAGTAATTCTGGAGTGATTCTGCTTAGGATTTCACTGAAAGATATTCTTTTAAAATTATAGCTTGTTTGACAATCTGATTTTCTCCTACTGCACCTCAGATTGTGCAAACAAGAAACATTTTTTAAAGACTAGAGGCATTTCCACTTATGCAATTTTATAGCAATGCCAAGGCAGTCATTGAATGAGATACTAGCCCACGCCCTACTCGAACAGAAAGCTTCAACACTAAAATGCCAGGTCAATACACAAATTACAACCAGATCCACTTCACTGCAAAAGCAATACCTAAAGATGAAAAAAGGTACATGCACAGGGGGTGGGGAAAACACATTTTGCAGGACTGCAGCTGATCATCTACTTTTACAGATCCAAGATGGCCTCAGATGGCCTCAAATATGTCTTCCACATGCTTGACTGAAGCTTCTCCTCTTTTATTCCACCCTTCGAACTAGATCCAGCTTACCTTGAGGCTACGGATGGTGGATGAATTGGCATCTGATCTCAACATAACCTGGATGTCTTGAAGAGTTTCATCTCCTTCTGGACGTGGACGTGTTACTTCATCGGCTACCTCTTTTGCCGCTTCCTCTAGCTGAGGAGGGAAGGACAAAGCTTAAGACATCAGAAGCCATCCATCACCCAATACCCAAGCTGAACCAACCACAGCTCCCGATATCCCTCGTGCCCCAGTCCACTACATACCAGCTGCAGATTGTCTGCAGGCTGCTTATACAAGTAGTCTGCCAGGTCTTCATCAAAGCTAGCCAGGTCCTCCATCTCCACTTCGATCCAGTACTCCCCCAGGTTGTAATGCCGTTTGAGCTCATCTCTGAAACACAGTGTAAAAAGGGAGACAAATGGCAAGGTGCACGAAGGAACACAAGACGCTGACATCTAAGGCATCATTTAAGTCAGGTTTATTTTATGCATCACTTTCCTTTTACTGCATCATCTTCTACATAACACACTTTCTGCATTATAGGATTGTCAAGCCTTAGACAGTTCTTTGCTTGTTGTTGTCTGCGATTCTGAAAGGCTATTTAGAATCAAGCAGAAGGCTGGGGATATACATGGTAGTATAACAGCAAGTAAACCAAGGGGCCGCGTGGTGTCTCATTTGGACTACTGTAATATATCCTGCATAGGGCTGTCTAAGGAAAAGTATTCAGAAGCTTCTGCTGGTCAAGAATGCACCCACATCTTAACTGGTGCCCGCTGGAGATAACTTGTTGCCCTGATTCTGAAACAAGTCCACTGGCTTCTAGTTGGCTCCTGCATTCCAGTTCATACTGATTTTCTTTTAACCTTTATCATCACAAATACTATGGGTTGAGAATTAGGGACTGCCTTCACCTTCAGGCAGACCCTGAAAAGCTGCTATCAGATACAGAACACAGTACTGTACTATATGGACCAATGATTTGTCTCTGTGTAAGGCAGACAAGTTCATGTTTGCTAGGACCAAGTTGACTAATGAACATACGCTAACATCTACAAGGACTTGAATCAGTAGTGCATAAACTTATACGGTATGCCAAAACTGCTTTCAGTGCATGACACAGAAGCAACATAGAAACATTCAAATAAATAAAATGCCAAGAAAGGCAATTTCAGTGGAGAAAGGGCACCTGTATTTGAAGGTAAAGCCAGTCCGGTCTGTTCCCACCCGGTATTGTCTTAGGAATTCTTTGAAACGTTTTTGCAGCTGTGACTTTCGGATCTGCCCTTCATCTACTGCAGGCTCCCCACCGAAGCTGTCACTATAGAAGATGCCAGGATCATCAAAGCCAGACATGGTGACTCACTGGGTAGAAAAAAAGACAGGAGTAGCAAAGCATATACAGACCAGGTATATCTGGTCACCAAGACTTATGATGAGCCACAATGCAAGTTTAATTCAGGAACATACTTTTGAACATACAGGAAACAACCCCCAACTGCTCAACAGCAGACAAATCCTGCTAAAGTAGGAACAAACCATGCATTAGAGTTTCTGTTTTTCTTTCCTTTCACTTTTGTCTCTCTTCCCCTCTTTTTGTGGGCTTGTTTTTTTTTACACTGTAAACACACAGACATAACTGCTTTTTAAAACCATTAAACATATGCTAGATCAGACCAGGGGTTCATCTGTTCCAGTATCCTGTTTCCCACTCCCATTAATCAGATGCCCCAAAGGCACACCTGTTCCACTGTTGCTTCCTAGCAAGTGACATTGTGATATATTCTGCCTTTGAATATGGGGAAAAATCCATCAGGTTAGCCATGCTAGTCTGCTGCAGCAAAACTAAAGACTCACATTGCTTTATTCTATAGTTTCATAGACTAAAGCCCACTTCCCCAAATCCCATTTCACCGGCATGGCTGGTAGTAACATTCTCTACAAATTTCCAAGCCGTCTAAGCTAGTGACCACTAGTACATCCTGTGGCAGAGAGTTCCATAGCTTAATTATATGTTTTGTAAAGACCTATATATATATATATTTAAAAATCGGCTATAAATACACTATTCGCCAACTTTAGCCGGTGCCCCTAAGTTCCCTCGTATACAGCGTGGCCACTGAGACACTTTGCAGCATCGTCAGTGAGGGTTATTAGAAAGTTTTTTTCCAGGCCGCCTTCAGCCTCAGCACAAGTCATTTCAGAGCCTCCTGCTAGAAGAGCCACTTCCAGGCCTTGATCGTGCTCGGAAAGAGGGACGAGCCACATACCAAGCCCCCCACTCCGGTCAATCAGCAAGAAGCCCCTGCTCTACAGCGGCCAATCCCACCTCACCTGCCTTCCCAGTCGGAGTTTCAAGCCCAGGAAAAATAAACAGGCCCAGCTCCCTGCAAGAACAGCGCCGGTCACTTTCGCGGGAAAAAGTAAGAAAAAAAGTTTCTCTGCCCACCCTCTGTCTTGAACTCTTCGCTCCCATTGGCCCGAGCGCACAACGAGACTTCTGATTGGTTCAAAATGTCAAACGTCTCCTCCCTGCCCAGCAAGGATACGAGCGTGTGATGAGAGCCGCCGTCCAAGCCGATTGGAGGAGGCAGGGGGAGATCCTGCCCTTTCACTAGGCAGCTCTATATGATGGGGGCGTTTTGGCGCCAATGTTAGGCGGCGGACGGGAAGGGTGGGTTTGGCAGTCATAGCTGGGGAAAGGAAATGAGGAGGGACATAGGCGGTTCTCAGTTTTATTTATGCCTTTCTCCGCGAGGCTCGGCAGATTACGTAGTGTGAGATTAATACAGTCAATATAAAGGAAATTTCAATTAAAATGGGTATATCAATGAGAATTTGGAAAGACAATGTCAGCAAAGTTTCAATGCAGAGTACAAGAAATGCTAAAACCGAACATAAGCAGTTTTAAGACTGCTATATTAAGCATCCTACCCAGTAAGATCTTACTTAATGCAAGAGATACTACACGGTAGTAATACTTAAAGCAACAGCTAGGACGTAAGACAACAGAATACATAGTAGTGAAGTCTATGGTCCCTATCTCTTTAGAGAAGTATCTCTGAGACCACTTTCTTACAGTCTAGTCCTCCAATCTGAGTAGAAAGTCCTCTTGAATAATCCTCTGCAAGTGTAAATACAGTTGTCACATTTTATTTCTTCTTTCCCCACCTTGTATGCTTTTAATAACAGCGTGGAGCTTTCCCCCAACATAGAAATGGATCAGTTGAATTTCTGCCTGCCACATAGCTGTAAAAACTGGGAACTCTGCAAAGGGGGGGGGAGATGGTTGCTGAACAAATACACAACATCCTCAGTGCTCTATTGTGGGCAGAATGCTTACCCTGTACTGGACCCATCATAGCTGAATAACTTGATTGGTACAAATTCCAGCTCTTGTTTTGATATAGGAGAAAGAAAAAGAAACAAAAATGCCTATTTAGGTGGAAACTGCCTGTTTAGGTGATTCCACACAGTAGTTTTGCAATTTATGCAAACTGGATTTTTTTAAAAACAAATTTGCCATAACCTCGGTCTCTGTGTCCCTGCCTCATTCTGATTTTGCTGTCATCTTTCTCATAAGTTTGATATGCTTTGACACGGCAATGTCAAAGCACCTTTCACCAGTGTCTATAACTCATCTCACTCACTGTTTCTTTTTGTGGTAATGATATTTGTTTAGTGCCTATTCTGGGTTGTTCTGTGGTGTTGTGAATGCATTATGGCTGGGAGAGGGTTAATAAAAGCCTGCTTTCAGTGTTTTCATTTCTTAAATATTGTTCTCCGGTGTCTTTAATACATTGCACTCTTTTTTGCAGTACTGTTATGGACTAAGTACCTGATCTGGTGCATTCCATGATATTCTAGATGATTTTTGGCCTGGAAAGGTTTAATAAACACATGACGTTTCATTTCTAAAATAGTGTTCTCCGGCGTCTTTTACGTGTTGCACTTTTTTTTTTGTGGTACTGTTTTTTTTTGCTTACTGCTCTTTTTGTGCTGTTCTGGCTGCATTTTGTCCTGGAAAGTTTTAATAGAAATGTGACATTTCAGTATTTTCATTTCTAAAATATTGCTCCCCAGTGTCCTTAATACATCACACACATTTTTTTTTGCAATACTACTATTTATTTAGTTCCCATTCAAGGCCATTCCGTGGTGTTCCAGATGCTCGTTATCAAACAGCTCAAGTCACGCATTGCCATTACGATTTGCTGGTAACTGCCTTAAGCATGAGGGCTGGTCAGGTAGCTATTGTCCCAACTGCACAAATTTGGCAAATGAGTTCCCAGCAGTATAATATGTGATTCACTGCTTCAAAATCTCTTCATGACTCATTGGGAAGAAAAATTCATTTTCAATCCCAACAATATCTATTTGGATATTATTTATTTCTATTTATTTCTGTAAGCACTTTTTAGATGACATCTTTTTGATTTTCACTGATGGTTCTAAGATTCATTCATTTTTTGACTGGCTGAACTCACAACATCCTACTATTAAATTTACAGGTTCCTGTAAAAAGGATCATATTAATTTTTTTGACACTAGAATGTCAGTTTTATGCCAGTTATCCTAATTCTTCCCAAGAAAAAGTGTCAGGTTGAGCAAATATTATACTGCCTGGTCAGGTGGTTATTGATTCTTCCTTCCTGAAATGAGATTGTTTTCCCAAGGTTTGCTTTGCAAAGAGAATCACAGGCCAATCTGATATCTAAAAGGCCTACAAATACAAGCCCTGATCATGACACCCCCACCACCCCCACCACCAAAAGTAAGTCTTCCACTGGTTGCCTGGGGGATGTGGCCACTGTAGAAAGATGAGGTATTAAATGTGTTTAATTAATTATGGCCCCTTGTAGATGGACCGTAGTATATGGATTTTGTACGGTAGGGTTTTCAAAAAATATACGTACAAGTATTTTTTGTCTTTGTAAATATGTAAAAAGTTTTGCCTTGTTAAGGTGGGTTGCAGTATTGTGGGGATTAGGGGTGGTGGCAAAACTGACCCTGCATTCACCTTGTTCTGTCACAGGGATCTGGGATTTATTCACCTGTATGAAGTCACTGGACCTCAGTGAGGAGTTCACCCTACATCTTAATTCCCCACACTCAGTAAATGTAGGGTTCCTTTCTGCTGCCGCAAGCAAGTTAAGAGTTAAAAGTATGCTTGTGTAGTAATCTGCAAGTGAGAGACTATTTCTGTCTATGAAGAGGGTGTTTTTAAAATTAAGAATCACCCTTCTGCTACAAACAACTGTGGCTGTTGGAGAAACCCTGGAAATCTCACTTCTTAGAATTATTCATTCCCTGGGCGGTGTTTCACTGCCTTCTGTTTGTAACTTTCTAAATGTGTGCAGAGTTAAGCTTTTGGGTGGGTGCAGATAGGACTTAACTCCAAATTCAGAAAAAGAAAAAAATAAACACCTGGATTTGCTTTGGAGGAGAACTAGAGAATCATTATTGTTGGTGCCCAGAAGAGTCTTTACCTCCCCCAAATTGCAAACGAAACTTCCAAGAGACTTTTATGACTATTAAGACAACCCATTACCACCGTTCAGGACAGAATATCTCGTTGTTATAGGGTCTGCAGGCCTGCAATATCTCAGTAATTGTTCTATCATCCAACTGACCTTGGCCTTGAATGACTTTGTCTCATGTCTCATGCGGGATGCTGCCTTGGGCCACAAGGAGGAGACCTTTCTCCTGCTTCAGCCAACAGCTGCATGTTTTATTTTCACCACTGAGAACATCCCTAGATTTGATGCTGACAGAAGTAGTGGAATAAAGCAACCAACATGTCTTATTGCTTATTTATGTGATTTGGTGGTTAGTTTAGGGTGACCACACACAAAAATCATAAGGATGCATGCTTTGGATCCATGTGTTTGTGCCACAGTGGTGCCTTGGATGTGTGAATTTTGTGGTGCAATCTGTGGCTATGGACATATGTGATTTGATGGTGATTTGGTGGGGGACTCCACGTAAAAATCCTGATTATACATGAGGATCTGTGCTTTGGGTTTGCATTTTTGCACCACAATGATGCCATGAAGTGGTGGATGTGTGGTTTTTGTGAGCTAGAGTAATGTGGTTTGGTTTCAGGAAAACACACACACAGACACACATGGATTCATGATTCATGTCTCGGATCCATGTTTTTGCACCATAATGGCACCATAAAATTCTGGATTCAGTTTTTTTAATGGTTCAGCCTGTGAACCTGGCTGTGATATGTTATCTGATGCTGGGTTTCAACAGTGTTTTGTTAAAACAAACAAACAAAAAACAAACTAGCGGATCTGTAAGGATCCCTGTAAATCTTTTACTTTACACGAGGGTGGCTATACAGCTTCTTGTTTTTGAATTTTCTTTGCATTGGACAACAAGCAAACAAATCTTAGCTCAATGACCTGGCAAAGAACACCCAGGATTAAGCCCATTGAAACTGGGGGCAGGGGCTGTCTGTCCCCACAATGAGTGGTGGGATATGGTAAATGTGGGTGCTTTTGGGAAGGGGGAATCCCTGCCCCACATTAGTTTTGGGAGGGTGTATGTGTGAAACTGTTTATCCATTTAGAACCCTATCCTCTTCCCATCTAATTTTGTTTTGTGGAGGGGGGCACAGGATGTGTACTGTTTCCTGGTAGTAAGCCCCTCTGAATATCTAGCTGTGATTTTTAATTAAAGTTTATTATTGTTTTCTTAAGAGATAATATATAACTGTATCCTTAGATTAAAGGGCTGAGTCTGGAACTGCCTGCTCCCAGGTGTATGCCAACTTGTAGAACTAGTGGAATAAAAGCTCCTTCTGGGTTCCTATAAAATACTATAATGAGCAATTTCACAAGCCCCAAGAGCTACCAAAACTAATTTGCAACAGTAATTAACACACACAAAACAAACAAGCCCTAAAAAGATGCTTAGAGGGGGTGTAGTGTACCTTAAACCAGTTTGGTGTAGTGGTTAAGAGCACAGGATTCTAATCTGGAGAGCAGGGTTTGATTCCCCACTCCTCCACTTGAAGTAGAGTTGCCAGGCCCCCTCAAACTCCCAGCAGGAGATTGGGGCCTGGCACTTACCTGCGGGGGTGGGGGGTGCACACAGGAAGTGATATCATCATGCAGCCCATGGGAGTGCACCCACACTCTGCAGGGGCCCAGACTGGGGATGTTGCGGAGCGCAGAAGCGCTCCTGCCCTCCACAGCAGCCCAAAATGCATCCGTTTCAGCCCAGATTGGGCTCATTTTGGGCCCATTTTGGCGCAGATTGGTCCTGTTTTGAGCCGCTGCGGAGTCACAGCGGCCTGAAACGGGCCCAATCCAGGCAAAAACCTGGATTGGATTTCGGAAAAAACCTGGATTTCGGGCTGCTGCAGAACACAGGAGCGCTCCCGTGCTCTGCAGCAGCCCGAAATGGGCCTGATCCGGGCCAAAATGGGCTCAATCCAGGTGGTTGCAGCACATGGGAGTGTGCAGCATCGCAGGGGAGCGCGCACAGAAGGTGCGCTCCCCCCCCCGCTGGCCAGGTAAGCAGGGGTGGGGTGTGGGGGGGCAGGGGCGAGGGATCCCCTGCCCCTGGCGGGGTTATGGCATCCCTAACTTGAAGCCAGCTGGGTGACCTTGGGCCAGTCACAGTCCCTGGAGCTCTCTCAGCCCCACCCACCTCACAGGGTGTTTGTTGTGGGAATAATAACAACATACTTTGTAAACCGCTCTGAGTGGGCATTAAGTTGTCCTGAAGGGCAGTATATAAATCGAATGTTGTTGTTATTAAGATCTCCAAACCAGGAGGTCCTTTGTTTCAGTTCTGTTTCTGCCCAACATAAAAATTACGAGTGAAATCCTCTGGTTTCTTCTGACTTTCCAAATGGCCTTTGGAAAGAGAATGGATTGCTCAAAAGACAGCCTGGCAGCGCTGGCAAGGTGAGCAACGAGGCAGCCCACTTCCCAGCTCCCTCCTCACAGCCTTCCGCACTGCCTGGGCACTGGGCAGCGCCAGCGAAGGGGTGGGAAGGTAAGCTGCGAGGCGTCCGCCTTCCCTCTTGCCTCCCCGCTTCTCCACCTGTCGGGGCGCCCGGCAGCGCCGGTGAAGGGGCGAGAAGGTGAGTGGCAAGGCAGCCGGCTTCCCCACTCGCCTCCCCACCGGCTTCCTTGCCTGTCGGGACACCTGGCAGCACCAGCGAAGGGGCGGACAGGCAGCAGCGGCCAAGGGGCGCTCCGGGGGGGAGGGGGCATGGACCAGGCACCCCCTCAAAATTTTGCACCTGGTGCGGCTGCCCCCTCCCCCTCCCGCACGCTATGCCTATGCCTGCAAGGAAAAGTGTCTGCAGAAATACTCTGCTTGTAGCCGCCTAGAAGTTTCCCCTTTGGGTTAGTTTTTTCCCCCTTTAATTCCAAGGGGAAAGTATGGGAGCCACATGCATCATGCTTGGAATGAGTGCGGCATCATCTGGAAGCTCCTCCTGAAAAGCATCCAGATCTCCATATGTGGCACCCCCCCCCCCAAACAGTCCTCCCAGTAAAAGTTTTTAACTTCAGTCTGTGTAATGTTATGACCTTGTCCATAGATGGTGCTATTTAAGCTCTGAAGCAACATAATAAATGTGTTTCCTAGAAACTTTATCTGGAGCAGTCCCTTTTGAGATCACCTTATGTTTGTGATTGATGATTTTTCAGAGGTTAACTGTGGGTGAGCAGGACCGGGATCACTTCTCTTGTGGTGCACTGGAATTCTATTTTATCAGTTCTCAAACTGCAGTAATTTAAAATACATTTTTCCTGGCCCAGCACTTTAATTACGGGTCTGACTGTGCTGGAAGAAATATGACTGATGAGCAGTTAGTTTTCTTTATCTTCTGCACTAACAACATTTGGGGATTATTGTTTTTTTTAAAAGTGAGATCATTTTTAAAAAAATCTTTAGGACGAGAACACTCTGCTGTTGTGGCAGGCTATAGCCGTCCCTGAGAGGGACCCCTGAAAAGTGGGGTTATAAAATAATAAATAAATAATAATAAATAAATAAATAATAAATAAATAAATAATAATAAATAAATCACAAGAATCCTTTTTTCTAAAGAGGGTTGGATCTCTCTCACCAGCAATGAGATACGCAGTCTGCAATTAAACATGTTGTGGCTGTTCCCCTCTCCTCCGGGGATAATTGTTGTTGTGATTCATTGTAAATTGCATTGGGTGCCTTTTACACAGAAAGGCAATTAATGCTAATAAATAAGGGTGTCATTTGATATCCTTTATTACTGGACCAATTGTGGTCAAAAGTTTGGGAGTCCTCTTGGACTTGTGTTTTTTATTTGCATATTCAGTTGACACTGTTGCTAGAAGTGCTTCTATGAGATTAGTTCATAGATTTCCCCCTCCCTCTCTGGATTCAGCTGAAAAAGCCCTGCTGATCTATGTTTCCATAACCTCAATGTTGGATTACTACAGTGTCCTTTAAGTGTGACTATTCTCGGAGATAACAAGGCTGAATCCACACGGTCCTGGCATAGCATTAAACTGTCGGAATGATAGCATATTCCTGGTGCGATTTCTGACGTAATCGTGTCACGATTCCGCTCTCCTGGCGTGATGATGTCAGAAATTGCATCAGGAAGACACTATCTTTTCAGCAGTTTATTGCTATGCCGGGACATGTGGATTCAGCCTTGGTTTGGAATGATGTATCCTATTTGCTACCTGGGACCCTAGGTCTGACCTGTGAGGTCAGACCTAGCTGACCTCACAGCAGGAACAATTGGAACACTAGAGCAAAGGTTCTGTAATATTTGTGCTTTTAGCTGGAATGTATGCTCACAACAAGATTTTTATTAAAGGTCTAAAAAACCCTTTAACAGGTAGCAGGTGCTGAAACACCCTAAACTATTCAGCTGGCCACAGACACAGATTGGTAGCAGGGAAGTATATCTTTGCCAGTGGGCTCTAGAGAATGCTCTGTCAGCTTCTCTTTGAGTTTTTCATAAAATATATCTCCCAATGCTCTTTCAGTCACCTATCTCTGTAGTAAATCATGGCACCAGATTCCACCTTGAGAGTGGGAGAGGACGGGGGGGGGACTTGTTAACAGCTTCCAGGACTTTCATATACCATATACCACACCCCTATTGTGGCCTCAACAGAGCTGTTATTTGGGGTTCTAAAATCTTCCATAGCATACTGGAATCCAGTTGAATCCATAAGTCTCTGTGGGCTGACCATTTTAATTGCTACCCTGTCCATGTCTTGAAGAAATCAGACTATTGCGCAGACTATTGCATAGGCTGAACCTTCAAACCAAACCACAACCCGCAAACCAAACCACCTCCAATGGTTCAGTGCAAAAGATTAAATCCAGTGTGTGGTTTTTTTTTTTAAAAAAAGAGTAAGGATAGTCACAACCTAAGAGAAACCCACGGTGCCCAAGGAGGCCATGGAATCCTGAGCCAACCCAGAAACAGTGCCCTTGGCATGAATGTTGAAATTCCTCAGAACCAGGGCTCATTTCGAGGGGGAACGCACCAGAACGCAGTTCCGGCAGTTCCCCAAAGAGGTCACATGTCAGATGGGCCCGCCCACCTGACTCTCGGCCATTTGGGGCCCGTTTCAGCCTGGATTGGAGCCGAAACAGCCTGGATTGGGCCTCTGACGGGTGGTGGATCACTCTCCCACTCAGCAGCAGCCCGATCCTGACTATTTTGGGCCCCTTTTCGGCCATTTTCAGCCCCATTTTGCCAATTTGGGCCCAATTTCGGCCCTGAATGGCCAGGATTGGATCCAAAACAGCCAGGATAGGTGATGTCAGGGGGTGTGGCATATGCAAATCAGTTATGCCAATGACACACTTCCAGCAATGGCAAGGGGTGTGGCATATGCTAATAGGTTATGCTAATGTTATGCTAATGAGTTCCTCCAGCTCTTTTTCTATGGAATGACCCCTGCTCAGAACAATAAATTGGGGGGGGTCTCTAACACCAAACACAAGACTACTTCCACCAGCATGGAAGAGGGCCTACTGGTGAGCTAAGCAGTCAATAAACCAGTAGACTGCCTAATCTATCCCTGGGTCCCAACACAAGGAACAACCAATCAATGTCAGCAGTAGTTTGCACAAGTAACCTGTGAAAAGTTTAAGACTCATGGAGAATGATAGTCACTCCCAAGCCCTGGATTTTAGTCCAGAGTTGTTGATGGCATAACCAGGTTAACTGAGACAGATATACCCCAGTATTTTCTTCCTGCTAGGTCTCAGTCACACAAGCCAGATCAATTTTATCCCCCTCCAACAACCCAGACAGGAGTGTGGTCAAATTTCTTACCGATCTGACATTGTACAACTTGGGGGGTGAAGCAGAAGAAATAATATTTCAGGGTGAGATGGAGGTGATGGCAAGCATTAACATGTTTTACTGACCATCTTTGGCAATCTCTTCGCTTCCATGATCTTATCTCCCAGCTCCCCGTTGTAATGGAATATCAGCCTCACCCAGCATCATGCCCCAAGTACAAGCCAAGGGCAATAAACAGCACCTGACATCTTGCCAACCCTGAAGTCTCCATAAAAGCATTCCACAGGCTGAACCAAAGCTGATGCAATCCAGAGGGCGTGTCCATGATCCAGTCTCAGACCAGTGCTGTTTCTGGCCTCCAGATGCAAGACTGGGTGTCTCTTTCCCTTTCCCTGTGTCAAGCCTTCCTCTCAGCCCATGGGTCCTTTGTTATGAGCCCCAGGCTAAGAGTCAAAGGGCAAGAGCCAAAGCCTAATGCTTCTAACTCAAGCCTTACTTTAAAGAGATTTACCTGTGAGGAGAAGAGTGGGAGGAGTTAAAGTATGGAAATTTCCTGATATTTGAGGTAAAGTGATCTATGGGAAAATGGAAATATATCCATGTTAGAGAAGGCTCTGAACATTGTTGGTGGCTCTATCATAATAAGAAGACTCATAGGTTACAAATAATGACCCTTTGACCCTTCCTCTGATGTATTCAGTACATTGTACATGATTTTCTTCAACAACCCCCATTTAACTTCATAACAACCCTGTATGAGGTAGTTTAGGCTGAGTTGTAGGGCTGGATTCCATCAAACAGACTTGTGTACATGGGGCAGGGTGGGTGGGTGGAGAGTTTCACTGATTTCCCCTTCCTGCAGCAGCCCTCTAACTCCCTCCTTTTAAAAAATATATTTTCAAAGTTTATATTTTCAAAGGGAATGACTTAATTATTTCTGGCTCTTCTTCCAGCAGAAGTGTAGGTGGTAACCTTATCAGCAACCCACCAAACTATGTCCGTTTCCACACATACCAGCGTAGTGCTAATCTCTTGCAATGAAAGCATCTTCCTGGTGTGATGTCCGACGTCATCTTGCCACGATCCCGTTTTCATGGCGCAATGATGTCAGATATTGCGTCAGGAAGATGCCCTCATTGCGAGAGATTAGCACTATGCCGGTATGTGTGGAAACAGCCCATAATATCCTGTTGCTAAATGCCAGGTCAGTTACAGGAAGAACGACATCCATCCAGGAATGAATCTACCAGTTTCAAATGGTCCATTCTTGAGCAAGGTGATTGAACAGGTGGTGGCTAGACGACATCAGCTTACCTGGATGAAACGGATTGTTTGGATCCTTTCCATTCTGACTTTAGGCCTGGTTATGGGACTGAAATAGCCTTGGTCACCCTGGTAGATGACTTGAACAGGAGTAGGGTTGCCAAGTTGGAGTTGGGAAATTCCTGGAGATTTGGAGGTGAAGCCTGGGGGAAGGCAGGACTTGAGGAGGGGATGGACCTCAGGGAGAGTATAATGCCACAGAATCCACCCTCCAAAGCTGTCATTGTCTCCAGGAGAACTGATCTCTGTAGTCTTGCATCTGACAAAGGGAACTGTGGTTCTTGAAAGCTTATGCGACAGTAAAGTTGGTTAGTCTTAAAGGTGCTACTGGACTCTTTTCTATTTTGCTACTACAGACTAACATGGCTAACTCCTCTGGAGATCAGATGCAATTCTGGGAGCTCTCCAGGCCCCACCTGGAGGTTGGCAGCCCTGGCTGGGAGATAGGAGTGTGACTTTATTGATTCTACTGACCTCCCAGTGACTGTTGATAGTTGTGCAGTAGATCATATTACCCTTCTGGATTACTTTTCTGGCTGGGATTGGGAGGTGGAGTTTTATGGTATTTCCACTCCTATCTGGATGGTAGGTTTCAAAAAGTGATGCTGGGGGGGGGGGGGTGTTGCTGCTCAACCCCTTGGCTTTTGTCCTGCAAGGTTCCATCTTGTCCCCTGCACTCTTCAATATCTACATGAAACCACTGGGTGATGACATCTGGAGATTTGGTTTGGGTGGTCACACCAGTATGCAGATGACACGCTCTCTCAACTCTATCTTGTACTTCTGCCTGATCCCAGGGAAGCTGTAGAAGCCCTAAACCTGTGTCTGGAGGCATTTTTGGAGTGGATACAGGCTAATAAACTGAAGCTTGGTGGAGGTGCTACTGGTGAGTGGAAGTTCTGGCCCAGGATTTAAGGTGTCACCTGTTCTGGATGGGGCTGCACTCCCCTTGAAGGAACAGATTTGTAGTTTGGGAGTGCCTACTGGCCTACTCTGGCCTACTGCTGGATAAGCAGGTGGCAGCTGTGGCCAGGCATGCTTTTTACCAGCATTGACTGTTTAGTTAGCTGTGGCCTTTACTAGACAGAAAAGTTCTGGCCACTGTGATTTAGGGTTGCCAACCTCCAGGAGGTAGCTTTACATCTCCCAGAATTACAACTAATATCCAAGCAACAGATATTAGTTGCCCTGTAGACAATGGCTGCATTGAAGGGTGAACTCTATGGCGTTATACCCAACTGAGGTCCCTCCCCCTCCAAAGCCTGCCCTTTCCAGGCCCCATCCCCCAAATCTTCAAGAATTTCCTAACCTGTACCTGGCAACCCTACTGTGATTTATGCCCTGGTTATATATAGATTAGATTACTGCAATGCACTATACATGGGGCTGCTCTTGAAAAGTGTTTGGAAACGTCAATTGGCACAGAAAGCTGCAGCCAGGATGCTGACTGGAGTGGGTTGCAGAGACCATTTCTTTCTAGGATGGCCTATCTATGCTCATTCCCAGTCTGTTTCTGGGCACAATTCAAGGTGCTATTATTGACTTTTAAAACCCTATAGGGTTTGGGATCAACATACCTGAAGGACTGCTTACTCCTTTATGAAGCTTGCTGACCATGGCAGTCATCTTCTCGGGCCCTGCTTTGGGTGCCCCCAACCGTCTGAGATTAGGTAGCCAGCATCCAGCGAAAGGGCCCCTTCTCAGTCCTAGCACCAAGACTCTGAAACTCTCCCCCCAGGGAGACTCATCTGTCCCCTCCTGTTGCCATCTTCCACCAGTGGGTGAAGACTTTGGGGGGGGGGGGGTTGGCATCCCCTCAGTGATTCTCCTTTCTGCCCAGTTTTTAAAATTCTTGTTTTTTATATTTTTGTATGTTCCCTGACCTGGATGCCCCAAGCTAGCCAGATTTTTTTTCAGATCCAGAAGCTAAGCAGCATTGGTCTTGGTTAGTAATTGGATAGGGGACTACCAAAGAAGTCCAGGGGGTCACTAAAGGCAGGCAACTGCAAACTACCTCTGAATGTCTCTTGTCTTGAAAATCCTACAGGGTCATCATAAGTTGATTGCAATTTGATGGCACTTTCCACTCCTATGTGGTTTAAATTGTTTGAAGAATATGCTTTTTGTTGTTTAAATGGTTTTTGAAATGTGGTTTTATTTTGTATTTTTTTAACGTTTTAGCTTCCTTTTGTGGCTTTGATGAGGACAGAACGGCAAGGTATAAATGTTGTAAAATAAAAATTATTTCCTTCTAAGAAATCTTTGGTGCAATTTGAAATCTAATTTATACCTAGCACCATGTGATCCAGTTAAGTCTGCAGTTCCTCCCTGTCTCCATCTTCAGTAAGTCACAAATTACATGGGCGCGAACCAAAAAGAAACTGGGAGGTTCGAGGTTCATAGTTTCACGAACCACGAACTTTCACGAACTTGCCCCAGCTCCCAAACCAGATCATATGGTTCGTGAAAACATCACTTCCGGGGCAGAATAGGGGTGTGAGCTTCCAGTTTCCCCCTTTTAAATGCCAGCTGCTTTTCAGCTGATGGGAGGGGAATCCCCATCAGCTGAAAAAAGCTGCCGGCTGTTCTGCTTCCCATGTTTGCAGAAGTTTGTTTATTCCTTGCTGGCTTTAAAAGCCAGGAAAGGGCTAAATGACTGGTTTTCCCTTCCTCCTTTGGGGTATGCACACACACATACTTCCCCCCCCTAAGGCAAGAAAGTGTAGCAACGTTGTAACATTGTAGCATTGCAACATTGTAACATTACTGCACTTTCCTCCTGGCTTTAAAAGCCAGGAAAGGATTAAATAGCTGCTTTCCCATCCCTCCAAGGCATGTTTTAGGCTTTGCAAAGAGAAAAAAACCTAAGCGTTTTGCACAGTCCTTTGGAAACAAAGTGGCAGGGAAACTGCAGCCATGAGTGCAGTCATGTTGCAATGTTGTACAGCTACATTACAATGTTGCTACACTTTCTTGCCTTTGAAAAAAAAGAGTGTGTGTGTGCATACCCCAAAGGAGGAAAGGAAAACCAGCCATTTAGCCCTTTCCTGGCTTTTAAAGCCAGCAGGGAATAAGCAAACTTCTGCAAAAATGGGAAGCAGAACAGATATTGAAACGCTTTAAAGTTCCAGCCGGCATTTGAAAGCAGCAACAGTTTTCTTGCAGGCAAGAGAACTGCTGCTTACGCTGGTGCTTTTTTCAGCTCATGGGTGATCCCCCTCCCATCAGCTGAAAAGCGGCTGGTGCACACCTCTACTGCGGAAAGCTCATCTCCGGTTGCCTAGGAAACTGATCGGCACTAGGCTGTCTGCAGTGATGAACCAAAAATGAATCAGCCTAAAGTTCACCCAGTTCATCAGAAATGAGCTCTGACGAACTGCTGGTTCATGAACCACGAACTGGCCAGGTGCATGACGAATTTTGGTTCGTATTTCAGTTCGTGCCCATCTCTAAGGCAGGCTTTGGGCTTTTCCATCATGCTATCAGCATCTTTCTTACTACCCTTCCACACCCTATTTTGTATTTATCACTTTAGCCTGATGAAGAGTTCTAAGGAACTTGAACCTCACACTGTTTTGCAACATTTTGGTTGGTCTGAGAAAAACAGTATTGCATAATTGTTATTTCTGGATTTTTTTTTAATGGACCAAAACAAAATTTAAATAAAAAATAATAATAAAAACAAGTATCTACAATTTTCAGTATATATGACTGACTTCCTTGTGAATGGAGACAGCCACAATCATAGGCACTCTCAGTAGGAGCAAATGAATCCTTTCCGATTTGTCGCTAGTTAACTCTCATCCAGTTCTTGATGCAGAAACTTCCTAGAGCTTCCCCAGGAGACAGAAAACATTGGCTGGGTGTTTGTTATTCTTATCTGTGTAACCACAGATATTACTTAGCTGTAGTAACTTTGACTTTCTGATTTTCAAAAAAAAAGTTTTCTTCAGCCTTTTCCAAATCACAGTAAAATCCCTCTTGCCAAAAGAGCAAATACTATAATGGGAACAAATCCTCAATAGGCATAAAGTGGATTAACTAGCCCTTTCAATGTTTACTGTTAAATAATTATCTTATAATAATAATACCATAATAGCATTCAATTTATATACTGCTCTTCAGGACAACTTAATGCCCACTCAGAGTGGTTTACAAAGTATGTTATTATTATCCCCACAACTATCACCCTGTGAGGTGGGTGGGGCTGAGAGAGCTCCTAAAAGCTGTGACTGACCCAGGGTCACCCAGAGGGCTTCAAGCAGAGGAGTGGGGTTTCAAACCTGGTTCTCCAGATTAGAGTCCCGCCACTCTTAACTACTACACCAAACCGACACATTGATAAAATATACACACACAAGCACATTGCCTTTTCAACTGTGGTTTTCAGGAATCAATTTGGCCAACAATGCCTAAGTTTTGCAAATTGAGAATGTGTGGCATAGAAAGAGTGCATGCTTCACAGCTGAAACAAAGGACACATAGCAGCACTCCTGTTCTCATAATACAAGTCATTGTCAATACTCTACAGTCTCCATTATGCACTGTTGCAAAATCTGTAAGCTGTATGTGTTTACTGAGCAGTAGCCTTTCTTCCACTGGCTTGAAAGTCAAACCTGTTCGTTCTTTGGTTAATGATATACAGTAATAAAGATATAATTGTATGATACTGTGCAAGCAGAGATCAAAATATAGCTCAGCATACGCAGTGGCAAGCTGTATACTTCATGGTGCCATATGGTAAAACAAACAGATTCCCAACATTTTAGTTGAATCTTAGAACGTTGCCGTGACATAATGATATGACCTTTTGTTTTGTGCAGGAAATGAGGTTGCACATCAGCACAACTCAAATCATCTCCCTCCATTTTTTAAAATCCACTGTGTCATGTGTCGGGCCAGGATGTCTCCCACCATAGTGGGAGACCTGGCCTCCCTACTCTCAAGCTGTTTCAGGTCAGGAAAATGGCATGTGGGAAGACTGAAGCCCATTCTTCTTATATGCCGTGGTCCCTGTCCAAATTGTGCCCCGTTTGCCTGGAAATAAACTTCCCAGCATGTCTGATACTGTGCAAACAGAGATCAAAATATAGCTAAGCATATGCAGTGTGTGAAATGGCATGCTGTATACATCATTGTGCCATGTGGTAAAACAAAAGAAGGGAGCTCTGACTCTTGAAAGCTAACACTCTGAACATCTTGTTGCCACTGGGCTCAAATCCAGCTGTTCCCAGTATGAACTCACACACAGGCCTGACTGTGAGGAAGTGTGATGGTGGTAGTGGGGGTGGAATATGATGTGTAGTTATATTCTAACTTTTAACAATGTATTAATAAGGAAATCCTAAAGAGCAAAAAGGGGGACAGCAATTTACTAGGACAAGAAACAAGAAATAGGGATAATAAATATATACACAGGGTAAAAAAGACTAATTTATTTGAGGAATTAGCTGTGATTTTCTTTCAAGCATAGCAGAGAAAATACCAAGATCTGATAAAAGGTGAACACCATTCAGTCACCTCCCTTGGATGTTTAATGGTTGTTTTTCTATAATACACAGCTTGAATGGATGTACATATAAATTAAAAAGATAAATCACAAATGCAAGATCTTCGCAAGATTATCAGGATGATGTTTGTTTCAGATATGATTGCTGAACAAAACTTGAAACACGTGTTTCAAAAACAGAAACATAGTTTAAAACTAAACTAAACATAGGGTTGCCAACTCTGGGTTGGGAAATTCCTGGAGATTTGGAAGTGGAACCTGGAGAAGGTGGGGTTTATGGGAGGGACCTCAGTAGGCTATAGTGCCATAGAGTCCACCCTTCAAAGCAACCATTTGATCTAGAGGAACTGATGTCTGTGGTCTGGAAATCAGTTGTAATTCTAGGATATATCCAGGTCCACCTGGAGGTTGGCAACCCTAATTCAACAATGTCTTGCCTCTCAGTACCAAGAGAAGCAAGCAACAAAGCATTAGACATTTGTACAAAAAACCCCCCCCATTGGACAAAGTACCAGCTCTAATATTTATCTCTCAGCTCTCTCTCTGCTGGCAAGTTATCAGTCTTTAGTCTTTGTGTCTTTCTCCTTGTCTGAAGGCTTGCCAGATCATGGCATTTTAAGATCGTAAGAGAAATGTTTCCAACACAAGCATTTGCATTCTTTTAAAGCCATTTATGAAATTGCCTATATTGTTAGTACTAGGGACAGTCATGCTCAGACTACCCCAGGCTGAGAAATCTAAGCAGGCCTTTCCTCCACAAGGGAAAGATCAGTTAGTTGTGGGAAAGACAGGTGCTGGTGAGAAACACTTAAGGTCCTTTCTCTTCACATTGTGTACAAGCCCACGGCCACTGTCATGGCTAAGAAGAAAAGAGCAAGAACCCAACGCAGGAGTGGCGTGCTAGGTAGCATGTCCTTATGCTGCATCTGCGCCCGTTCATTTTCCACTGCAGCAACTGGACCTACATGAACAGAAATGAAAAACTTGTTAGGCTGGAAACCAGGTGAAGAGCTTTTGTTTCTAGTGCATTAGTGATGCTCCAGTGACATTGATAACATCGCTGGATGCCAGGAGAGCTGCCGGACAAGATAAACAATCCAGAAAGATAATATTACAGCCAACTGTATAGCTGAGGCTGCACAAACAACATGGAAAACTCATTTGCTAGACAAAACCTTAAAATGGAAGTTACTAGAAACCAAGAACTTCCAAAAGATGTCAACCACAAAAGTGAATTTTCTAATTGTGCTACATTTCATAACTAAGCTGTGTAATACAGAAATACCAGGAAACTGTGACGCTAGGGTAGGGGAATGGAAAGAGCAGGAGCTTTTAAAAGTTACGTCTTTTCCAGACAGAGGCTGGGTCAACAGAAATGTTACAGTAGAGATTGGCATCTGTCTTCAGTGCATTTGATCTCTACCAGTCACACTAAGGTTCCAAACTTGATTCTTAAAACAGGGTCCTTCCACTTTTCTGAAATTTTTCCTTCACTTTCCAGCATTGGGCTCACTTCCTGTGTCACTCTACGCTGCTGCCTCAGATGGCTAATTACACAAGGCTTTCTCAGCCCTGAGGTACCTTTGACTTCCATATAATCCTCTCAAATGTGAAAGAGAGGAGGCACAGTAAACTGGTCATCTGTAATCCCACTTGGCCTCTACAAATGTAAACAGGGCTTTTTTTCTGGGAAAAGGTGTGGTGGAACTCAGTGGGCAGGAAAGGTGCAAAGTGCACGCATGCTCCCAAGGCCAATGACATCACTTTGGTCAGCTGGAACAAGGGGGGAGTATTTAAAAGTTTAAATCACCCTTGGCAAAAATGGTCACATGGCTGGTGGCCCCGCCCCCTGATCTCAAGGGGCGGACCCACCAGCCATGTGACCATTTTCAAGAGATTCCAGAACCCCGTTCCACCGTGTTCCAGCTGAAAAAAAGCCCTGAATGTAAATAAGCTTCTCGACTATTTATTATGTCTTGGATTAGCCAAAGAATGCTGAACTAGATAGTTTTGTAAAGGGACTAGAATCTCTGCCAGAGGTTCCCCAACCCACTCAACAAACTACAGTCCCTAAAGTGTCAGCCAAAAAATCAGCAGAAACCAGTGATTTTTTGAATCCCAGACAGTTTTTTAAAGTGCCTGTACTTATGATGCACTGATTTCCACCAATTCCCGCTCAGGACCTAGAAGAACGCCCCTTACCCCCTAGTGTCAGTACTCAGTACTGGTGAGGACCACCACAAAAACCCCTCAAAAACTACGGAAAGGGATCAATCATATTTCCATCACTTAGAAGATTTAAGAGAAAGGTGTAGCAATACAATGGAAAGAGTAGGAGTTCTTCTTACTGTGTGATCTGTTGGTTCCTCTCGTGCGAAGCTCCAGCTTTGGTTGTACAGCATTGCCATTTGCAGATGGTTGTCCTTGAGTCAGCCTCTGCAGTTCCTCAAACACCTGGGAAGATGGATAACAAAGAAATGTTACTATGAACCATACTTTTACATATGTCACTGAATCTAATGGCACTTTGGGAAAAGCATTTTAGCAAAGCTAGAAAAATTCTGATATCCCTGGCCTTCCTACTGAGATAAACATGAATTTGAAACTCACAACAGAGAGATGCTGTAAATGTGCCAGTACACAATGGAAAAAAATGCTGGCACCTTTACAGTTTGTACACTATATCTGAGGCCCAAACTACACATTACCTGTAATACGTGATTCCAACAGGGACTTGCAGCCATAAGGCAACAGTTCCCTGTGAAAACTCAGTTTTGAAGCACTGCAGAAAGATATAGAAGAGTAAACAGTGGATTCAAATGTCACTGATTAGAAAAAAAGAATCAAGGTTCTGGTTCAAGCCTCCAGATGAAATAATGTTTTATTCTTAACTAGACATGGGCATGAACCACAAAAAAACCAAACCACGTGGTTCATGGCATTTTCACGAACCAGGAACCACGAACTCCCACAAACTCGGGCAAGTTCACAAACCGGTTCATGGGGTTTAAATGCCCTTTCCCTGCCGCTTAGCGGCAGCAGGGAAAGGGGCTTTTAAACCCCCGGATCAGCTGCTTGTCAGGGAGATCCCCAACAAGCAGCTGATCAATTAAACAGCAGGGCTGTTTAAATAGCTGCTCCCAGCAGTGGGGAAATGGCCGTTTAAACTGCGGGTGGGGCTTGGCTAGCTGGCCAGGAACTCCTGGCTGGGCAGCCAAGCCCCGCTGATCCATGGGTTTAAATGCCCCTTTCCCTGCCGGTTTGCAGCAGCAGGGAAAGGGGCATTGCTGTTTAAAATGAACCAAATGAACCAGTAGACTAGTTTGTGGAAGTTCATGGAAACGAGCTTCCACAAACCACTGGTTCGTGGGTTTTTTTGGTTCGTATTCCGGTCCGTGCCCATCTCTATTCTTAACAACAGGATTACAATTTAAATTGCTTTGGTGCTAGCCTATGTTATGGATGCATATGGGTTTGTGACAAAGCAGGCCTATCCTGTTTTGAATTCACAATAAAATGCCACACTGCGTTTAATGGGGTAGAGCCTACATGAATTTTGCTGATTGGGGTGCGGGGGGTGGGGTGCGGGGCAGAAGAGTGAAAATATCATGGTAATGTGACATTTTTTGCATGCTGTCATCCGGGGGTGGGGACTAGGATGTGTTTTAACCCTCTAATATGTCTCTTGTCGCACCTTTTGCACTGAGTACACCCCTTTTCACACCTCATCATTTTGTGTATGTGCATGCACACATGCACACACAACAAGCTTTTGATCTTTATGTGGAAGTTTATTGATTTAAAGTTTCCTTGAATGGAATTTTGAATAGGTAGTTACTAAATTTTCTGACTGGCCCAAGAAGACAGTTCCTCATCTGTAACGAAAACCTGCAGTAGAGGATTCAGGCAACACTTTTGTCCCACTTTCGCCATGCCCAGGTATTTTCCAGCATTCTGGATTCTGTTTCACCTGTATGTACATTTATCCCAAATATATGTGTGATCCCTTCTCAAGAAGGAGAGAGGTTTAGAGATTTTGATATAATGTGAGTATAGCTAGTTACTAATGTTTTATTTTCCAGTGTTCTATGGTCTTGTAGACCAATCCCAAATATCTGTGTTTAGGGCGTATGCTTAGAAATATTAAAAAAACTCTCTGGAAGAGAATTCCTGGAGTAATTTACCTATAAGCCATTTACACCCTTATCTTTTAAAGTGCTGAAGTATTCCTTAAATGTTAGTTCCTGCTTGGTTAGAAGGCTCAATCAGCAAAAGTAATTGCTCACTTTACATCAGAATTGCACAGCGACAACTGTACTTTTTCCAATGAACAATTGCTTTGGCTGCAAACTGAAAAGCAGTAATTAATTTACCCTCCCCTCAATAACAATTACGATTATTTATTTATTCAGGAATGCCATGGGCACTGTGAGTGAACAGGAACTGAGGGACAAGAAAGGTATAAAGTAATCAGATTATCACAAATCACAGAGAGTTTTGGAGCCCTTCCTGAATGACACTTACTTATGAAGAAAAAAACTATATAGTAGGATCTTTTCTGTGGGGTTGGGCATTTCTGAACGTTTAGGGGACAAACTATATTAAACACAGTACAGAACTGTATTTTCTTTTCCGCTTGCAGTTGATTGTGAAAAATGACCAGCTAAGCAATGCGGAAGTTGACATTCATCAGAGAAGGAAAAATAATAGGTTATGTATTTAATGGCTTTGTATTTAATTTAAAATTTCCCAGGTCCAAATGTTGGTTTTATGTTTAAAATTAAACAAAGCTGAAAAAAGGGAAAAATTAAATACAGACAGAAAAATTAAGCAAACCAAACTAAAATGCTAAAAACTTGACTGATTAAAGGTAAAAAGGATGCATCTTCTAATAAACCCAAAGGAGCAGGGATTTAGGGAGCTCTTCTGAATAACAGCTAGTTTTTATATTTTTGAAGGGAAAGTGGCCATCTCTTTTTGTCCCAGCATGCAATAGTGCAACTTGGGATCTTTTGGACTTGGCACAGTCTAACCTAATTAGTCACCAATGAGCTTCTAGAATTATATCTTAAGATATAATATTTTCTTTAGGTGTTATGATACCATTCCTATTTGGATTTCTTCCCTAAGCCAACATTTTTCTCTAATTGGCCTGCATATTTTGGTCATTGGAAAAACCAACATATTCCAGACTGGACTTCCACCAAGTTTTCCACAGGGAACACTTCACCTCTCCCCTCAGGGGTGGACTGGCAATTTAACTCAGAGGGGAAATTTCCAGAGAGCTGCTGTCCTAGAGGTCGCAGGTGGCCAGGAGCAAGAAGCGCCAAGAATCAATAGCTTTGCCAGTGCAGGAGGATCCACTAGCCTTGGGCCCTTCAGCAGCAACAATGACCAGTGTCTATTCACTCATTGCCTCCTCCGGCACTACAATCAGTTGGCAGCAGTCTGGGAGGAGGCAAAGGATGAGCTGATGCATTGATAGCATGTGCTGCTAGCTGGGTCAGAGGTAGGTAGACCCTACAGTACTGGCTTGTTGCACCACAGGCACTGCTAGCGTGGCTTGCTCCTAGGACCTTTTAATTTCCCCACCAGTCCTTACCTCCTGTTATTCTTTTACAGTTAACTGTAGGAAGTGTTCTATGAAACTTGAAAGCTAGTTCTTTTGAATTCATAATGAAAGTGAAATAATTCATAATTATTTCACTATACCTGTTTCAATTTACAGAAGTAATTTCTCAGTGGAAGAAGTACAGAGAAACTCTTGAGAATTTGTTATCATCTCCTAGAATCATGATCAGAAAGGTCACCTTGACTTTGAAGATAGCTGCAACCTGCATAGTAGGAGAACAGAGATGGGCAATTACTCACTTCTATATTCAGCAGGAAAGATCTCTTGGCCTCTTCAAGGATTCTCTTCTCAGTAACTGCGTCCATTGGGATGGCGTTCATCCGAGCTCGATAGAGCTGTTTGAACTTGTGGATGTTGGTGATTTCAGGGAAGTTGAAGAAAGCCAGTCCTTCTCCAGTTGTGGGCAGATGAAGAGACTTCTGTGCAATTGCTTTGAGTATCTGGCCCCCAGATAGATCTCCCAGGTAGCGAGTGTAAGCATGAGCCACCAGGAGTTCGGGTTCATCCTGGCCTACATGATGGAGTCTGTCTACATACTTCTGAGTTGCTTTGTGACACTGTATCTCCCGTCTCCATGTAGGGCCATAGAAATACTCCAAGTCTTTCTCCAAAGAGGCACTGCGATTCAGCTCAGTTGGGAAATAAACAGGGGCGTAGACTGGATTGTCCTTATTCCTCTCACATTCCTCCTCCAGAGCTGAATAGACGTAGTACAGGGAAGCTAAATAGAGCTAAAAAGGGGATAGGAGTTGGGGAGGAAGAGAAAGCCTTAATTCTAAGGTTGCCATTTAACCATGCAGACTAATCCTCCATTTTCTTATAAAAGCATTGTTTATTTATTTCATAAACTTCCTGCTTTATAGTTCACAAGGCAACTATTGACATTGACAAGTGCTAAATATCATAAAGCCAGAATAAAACATAAAAGCACAACACATAAAAAGCCATAAAATCAAACAGAGCCTGCCTTAAAGCAAACCAGCCTTACAATTCAGGATCTAACAGCAGAAGTTACTCCTCCCGCCCCCCTGAAAATCAGACATAAAGAGAACAATCCTAAGCAGGCCTGTTCAGAATCCTATTGAAGTTTACTTAATGGGAATTACTCCCAAGAAAGCATTTCCAGTTTTGCACTATCAACCAAAAGCTTAAGCAAAAAGGAATAGCTTCATCTAGTATCTAAAAACGGATGAACTATAAGCCAATGAACCTTAGTGGAGAGGGAGATTCATGAAAGGAACTCCATCATAAAGAAGGCCCCTCCTTCAGAAGGAGTGGCAAGAAAGGGCCTGTACTTATGCGTGCACTTATTGTGTATATGTTAACACATTTGTGATCCATGCACAGTTTGGACTGATAGTTTCCCCATTTCACCATCACTATTTTAGTGAAGTGACAGTTGGGAAACTGTGTATAGCAACTCATCATCCTAAGATATAAAAGGCAAACCGTGTTGCTGATGACTCACTTTTTATCCCTCTGCCTGCATACTCTGCGGGGATAAGAAGTGAGTCATTGGCAATGGACTTACTTGGCCGTGAGAGCCCAGAGATGGAGTCCGTGCCCATGGACTCAACCGGGGCTCAGGGGGAAGACACCCAAGCACGGGCCACCACCGAAGCAGCCAGCAGAGCGCACCAGCCCCTCCTGGGCTTCGACCCCCGGCCCAAGCATAGAGAGAAGAGGCACTGGCCCAAGCAGCTGCTGGAGCAGCCAGCGGAGACATGCTGATCCCTCTGGGGCTTCAGCTGCTGGCCTACGCAGTGCCAGGGACGGTGCAGGCCACCCCAAGGGTGGCCAAGGGAACAGCTGGCAGCCCCATGCCATTGCTCTCCAAGCTGCAGGTGCTGGCTCAAGCGGCAGCAGGGGCAGCGGCAGCCTCAGCGTGGAGGGCCGAGTGTGCAGCCAGGGCACCAAGTTTTCTAGAGCCCATAGTTTATACAACAGGCTTGGTTGTTAGTTTAGCATATTCCTTTAGCTACAGACAATGCAGGAGCAGTATTTGATATCTGCCAAGTCTTAGATGACTCCCAACAGATGGTGCTCTTCCATTTCTCTACATCTTGGACAGCTCTAGTGTTATTTTACACTGGGATCTAATTATCTGGCCCAAGGCTTCTGCTTAGTAATGTCTCACTCAAAGCGGGCAGTGAAGGAAAGTCTTTTCACTGCACTTTGGTCAACTCCAGATTAGACAGAAAACGTTCCTGGAAAATTTAATGCTCATAATAAAGTGCTGTTATGAGGACAAAGGGTATTACTTGTACTGAGAAGCAAGCAGAATGGTGGGCCTTCTGTACAACAGACACATGGAAGGCATTTATTTTCTTGTCAGGATTTTTCAGTTTATCATGGTAGCCTGAGCAGAGGACAAGGAGTGGTCCTTTTCAAATTTTGCTTGTGCTCCACACAACAGTATTAAACCCAAGAAATCATTCCTGCTTTTCTAGATTCCATGCTTGTTAGTTTCCACATGACCCAGAGAACATGATTCAGGCTGTTTTCTGATGACACAGTTTGCCTCTGACATGACTGAGCCTGAAATTCGTGGGCATGCACACTCCCTTCCTTTTGCTCTCACATGGGGAGCCAAGATTGAAGGCTTCCTCATCTGGGAATTCTTTGATCTAACCACCACGTGATCTAACCACATCTGCATTCTAGCACAGTAACAAATTGGGATTTCATCTTGATTTAGAATTCCAATTATTGTAAAAGAATCAAGTCCCACTTTATTAAAGTGGTTAAATTAGGATGTCACAGCAAATTGTGGTTCATTTACATAAGAAATCCTTCAGTCTTGGCTATGCAGGTAAGGAGAGCCTGCAAGGTCAAGGATTTTCACTTCAGGCTTGTTCGTGTCATTAAAAAAGGGTGGTTTGTTCATGACATCTAAATAAAAACACAATCATGTGGTTAGACTTTGCAGTGTTGCTAGAACTGGTCATACATTACCTTCCTATAAATTTCTCTCTCCAAATGCCTAAGCTCTGAAACAGAAGCTCAGGGGAAAATATTTGGAGAGAGAGGGGGGCACAGAGGGCTGAGACACCTGTGTGGGGAGGGTACTGCACTCCTCAAATGCATATTCCCTTGGATATTAAAACTGGGTTCCATCCCTCTTTCTGTGTGAATGGGACAGAAATTCCATGTTGAAGCTCATGGAACTGCCACCATTGCATTTAATTTGGCCGTCTGGTAAGGCTGTTTCTACACAAGGTTGCAAAAATGTGCCCTCACTACACCAGCAGCAGAAAGTGGCACAAGAAAGGGCAGAAGTGTGGCTCCCTCGCAGGACCTCTTGCAGTCAGACTTTTAGACGGATTTCTTTAGCTGTCTCTTTAATATCATTTCCATCTGCAAGCAATTATCAGGTGATGTTATTTAACTTCATGCCTTGAAATGCTTCAGCTGCCATTGCTATGCATTAAACCTCTGTTAAAGGACATTGTTCTCACAGCCACCTGCAAACCTTACCCACAGCTGTGTCAATGCAGGAAATGCTGTCAGTAAAGTCAGTAGATCAGACTCTGTCAAACTCGTCATTGGCACTTTCCTGTACTGAGGAAATGGCTCCTATTTCCACACTGTTGCTTTACAAATCGTTCTTTCAGTCCTCAAATCGAGACTGTTTGCCTTTTGCAAACAGACAGATTCATTTCAAATAATAAAGGCGGTTCCAGGAAAGATGACAGTCCAGAATATTGCTCAATCCTCTGACAAAATGTGAGAATGAACAAGCCAAAATGCTCTTACGTAGAAGACATTTCCAAAGAAATAAATAAGAACTTCTTTTATAATATGGGGGTACAGCAAAGTTCCAGCTATCCATATAATTCCTGTTCATCAAAATAGGGGAGTTCTGTGGCTGAAGGCATGTCCACATGGCTGGTTTCTACAGGTTAGATGATGCCTGTGCAAGGAAAGGGGGGTACCTGCAATTTTCAGGGTTGGGTGGGGAGGCTATTCATACCATGTTGGCTCAACATCGCCTGTGCTGTCAGTACACAGAGATGGGGCAAAGAGAAGCTTGCGTAGGATTCAAGGCATCGGGGTGTGTGGCTGAGACAGAAGAAGCAGCCTGCTGCATCAGACTACTGGTCCATCTAGTCCAGCATCCTGTTCCACAAAGGTAACAATGCTGCTCTGGAGGGCCAGTGAACATGGCACAGAGGCCGAGGTCTTCTCCTGATGTTGCTTCCTAGCACTGGTATTCTGACATTTGCTGCCTGTGTATATGGAGATGCCCTTTAGTCACTATGGCTAGTAGCCACCGAGGGACCTTTCCTCCATGAATGCCTAATTCCCTTTTAAAGCTGTCTAGACTCATGGCCATTGCTATGTCCACTGGCAGCAAATTCCACTATTTAATTGCTCCTGAATTTATTATACAGCAATTTCATTGGGTGCCCTCAAATATTAATATGGGAGGGGGGTGGAGTTCTATCTACTTTCTCTACCTCATGCATATTGTTGTAAACCTCTTTTAGGCAAACATGTACTGAAGACAGGTCTGTTCCAAACAGCTATCTGGTCACATCCTAGATTTCTTCATTCACTTTTCTTCAGGCAACCAGCAGTACATAATTACATTTGATGTTGCCAAATGGCATTTGGAGTGCATGTTGACCTATACAATTCTTGAAGGCGTGGTGCCAACATAACTAACAAGCTCCTGTACTCTCCATTGTGTTGTCTCCCAAGAGCACCCATATGAGATGAGGCGGGACTTCAAACCCAAAGAGAAAGGCATACTAAGAGGTTGCTCTGAATTGTGAATCTCCTTTGCCCTGGAAAGGATTGCTAAGTATTAATCTTTTGGAAGCCCTAAAACATTCTCTAAAAGTTTGGTTGGGATTTGTTGGCTGAGGGCAGAATCACCCAACTGCAATTTGAAAACCATTAAGCAGGAAACTTGAAAAGTTGCCTATCCATTTGTCCACAAATATTCTCTTCACTAACGCACCCCATCTGCTATGTTATATCGCACATCTTCCATCCTGCTCACTTCAACAGATGAAGGAGGGGTGTGGACAAGACTAGGGAAGAAGGAACCACTATTGCTTCTCCTGCTTAAATCAGCACTTTCCATGAGACAGTGAATCTTTGTCAGTCCTAGGGTTAGGCCAGAAGAGGGAAAGAGTGTTTCATACAAATTTTAATATATTGCTGGTCAGCTACAGCCTCTGAATTGAAGCATATTTAAAACATAAATCTGGACGTCTGTGTTGTTTAGTGATCAGAATGCTGGAACAGAACTGGGGAAATCTGGATTAAAACCTCCACTTGCCAGACTGGATTACCTTGGGCCAGTCTTTCTTTCTCATTCTAACCAACTTCATAGGTTTATTGGGAGGAAAAAATAGAGAAGGGAAGAAAAATTTATGCCACACAAGCTTCTTGGAAGAAGAGTGGGATAAAAGTGCAGTAAATGAATGAATCAACCAAGAACTAGGGTGAACCGTTGTGGTGTAGTGGTCAAGAATGTCAGACTAGGATGTGGGAGACCCAAGTTCAAATTCCCACTCTGCCATAGAAGCTTGCTGGGTGACCTTGGGGCAGTCAGTCATACACTCTCAGCCTAATGTACCTCATGAGGTTGTTATAAGGATTAAATAGAGGAGAAGAGAAGGGTGGGGTATAAAAGAAGTGAATGAATGGAATTAATGAAGTGAACGAATAAATGAATGACCCTGGCCAGAGGCAGGCTTTGCATCCTGAGGTCAAAAATGAATATATCTTGGGTGTGTATGAATGAATCTATTATCCTCCACCCTTTCTTTTTCTAGTCCTGGAAGAAAGAAAAAAGACAGGCAAAGAGGTAAGCTGTCTTTTTCCCTTCCAAATTTATTACCAAATGTACACATAACAGGGAGCTGCATCCAGTCCTGACTCTCCAAAGAGTTTACCTGTATGTTAAGAGTAGGGACAATTTCAACTGCAAAACTACACAAAGGGTTAAACCTGCTGCCTCCTGCTTCATGGCCCAAAGCCTAAACCAAGCTCCCAGGCAACTGTGATTATTCATTGTAAAATGCTGGGGATATCCATTAATCAATCTTCCACTGTCTTAAATAATTTGGCCTTCAGATCTAATTCTACTCCCTAAAACATGTTGCCAACACTGGCCATTTCCACACGGCTCCCCGCCGCTCGTAACAACCTAGAAGATCACGCAAAAAATGCGGAACATTGTGTTTTCTCGTGCGAATCTCACGTGAGAAAACGCGATGTTCCGTGTTTTTTGTGCGATCTTCCGGGTTGTTACGAGCAGCGGGGAGCCGAGTGGAAACAGCCATCCTGTAATCACTTTGAACTTCTATCTCATTACCATACCGAACCAGTATCTGTAACTGGTTTCAGAGACAGATTACTGACTCATTTATGATATGCCATACTCGTCATGCTTTCCCCTCCCATCCATTTGGACTGGTTTTTGGAACCCAACTAATTTATTTTTTAAATGGAAATCTTCAGGAAATGTTAAATTGTTTGGTGATAAACTGGTCCTTTGAACCTGCCTCTCAAGAATTTCACCATTGTTCAAATAGCCTCTCTGTTCTTTCCTGTTGACTTAGTTGTTAAATCTGTGTCCCCGCTTACTGGCACCCCATTATTCATACAGACCTACACCTATCTATTATCTCAAACTGGTTCAACTGGCCTCTGGCAGAGAATGCTTGTGTAGTTAGCATGTTTTTAATTCGCTTGTACGATTAGCACTGGCAGGCTTCTGCAAAGCAGAGTTTGCTCAGATTCAGAAAAGGGGCTGGGGAATTGTGCCCTCCTCTCTGGGACAAAACAATCCAGTATTACGCGACAGAAATCAAGATGCTATATGCTGCTTGTTGTTTTTAAAGAAGCACACTTAAGTTATTTTTTCATAGATGTAGAATGCAATGTGTTAATATGACAAACGTGTTTAAAAACACAGGTATCGAAGAGGCAAAACTGGTGGGGAGCCAGGACTGGCTATAACAATAACAACAACAACCGATTTATATACTGCCCTTCAGGACAACTTAATGCCCACTCAGAGTGGTTTACAAAGTATGTCGTTATTATCCCCACAACAAGCACCCAGTGAGGTGGGTGGGGCTGAGAGAGCTTCAGAGAACTGTGACTAGCCCAAGGTCACCCAGCTGGGTTCAAGCAGAGCAGTGGGGAATCAAACCCGGTTCTCCAGATTAGAGTCCCATGCTCTTAACCACTATACCAAACTGCCAGTTAAGTGCACAATTGGTGGCAATCCTTGTTCTCTGCTACATGAAGTGTAACTGGTGTCCAAGAAGCTGTGGCATGTACCAGCATCAGCAGGCCAGATTGTCAGGGAATCTTTTCTGATAGTTATCAGAATTTTGTTTTCCTCTTTAGTGTCAGCTATATATATGGGCATGGCTTTCTCACCTATCTCCTCCTGATGCAGCCTAAAATGCCTCCTCCCAAAGCTGCTCCTTGGGACAGGAGACCCTCCAGAACAATGAAGGTCTTCAGTGAGAGACGGAGAATTCTGAAAATCAGCTCCTGTCCGCAGAATCCTCTGGTGGATCCAAGCCCCTCAAGACTAGCAAGCAGCTCTTAGGATTATGTAGCTTTCAGGGTTTTAATTTTTTGTCTTCATTTATACCCTACCTTTCTCGCCCATGATGCAAAGCAGCATGCACCATTCTTCTCCACTTCATTTTATCCTCACAACAACCCTGTGAGGCAGGTCAGGCTGAGACCATGACTCACCCAAGGTCATCCACCAAACTTCCATGGCAGACTGGTGAATAAACCCAGGCTACCTGGATTGCAGTCTGGCACTTTAGCCACTGCACCACACTGGCTCTCCAGGTTCTTTTGTGACCTAGCAGAAAATCTGTCCCAAATGCTGGGTACAACACAATATTACACTTTTAAATACTACATTCCTAAGCACGCTTGCTTAGAAAAAACCTATTCAGCGTAAACTTTTTAAAGGATTGGAGATGACTTTAAAGTGCTGAACAGCTTAGCTATTTTATAAATGCATATCTTGCCTCTTGCCTATGTTTGAAGCAGCAACAAATTTAATATTGCATTCAAATACAATTGTCACAGTAAAAACAGTAATGATGAAATTGGGCAGATATATAAAAAAATCAAATAATTGTCTATACAGCCAACTCCATTCAATGGAAGCAGATGGCAATTTCATACACATTTGTAAATATCCTACGGAAAAGAGTTGCCTTGCACATCTCACAGAGAACCAGTAATGAGGATTCTCTGTGGACCTCCTCGGGCACGCCCTTCCACAAATAGGAGCTATGACACCTTTCTGAACAGGTGTGCACCTGATGGATGGGAGGGCAGATGGGGAAACCAGCGCAGGCAACATTGCCTAGAGCATGCTTATTATCACTGTAATATAGTACAGAAGGATCTAAGAGACAAATAGGGCCAATCCTAAACAATTACACCCTTCTAAACCCACTGACTTCAATGAACAGCAAGAGCGTAACTAGAACTGAACTGAAAATCATTGACCTAGCCTAACCCAGGCTAGGTCATCAGAACTGGATACTCTCTTGGCCTGTATGCTTAAGAAAAACTTTAACCCTTTTAACTGTGGTTTATATGGGTGCAATTTTTCAAACTGGGAGTTTGAAGCATACATTTAAGGCTCTCATTCAGGATGCTGTACTAGTTTAATCTGTTTCCTTGCTGATTTAATAAACCCTTGCTCAGACAAAAAGTTTACTTTATTAATCCAGTGTGCGGGGTCAGAGAGACCCCAAGTAAGTAACAGAAATTTTTAAAAATCTTGGGAGTTGCATTGCAAAAGCCACCAATTGCCAAGAAAAAAACAAAAGTAAACAAAGCTACACCTTGACGGTAAAGGAATAAGAAGATAGCAGCAAAGATACCAGGAATAAAGTATATATATATTTCAATTTTGTCTTTAGTCCTAATTTCAGTGCCATTTTCAATGTAAACAGGGTAAAAATGACCCCAACACCATCAAGTTATACACTGCAATGTGTGTGGGGGGGGGGAGGGGGAGGAGATGAAACACCACAGGGCAACTGGCCTCATTGAGGCTAGTGAATACAAGTTGCAGAAAATGACAACATTTATGACCCCTCCAAATACACTTTATTGCATCAGGTTGAGGTTATTAACTGGTTCAGTTTACTAGTTCAAACAGTATTAGCAGTCCCTTCCCCAGTCATCCCTGTCAGAGCCGGGTACCTTAAATTCCCGAAGTGACACCTTCCCTTTCTGGAAACTCTTCATAAACTGTGTGTTCTCTGCCTGTTCATGGACCTCCTTGGTGGTTTCCTTCAGGGCTTCAGACAGATCTTGAGACATTCTAGGAGGGGAGGAAGAGAGAAAGATGTTTAGAAACGCATCTTAAGGTGCTTATTAATGCATATTAAGAAGCATCTTCCAATACCTTTTCTGTATGAGGAATCTGGCAAGATTCTAGAGGAAATACAAGCATCTTGCCTAGCGAGAGGTTAAAACACCCCAAATTTCAAGAGAAAGTTTCCATTCAAACTCAAATCCACTGTCTCCCAAATCAAATTCTCACACTGTCCCCCAAATGAGAGCCTTTTGGCACCTTAAAAACAAGCACATTTATTGTAACAAAAGCTTTCTGGTCAATGCCTATGTTGCCAGATGCATGTGGCAAGCCTGAGCCACAATGAATGTGTTAGTCTTGAAGATGCCAAAGGCTGTTGGATATGGTGGCTGTGGCAGCCCGGCGCTTCTCCCTTCTGGCTCCAAACCCACACGTACCTTTCTGCCATGGCCCCCTCCTGCTTCTGTGTTAACTCTTCTTTCTTTTTCCTTTTGGTCTTTTGTCCCCTTCTCTCCAGAGAAGCTTCTGAGTTAGGCAGCCCTTCTCCCGCATCTTTCTTTATACTTTTATCCAGGGATCACGTGCCCAGCCCAGAAAACATCTGACCTCAGCGTACAGTTCTCAGTTAATTGCAACATACTTTTCCCCTCCCCGCTGGGGAAGCTCAGCCCCTCCTTCTCTTCTTCTTCCTCAGAGGAGGGAGGAGGGAAAGTCACCTGATGCATCTTGACAGCTAAGCGCAACAACAGGATGTCGAGAGACTTCTTCTTTTGTGAATGTTGGGCACTCTGCCCAAGCTGATTAACTCCTTCTCTTCCCTGCAGTCACAACAATGTATATTTTCTAGCATGTAATATTAGATTAATCCAAATGGTAGTTAGTATATGCTGTTACTTTCATACAAAGACAGGAGAAAAACCCAACAGGCCTGATGAAGGAGAAAGCTGCCTACATTATTACTAGATGCACAAACTATTTTAAAACCCTATGTATGCTTATGTGAGTGTAAGGGGCAGTGTGTTAGCTTAACCTCCTCCTCACACATTTTCTAGAAAGAACACAGATAAGGTGGTATCATTCATCCATTTATTTATGTCATTTATACCCCACCTTTCTTCCCAATGGGCCCAAAGCCACGTAGTTTGTTCTCTTCTCTTCCACTTCCTCCTTACGACAACTCTGTGAGGTAGGTCAGGCTAAGAATGTGTGACTGGACCACAGTTGCCCAGTCAGCTGCCATGGCCCAGTGGAGGTTTGAACCTGGATCTCCCAGATCCTGGTGTGACCATCTTACCACTACACCATGTTGACAAAAATATAATTTGATTAAACAAAGAAGGGGGAAAAACCAAACCAGCCCTCCTGTATAATACACAACATCCTGGTACTGGACCAGCTCATTCAGGGCCACATGTGCCAAGGCACAGGCTAAAAGCCACAGCTGGGCTCAAACACACATGATCACAGCCAGCATGACAGTGAGGGCGGGGGAATGTAGAAGTGGGGGGTCACTGGGGGAAAAGCAAATGGTGCCCTTTCCAACTTTTTTCCTTTTGCGACAAGAACAAGCCTGGGTTATTATAAGGCTTGCCTGCTCTGTCTCCCCTCCAGCCCCTTCCCCTTGTGCCTGAGGCCAAGACTAAAAACATCCCGGCTTAGAAAGTGTCTAATCTAACATCAACAAAGTGAACAACAACACCTGAATCCAGGCACTTCAAACAATCAAAATTCACTTCTTGAGCACAAACTTGAATTCTAAAGTGCTTGTTCTCATCATGAACAAACTCCAGGTTCAGGTGGGTGGCCGTGTTGGTCTGTAGTAGAAGGGTGAGATTTGGGACCAGTAGCACCTTAAAGACCAACTAGATATCCAGGGTATGAGCTTTCACGACAGTTCATACCATGGAAGTCTAGTTGGTCTTTAAGGTGCTACTGAAACAGAATCAAACTCCAGTTTGCTTATGATTTCTAAATTCCGTTAAGTCTCACTGAAGCAAATTAAACTTACCTCCACGTTAGTGCGCTTTGAACTACAACCTACAAGCCATTCTAGACAATCTAGTTTTAAATAACGGGCACAGTCATTACTCATCTTTCCTCAAGATATCACCTCACAGTATCTTGATGTCAGGAAAGCACCAATGGAACTTGAGGATGCCCGAGAGATGCAACAGTAACAGAGCCCTGCCCTCCAAAGTGGGAACTTTGCATAAAAGTGGTTCTGACTGGGCCCACTTTCAACACGTAAAGTATTCCCCAATCAGAAGAAGGGCAGAAATAATGTTGCCAACTGACTACAAAAGTAAATCTAGCTTCATTTTATTTCTTTTATTGCAAAACTATCTACAGAAATAACAGCTATTTATTAAGATAGCTAAATGGAACCTCTATGTTCAGGAGTAGTATACCTCTAATTATCAGATGCAAGGGATAAACTATAAGTGAAGGCTGTTGCCTTCATGTCCTTCTTGTGGGTTTCTCAGAAGTATATGGCTGGCCTCTGTTCAAAACAGGATGCTGGACTAAATGGACCGTTGGTCAGATCCCACAAGGCTGTTTTTTGCTCTTAAAAATAACCGCAAATGGAATGTTTCATGGTATGGAGATAGGCAGAACCCTGTACAGTTCAAGCTGAATAGAGGCAGGGCAAGTAAAAAGTTGGTGACGTTGGGCAGAAACCAAATGGGAATGATGGGCTATGAGGAACCTTTTTATCTGCATAACTGGCTCATAGAGGCTGCTTTAGTGTGGATATAGGGCCACACCAGTACTGACATTCAGAAAACGTTTAGCAGAAGTTGAATATCTTCCATTTGTTATTGCTTAATGGGAAGGCACGTAATGTCAAATGGAGAAGAGTTCAACGAATAAGCTTGCAATTGTAGCTGACTCAGATTTGAGTTTCCTCTAGAACGTCACCCTTCCTCTCGCTAAGCATCTGGAACATTCTAGAACACTGCTGTACTGCCCTTGGCCTTACTGCTCTAGTGTCTGGACCATGGTCCCATTATGGTGTTGATTCTGAATAATAAGACAGTTATGTAACATGAGATCATTTGATTACCCACTGTCAAGTTGCTACCGCTTCATCTTATGCTCTGGTACAATAAGGTATCAAAAATGCTGTTGACTCTTAATAAGTCTCAAGTATGTGGGCCTATTAAAAAGGAATTCTCCTGGCAGAGTTGAAGTCCACATGTGATGATCTGGATCGCAGTGAGGTTACTTTCTGACAGCATATTTACCTATGAAAAGAGGTGATCATACGTTACCTCATGTGGCTGAGTGAAGTCATCCAAGTATAATCACCAATATTTAATGCACTCTTCCAATGTTACAGTGGACCTGCCAATGTGTAGGGAGAAGAAAGTTGCTGCGTGGTAAAATACAAGCCTGTGATGTCACAAAGACTCCACAGTAACACTGAATGGGGCTCAAGAGCAACTCGTAGCACTGCGACGATCCAACCAAAAGGCACACTCTTCCGGGAGTGACTGCTGTTTATGCCCTTTTTCTTTCACCAGCTGAATGAAAATGGATTTGTTATATCCAAGGCAGTCTTTAGGATTACCAGAAATTGCAGTACTACTTCAAGATATTTTGTTACCCCAGTAATTGTATACCCATTGTTGTCTTCTGTGCTGCCAGGCTCAAGATTGCATTAGTAGTGGTGGAAAGTGCCATCAAGTCATAGCTGACTTATGAAGACCGCCCCCCCTTGCTGGGATTTTTAAGGCAAGAGACTAATGGAGGTGGTTTGCTGTTGTCTGCCTCTGCATAGCAACCCTGATCTTTCTCAGAGGTCTCCCATCCAATTACTGACCCAAACTAACTCTGCTTCCGAGATCTGACAAAATATGGCTTGTATTGGCTATTCATGTCAGGACACCCCATTGTTACATGACCAGGGCTGAATCCACACACCCGCGGAGCGTCCCAGCGTTGCGCTAAATGTTTGCTAAACACCCGGAAGTGTAGCGTCTTTCTAGCACAATCGCACTAGAAAGATGCTACACTTCCGGGTGTTTAGCGAACATTTAGTGCAACGCCGGGACACTCCGCAGGTGTGTGGATTCAGCCCAGATATTATAGTCCCACATGATTTGTTGGGATTTAAAGGATATTTGTCCTTTTAGAGGATGGAAGTATTTTTCTTTAAATGAGAATTTCTTTAGAAGTTATAATACATGAGAGCAAATCTAAAAATCAGCTTTAAGTTTTCCTTCCGTGGTTGCTCTTCCAGCTGCAGGGAACAATGCCAGAGGTTCAGCCTCTTGGAAGGAAGCATTACTCAGCAAAAGCATCCCGGCTTTACAAAGAAAGCATGATTGCTACACATCATACAATGACACAGCAAAACTGAGTGCTGACTCAGGAAGTCCCTGATGTGTCTGCACAACAGGACAAAGCAACAGATTGTCAGGAAGTGACTAGTTCTTTGTGGAGGGAGTTAGAAGGAATTCCAGTCAGTATAAAACAAAGTAGAATGGAGAAAGATTAGCAATTCCAGAATGACTTTTGCTGTTAAGAAGAAAGCAACATTAGTTTTGTAGGTGCAAAATTATTACCTAGGTGCTTCAATAATACAGCCATGTCTGCTTGAAAACTCCCAGTTAATACCATGGGGCAGATGTCAGCAGTATTGTATTTGTTTCTCTCAATGTCCTAACCATTGTTCATTATTGAACTTTGCTCAGTGAATGTCCTTGCTCTTGGTTATATTGTATTTTCACTTGTATTGTGTTATCTGCCTTGGAGCTCAGTGAGAACAGTAACGTAACAACAACAACTTGTGAGGCACATCACATTACACAGCAAACAGTATACTGTATTTGCTTCCTGTGCCCTGACCTCAGCTGTTTTCACACGCCTGTAAGGCCTCCAGAAAATAACGCAAAACTCATGGCACGATGGCATCTTCATAGCACGATTTCCTGATGACACCAGAAATCGCGCCATTAAACTAGATCATGGTGGGAAATTGCACTATAAAGACACCATCGTGCCATGAGTTTTGCGTGATTTTTTGGAGGTTTGCAGGTATGTGAAAACAGCCCTGGATAGCCCAGGCAAGCCTGATCTTGTTAGATATTGGAAGCTAAGCAGGGTTGGTGATGGTTAGTAATTAGATGGGAGACTTCCAAAGAAAACCAGGGTTGCAGAGGCAGGTAATGGCAAATCACCTCTGTTAATAACGGGCCTTGAAAACCCCAGGAGAGGTCACCATAAGTTAGCTATGACTTGAGGGTGCTTTCTACCACATTTGCTTCTTGTAATTCATTAGAAATATCCAAATGGCATTCAGTACAAAGTATCCATATGTTTCTGGCTGTGGTGTTACATATTTAGATGATTTATACCCTGACCTTTTACTTCAAATGCACTCAGGTCAATTTATGTTAAGGCTGTAATCCCAAACTCGCTCACTTGGAAAGATGATCTAACAAAACAACAGTGCAGTCCTAAACATAGCTACACCCTTCTAAGTCCATTGTAGGTAATGGGTATAAAGGGGTATAACTCTGTTTATGATTGCACAGTAAATAATATTGCACTGTCAGGTTGTTGATACATCATCTTCTCACATTACTGAGAAGAGAGGAGACATTCTGTCTTGGAAATAAAGGAAGCTGTAGTTCAACACCCCCTTCCCCTAAAAGTCACTATCATGTCTTGTATCATCCACATTTTTCTTGGGGAGGAGTTGTAACTCACTGGTAGAACATGAGCTTTGCAGGCAGAAGGCCCCAGCTTTTATCACAGCACTGCCAATTATAAGATCTTAAAGGAGACAGCTTGCTGTACCAGAGGCCATGGAGAACCATTGCCAGTCCAATTGAGTTCAATGGACCAATTTTCTAATCAGATTGCTGGAGCTGCTCATTTTGGTGTGTAACAGGCTCTCTTGCCTGTGTCTTAACTAAGATTCCACTACTCTAAAGGAAAGATTTATCTTTTCTCTTGGATAGTGTTCAGCAATTAGTTCAAGACCTGTCAAGCAAAACTGATCTTTGCTTATCAGTACATTTATTTGTAAAAGGTTCTTTATTGCTTTGCCACTTCTAATCAAAGTACTTCAGACACCTGTTAGAATTTATTTCTTTTATTGAAAATACACTCTATTTTTTTAATGAAGCAAGTAGTTAAAATATATATGATTATTAATATAAGTCCTACAAAAATAGAACATAGAAAGGCAATCAGAATTAAATTTGCTAACATTTCCTAACTAACTCTTAAGTTTAAAATAATCAAAGTTCTTATGAAATGCATTAAGATTTTCATAGCTTACATTGCAAAGATAAGAATCGCACCTACTCTTCATGAGATCTCTTCCAATCAGAACTCTAACTCATTATCCAGATTAGCATGTTTTATAGGTTCTCATATGCAAATATCTAAGATCTTTTCACGTAATAGCATAAGCAAACTATGGTTGGTTTAATGCTTCGTTGAATATTCATAATTTCTATTGTATAACCTGTCTAATTAGCCCAAAATGACGTGATAGCTAACTTGCAAAACAAAGCCATAAATCCGTGAAAAATGAGAGAAGAGTTAAGATACTAGATCACCATTGGTCCAGTCTCTGATAAAGAAACATTAATCTAGATGGGGTCCACTATTTTTAATTAGCTGTCAAAAGATTAAAGCGCACCTGTTTTAGTTACCTAACACTCTAAAAAAATGCACAGACAGTTCATGAAAAGTTTAAAAGTTCACCCAGAATACAAGCCATTAGTATGTATTTGCTTAGTATTTTTTAAAAAACATTTATTTTTGACAATTTTTTATATTTTTAAATACATCTGCATGCATGTTTGCTCAACATAATTTGATTACTTGCAAATGGATGGTGATCCTTTGGCTCATGCTATGGCAGAGCAGTGCATGCTGATCCATTTGCTTGTCACTTGATGTCAGGCTTCAGGGGTTCTGAGTCAGGAGCACATACAGTATACATGAAGAGTGAAGGCACATGGTTCTAGTGTCACAAAGGCACAAGGTTTAAGCTCAGGTTCTGGGTAGCAAATCCATACGTCACTACCTTGGAACTCCCAATGGTAAAAATGCTCCCTGAAGTTGAGTAATAATCCTCCCGAAAGTGGCATTCAGGGAGGTGCTCCGAAGAAGAGGCAGCCTTTGCTCTTGAAAGAAATGGGCTTAGGGCATAGTGTTGAAAATCACCAAGACCCAGGGAGTTGGATGGGAGCCCATAACTGACCTAGAGCTTCTGGTAGTAAGTTAAGATTGTTGCCTCAAGGAGAGAAGAGCCTGGTGAACTACCCTCGTACGCCTTTAATCTCCCAGTCATTCTTATTGAGGTGGCTCTTCCCCTCCATCAAGTGCCAAAACAGAATTGCTGAAGAGCAATTTTAAATGATATTGTCATCATATTTAATTCTCAAAAGCAGCTTTGAATGGTTGCTTTTTAAAGTAGAAAGGTAGGGCATGTGCACATAAACAAATAACAAATAAGATAGTACACTTCACAGGAGCAGAGCTCAGCCTTCACAGTTCACCTCGGGGTGCCTCCAGGGTTTTAATGTGTTCTTAGGTGGGTTACTTGGCTAAATTAATGAGACATTACTAATTCCAGTATATCTGGAATAAGGATAAGATACTTCAAACATGCCTCTTAGCACAGCAGTAGGTAAAGTGGCATTTATTGGCAGGGCTGCCAGGTTGCAACCCAGGAAATATGTATTCGTGAATGCAAAAGAGCACTTACAGCAGTTTGTTAGCAGTGGGGCAAGCCCAGCTTCTCCAGGGAGAGTAAGTGAATTGACAAGCATGCTCATAAACAGATCAAATGCTAGCTCCGATGTCCGTCTGGCCACGCCTCTTTCCCAATGCTTCGGGAAAGCCACCCTTCCTCATTTATCGATGTACCATTTCTTACAATATGGACATGTTGGGTGGGAGTGCTTCTTAAAACACAAGTTGTGTGAATCTGGCAGATTTACAAATCAGTACTTCTTCCCAGAGCCAGCGCTAGGTTTGGGAGTTCTCCGCAGGAGGCTGTCCAGCGGCTCCTCCCAGTGACAGGCATGACAGATCGAAAAGAAGGCACATGAATGGCAGTTGTTGTTCCTAGTCACTGAGAGCCAAGCTACAAGTGACTTTTTTCACATGGAGAACACTTGATTGTTTTTGCAAGTTTTCCTGGGAACAGAAGTCCGAGTGTCCTTCCCTTTTGCAAATCGTTCCTCCAGTCACAAGCCTGCTGGACAAGAGGGCTCTCAATGATTGTTTGGGGGCGGGCAGCTGCTACTTTCTCCCTGGGCATCCTGCTCCCGGGGAGCTTCACTGACATGGGGCTTTCTCCAGAGCAGCAGGCTTGTGACTGGAGGAACGATCTGCAAAAGCTGCTGTGGCCGCCGGCTTTCTCTGGCTCTTCAGGCAGCGATTCTAACAGAGAGGGAAAGGACACTCGGACTTCAGTTCCCAGGAAAACTTGCGAAAACAATCAAGTGTTCTCCACGTGAAAAAAGTCACTTGTAGCTTGGCTCTGAGTCAACAAGCTGCCACTGGGAGCACCAGCTGTTTGCCTGCCCTATGAGTATGTGACAAATGAATTAGAGGAGGAGGAGCTACCTCCTCCACCTGTGACAGCAGCTTGCAAGCTAGTGTGGACTGGCCCTTTCTCATTCTGGATAGGTTCCTCATGGGTTGCTACCGTGGGGTGCAGGCTACTGGCAGACAGGAGCAATCGGAGCTCCATGGACCCTATGGAGCTGACAGAGGCATGCAAGTCTACACCCATTGTCAAACTGAACAGACCTCATAGGTGTGCCCAGTACTGCAAGGACCACTTGAATCATCTAGTTCCGGGGGTCTTTTAACATCTGAGTCTGCTCCTGGGACAGATGGAGGAGGATCAGCAGGCCCAGTCCTTCCCTGGGAGCCAGCCTAATGCCACCCCACACAAAGAAGGCAGTCTACTGCTGCTGCTGCTGCATAGAGGTCTAGAGTTGCCAGGTCCCCTTACCCTCCCAGCAGGAAGGTGAGGACTCAGTACTCACCTTCACATCATCTGGAGAGTGGTTCTTCTCATGCATGCACAAGTGCACACTCCAGTACCTATGCAATGATGTCACTTCTGTGAAGTGTCATAATTGCACAAGCATGGGAGTGCTCCGGGTGGCACGACGACATCAGATCTGGGAGGCCCATTCCCACACTCCCCCCCCCCCGTTGGCAGGTGAGCGATGATGGGAGGTGGAGGGTGGGAGTGGAGAATCCCCCACTGGGGAACCTGGGATCCCTATGTGGCTCCTCCAAAATAGGGTTACTAACTCTGAATTGGGAAATTCCTGAGCATTTGGGGGGTAGAGCTAGGAGAGGGAGAGGTTTGAGGAGAAGAGCAAACTCAGTGGGGTAGAATGCCATAGAGACCCCCCTCCGAACCAGCTATTTTCTCCAGGGGAACTCATCTCTGCAGCCTGGAGATTAGCTGTAATTCCAGGAGATCTCCAGGCTCCATCTGTAGGTTGGCAAGCCTACTCCAAACACCATGGTTCTCTAGTAACTTCCACCTATGCCCAGTACAAACCCTTCAGCTGTGTTCTTCTTTTAAAAGGAGGGGCTGTAGCCTCTCAGAGGCTTACCAACTTCCAGGCAGGACTTGGAGCTGTCCCAGGAATACAACTGATCTCCAGACTATAGAGGCAGCTTTGGAGGGACTTTGTGGTTTCACAACCCTGCTGAGCTAACTCTTGTCCCCAAACTCTACACTACCCAGGCTCTGACACCAAATCTCCAGCACTCTCCCTAACCCAGAGTTGGCAGCCATAACTAAGTTAGATGGACCAAAGGCCTGGCTTTTTTAGTAAGGTACTTTCATATGTTTAGGTTTCCTTAACAGGACTATTTTGGGCCTTCTTTTACTTTCTGGTTATCAAAAGGCAGATAAGGCAGTTCTGACTGAATAATAGCATTAGAGCATTCACACTTCCAAGAACTGCTTTTCAGGGCAAGGGAGAAATGGTACTCTGAACTTGCACACAAAGTTCAGTAAACATTATAAATATAGGGGTGGGGTAACACTCAGCGTTAGCATACACAGTTGAAGAATCTCTGTCTGGGAAAGATTCAACACACTCTCTTAAAAGCAAATGACTAGGAAAGGTCTCTTTAAGGGTTTGTGTGTGACTTACGGTCTTTTTCTCCAAAGTAGTCATTAGAGAGTGGATACTGGAACTAGATTTCTTAGAAAAGAATTACTTCCAGATCATTCCGAGGACTGTTTTCTTAACTGGGCTATGAGCCAATTCAAACAGTTGTAATCTCAGCACAAAGAACAGGAAATCATTTGATTAAAAACAGGCTCACGTGGTAGACCATGACTCAGCAAAAATGTGGCCCAGAGACTGAAACCTTTACTCAGCAAAATGGAGAGGCAAACATGACACAGCAAAATGTAGAAACAGATGTGTGCCTCAGAAAGCCCCTACAAACGTTAGCCAGCACAATGTTAGTCAGCACAATCTACACATTTACTCTTTCTTTTCACATTGTTGAATTGCTTTGTAGATAAAGAGTACATACGCAGAAAAAACTTCTTAAGTCTCTCTCTCACACACATGCCAGCTGCATCTGTTCCATTAACCGTATTCCTTTCCTTCCAATGCAAGAAGACTTTCCCTTGAACTCTTTGGGATCCAAACTATTAACTTTTACACACACTACAGACCTTGCAGGTTTGCCGGATATAAACCAGAACTAACTTCAATTCCATGTTATTAAGGAGAGAAAAAGCTTCAAACTGCAGCCCAAATAAGTAATGTATTAGTTAGCAATCTTCTATTTGCATGTACTATAAAAAAAATTGAGGAATAGGTCATGTACACTAGTAAAAAGGAATAATAGCTGGTAATACCTTATTAAGATATACAAAGATGCTATTGAATACCACCGAAGAATCAAAATGTCCCAATAAATCAACACTTTTCAGCACTAGTCTGATCTTTCATCTTTCCTTTAAAAAATCCCTCAGAAATCACATATTTTCTATCCAGAAACTGAAAGCTAATTAATGCAGCCTGATCGAGAAGTTAATTACTATAAGGCACAACCCAGAGGAAAGGTCTTTTTGCCCAGAGCTGTGACTTGAGAAATTCCTGGAGATTTGGAGGTGGTACCTGGAGAGGGTGAAGTATGGGGAGGGGAGGGAACTCGGTGGCGATGTGATGCCATAGAGGCTGCCCTGACAACCAGCCATTTTCTCCAGGGGAACCAGTCTCTGTAGTCTGGAGGTCTGTTGTAATTCCAGAAGAACTCCAGGTGCTACCTGAAGGTTGGTAACGCTACCTGCTGAACTGAATGGAAGCTAGACAAGAGCACATTCAGTGGGATTGTACAGAAAAATCTTTGTGGTGTTGTGGTTAGAGTGTTGGAGTAGGAGTTGCAAGACCCAGATTTGAATTCCTATTCAGCTGTGAAAGCTTGCTCTGTCTGGTTTGCCCTGTGCTAAACTGCTTCACGGTGTTTTAGTGAGGATTAAATGGACAAAGGAGAACCATCTATGCTACCTGAGATCTCTGGAGAAAGGCCAGGATAAATATCTGGGAAATTAAGCTTTCTGCTAGATTTCATACATATGTACGTGCAAAATGTCTGATGTAAGATATCTTACATATCAATCAGCAGATCACACTCAAAGTTATCAATAATTTAAAAATGCTCAAGATATATATCTGTATCTGGATTTTAAACCTATTTTTGCGGAAACAAATCCCACTAACTTCAAAGAAACATCCTAACAAATGATGATTTAGGATCTGGGTTGGAGTTTCTTTTCCTGAACCCTTAACCCCTCATTGCACCTTTGTCATCCAGGGCTCTTGACCTATGTGCACAAAGGAAGTGGGGGGGGGGGAGGAAGAATGAGATTCATCCAGATCAACACAGGTGATGTAAATTAGCTCCCAAGAGTAAAAATAACCACACCGAGATACAGGAAATCGTTTTAGCGATGAATAGCACAAGATGAACACAGCAAGAGTGGTCCTGATGGTCCTATTGTCCTGAACTTAGGATGAATGACTGCAGTCTAGAAACTTGGCCTAAAATAAGCATGCCTGGACGAAACAGAAAGAAATGGTAATGCTTCTTAATGGTTTTATTCAAGAGTTCACCAGAGTTTGGAAGAGCTGATGCGGAGAGGGGTGTATGTGAGCTTGTCAACCTCCAGGTGGTGGCTGGAGATCTCTTGCAATTACCCTGATCTCCAGGTGACAGAGATGGGTTCCCCTGGAGAAAATGGCTGTTTTGGACAGTGGACCCTATGGTATTATAACCTGTTTTGGACAGTGGACCCTATGGTATTATAACCTGCTGAGCTCCAGCCACTCCCCAAACCCAACTCTCTTCAAGCTCCACCCCTAGAATCTCCAGTTGTATCCCTCCCCAGAGCTGGCAACCTTAGGTGTATGTGATTGAAAAGGAACCACAGCATTTAGATGCTGCCTGGAGAGAATGTCTGTATGTTTGGGGGTGTGAGCAAACAGGCACTGCTGGAGCGAACTAAAGCACCTGCGGGGGGGGGGGGGTACAGGATTTCTCTCTCTGGCGATCTGATGTGAGGTGCCTAGTGACTCTGCGTGTATATTTATAAATAAAGTAGAGTTGCCAACAGGGCTGGGGGGGGGATGTCCTGTCTTTTTAAGAGAGGGAAAGGGGTAGCAAATCCTGGCATGGCATTGGCTGGTAAATCACATTCAATTAAGCCTCTGTTGAAGGGACATTTTTCCTCCAGCCCTGTGGGCAACCCTAAAAATCAAGTAAATACTGTAAAGACACCATAAATATCCACTGCTGTATCTCTATCCCTTATGACCTGTGTAAGCCTGGAAGTTCTCTTTGACTGGGGAAGTGGGGTATGTGTAACAATAGTTAACAGGGACTTTTAGTGGGAGGTTAGTACTAGCTTAGTAGTACTAGCTAGCTTAGTACTTCTGAAAAACGAGAGGCAAGCATACAGTGTAGAGAGCCGGCTCTATAAATACTTTTCTTTCTTCCATTATAGTCTCCAAGGTAGTATTCTTGGGGTTCCTAAGAGATCTCTCAGACCCAAATCTATAGCAAAGCTGTGGCAACAGGATGCCCCATACTATACCCAGGTGAAAATGCCATGTTAGATTGATGAAGTAGAAAGGTGAACTGTTCGACTTTTGGACAGCAGATAGGGGAACTGAAGGCCTGATACTCTAGTGCAGCAATTCAGTCACCTCAAGAGCCTACCACTTAATTTCGCCTTCTTCAGATGTGTGGACAGACCAGGCAGAGGTGTTAAAGAGCCATTCTACATGACCCACTATGGGAGTCTGAAACAATTTTAATTTTTACATAAAAACTGCTATGGGCAGCTCTGATATTTATTGGAGCTGTGGCACTGGGGATACACTTTTAGCCTGCTTTCTTTTCTCTCTTTTTTTTGAGTCTCTGTTCAATGCAGACTCAAAGTGGCATAAAATGTCACCCTCCGCCAGCCCCCTTGATGGAAACCGTCCCTGCTGAATGCCGCTTCCTTTTATGCCCAGTGCTGGATGGGAGGGACAGAGCAAGTGGTCTCTCTCCCCTCCATGATGTTTTCCTGAGGTAAATCCCTCCCCCCTGTGTAATCTGCCTCACAGATATTCTTTATTCATTTTCTTTTTTATTGTAAAAATTTATCTCACCTAAAATGAAACCCTCTGGACTCTGGAGCAGATTCTGTGCTTCTGCCCCAGATAAGGCTCTACTGATACAAGGAAAAAGACGTTCAATTCCAGCCACTTCTCCCTTCTCACTGCAGTCAAAAGTTACATTGCTTTTTGCATGCTCATGTGTCCCCCCCCCCATTATGGACCATCTTTTCAGTGCTCAATGGCAGCTGCAGGGAGAAGGGGAAGACAGGAAATGTCAGTCTAGTAAATCCATTATATAATCCAACACACTGGCACCTTCCAGCCTTAACGTTCCTGTTTAAATTATCTTCGTTACCTTTTTTCATCATTTCCCCACAGCTTCACTGCATAGCTCTTGCTGACCTGACTTTTCTGATTCTGCTCCCCCCCCGCCCCGCTTTCTAAAACCCGTTTCCTTGGTCTTTCTTACATGGATAGATTTGGGTTTTTCACCTGTTTGTAATGCCTGTGTTGTTTCTCATTGTTCCACTTACCTTGCCATTTTGTTTTGGTGTGGGGTGCTGCTCAGTGATTTTTTTTAAAAAAAATCGTATGCTAGTGATATATTGAACCAGTGATATACTGTGTACGTGGTAAATGTACTTGCATGGCCAATCAGAATGCCGGAAACAAGCAGCCTATCCTCTCTGCACTGCCACTAGAAACATTCCTCGTAAGAGCAAACACTGCTGAACACTGCACTAGGTAGGCACCATTTTCAAGCTCTGTGTGCCCTGCATGCTAGGTTTCTTTTCACTGTGCAATCTAAAGGGAAACAAAAAGGTAAGCCTGGGGAAGTATGTGAGATCACTTGGGCAGAAAAGGAAACAATTGTCTTGCTATCAGTCTGGGGTGAGGATAGGGTTGCCCGCTCCAAGTTGGGAAATTCCTGGAGATCTGGGGAGTAAAACCTGGAGAAAGTGGGGTTTGGGGAGGGAAAGGACCTTGGCATGGCATAACTCCATAGACTCCACGCCCAAAGCTGCCATTTCCTCCAGGTGAACTGATTTCTGTGGCCTGGAGACCAGTTGTAATTCCGGGAAATCTCTGGTCACTACCGGGAGGCTGGCAACCCTAGGTGAGGAGTAGAGGTGGGCACGATCCAAAAAAAAAATTACCGATCAAGCTGATTGGGGATCGGGGCCAGCGACGACCCCAAATGACTGATCCACACTGATCATCTCCTGTTTCCGATCCGTGGATCGGGGATCAGGGAGGCCAAAGCGGAGGGGCACCCCGCTGTTCCCAGCTATGTGGGAAGGTGGGTGGTGGTGGCGACCGCCGGGTATGGCGGGCACGGGGAGGTGGCAACGAGCTGTCTCCCCTCAGGGAGGGGACGTTCACGCGCACACACACACTTAGAGCAGGGGGGGGGGGTTTAACCCGGCAATGAGCCGCCTCCCCTCAGGGAGGGGACGTTCTCTCTCTCTCTCTCTCTCTCACACACGCACACACACACACACACACACACACACACACACACACACACACACACACACACACTTAGAACAGAGGGGGGAAAGTTTTTAACCCATCCCTGCCTCTCCAAATACAGAGAGAGAGACACCCCGTGAACATGTTTCACCCAGCTTTTAAAAAAAAGCAGGGACAGAATCCTCCATTCCTCCCCACCCAATTTTAAAAGCAAGCAGCCCGTCTTCCAAAAGCATATTTTAAACACACACACAGAGCCGTGAATGAGGTTTTCCCACAAAATACAGTGTTTTAAAAGCAGGTTAAAAACAGAGACAGACAGAAAAATAGCGATTCCTCCTACAAAGCTCCATTTTTTTAAAAAGCAAAAAACGTTTGGAGTGCCCATGGCTACAGAACACTCCCTCCCCTGGCTGTCTTCTCCCAACTGGTGAGTGCATTGCTGCTCCATGGTTGGAAAGAAGACCTGCTGATCGAGGCAAGCTGGGCTTCCATTCGAGTTTCCAGGGTGACAGAAGGAGGGCAAACTCAGCTCAGGCATTCCCCTGGCTCCGTTGCCAGGGGAATAATTCCTGGCGCCGGAGTGACTGGATCTCCGATCAGATACCGATCACCCCGATCAAGCCCCACCCCACCCTGAACACTGGAACGGTTGCCGTGGACAGCACCGATCCGCCGGGTCCCAATCGCGCGAATGCCATTATCGTGGGTATTTTTCTATCGTAATGCGGCTCGTGCCCATCTCTAGTGAGGAGAAGGTTCAGGGTGTTTCTCGTACCTCATGCCCATGGTATGCTCCCCAGAGTGATCACAGCAACCAGTTAAAGGGATACCTGCTAGCAAAGGCCTAGAACAGTAACTGGTCTAATCAGGGTTTTTTTTTGGCAGTACTTGCTGACTAGGGCTGTCAGGTCCCTCCGTGGGGTGGGTGATCCTTTAGTCCCAGCCTCTTCTCCTGCCACCACTTACCTGGCTGGTGGTGGTGGGAGAAGGTGGGGGAACAGGCATCCCAGGCCCTGGGAACATTCTCATGGTTTGCACTAGGCTGATTTGGGCTCCAAACAGTTTAAGAAACGGCTTACTGACTATTGCTGACCCTGGCCTAGATGGCCTGATTTTGGAAGTCAAGCAGGGTCAGCCATGGTCATATGTTTGGATGGGACGTCACTAAGGAAGTCCAGGGTTGCTATGCAGAGACAGGCAATGGCAAACCACCTCTGTTCTTCTCTTGCCTTGAAAGCTGTAAGGGGTTGCCATAAGCTGGCTGAGACTTGACAGCAGTTTACATACACTCACCAGTACTGAGGAGAAAGTTCAGGGTGCTTCTCATAACCCAGGGCACCCATCCTGTCCAGCATGCCCTCCACAGAAACAGCAGAAAACAACAAAAAGGAAACCTACTAGCAAAGGCCCAGCACAGTAAGTGGCCTATTCAGGGCTTTTTTTGGAGCAGTACTCACTGATACTGAGTATCAGCACCTTTTGAGTGGCTCTGCCAAGTACTGAGGTGGTAATTTGTGGGAATTAGTGCATATATATATATATGAGTACTAGTACTATTTTAAAAAAACACTGGGTCTATTAAAAATTCATGAGTAATAGTTCATGAATCAGAATGCAGCTATAAAAGTATTTCTTGGCATTAACAATGATTTATTCATGATTAGGTGATATTGAAGCAGAATTTGCCTCAATATTAACCATTAACCCCGAACCCCCCCCACACACTTTCTGTGAATAAAATTTGTGCACACAGTAATAAAAGAATTCGACTTTGACATAAAGTGTAACAGCTAAATTCTTTATTGATGAAAAGAATGGGACAACAAAATAGTGTAAGGTGTTTTGAAGAACGTCAACAATCAAGTTCCGAAGCAACACCCCCTTAATCCTGCAACTGACCATGATCATAATTGTGCTGAATTCTTTACCTCCTGTCCAAAATTCAAAGGGGAGGAAGGAACACAGTCAAATCAAAATCGCCAGTCAAATACGGGAACGCACTGAAATAACTCAACTTGCATGCCGTTCTCGTGTGAGGGGAAAGCAGGAACCTTTCCTCTCCCTGTGGCGCCATCCTGAGCTCGTTTGAGCTCTCTTTTTTTAAAAAAGAAGCAGTTCCCTTCAGCTGATGTATATTTGCAGGGAGCACGTTAAAACTAGCGCATGCAGAAATGTATCATATGCAAGATCCGATTCGCCGGTGGCCTTTGGGGGCAGTAGCTGCTTAAGGAACACAGTAATACACTAGACTCCACCATCACTCCATCACGGGTTCAACCCCCTTCCTCAAAGATGCAAACTTTACAGGACGGTAGAACAAACATGGGGAAGTTCCACATTCAAAACTGTAGCGTGGAAGGAAAAAATCAGTAACTACAGTGTTGCTCATTCCATTTCTGTACGAGTACTTTAAACAGAGCTCAATCATAATGGTAGAGGGGAAGGATGAAGGAGAAAATCCTGCAATAAGGAGAAAAGCCTGTTCTGAGTCTTTTTAAAGGGTAGGAGAAATCTAGTGGACACGGGAATCTACGTCCTTCAAAAGGGGAGGAGGCAGTAAAGCAATGAGGAAATGTTCTGGAAATAATAAGGTGTTGTTGGGGAGAAGGGGTGGCTTCATGGAAACAAGTGTTTTGGATTTTGACTTGGGAAATCTGCGTTAGATTCCTCAACCATGGGGTTCACAGCATGGTGTAGTGGTTAGAGTGTCAGACTATTTACTTACTCAATTTCTTTGTACAATGTCTTTGTAAACTTGTATTTATTGATCCTGTGGCATTGTTTATGGAAATGTCCTTGATACCAATTGTACTAATCTCACACTATGTTATCTGCCTTGGGTCTCAGTGAGAAAGGCAGACTATAAATGACATAAATAAATTTATTGGCCACCTTTCTTGCTGAGACTCAAAGTGGATTAGGAAGACCCAAGCTCAAATCCCATTGAGCTGGTTACTCTCCCAGCCCAATCTACCTCACAGGGTTGTTGTGAGAACAAAATGGGGGAGAGGAGAAGGATATATACTGCTCTGAACTCCTTGGAGAAAGGACAAAATAAAAAATGCACTAAATAAATAAAATGGAGGAGGGAATGAAACTATGCTGCTCTGAGCTCCTTGCAAGAAGAGTGGGATAAAAAAGTAGTAATAAAACGTTATTAACAAAATAATGAATGCTCATGCAGTAAAAGCCCACTTTCCTTTACCTTTCCATGTATCTATTTATCTGCACCCTTACAAACGACATGGGTGGGGCAGAGGAGGAAACTGTACCTCATCAGGTTATTCAACCGCAGTGCCAAGGGACCTCCAATGATGGCAGTGAAAGTGGCGCCAAGCCACGATTCGCACAGTGAAGTGCCTGCAGTGTTTCTGCAGGGGAGGTCTGAGGCAAGCAACTCCTTCTGAGGTGGTGTGAAAACATAAAAAAACTGACCGGTAACAAATGGAAAAGTAAAGATTCACATCATGCAGCAAAAGCAAAAAGAATACTTGCAGCACTTTCATGACAAATGGATTTATTGTAGCGTGCGCTTCCAGGGGCTGCGGCCCACTTTATCGGATGCCAAGTATCATCCATCATGCACAAGGCAACCCACAAGGAGGACAAGAGCGCTTGTCTTTGAACCAAGTCCTAAAAGATCACTGAAAGAGACTGTGTGCTGATCTGTTTGCAGTGGAATGGTGCTGCCCCCTGCTGGCTGTTTGGTTTTGGAAACGTGCTCTTGGGACAGGAAAAAAAAGCATGAAAGGCTGTTCTGCGTTGAAATGCAGGCAACTTTACAGGTGATTTTCACTGCATTTACACATGCTGGAAAGCTGCCGTTGGTCACTGCTCCTTAGCACATGTACAATGTGTGTGTTTGTGTAGCAAAATACAGACATGCAAGATCGTTACATGCAAACCAGAAGTGTGCGCTGTGTTGGGAAAGTGTAATGGGTAACCCCAAAGAGAATGCTGTCACTGCTTGGCTGAAAGGCTGAAGAGCAGGGAGAGAAACTCTGAGAGGCATCAGAGGAAGAATTATCCCCATCCCCAACGATGATGAACACACACATTCTGTCTCACACTCACCCACCCACCAGTTCACTGTGACCCAGACACCAATGCATCTTTCAGCCTCGTGTAACAACAGAGTACATGCAGGCCCTTATATGCATGAGGCAGACAGGGTAAACATGTAAAAGAATGAGGTGATAGAATGGATTGTACCACCAGATTAAGGAAGCAGCATTAAGCATTACTCCCCCTGCCATTTTTATGAATGAAATTTGTGCACAGTAATAATTAGGGGTCATTCTGTAGAAAAAGAGCTGGAGGAACTCATCAGCATAACTCATTAGCATATGCCACACCCCTTGCCATCACTGGAAGTGTGTCATTAGCATAACTGATTTGCATATGCCACACCCCCTGACATCACCTATCCTGGCTGTTTTGGACCCAATCCTGGCCATTCAGGGCCAAAATTGGGCCCCAAATGGTCAGGATTGGGTTGCTGCTGAGCGGGAGAGTGATCCACCACCCGTCAGAGGCCCGATCTGGGCCGTTTCAGTCCTAATCCAGGCTGAAACGGGCCCAAAATGGCAGAGTCAGGTGGGCGGGGCCACCTGACATGTGACCTCTTTGGGGAACTGCCAGAACTGCATTCCTGAGCGTTCCCCCTCGAAATGAGCCCTGGTAATATCGAATCCAGTCTCAATATAAGAATTATAAAAACAGCTAAATTCTTTACTGATTATCAGAACATGACAACAAAACAAAGTGTAAGGGTGCTTAAGCAACATCCCCTTAGTCCTGTGGCTGACCGTGATCATAGCTATGCTGAATTCTTTAGCTACTGTCCATCATTCAAAAAGGGAAGGAAGGACAACAAGCAAGCCAAACAATGAGCCAATCATGCGAAAGCAGCTAACTAATCAAAGGCCAGAGATGTACGCAAGATGCGATTCACTAGTGGGTTTGGGGGGCAGTAATTGTTTAAGCAACACAGTGATGAGACACATGTGTAGATTACATTTTTTTTGCTGGACTGCACCACTGCTTCACTGCAAGACTGCAACAGCACAAGAGCACCCCCCCCTCTAACTGATCAGGAAGGTAGGACACACACATGGGGAAGTTCCACATAAAAGCCTACAATGTGGAATGAGTGTCCTGAATATGCTATGGTTGGGGTGCCCCAGCGGCAAGGAAGAATCAGGTTGAGGCTACGGTCTGGAAGACGCGACATATATAGTCACCATGCGAGGAAGACAGCCGACACAGATTTTGTTCCATCTAACTGGCTTCCAAACACTACCCCACGTATTAGGGATTGCTTGGCTATTAAGATCGCCCTTAAGGACAAGGGAAGAGTCCCAGCAGGCTGATGGTCTGCAAGCCATGCATCGCCACTGGGGCCATCCCGACCCAGGAGCCACCCCAGCTCCAAAGAGGGTTGGGTGCATGCCAGAGGCACAGAGAAGCAGGGCTCACCACAGCGAGGGATGCACGCGTCCGGTCCCGCCTCAAGGGACAGGATGCTTCGATCTGGCGCCTCGCCACAGAATGGATTGAACTGGAGTTGCCAACTTTCAGGTGGGGCCTGGAGATTTACTGGAAGTACAACTGACCTCCAGACTACACAGGCCAGTTCCGCTGGAGGGAATGTCTGTTTTGGAAGGTGAACTCTACGGCATTATACCCTGCTGAGCTCCCTCCCCTTCCCAAACCTAACCCTCCAGAGGTTCCATCCCCAAATCTCCAAGAATTTTCCATCCTGAATTTAGCAACCCAAGGGCATGCCCAGCCAGCTCAGCCTTAACGCCCCCCCCTCCAATTTACCTAGGTACTTCCTGCTTGAGACTGGCCCCTTTTTCCTTGTGGGGACTGGGGCTGGGCCACTTTTCCAGGGCCATTTCTTCCCCGTCTCCACCCCTGCCTCTTATCATCAATGCAGCTGTTTTTATGAGAAATGCAGTCTGTTTTCATAGTTTGTACCAATCCGGTAATAAGTCAAACATCATGGCTTCTGTTGAGCTTCCTGAGAAGTCACTTGGTATTAACTGGTGTCATGCAACTGGGAAAACAATGCCTTTGCTTACAAGTTGTCGAGATAACTTATTGTGCAAAGCTTGCAGCCTTTAACTGAAAACTTCAGTTCTAATTAATCCTCCAGGGTGACAGTGACTAAAGCAAACACCATGCAAGCTCTTGAAGGTCTCTCCAGCTTTACAGGTGTTCTATTTGGGCAGTAGGAACAGGAAGAGATGGCTCCAGCACTATAGCAAGAGGACATAGTCAATGAGTTGGTATCTATCTGCTGACTATCACAGGAAGGAGAGTCAAAGCATGCAAAGACTGTTTGATAGTCTATGCATGTTTAATTGGCATTAAGTCTCATGGAGTTCAGTGGGCTCTTAATCCTCAGTAGTTGCAGATAGCATTGCAACCTTAGTTCTGCTAGTGAGCTTGTCTTACTGATTTGTCAGAATGCTGTGTGTGCTTGCACACATGCAGACATCTCTTAATGCTGAGCTTCCAGTTGTTTGTTACCAGCTAACAAACAGCAGTATTTTGATGCTGGAAAATGTGATTTAACACCCAGCTACTTGCATCCATTGCTTTTATGATTGCTTTTTGGAATATGAGTATCATAGGCATCTACTGTAATGGATTAGTGTTTGTGACACTACTATCAATGCGTAACTGGACTTCTCCCAGCTTTTGAACCTGATGGTTTTTGATTATTCTACATATAGCTGGGCTGAGCAATTTCCTGCTAGGATCTTGGAGAAAAAATAAGACTAAAACCCTCAACTCTACCCCTGAAGCAACACTCTGGCCATTTCATAGACTCTTTCCTTTTAATTCGTTCCTAGGCAATACAGTCTAATCTCCTGTGATTGCCTTGCCTCCCAGAGCAGAGACAAAAACACTGAATCTACCTTTAGGTAGGAACAAAGGGGCACAAAGCAAAATTAGCCCTGTTAGCGAAATGTGACTTTGATCGATGCAGTACAGCTGAATACCAGCTGCTAGGGGAAAACAAGGGAAGGAAACAGAATTTGCAACTAAATAGACCTTGGCCTGGCCCAGTAAATAAATTCTTAATGCTACCTGCCTCCTTTCTAGCCTCTTATGCAAGGCATCTCCACAAGGATTATCTTCCTCCATCCTCAAGAGTACATAGCTGCCACAGGCTAACATGGTTTATGCAGTAGGGTTGCCACCTCTACTATGGAAATTCCTAGAGATTTGGGGGTGGCCTCTGCGAAAGATATTTAGTGGGGATATGATACCATACAGTCACCCTTCCAAAGCTGCTTTTTTTTCCTCCAGGGAAACTGGAGCACCTCTGAAGATGCCAGCCACAGCTGCTGGCAAAACGTCAGGAACTACAATGCCAAGACCACGGCAATACAGCCCGGAAAACCCACAACAACCATCGTTCTCCGGCCGTGAAAGCCTTCGACAATATTTCTGGACAGCACTTATAATTCCAAGAGAACTCCAGGCAGGCCCCACCTGGAAACTGGCAACTCTAGTTGTGAGAAACCACGTGTGGCTATTTTACTTACTGCTTTGGTAATGCACACAAGGCAGTGACTGAGGGGTAGTGCATCCCCAATTAAAGGGTCACAGGTTGCAAGTATTGGGGAAGATCCCTTCTTTGCTTGAGACCTTTGACAGGCAGTCAGCTGGTATAGGCAATACTGTGCTAGGCAAATCTATGGCCTGATTCAGTATACAACGATTTCATACATTATGTTTTACTGCTTTGGCTGGAGAGTGCAAATGGCTGTTAAATGCTCCTCTCAAATGATCTCATTACATACATTGATAAAGAGCTGCATGCAAGTAACTGGGACCTGGGACCCCTCCTCATCTAACCGTAGTGTGGCAAGAACATCCAGTGACCACACAGAAGAGCTCAGTATCCTTCTTTGATCATTCTCTTGCTCCGTCTTATAGCTGCTAGTTCTTTTCAGCATACACATTTTAAAGCTAGCATTGAAATTATCAATATAAATCCAACCACAGCCTCCCCATGCAGAGCCAGTTTGAAACTATCTGTGTCAGTAGCAGCACATCAAGCCATACCATCCTACTTTCTTACATTTCCCGATCTGGCACAGGTGAAGAAGGAAAAGGACAAATGTAGAATTTTGCAATCAGAGTAATTACACAAATTAAGTGATTTAGGCATATCTTCATACATGGCTCAACTTAATCTGAGCACATATCTCCGTATTTCCTTGGTGTGCAGTTTGGATTTGATGGGTATAGTGTAAGGACAGCTGTACTAGATTCAATGAGATGGTGTCTGGTTCCAGCAACAGAGGCACCCCTGCCTCCAGAGACAGTACCCACTTCAGGAGGTAGCCTCTTGCTGTGACTCTCTCCTAGAAGCCACACTCACTCATTCAGCAGCGTGGCTGTGTTTTCTTCTTCCTAACTTGGTATGACTGTATTTTATCTCACTAAACAAGGCTGCAGAAAAACCACACGTTCTCTAGTGAGGTCCATAGGTGTTTTTTTTTTAATATGTAAATATAAAAGGCAAGTCTCCCAGGTACATGGAATATTCAGCATTTTATCCCAAACAAGCTGCTCACCTCTCAACCTTTAACACAGTGAATGCTGTTTCCTCGTAGTGTTCTCTAATACACCAGAAAAAAAAAATTCAACTGATTGAAGAAGGATGGGTTACGGAGCGGAGCGCTAGAGGACAGCTACAGAGAGGGAAGAGAAGCCATGATTAATGGGCCTTATGAGGACATTTCAAAAGAGAGTTTGCCTCCTAAATGGTACCACTGATGCCTCCTCTGCCATGAGGCCGATACTTTTACTAGCTATGGAAACCTTGTATGGCCTGCAGACAGGATGCTCAATGCCAGCAGGTGTTGTACAAGAGGGAAGGGATCTAGCAGAGGCCTGCAGGCATCACTGCCCTACTTAAACAGCTCTCGTGTCATTGTAAAAGTGTCCATGATTCCTATCCGGCCAAAGGAGGGCAAAGTAGGTAAAAAGGGAGGTGCTCAGTTTTACAACTAAATGCAGCTGCTTACGGGGATGACAGGAAACTACCATTGCTTTTACAGTCACTTCATTGGAAAAAAGGAGGACTGATCGTAGGAAAAAAAAACCTATTTCAACCACACAGGAGAAATCCCAAATTCACCCACTCTTCTTGACAACACATTTGGCATCTTTGCAAACTCTTCCCACCACTCCCTTCTCTCTCTCTTTTGTGTCCCTGGATGCAGCAATGATTAACTTAACCCCAAAGCAGCCTGGTAAGGGAGGCAGGAGGAAAGGAAAGAGGGGGGGCCCTTTCCCCACCCGCTCCTCTCTTGCCCCCTCCCCCACGGAGGAGGAGAGCAGTGCAGCACACAGGTCCTTTCGCAGCCACGGCACACCAGTCTGTAGGACGGCTCATAAAGCAAACATTGCGTCGTCTTCCTTCTCTTTCTTCCGGTGAGGGCCAGAGCTGGATGGGGGGGAAGGAACCCCAGCTGGGGGACTGGGAAGCGTGGGCAGTTGATCTGCCACCTTTGCTCGCTCTTCCAGGAACTTGTCAAATTCTGGAAAGAAAGGGCAAAAGGAACAGTTTTAACAAAGACGGAGGAACTTCACCAGAGCAAGAAGAGTTTGAGGGTTGAGATCCTGGGGTGTTGAGGTCTCATGTAACTCCTTATGCAGGACTTCCCTACTTGTGCAGGCATGGGAGCGATGCATCCCGACAGTCCTGTGATCTAACAACCCTATTACGGAGCTCTGATACACTGGGGGGGGGGGGGGCATATATGAATGTGTGCTACTCATTCATATATGGTATCTTTTCTAATGTATATGGTTCAATAGACAGAGGCAATATATGCCTGCATGAATTAGCAGGAGCATGGGCAAGGTAGTAGACAGCAGCTCACCTTCACTGGTGACACCTTTTGGGTCCTCATTCTCGTTTTCCAGAGAAGAGAGAACAAAAGACAACATGGAAACAAAGGAAGACACAATAAAAACTTTGGAACATATCAAGTAGGTAGAGAATTCCATTCTGATTAAGACAGATGTTGTGGCACCCAGTCTATGGAGGGGGTACATATTTCTCTGCCTCATTTTAGATCTCTCCTATCAGTAGGAGCAAGCAGCATAGCAGAGAAGAAATGTACTGGGATACAGCTATCAAAAGCTGACCCTTCCAAGCTATCAAAAGCATCCAGAAGTGATGAACCACAGAGAGGCTCCCATTCTGCATCCACATCAAAAGAGCGAGACAGAATCTGCAGGGCAGTGGCTTAAAGCCGGAAGGCAAGTCCAGTGGTTAACATTTTAGCGAATACATGATGAAGCTGATTTGCACAGCCACGTTCTCTATAATGGGCAGCTTTTATGTTCAGTGTTTGCCCACATTTTGTCCGGAGCAAAATAACTGTGTGAAATCAGAAAACTTAGCCCACAAGTGAGATTTGCAATGATATAACACTGGCTGGGAAAAAAATGCGATGATTTATCACAGGGAATGCTGAAATATAAATCAGCCCACAGGCTCCCTCACTACAAATCATAAAAAAGGGAATGGAAAACAGAGAAGGGCACCACCGGATATAACAAGAACACCCAGGAACTGAATGTTATGCCATTACAGTATCAATTAAGGCTCCCCACAGATTTGGCAGGAAGTTCATAGTCCACCTTAAGTAATGAATGAATGCCTCCATTTTTTTACTTACCACATCAGCGGAAAGCCATTGCTCAATATCCTCCATGAGGGAGGCTTGGGGGACAGGAATCTGGCATGAGAGGGGGAAACAAAAGGAAGAACAAGGCACAGTCAGGCACAGAAGAGCCTGAGCTGAATTCATCTGGGCAGAACCAAGCTGTACCCTGAATCGTCCTTTATCCGAGAGCAGCATCTGAAGCTACATTTTACATTGGCCCTGCTCCTGGCTCCTTTTCTTTTAAGTTCTGGACCAGCCTCATTTGAGAGATTAAATATTTGTCAGCTTTAGATAGATAATCATTCCAAAGTCACAGTAACAGGCTCCCATGTTCTGTATCATTAATAACTCGCAGTTCCAGAAGTGATTCTCAGAGGAGACAAACGGTTCGGCTTCGAGGTCTGTCTGGGAAATACAGTGGAAGAGTTCAATGGATTGAAGTAACTCTGCTTAGGATTTCACTGTTAATGTCTCCCCCCACCCCATGTTATGTTATGTTAACAAGTGGATTTTTCGCAAGAAACATTCTTAGTGGCAGTACAGAGAGAAGTATATTGATACAGTGTGGCTCTAGGGTGGGAGCAGTGTATCTGTACAAACGTGTTTGTTCTGGCTGCCTAATCAGAGTGCAATGTTTTCCAAGGAACCAGAAAGTCTGAAAAAAATCATGCAATATTCATAAGACTGAAAGATTTTTCAAACAGATATAAATACTGCAATCTCCTGTATCTGTCCAGTTTAGGACACACTATCCTATTTTCAGCCTTTCCTCCACGAAGGTGAGAAGCTTCCGATGTTGTGAAATTCTTTCTCTTTGTTTCACATTTTGAATATCCACTACAACGACAGAAATGTTTTGCCTCCGAAAAAGCTCTACTTACCAATCAATGCCAATGCTGTCTTTACATTCTCTCTACGGCTACTCACGCAGACATAGAATGATAATTGGGATCTGGCATGCCCACAGCGTAAGGCACCTTTGATTTATTCTATCTGGCTTCTGAAGCCCTTAAAGGACAGCTTTCACTCTGTGAGAGAGTGTGCAGAAGACAGTATTTTTGCAGTCATTCCATATTCTCATTTAATGCAGCATTTACCCTCCTAGGTAAATAGTATGAAGCCCAGGACTGCAGGATAGGGTCATCTTTGTGTAGCTATAAGCCTTGGATGGTTGTCAACAGAGGAGAGAGTGCCTTCGGGGTTCTCTTACTGCAGAACTGATTTCTGGGCATTCCAGCATGCCTCGTTCAAGAAGCTTAAGTGGAGTCAAGAAAAACAGATCTATGCTGGGGACAAGGGGGCAGAGAATGAACATCACATTCATAACCTGCCTGTGAATTTCCAGAGGAAGCTGGCTGGCTACTGCTGGAGAAAGAATGCTGGCCTAGGTGGGTCAGGCCAAGGATTTAAGAACAATGGAAACTTAGGATGAGGGATGCACAGACATGCTGGTGTTTCCGATCAGCAGCTATGCACGTTCTACTGAGCATACAGGGATATGAAACTTTAAAAAATATTTAATCTCCTTTCCCAATAATAGGTTCTTTGGAATCACAGTGGTATTCCAGGAAATGAGGAAGAAGCAGACATGACATGACAAGAAAAAAGGCTCAAGATCCCACATGGATTCTTTTTAAAACTGGTTGCGCTGCCCATCTAAGGTAAGGGCGAAGTGCTCAAGGCAGAGTCAGTGGTCATTTACTTCCAGACCCAGAAATGTTTTTAAGACGGTGAGGGAAGGGAACTGGTTGGTGGAGAAAAAGGGCTAAAGGAACCAGGGATCAGCTGAAATCCTCAGATCCAGAAGTGCGATGGGAAATTCTCAAAATAAACTTGGAACAGCAAAGGATGAGAGAGAGCTAGCACTCCCCAAAGTTACTCTAAGCAGAGATTAAAAGCACGCCCTTGCTATTTGCTGCATAACTGTTCATCAGTCTTCGGTTTCCAAATCCATGGAAGAGAAAAAGAGCAAAACCAAAGCAAGAGAATCCATCTTATCCAAGCCAGTAATGCAACATCTGAGCTATCCTTGCTATGTTCTCTTTCCTCTGCCAAGGTAAAGGTGTTGTCTCCCCTGCGCCCATCAGACTGGTTATCACAACTAGGGAGGAAAAGGACTGATGCGGAAAGAAATAAGAAGATACAAGCAGGAGTACCTTTGTCCTTGAATGAGGTTTACAGGAACAAAAGCCAGGATTTACCCCCAAAGCTGGAAAAGTGTATGGGGATACCTTGGACGTGAACCTCCATTAGGATTTCCAGTCTTGTGGTGATTTCTCTGACTGGTTCTATTATATATACTAAATGAATCAAAACAACCAGCAGCCAGATGCTGACCAAGCTGCTTGCCTATGCTTTCCCTGAGATGGCACTACAGGCCTTTTAAAAGATGGTGCAGCAAAAGTATGCATTTAGGATATTGCACACTCATGTCAACTGATTGAAGAGGGTCTGCTACCCATGCACAATAATGACATGGCATGCATTGCTGCATTATACAGGTAGCAGTCCGGTTCAAACAAGAACTGGAGAGAGAATCAACTAAGGTGCATCAGTCATGGAAAGTAGCTTGCTACTGGGCTGCTAATGTGGAAGACAACTGGGAAATGGTTAGCCATTTGGGGAGTGCAATTTCTTCTTGCTACATGGGAGCATAACAGCTGGCCACTCCTATACTTTTCTCCTCATGGGTGATATTCACCCTAGTGTGGAAAAGTCTTTATTTTTTTGAAATAAAAATAACTTGCAGTGCAGAGGAACAAGCCAGCAAGAAATCACTGATGGAGTTTGTACAATTCCTTAAGGGTAGTGCAATGCTGGTACAAAGGAGAAAGTAGGCTCTGTGCTTGATGAAGCATCAAGGGCATCTGCTATTGGATCTAGAGACTGCAGTTTCTAATCCCAACAGGATACTGAGACTAAAGGAATTAGGAGCTCTCTGCTCGATTTTTTAAATCATGCTTTCTATCATTCTTCCGTTTCGAAGAGTTTTCTAGAATGTGGATTTACTGGAAGGGATTTTCCAGCTTCCAGCCACTCTGCCTATTATGTGTCCCCATACACTCTTCGATTAGCAGCACACCCTTGGTTAGCAGTGCCTGAAATCTATTCTGCTCTTTCCCCAGCAGCAGCACGTTCTCACCATTCCTTGCTGCATCATCCAGTTTGAGATCAGGGCTCCATCATTTGGCTCCAGCTAGTTAAGAGAGAGTTTGCTTTGAAAAGGTGCTAGAAATTGTAGGAGTGGTAAGAAACATACGCATCCTCCACAATGTAATGTCAATGAGGTCAGCAAGGAGACCAGGTACCTTCTTCCACAAATAAAAGATGACTGATGGATTGATAAATTTTTTTTCTTCCATTTCTTGGAGAGACTAATGGAGTAAGGGAGAACCCCGAACTGAACAAACAATGGAGCTGTATTCCTTTTAGAGCTAGAAAGAAAAAGTGTGACTCCTTCCTTCTCCTTCTGTGGAATGGAAGGACAGGGCAGCAGCAGAATGGCCTGCTACACTTCTAACCCAGAGCCTGAAAGGAAGCTTGGCGGACTATGGCGTCAGAAAGTAACGCCAACCTCAAGAAGAGAATATATTTAGAAAGTTAAGGTTTTCAGCATGCAGAGCGACCATTCACGCGAACACAACTGTCTCACCTCATGAGTGACTTCAGTAGGAGGCTTCTGAGGGACTAATTCCTTCAGCCTTTAGTGTTCAGAGACAGGTGGCACCTACCTACATGGCTCTAATTATCAACTTTAACACTGAGCTGCCATGGCCTGAACCTCATGATATATACAGAACTATACAGATAAGAGAATTCAGTTAGGTGCACTTCTCCTATCAGCGTAGAACTACAATGAGAAAAACCGCACCTGGTGCAACTCTCCCTCCTAGGCAACCCATGGGCTGCTGCAGATGCAATGTTACCATTCTCTTAATCATGGCTCAGCAAGTGCAAAGCACAAGGTCTTCCCTCTCAGTTTAACCAGGGCTTCCGTCTTAAACCAGACATACATGAAGGCAAAGATTGGAAAGAATGCGGCAATGTTTTTTTAAAAAGTTGTATAAATAGCAGCATTTACTGGCTGTGTTTAAATGAAAAGACAGCCGTTGATTGCAATTGTGACTAAATTATATGAAGTTACTGAACGCTGCTTCAAATAGATAGGCGCAAATCCAGGAAGTAAATGTGAGCGGGGAATTGCATACACTGTCATTGCAGGAACAGCACTCAAGGGAGATAGATGAGCTCCACTTTGGAAGCTAAAGATTTTTGGAAATACAGAAAAGGTTATGCCCTTACACTTTCTGTATTGGTGTGTATCAGGAACACTGAAACCTGCTTTGAGAAGCTGAGTGAGCAAACTACCTACAGCTGGTATCTGGGGTTTATGAGGACATGGCAATCACACATGGAATACTCTGAGCACCTCAGAAGTAGCTACTCACCGCGCCTGTACTCTGCTGCCTGGCATCCAAGGCTCCAGCTAGTCCTTTGGTTGCTAGAGGGTCTTCATATTTCACCCTGAAAAAGAGAAGCAAATTAAAGAAAAGATTCCAGACAGACTGTAATAGGGCAGGTGCACATGGCATGTGGCCCAGTAGAGCCATGTTGTACAGCCCCAGCCCCCTCCCATGATGATAGCGAAGGGAGACGCCAAGATGGTGGCAGTCTGACACCCCCCCCGCCCCCCACCCCGGGCCTGGGAAATGTCTTGCTGCACCCCAGCACAGAAACTCAGCTGTTCTGAAAGGGTGTACACCACCTGAGTGCTCCTGAGCAGAATATTGTGTTATACGCAGAAAGCCCTTTACAAATGGACTTCATTATGAATTTTGCCAGCAGGGGCTATCAAAACAAGTGTTGACCTCAGATTCAAGCTCAGCCATGTATTAAGCAATTATGGGCAAGGCATTTCCCTTCAGCTCCAGTTCTCCATCCTGTAATACAAGAAGGACTGAACTCTGAGGCATGGTATAAGATAAAAATTAGATAACCAGATCTGTTTATCAACTTTGACTTTTATGGAAGGGCTATATAGCTAAGTGTGCTGTGCTCATATTTTGTTGCCTAAATGCATCATCTACCCAGGGCTGCATGATAGGGAAAATAAAAAAGTAAAACCTTGCATCAAGAAAAAAGGATTTATACAACTTGTATAAAGCATGCTATTTCTTATTTTACAGGGCTTCTTCTAAATGTTGAGTATTTTGTATAATGTATCATTGGGAAGGGCAGAGAACTACAGAAAATACCGAAGCCCTATTATGCTCAACAACTGGAAATCTTGTTCAGCCACTCACTCCAGCTTCTGAGATTTCTGCAAGTATCGACCACAAATTTTCAAGTATTTGTATACACAGGGCCCAGACACATTCAAGACAAGATTCAAAAAGGCTGAAAGCTGCATCTGAGACCACATTCAATCCTCCTTCTGTGCTCCTACAGAACTGCAGCATGTACATAAATTTGCAAACACCTTTGTTCTAATTAAGCACATGATCCCAAGACTTATTCTGCATCCTTTCACATCTCTACTTTGTTACATGAAGCATGGTGGGAAGATGCATTACATACTGCAGTCAGGCTTGGGTAAAGTTAATTGTTCCTGACAACCAGTGCATGCCCAGTGACAGCGATACCTCTGCATTCAAAAAGTATCTCAAAGAAACTCAACGATAACCCCGCCCCTGCCCCCGCCATAGGAACCAGTAGTTCCACCTCTTGCTTTAGAATACTCCCTCCCCCCAAATCAAGACCCTTTATTTGCCTTCTTCCTTAGATCTACGCCAATTATTTCTTACACAGGATGGCCAGAGTTCCCTTGGCCAATGATGGCCCAGCACCGAGCGTCCCCAAGCCATGTCTCTGCCTCTCCCATGATCAATGGGAATCATTCCTACTCTGGACCACAGGCCTGGGCCACTTTTGCTCAAATTTTTCGAAGAAGTGTTCATCTGTGAAGGGCCCACTGTGCACGATGGCATCAAGGATGAAGTAGAGGGCCACCACCATGCCGCTGATGAGGCAGAAGGGCACAAAGGGCTTGAGGTGTTGCCAGAAATTCTGCAAGCAGGTATTCATGGAGTTCTCAGAAAACAGCAAAACTCAAGATAGTTGTCAACAAAAGTCCTGATCTGACAGCAAAGCCGATAGAGAGAGAGAGGGAGAGAGAGAGAGAGAAAGAGAGAGAGAGAGAGAAGGCACAGGAGTATGCTGGGGCTCGTAGCAGGGACTGTTCCAATTTAGCTTGATGGCAGAGAGCTGGAGGCAGCTAGTCCTGCTGTAGAATGATGAATCTGCCTCTAATCGGAAAGATCATGCACCCTTCCGCCGTTGGAGAATCAGGCTGTGCTGGAGAAGATACGCTGCCCAGCTCCTCTGCAGCTACTGAGAGAGAGGAGTGCCCAGAGTGTGTTCCTAGAGGTTGGGTTTCAGCACAAGATCAGCTGCTTCTGGCTCTTTCTCCACCTTCTTTCCAGCTGCTCCACTCCATACACTACTCTCGGCAAAGCGCTTGTTGAGAGCACCATTCCCACAGTCTGCTTCACACACTCAGCATCTGTGCTTTTTAGCCTAGTGCATTTCCTTTTCACTGGTGAATCAGCCAGGCTGTTTAGGGAAAGTAATTTCCAAGCCAAACATTATGAGCCCTCCAGCAGCAGCAGCAGCAGCACGCTGGCACCTTGCCTGGTTTGCTAAGTACTGAGTGGGAGTGTTTGGAATATAGCTGCCCACACCCTCAACGAACATCTGTTTCTGGCATCAGCAGAGGTCACTCCAAGACTTACTGCAGGCTGGGGCTTCTCAGAGACACTTTGGTGTATTTTGGACTTTCAGGGCTGGGACGACCAGAAGGTTAACCAAGTGCAACTGCAAGACAAAATCCTCCAGCCCACTGGTCCTACGCAGATTCACAGTGCTTGACATTTATGCACAGTATTATTTGGAGCATTCAAGGCGCGCCACATAATTCTCTCAGTAATCCATACTATCACCATCTTGTAAAGTAGGTCAATATTACCCTCTCCCTATTGCAGATATGAGTTGGGGCCAAGAAATTTGAACCTGGGACTTCTTGGCTTGGTTACTCCACCAGCCCTCGCACAACACTGATCGTTCTGTGCCAGGACAGCAGGAGCAAGGAAAGTGAATGACTTAAGGTGTAAGCAATGCCACATGAAGCTGGGGAGCATAAACACCCCCTCCCTGCAGGAAAATTCCTTCCCAGACCAAAATATAGTCAGGTCTGCACATGCACGCCAGCTTGTTCAGATATGGGTGAGGTGGTTTTCCACCCCCCTCCCCCCCGCACAAAGCTAAGAAGAGCACACAGCAAAAACAGCAGCCTGCCTCTCGGTAATTTAAACAAGTCCATTGTAGGAGTTTAGCTGAAGTATTAATCTTGGGTTGGTGGTAGCGTCACCCATCTAAAACAGCCGGCATTCTGCAGTACCCTACACACAACTCTGCTCTCTGTTTGGCCTAAGCTATTAAAAAGAAATTATTCATGTCGCTACTGCCACAATTCCCAGAGGCCATTAGAGAGTGAGACGAGGCCAGGGAGGAAAAAGGAGTGGAGGAGCCAGTGAGTGCTAATGAAGGCTTACATCTGCCTTCATTATTTCCATGGAGATAAAACATAAAACTGATCAGGGACTCTTTGCCTTTAACATACAGACTGCCTCCTCTTGAAGTTGAGAGCAACACCCTAAAAGACAACTCCAAATGAAAAATTTAAAGATTATACAGCAATGAAGATCCCATAGCCCTTACTGTGCAGGCTTCCCTGAGTAAATGAATGCTAATGAAAAAGCAACTCCCCCTGCCCCACACAGAGCATGAGCAGGCAGATCCAACACAATTAGGAAAATAAATAAAGAAGAGTAATGCACTGTAAAAGAGAATGGTGTATTTGGAAAAAGGTGGGAATAGTTTGTTTTTGTGGCATTTTGTGGTTTTGAGTGTTTGCCATGATAATTTATCACCCTTTTAGCAATCTTTTATCCTCCCTTTTTCTTGATATACCTATATTTATGTATCTCAAAATGTTTCTATTTCACCGTTCTTTGCTTTAAAGCAACTTTCCCCCATATATTTTATTAATCAACACTTTTAAAACCTAACATAAATCCATTGGAAAGGGAAACCCTGCTTTCTCCCAAGCGTCCAAGTGAACCCATGCTTCCCCCATACCAGCAGTGTGGGAGACAGATGGCTGCTGAAGTCAATTTGGTATCCCTTAGTGAGCTTAGGCTGCAATATCAAGGATATTTTCCTGGAGTCAGCCTCACTGAATAACATCAGACTTCTGAGTAGCCCTATTTTGGATTGCTCCTTTATTCTTTATTGTGGAGGCACCCTCAATTTCATTTTCTTGCTTTCTTCCTTTTTATCTGCTTGTGGTCCACTAGAATTCGTGACTTAGCAATTTGCTGAGTCGCATGGAAAATATACTGAGAGACCAAGAACCACAGCTTTCTCTTGAACAGAGCCAGGATTCAGTGCTTTGAAACAAAAAAATGTGCACAAAAATACATAAAGTTTTGCATCAACCAAAGCTGAATGTTGAGACCTATATAAAATAGAGCAAAATTTGCCTGACTGTTTTTGTTACTTTGCAACTTTCACCGTTTTGCTGGACAGATCATAACAGGCACTGCCACTCACTCTTTGCGTTGCTCAGCCAAGGAGCTGCCACGGGTCAATGCAAACATGTCAAACTCTTCTTCCAGTTTGCCCGAACGATCAATGGATTGCAGCCCTGCACTGACACTGCCGGAACCCAGATCTACAGGGGGTAAAACACAGGAGGAACAAGCTAACTCATGACATGTGTTGAGGCCAGTAAAACAGAGCAAGATATTGATATTCTTATTTATAAGACTATCTTTCTCCCAGAAACCTGGACTCAAGGCTAGTAACAATACAGAACCAACACAATAAAAATACAACCAAAGCTTATACCAGACACTAGCCACAGACATCACAAATGGGTTGCTTTCTAAAAATCTTTAGTGCTGCCCTTCTATAAAACCCCAAACCCCGTTCTACAGCTTCTCTCAAAACCTCATTTCAGGGATGCTCTTAAAATGGGAAGAGCAAGTGAAAATGTCTGCAATCAAACTGTGGCTGACCACATCCTATTATAAGAAGGGATGGAGAGAAACGTCTGGTGTGATGACCAAAGCTACCACACGGGTTCATACAGGGAGAGGGGGCCCTTCAGAGGTGATGATCACAGGCACCAGGCCTTTTTTACCCTACTTGCTGCTAAGGAGAGCTAAATTGATGGTTGGATGTATCACAAACTCAGCCCCAATCCAAATGCTATTAATCAATGATGAAAATCATGGGGTCGCCTGCTTTTTCACATCTGAGTCTATTACCTGAAATACAAATAGCTCGGAAATTTAACAGAAGGAAGTTAACAGAAGGAAGAAGAAATATAGGGAGTGGAAACGCGGCTGGAGGCAGAAAACAAAACTATGATGGTTACCACTCATGGGGTACATTTAGGTTACTCACTCATTCCCGCAAGCTGAGATGAAAGAGTGTTGGGTGTTTCCGAGTCATTCCCTGCTGGTGCAGCACCAGGCCCCACATCAACCAAACTGCTTGCATTTTCTGTATTGTTGTGTTGCTTTGAAGAGAGAGAAAATTTACTTGCTATTTCTGGTCAGGTTTTGTTCTGTTTGGGAGGTCAGGTATTTCATGCAGACAGGGAAACACAGGCACCCAAGCACCTTGGAAAAGTGAGAGTGTGAATCAAATGCCTGTCAAACACACAGCCAGTCAACCTGACCATGCAGGATAAATGTCATTCATTTGATGAGCATTCTTCTGGCGCTCAATATTAACTGGAGGACAAAGAGCAGTGTGAACACATTACCAAGAAAGCTAGGCCTGCTTTTGTTCCATTGGCTTGAAATCAATGGGAAGTGAATGCTTAACTGCACCCTGAATTCTGATTGGTTCAATTATATTCGAAACACGGCTGTTTCCTCCGGATTGTGCCTTACGACTTCAGCTTTATTCTGCAAGGGAGGCTGGCTTTGACGCAGGATAAGCAACAAAGGAGTCCCCAAGCTAGTGTTTGTGACCTCAAACAATGAAAAGCCTCTCTCTAAGATTGCATGTACCCTATCAAGCCTGAATTCTCCCTAGAAGGTAAAATGACAAAACTGAGGCTATTGTACTTTGGTCACATCATGAGAAAACAAGACTCTCTGGAAAAGTCCATAATGCTAGGAAAAGTGGAAGGCAGTAGGAAAAGAGGAAGACCCAAAATGAGATAGCTTGACTCAATAAAGGAAGTTTGCAAAATCTGAGCAAGTCTGTTAATGATACCAAGTTTTTAATTCATAGGGTTGCCATAATTCAGAAGTGATCTGATGGTACCTAACACACATGAAGTTCCTTTTGTTTTCAGCTTTTTGGTGTTCTGTGAAATTTACCTCATATCGTGCTAATATATACAAAAAAATGCCTAGCAATGTATGCAGATGAAAGAAAAACGGTCCTATGTGGCTACTAATATAACGAAAGTCAATGGACCAGAAACTTTTGCAGTAAGTAAGGTAAGGTAAGGTAAGTAAGATACCTTTTTCTATTTCCACTCAAGACAACAGCACGGGACAAAAGCTTCAATATGCTTATGTCTATCAGAAGCCAAAGCACAATCTGAGCCAGACGCTTGGAGAGTCGGGTTACAAGATATTCACAAAAGAATACTTCCACCAGAACAACATCCCTAAACCTCATCAGCTGTTTGGGAATAATGGAAGAAACCTGCATGTGTGTAACATGAAAAAACTTGAAATGATTACATTAAGAACCGTACTCTGGCTTTAAAATGTCACAACAGCAATGATAAATTCTGCCTTATCATCTTAATCAGCATACATGAGAAGACATTATTAGCATGCTTTAGTGGGAAAGAGTGCTGAGTCACCTTAGTGGGCTGTCCAGATCGGAGCCGTTCAAACCTATAAGTATAAGAAAAAGAAGATGAACTTCAGTGGAAGAAGAAGGACTGCTTTGGTTATGGGAGGGCTGGGGGGGGGAAAGTAGGAGAAGGGGGAAGAGGACTCGGGAGTACCGTTCATGACGCAGGAAAACGTTGTTGAGGTTATCATTGACAATGAGCAGCTCCTCTGTTAGCTGTTCATTGAGGATACGGGGGATCAACTCCAGAACACGCTGCTGCATCGCTTTACACGTCCGGTTCAGTTCCTACCCGCAGCAAAAAAATGTAAATGATCAACAAATGAGCCAAGGAAATTAGTTAAGAAGTGGCAGCAAGGAGCCACCCAGGGCTAAAAATCCATTCCTAACCAACAGACCAAGGGCACGATGCAAGTAAGCTGGCTGGCTGAAATGAAACCCATCTGTGCACTCACTTGGGTGAGCCATATCAAGTCACAAGGCCACAGAGTCTGCTAGCAGACAGATGCTCTGGAAATTCCCTACCTGGAGTAGTTCAAGGTCAGAGGTTTCAGCCTGTCCTGGCACCAGCTCCGTCAGCATCTCGGACATCACCTTCACATTCCCATTCACTACTTCCAGCTCGCTACGTAGTTTCCCAATCTGAAAGCCCAAACAAACTTGTTAAACCCAGCTGGGCTTTCTCTTGGCTACAAAAGAAGATCAGAAGACACAGAAGGCTGGGCTGTGTGAACATGTGATGGTGGCTTAGGCTGTCAGACCGTCGCTACAGCTTGTCCACTGTTATCTGTTTTGTCTCTCAGTGGATCTTCTCCAGACACTCAAACAGAAGTCCCTCTCTTTTTAACTTACTACCTGATATCCTCACCCTAAAAATGCTATGGATTGAACTTGGGAGCTTCTGCGAGGAAAGCATGTGATATGATGGGCAGAGGTTGCCTCCTATTGCTGTCACGGCTGCCTCGGTGGCTGCCAGCACCACTGGACCTTGGCTTGCTCCTGGCCAGAGGTGGCCCTCCAGGTCGTCAGCCCACCAGGAACTTTCTGAGTAAGTTAAAAAGCCTCCCCACCTCTGACTGAGGAAAGCCCAAACATTTGCTGATTTACTTTACTTAGAGCCCACCTTTCTTGCTGAGACTCAAGGAAGATTACAACATATAAAAACGGTGCAATCAGACAGCGTAAGTCACCCAATGAACCACGAAGGAGCTGGGGCTTGCTTTATGAAGCAATCTCCTTTACGCGTGCAGAGCTGAACAGATGACAAAATAGGACACCTTTCAGACAGATTCTACTGCAAGAAAATTGTTATAGACTTTTACCTGTTCTGGAGTGGGTGTGATGGGGGCTTCGGCTGAAGTTCCTGGAGCTCCTGGCAGGGACACAGGGTGCAGGAGAGACTCCACTGTCTGAGGGGGATCCACTGCTGGAGAATTCTGCCCTGGTGGGGAATCTGAGGCATATACGGTCTAGAGAGGAATCCACAAAAGGGTAAGGAAAATGGCTCCGTAACAGGCGAAAAATGCACAGGAAATCTGGACACAAAGAATTCATCCAGCAGTGTTTCAGGTAAATTATTTCTCTCGTTATATGCCATTTTCTGCTTTCTTGGCCTATAAATGTTCTTTGGACAGACCTTTTATACTTTCCAAAGAAAACTGCACTCATGGCTACACAGCCCAACCAAGGGTCCCACTATCTGGGCAGCAACTATAGAAATGCACAGCCAATGCCTTTCCATGGGCAGTGAGGAATGTGGCGAGATGAGAATCCTCGTTTCAGTTTTACAAGTAAGCAGCGCGTTGCTAATCCTTGTGATGGAAAAACTGGTACCAACCCAGCGATTTCAGTTCAGAAATGAAAGGCAGACTTTAATGAGGTGTAGGGTGGTGAGGAGGCAAGAATCCTGAATGCTGCATAGGCTTTGTTAATACACAGTGTCTATTTTACTCAGATTTTAATCCATCCCCTTTGAAAAGAAGCTTGACATTCTACTTACACAAGCCCTTTTCCTTTTTCATGTTATGTCTAATAAACTTTCCCCCTTAAAGTTTATTATTTATAGGGAATAAATATGATTGGACCAGAACAGAAATAAAGAACTGGGCAATATTTTAATTTTAACAAACACTAAACATAGCATCCATGAAAAAGTTGATACCTTTCCAAGAATCCCAATCTTTCTCCATTTACAGTGAAATCCTAAGCAGAGTTACTCCACTCTAAGCCCATTGATTTCAATGGGCTTAGACTGCAGCAACTCTAGGATTTCACTGTTAGTGAATTAGTGCAAGAAAAAAAATATTACCTTTGAAATCAATAGAAGTGTATACATTACTGTTGAAAATGTTTGAAACATGAGTAATTTGTTTATGAGCAATTTGGTAACATAGACTCCAGAGTCCCTTTCTGTATATTTGGGTGTTCAAATAAATATCTCTGGTCCCCCAGTCTTTCCCATTCTAGTTTTATAATAGCCACAAACCTTAAAGACATTCCCTGCAGAAGAGACATAAACCTTACCCTCTGTGGTGTATGGATGGGTGACAGCATATCCAAGTCAGTCATGGGAAACTCCAGACCTTTCCTCCTCAGGTCTTCATATACAGCTACCACTCCCGTCAGGTCAGGTGAGCTGCGGAATGCATCTGCCCAGGACTGGTGAAAACAGGAAAAGGTTTACAATTTTAAGTGTTACAATGTACACTGTGACCCTCCTGAAAAATAACGTGGATGGTGTAAATGTTGCTGTTCTGTAGCAGCACAAGAAAAGAGCAGCATGTGGTTTTGACATAGAAGGCAGGTTCCTAGAAAATGTTAAGTTTTCTTTCTTTTTCTTTTTTTTAAAGCAAGATTCTAGTCTTTCTGAATCAGAAAATATATGGAAAATATGAGCAATGCCTATGGAAATCTGAAGAACCAAAGAATGAGATTTCCCTTCTTGCCCTTCCCCCGGACAGGCAACACTAGAATGAATGATACAAAATAGAAAAAAACTGCAGGGCATGTTATGCAAAACAGGAGATATATTATTACAAACTGAGCAAATGTGTATTATATACTAGTCACAAAATTCAACTTTTTTTGAGACAGAATGTTGGATTCTTTTTAGCACAGAGCATATTTAGTCCATTAAATAACCCAGGTGTACATCACAGCCTAGGTTCAGACTCAAAGTAGTTACTGGTGGAGTCAGAGCTTCATAACTGGTCCTCATTTGTCACTCATAGTGCAGAGCTTAATTAGAAGCACACTGAGAGGCACAAAAAATTGCACCTTTGGGGTAACTTAATTTGAATATTCGCCATTGAAGTGAGAACTGTACAGCTGCAGGAAATCTAAGTGCACTCACCTGTATGAGTGTCAAAACTTTGTCATGCACAATAGCAGGTGGATTGTTTTTTGGGAGGATGGTTCTGACCAGCACACCTTCTACAAAGTCCTGGCTAGAAACTAGCACATGGAAACGGTGCCCACAGTTCTTGACACATGTCTCAAGGACCTACAGAGACAAACAAGATGTCAGTGGGGAGAGGCAGAGGCTTTTGGCTCCCTACTGCTTTCCATCATGATTACAGAGAAAAATGCAAATTTACATACCCTTTACCCCTCTCCCTGCCTAACAGAAAGTATCAGACCCTGCACTGCAAAAGGTTTAACATATGAGCCTTCAGGGAAAGGGCAGTGACTCAGTGGTACAGCACACAGAAGATCGCAGAATCAGTTTCCAGCAGTCCCAGTTAAAGGGTAGCAGGCAGTGGATGCTGGGAGAGAACTTTCTGTGCCTGAGACCATTACAAGATGCTTCCAGTCAGAAGAGACAATCCTGAGAAAGTTGGACCATTGATCTAACTTGGTATATATTCTTATATAAGGTAGCAAATACAGACAGGCACAAGTTTAGAGCCTATCAAATTTGGTCAGGATAATTGCTGCTTTGTCAACCCCTGTATTTCTACTTCCTTTCCTCTCATTACATATTTCTTATAATCTTTTGGTGCTTTCCCACTGCTTAATCCAAGATTAAAATTCCACTTTGGAGACTGTGCCTCTTGTCCAGAAGCAACCCGGTTCTAGAATGGCTTGCCTTTCACCCAACAGCCACAAAAAGAGAAAGAGAAAAGGGTCCCAACAAAGCCAATTACCACCAAGGGCAAGATGCCCTAGGAACCCAATAAATCAATAAATTATTTACTCAAAATATTATTATTCGTGTCTTGCTCACCATGTGAATAAAAGATATACAATCAGTCAAATATTTACAATGTGTACATATACAATTACATAAATACACACATATGTCCCATAATAGCTGCAAAGAGACAATGATAATTCTATAACTTCCTATACAAATTTGCTGGAGTAATGACAGTTCTTGGAATGATTCTTCCTTTCACCCAGCTAATGAAGACAACTGAACGGCACTAAGTGAAACTCACTCCCACCCAACAGCTATTAAGAAACAAAGAAGACTGAAAAAAGCAATGTTTATGTTGCTCTGTGTTACTAAGAAAGGACCCAGACTACTCACTGTCAAAGCCAGCATCACCTCGTGGAAGTTCTTATTCCCTACAATCCTTTTCTTTATGGCTCGAAAGGCATCTTTGGGCCTGAATGCAGATTAAAAGAGCGTTGGTACTGGCATGGAGGCAAAACATATGGCTGCAATTTACCTGTCAATAGTGAGCTTTAATCCCTCAGTAATATTTTGGAGTCTTGCAACTAACCAAACAACCTAAGCTTGCTCCTCCCTGAATGCCAAAAGCAAAAATTTCTACAGCCATAAATTTAATTTGCTTTAATCAGAGACACAAGTGCATACATCCCACAAGAATGTGAAAAGTAAGAAAACACAGGAGACACAGAAACGGAGAACACGTGCGAGAAAAGGCATTACTGGTGAATGTACCCTAACAGAGCTAAATCTTATGATGTTGGCTGGTGTGAGGAAAGATTAATATGTACAGCATGCCAGAAAGGGACAAGGGACAGGTTGTTCGGACAAGGAGAGAGCAAAATATAAAACAGCCTATCCACAGAAGAATGTCTTTTTCCAAAGTTTATTCTATAATCTTGGGATAAGCGCCACTGCTATATCTAGAGCAGAATAGGGCATGTACTACCTGTTGCCTGCTATGGAAAATGGAAGCAAGGCAAACCATAATGCTTTCTTAGCACATTTACAACTCTCTCAATGCCTGAAACATTACTGGATAACTTAAGAACTTGCTTGCATCTGGAAAGCAGACATCTCTGCATTACTTTTTGTTGGATGAGGTGGTGGAATGAAACACACTGCAGTATACGAAATGAGAAGTAGAGCTGGGATAATAAAACAGATGTGGCTTGGGTGCTATTAAGAATACCAGAGATGCAGGACAGTATCCAGCCAGGAAATGCTCCTAGATAAGCCCCACTGAAGAGCACACAAGGCTCTTGTACAGGTTCCAATCACTCTGTAAGACTTGAAAAAGAGGATGTTGTGTGTTGTGTGCATGTGGATTTTGCCCTACTTTATTTAGCATGTCTGCCCGCCTTCCCTTTTTTCCCCAGGCACCAAAATGTCTTGGGCAGACTCTGCGCAAAACACGATGAAGGGCAGACATGAAACTTGATTACCAGATACAACATCGTCTCTGTCCCTTTCAGCATTCAAAGTGCTTCATCTCATCCATCTTCACAATAAATTTAGTCTGGGAGATACGAAGTGGCCTTGGGAAAGTCACGGAACCCAGAGCTAATTTAAGATGGGAATCCATTGTCCCCTGGGTCTAAGTAAAATATATGAGCAATAGACCAGATGTGCAATATGGAGCTGTATGCTGCCAAGAGATCAATTGTGGGGGGTCGGGGGGGGGGGGCAGAAATATGCTAAGTTGGACAGATAGTGAGACCAAGATGCAGGGCTGGAGCAGAAACAGAAGGGCTGCAAGGCAAGAATGAGATATTTTTGAAAGAAACAAATGACTTGGCTTCAGATTTTACATGAATGAGAGGTACTTAGAGGTTTTCCTTATTTTCCTCTGTGGGGGCACAGTTCCAGCCACGTAACCACAGCTTTGCATTCCATGGAGTGCCACTCCTAGCACATGCTGTTCCTGCCTTTACTGAGGACACCAGCTAGCCCACTGCAAATTATTTATAGGATTCAACATCAATGGGGTTGGCATTCCTCAGGTTTCTGGATAGGCCAGTGCTGTGTTGCCTAGCATATGGGTGTGTGAGCAGAGAAGATCAGGGGATGAGGTAGAAATTTCACTTTCTCTCCTGGTTCATCTCTTTTGATTTTACTGTATTATTAATGTTCCTAAGAAAAGAACTTCAGCTGAAATTGGATATAATCAGAGGATTTCCCAGTCGTTAATATGGAGCCTACATAACAGGATATGTTCACAGGTGTGTCAGTGGACACATCCAAGCATACAGATAATGTCACCTGTCCTAGCAGTATCAGCTACCTTACCCTTCCTCTGTCTCATTAATGATGTCACAAATCTCCATGTTGAGGGCCCAGTCTTCACTTTGCAGGGAGCCATCAGTAGCTTTCTCTAAAGAAAGAAAAAAAATTAAACAGCTAATAATATCCCCCAAAACATGATGAGGCATTCTTAGAGCATTCTTAGAGCACAGGTGGTGGTAAGTTTATAAATATATACCTGCTTTCTAAGGACTAGTTCACAAAGTAGGCCTAAAAAGAGCCGCTAAGTGGTCAAAAAACTCTGGCTGCTTGTGGCAGCTGCTGCTTGCGATGGGTGTTACCATTAGCCACAGTGCCCCTTGCCAGCTCTCTTCCCAGGCCTCTGCTTGCCCACCCTAACCCTCCAGGGACACAAAGACTCAGCACCAGAGAAGAACAAGGAAGATCTTGTTATTACTCTTTATTGCTACAAAAAGAGTAGCATCCATGGGATACTGCAGTGAAGCTCTTTGTGACAATCACCAGGAGTGCAAACTCCAAGTATAGAGAAGCTACACACTGGAAATAGTCATCCCCTATCTTTTTTGTTTGTTCGTTCGTTTAAAGTTTAAAACCTTTTTACCCCATCTTTCTTCCAAGATGCTCAGGGCTGTGTACCTCATTCTCCCCTCCCCCATTTTACCCTCATGACAACTGTGTGAGGTAAATGAGGCTGGAAGAGTGACTGACCCGAAATCACCAAGCAAGCTTCATAGCTGAGTGGAATGTGCACCCTAGTCTTCCAGGTCCTGTTCTGGCTCTCCAACTGCTATACCACACAGGCTCGACTCCTCAGCACCCTGCTTCTGAATTTCCTGTGTGACCTCAGGCCACTCATACACTCACAGGACCATTATGGGGATAAAAACGGAGAAGAAGAGAACTACACCACTTTGGGTCTCCACTGGGGAGAAGGGTGGACTAAATAAATAATAAATCAATAATAAATACAGTCCCAGAAGCCATCTGGCTGGTTGAAACAGTGCTGAAATAGCTGGTCCTTTTTATAGTCTTAAGACTACTACCACAGAGATCCCATCAGTGACTGCCCTTCCAGGAGATAGAGAGTGATTCCGCACACGTTGGATAATGCACTTCCAATCCTCTTTATAGATCATTTAGAATGAATTTTTTCATGTGCGGAACAAAAAATCCATCTCAAACGATTGATAAAGTGCATTGAAAGTGCATTATCCAACGTGTGCGGAATCAGCCAATGAGTGGCAGCTCACTTCAGAGGCATACTTTGGGATACCACTGAAATGCGGTAGATTGTCAGTGGCTTAGTTTATTATTAAGTAAGGGGGGAAATCTATATGTTCTGACTCAGGGATCAAAGTATCTTGAGCTCATTCTGCTCCTGCCAGAATGTATTAGTTATTTCATTTTTAGAAGGTTCATCAGAGGAATTATCAGAAGAGACATCAACATTTGCAGAACGGGTAGCAGAATCAAGCAAAGGCCAATCCAGTCTTTATCTGTAAGCATCCCCATTCAGTTAGCAGTTCCTGCACTAGCCAGGATTGTTCTCACGGCAAAAGTACTGAACAACAAGCTGTTATTTCAAGCATTACCAGAGTCCCCACCCTGTAATCGGTACAGCCTCACCCCCTCTGGCAAGCAGATCGAGTCAGCCCAAGCAGGAGGATGGTCAACTTTCAAAGGAAAAATGGAAAGCAGGACAGCAGGGAGCGTACAAAATAACAAGCTATAGGGAAGAGGAGAACTGAGAGAGCAACTCAATCCATTGTTCATGGTAGCATTTGCAAGACTTGCAGCAGCCAATGGAGAGACAGAGATTGCCAGAGATTTAATCTGGTAACACAGGTAGGGTTGCTACCTGTTTTTCCTGGCAACGCTTCTACACCTTTCATAGCTGCACAAGCCGAAATAAGACACTTCCTACCTTTCCCACTGCCATATGAGAACAGGATGAAAAGCTTTCCCTGTTTAATTTCTAAACATTTTACACAAGAATTGGAGAGATTGACTTCTTTAGCTCCCCCCACACACATATGCACTTTGAAAGAATAGCTAAGGATGTCAGCTCAAATGAGTTGATAAGGAGTGCTGAACATTCTCTGTACCAAAAAGGCTTGGCAACAGTGGGCTCTGCTGAGTGGTCCTGTGCCTTGTAAAAGTCTAGAGAGTGAAAATATCCAGAGCTGTTGAATACCGCAGCTAGTGAAGTTACTGGAATTCTCCATGGTTCAGAAGCTGGCAACCTTAGAGCCAAATTGTTGTTTAAAAAATCAAAATGCATGCTCTTCCCTTTAATCCTAGGTGTGTAGTTACTCACAGACAGGGCTGGCGCCACCATTGAGGCGGTGAGGCGGGCGCCGGAGGGGGTGCCGGGGGCGGAGGCACGCACCATGGAGCTGGCGTGCCTGGCGCTGGCCAGCCCCGCACCGCCACCAACATGCCCCCGGCCAGGTGCAGCAGCCATGGGCCAGGCACGGCAGGCGTCCAGGGTGGCGCACGGAACCTCCCAGCCACCCGCCACGCCCGATTGGGAGCGCAGGCAGCCTCCGTGCACAGTCTCAGCCACCCGCCAGCCAATGGGGCCGGCTTGCTGCATGATGACGTCATCATGCAGTGACGTCATCACGCAGTCCGGGGGGGGGCGCACACATAGGGGCAGCTGCGGGCACCAGAAACCCTGGCGCCGCCCCAGCTCACAGACACACCCAATGAGGTAACATGATAGATACAAAGTGCCCAAGATGGGTATGAAGTGCCACTGAGTGACAACTGAGGGGGAAAGGAAGAACCAAGCTCTTATGTACAGCAAATGCAAAGTGGTATTTATTTTAATCAGAACATTTATATTCTATCTTTCTACTATGTTTAGCACTTAAAGTGACTTTTAATCTTCAAAGCCCTTTACAATCTGGGATCTTGCAAATCTAGTTAGCCTTTAAGGCGCTACTGAACACCAAATTTAAAATTTCATCATGACAAATTCCATATAAGACTGCTCCCTCCAGTGTAAACCAGATCCAGGCATTCGTCAAATACAGGCCTACATAAAAAGCATGTTACAGGAGACTAATCTAGATGTTACCAAGCTATGCAGAATTAACAGTGAAACGGCCACAACTGGCAAACTAACATCATCGGTGAAAAGCATTCCATCCTTGCTACGTCACCATTAGATAGCATTCAGTGGCAGCCTCTTCCTACTCTTTGGCAACTGCTGTTCAATCTCAATGGATGCCACAGGCTACCCAAAAGAAAAAAAAACATTTATTTATTGCATTTTTACATTGCCCTTTCTCCAAGAGGTCCAGGGTGGTATGGATGGTGGCTCTGGCTTGAGATAGGCTGAGAGACAGCAAAGAGAACCCAGTGAGCTTTACTGCTGGCCTAAAAGGGGAATCCTGCTCCTCCCCATTGGTAACGCTGTACGGACTATGCTGTATTGACACTCTGGAGTCAGCAGACAGCAACAGCAGAAACCATTATTCATTATACACTCAAAGGAACTCAGTTATTACTTCACACTTTCTAGGGATGAACTATGGCCCAGAAAGCAGGTTATGAGCTAAAGCTGTGGTTCAAATTAAACCCTGCTCAAGCCCCTACCCAGTGATGAGGGAGGGTGTCTCTCTACCAGCTCCATTTTTACTCTGACTGTGTTCTATAGAATCTTTGCTAACCCTTGCTCCAATGCAAAGGGGATTCTGTCAAGGTTCCAAACCATTTACTTTACAGAAAGGAATGCAAACAAGCTGCATATTTGAATTGTTTGCTGAATGTCCAAGCCGTTGATCATAGTGATTTACAATGTAATCTTTCCTGAGTCTAAGTGAGAAAGGCAGACTATAAATAAAACTATAAAAGAAAGAAAGAGAGAGAGAGAGAGAGAGAGAGAGAGAGAGAGAGAGAGAGAGAGAGAGAGAGAGAGAGAGAGAATTCTTCCAGCTGCCTGGAAAAGCTCATATATAAGAAACAGAAAATTCCAATGGAAATAGCCAAATGGCTATAATACTAGAAAAAGTTGCTATAATAGGATCCAATTGCACCCTGACTAGCAACAGTGAAAGGAGAAAATATTGCCAGTCAGGGCTCATTTCGAGGGGGAACACACAAGAATGCAGTTCCGGCAGTTCCCCAAAGAGGTCACATGTCAGGTAGCCCCGCCCACCTGACTCTCAGCCATTTTGGGCCCGTTTTGGCCAGGATTGGGTCCAAAACAGCCAGAATAGGTGGTGCCAGGGGGTGTGGCATATGCAAATCAGTCATACTAATGACACACTTCCGGTGATGGCAAGAGGCATGGCGTATTTTAATGAGTTATGCTAATGAGTTATGCTAATTAGTTCCTCCAGCTCTTTTTCTACGAAATGACCCCTGTTGCCAGTACTTCACTGCATAGTACATGGACATGGAAACCAGAGTGGAGAGCAATGGAAGGGAGCATACAGTAGGAGAAGAATGCGATTAAGAAAGAATGGCAAAGGAACCACCTGACAAAAGTATAAGCAGGGTTTGGTGTCATGTACATCAGAAGTAAAACCTAAATTCTGCTTTCAGAATAGGGTTGCCAGGTCCAGGTTGGGAAATTCCTGGAGATTTTGGGGGTGGAGCTTGGAAAGAGTAGAGTTTGGGGAGGGGAGAGGCATTAGTGGGGTATAATGCCATACAGGCTGATTCCGCACACATTGGATAATGCACTTTCAATGCACTTTATCCATCGTTTGAGGTGGATTTTTGGTTCCGCACACGAAAAAATCCGTCCCAAATGATCTATAAAGAGGACTGGAAGCGCATTATCCAACGTGTGCGGAATCAGCCACAGTCTACCCTCTAAAGCAGCCATTTTTTCCAGGAAAACTGATCTCTATGGCCCGGAGATCTGTTGTAATTCCGGGAGATCTCCAGCCACCACCTGGAGGCTTGCAACCCTATTTCAAAATAAAATGTGTATACCTGGGTAATGTAACTGAAGATGACAGAGAAACAGGAACTACATATGGAGACCAAGAGCAAGGATTAGAATTAGCTTGAAGAATGTAGAGTATCAGGATGTGACCTGTGCCACTGCTAAGGAAGGTGCAGGGAAGGGTAGTACAACTTGGAACTGAGATCAAGGCCCAGCTCGGGAAGAAGGAGGGCTCCATCAGATTGCTGGGAGCAGAGTAACTGTTTTTCTCCTCTCTGATGGCCAGGGAACAAGACATATTTCCCAAGGGGCAATTACTCAGTTCTGCCAACCCTTAATTTAAAATAATTTAGGTAAAGCTAAATTCATAGATTATAATTTAAAGTATATTATTACTTTAGGTTATTTTGTAATAATTGATGATAAAAAGTTTTTTAAAAAGATATAGCAGTAAAAAAACTCTTTTCCAGATCCAAGCAGATTTTATCTTATCATCATTACTAATTCCACTTTCTTTGGAAACTGTTGATCAAATTGAAAAAATATGGGCACCTCTCCCAAAAGACCACCCAGGTTCAGCTGGATGAGGCAAGGGAAAAGGTACACGACACCCTGTTTGACAATCTGATTTGAGTCTAGATCAGGGGGTTTCAATGTTTGATAGTGAGCCCACCTACATAAATAAACTGAAAATCTATAACATGCCATTCAAGTATAGCTGGGTTATATCACAACTCTCATTCTTGGTCGTGGTGTACAATGAACAGATGAACAAGATAAAAAACAGGGACAGGAAAGCAGAACTACCTGCAGCCACTTGGAGAGAACCTTAAAACAAAGGGCTGCCCTTCATAACATCCCTTCCGCTCTCACACAAAAGATGAGGGGCACACAGCTACTGAGAGTGCTGAGTCACCATCTGCCTCCTGATCCAAGCAATGCAGAATATTGGGAGAGGGAGGTCAAGTGGAGACTATATTTGACTCAGCAATTGCTTTCACCACTTTAGGAAAGTGCACCACACTCTGTTAGAACCTCTGGTGTAATTCTAGTTCATTCTACAGGTCTCTTGCGTCACTCTGCCTGCACATTTAAAGATCAGGTTTTTCCCCTCTTTCACTGTACATGAAGACTATTGCTTCAAAGGGCTAGACTTTCATAACCTCTCCCAACTACCTAAACAATGCTTCTTATTTTCATAAATCCATGGGCTGGATCTTGAAGTTAGTGATGCTTTAGTCAGTTTACATTTTAAAAAGGGGAGAGGGGAGGAAATCCTGGACTTTACTCCTTTGATGAAGCTGTTCAGAAACACAAAGGCTATTCACTGGTCACATGCAAGATCTAGATGCCAGGCTCAACTATAGGAGCTGTAATTAGAACCATCCACACTTCTTGAAATCTAACCCAGGCCAGCATGACTTCTGCACAGAAGGGCGATTTGACAGCAGGCAAGCAGGCATGACTTCCACTGGCCCACAAATATTCCAAATGGTAGGGTTATCAGACAAAAGAATTAAAGACTAAACCCAGCTGGCAACTTGAAAATTCCAAGCTGACATGTGTAAGCATCTCTAGCAAACTTCAAAGTCAGTTTAGAAGGGTGTTAGACTGCCTCCCGGGTGTGGTGATGATACTAGCAATGTGTAACATAACATTGAAGCATTATGTTTTACAGGCTGGTCAGGTTATTTCAGATTTCAGGGGGTTCTAGTATGCTGTGAAATGGAAGTGTTTACTATGGATTTTTGAAAGAATAGTGACATGGATTGTATTAGTGCAAATTTTCAGCAAGATTAAGAGTGAACATCAGGGACTAAACCCCTGATATTTTTATAAGCAATTTATATGCCTCCCCTGAATTAGATATTGATTTTAAATTGGCTTTTCAAACTACAGTATCTGGTTTACAGAGGGGTTTGTCTCACAAACATTACTTATACAGAAACACAGAAATGTTTCATTCAATTGATTAACTGATTAATCATCAGAAACAACTGGGAGATGGCTCCAACAGGCAAAGTTGCTTTGAATAGGAACAAAGGTTCATGATCATCCATTGCAATTTTTGCGGTATGAGAGTTAGAGATCTTCTAGTACAAATTTCAGACTGCAAACCTATGCACAGGTGTTTAGAAGCAGATCTTACTAAACAAAATGGGACATCTGAGTGAATATGCACAGGATTGGGCTTCCTGCATAGGACTGGGTGTGACCAAGGCAAGCTAAATCATGATGGCCACTACAGTCAGAAGAGAATGGCTATAACATATTCCAGCTCTTGTTCCAGCTTCCAAGCTCTGCACTATCCTTCCTTAATCAATTACTATCACAAGGCTGCTCACCATTTGACCAAATGAACAGAAAGTGTACTGCTTTAACCAGTCAGCAACCATAGTCTGCTCTCAACCGTGCATGATTATTAATTCAACCACTGACACTGATTCACCAGGGCATTACTACAGATTCACATAGGAATTAGTAGGCTGCCATTATTGTATATAGAGGAACAAAGTACTCTAAACGAATCCCTGATGACCAATAGAGAGGAATGACAATGACTAGAATATTCCATTACTACCCAGTTGTTAAATTAATAGTCTTGGATTGCCAGGAATTTCCAGTGACTCCACCCAATATATGTGGATTTTGTGTTATAAGGCCACATGGGAAGGTCTTATGCGAACTAGGGCAGGATGAAATGAGGAAGGAGTCGGATCTACTGAAGCAACAGGTGAGTCACCGGGGCCTGCTTTAGTCAATTAAGCCACCAATGCATGCACTTTTACAAAACACAAAAGCCAGTATTCTCCTTGGAAGCTAAGAGCAGCTCTGAAGTGAACATACAGCCCCCTCTTTGCATGCAAATCCTGAGATCAGAAAGAACGAGGACCAGAAAACTATAATGTTCCTTGAGGCTCTTGCCCATTAAAAAAGTACTCTGCTGCAGAAACCAATGGATGGAATTCCTCTGTAATCAACTACACTCCCCCAGAGTGTAGATTTAGTGGTTCACTAATTACCATCAGAAACTTGTTTTTCCTATTCCAAAAACAAAGATTTCAGAGGGATTTTTCGGATTAGCTTTGTCACCCTTAGGGCTCTGATCATCCATTCGTTTCCCTGGAAACCCACTTTGAGAAGTCAGTCAAGCGTGTGAGGCAACCCTCTATGAACAAACTTTGTTGCAACAAGTGTTACTTCCTCCTCGCCACAACGGAGGCAACAGCGGTACCACTTCAAGATCATCCTAAATTCCCGGAGATTCTGTTTTGAATCACAGCCAGAGTGAGAAGCAATTGACGCTCCCGTTCCTCCAAGGGGGCGTGGCACTAGTTCAACAGGGGGCGCTGCCCCTTTAAGTACACAAACTTTTTCCTAGCTTCGAGACCCCTCCCCACCTCAGGATTGGTTTAGGAGGGCAGCTCCCAAGAGCCCACCTCCCTCCCCGCTTCCTATTGGCTTGTGCTGTTTGTCAGTCAAAACAACACCGCGCTTCGGTTGGCTCCAGGAATCATTATGCCCGCCCCCAAGGACTATAAGCCCCGCCTACCGCGCAGCCCCTTCACCTGAGGGAGAAACTCAAGTGAAGAAAAAGGAGTGAGGATGTTGGGGGAGGGGGGGAGTAAAACCTGGGAACGAGGACTACGACGGCGAAGTCTGGCGGCCTTACCGATACGCTGGCCCACAGGAGAGCTGAAAGGGTTGCCCAAGAGAAACTCCATCGCCGCCTCTACAGCTCAGCCGAGATCAGCTGACGCAGCCGTGAGAGCGCGTCACGTGATCTGGTCGTCCCCGAGCTGGGCGTGCCTCCGGCCCCCCGTTTGTGACGTCACCTCTCAGGGCGTTCTAAGCCGAATTGAAAGGGCGGCGCGATCGGGGGCGGCAGGGGAAGGGTCACGCTGAGCCCTCGGTGGGACTCGCCTCGTCGCGCGCCTTTCTAGGCACCTCGTGACTGACGGCCGCTGTCACAGCACACGGCGCACGTGGTTGTCGCTGCAGCGCACGAGCTCCGCCCAGAAAGGACTTTGGGCACGCGTTGCCCTTCCAAAGTAGTTGGGGCTTGCCTCTGCCTCTTGTGCAATAACCCTTATGATGCTTTTGGCAGAAAGCAAAAGGGCGTTTTTCAATGCTGCTTTCACTACCCCGAGCCAAGAGAAAGACCATGGGAAACTAAGGCTTGGGGGAGAAAAAAAAAAGTATTTTGCTGCTTCTCACTACACAATAAATTTATTTATTTACATAATTTATAGTCTGCCTTTTTCACTGAGACTCAAGGCAGATTACATAGTGTAAGAGAATACAGTCAGTTTCAAAGACATTTCAATAAATGCAAATTTGCATAAACCAAGCCAGCAGAAATTCAATAAAGAGTTGAAATGCTGAAATAGATCACAAGGAAGTCAAAGGCTGAAATATTTACACAGAAACTACCCAGCAAGATCATATTTACAGCAACAGTACATATTAGTATAGTTCCTATCCCTTTACTATTCGATCTCTTTAAGCACAGTCCAGTTTAACTTGCAGAGAAGTGTTCACGTTTTGCATGAGCAAGGTTTGGCCTTTTAATTCCATCATGATGTGCATCATATTCTCTTGTTCAAACTAGTAGAAATCATGCTTTGGGAGTAGTTCTAGAATGAGGTTGCTAAACACAAATGAAAGCCCCCACGTGACAGTAACTGATAAGTATTAATATAGAGTTCTTAGTTTTGATAAGACACGGACTGTTGTGAGCTAAAAGATTATTTAATCCCATCTAGAGATTGGTGGAGTGAGCCCTCAAATCAGAGTTGATCTCTGGTGGGGTTTTTATGGCAAGAGAATAACAGAGGTTGTTTGCTATTGCCTGCCTCTCCAAGCCTGGACTTCATTGGAGGTCTCCCATCCAATTACTAACCAAGGCTGACCCTGCTTAGCTTCCGAGATCTGCCAGATCAGGCTCTCCTGGGCTATGCGGATCAGGAAATCTTCAAATTACAAAGCCTAAAGCAGAACTGCTTAGCTAGAAAAACCTGAGAATTCCTTTTTACATAATCATAATTAGAAATCAACAATAAATTTACTGAAGGAATGATTTCATGTACAATTTCATTTAATGGACAAGACAGAACACAGAATATTGCAATTTCCCTAAGTATTTGACTCCATGTTTCCCATTTTTAATCATCCATATAAGATAATGTGCAACCCCCCCCCCCCCGCCCTTATCTTCAAAAATGCCATTTGTTAATTCTTTCAAAACAGAACATACAAGCTGTGGTTTATCTGGTATGCTGAAACATTTAGGAACAGGTTTTTCAGTTTTAAAATCTCCCTGAAACTTATGTCATTACACTGTAAGGAAGCATCTAAGAATGTTGAAGTATTGAATTTTGTGGTATCAAGCTGGAGTGAGAAATTACACACATGTACACATATGTTCTGTAGTATTTAGTGAATCAAGTCTTAGAACCAGAAAATTTAGGACTCTGAATCTAAAACTATTGGAACCATGGCATCAATGTATTCCCATTATAAAACATTTTTGGGCTCAGTTCAGGAATTGCTGCTTACTAACCTCAAAGTCAAATAGATTGTAATAGAAGTTCTATAAAGAGCCAGTTACAATAATTGAGTTTTCATAGCAATTGTTCCTGTTTTACAACTGATAGAAATTTGTGGTAAAATGAATGAAAACAGAGGTATGGTTAAAGGCTATTTCATGTTGGATTCGCAGTGAAGAATTTAGGAAGTAATAGAGAACTGTGCAGATGGAGAGAAAAATGAATAGGGACTCTGTCACTGGCTGAATGCAAAAGGAGGAGTAGTGATGGTATATCAGGGCAAAAAAAAGAAATCCAAAATAAATCAAGACACAAGGTTCAAGTTCTTAAAAAGTTTATATACATTAGCAAAAAATCTGTACAAGACAATTTGGACTACATGGTAGGAAATAACAAATGTAAAAAAAACCCGCTAGAGCCTCAGTCTAAAGCTCTCTAGCAACAAATATCACAAGATAGAGATTATACAAATATCTACAAATTTTAAATAAGAGTACATGAAAAGGGTTTTTTTTCTCTGTTTAAAAAACTTCAAGTTTGCCATAGTGCAGATGGCAAAACTGAAGCAGACTGCCCCTCTGTTTAATATGAGATCTGTGTATTTATGTATGGAGAACTAACATTGCTCTCCATGATTAAAATGTGGAATCATAAGACTAGGTATTATGTGTCTCTTGAAATAAAGCTTCTGACAATTGTTGAGCTTCAAAGAAATGCATCAAAATTCTTTCCTCCTCTTAAATGCTGTTGGAAGCACTGTTCAGATAAATACCAAGATCTGAATATACTCTGTGGCAATGAAGACATTAGCCACCATCACACAGGTTAATTTATAGAATAGCACCTATTATACCTAGCCTGTCCTGGCTTACTCAGGAGAAAAACCAGAAAAGGAGATCTTCAGTTATCTAAATGCTACCATATAGTATGGAAAAAATCATGTAAACACTTTTACTTGAATGTTTCTTTGAACCAAGTCAGTCAATCTAATAAAGAACAGTTCAGTCCTAGGTGTGTGGAAAGAAATTATGGAATTAAATCCTGGAAACAAAATTATTCACCTTTTTGCCACTGCAAGATCTCGACATTACAAGTAATAAGGGGACTCAGGGCAGAATAGAAGGTTTTACACCATTGTTTTCCACTGATCACAAAAATCCGATCGCTACTATCGCCTCCATTTTGATTCTAGGCCTGATCCTATACAGCATTTACATGACAACAGCAAGCTCATGTTTCCCTACACTATTGGCGGAAGAAAAGCTTTTTAAAAAAATTACAGTTATATACAGAAATATACAATATAAATTAATCTACTACATACAATATATGAAAATGCAAATACACAATAAGAATGCAACACTTAGTACTATGTGTGCAAATGAAGTGCTTCCCCAAAGAGAATCAGGCACTCAGAACACTGACCCTTGTGTCTGGTATGTAGGATCTGTCCAATCAATGTCTCTCAGCAATAAGCCCTTACATTTCATCTTAATCACTCATTACCTCTAAAACATGTACAGCAGCACCGTGAGAAGAGGACCTTGTCCATTTACTGCTGGTGATAAGTGTTCCTAAATACTGAAGTTGGCAGACAATACACAATCTGGGAAAAAGCCGTTTATGTTTCCACCAAGATCTGCTACTCATATACACCAAAACTCCTACTTTCCTCAAATAATGTGAGAACATCTCATTCATTATTCTGTCCCTCCTCCCCCCAATATTTGGGGGATTTAATGAAGAAGCTGAGGTTTACTGGTGCCAGCACAAGCCCTCAAGAAAAAACAGCATTCTTTCCCAGCATAAACAACTTGCAGGCCAACTCCTCAAACAATCCCCCTATCTATCCAATTTACCTCCCTCAGAGAGGAAAATATTTATATCTAAAACATTTTTTTTAGTTTTATCTGTAACACTCGTTTAATTTGATGTTTCCAAATAAAACCCATTTCATTTATTTATTTCGTCCAAATTAAGGTTGATGTATCAAAAGACCTAACTCTAGACATTATATAAGCACTCGGGAGAAAACATGGATTCACTCAAATTAAGTTTCACAACTGTTCCTAAAACCAAGTGAAATGGCTAACAATTTTGTCTTATGCATTACAGATTGAAAATAAAACTTTACATGTTTGACCTCGTTGAAGAATGCCAATATAACTGCATTATGCACACACACTAGTTTCATGGCAGCAGGTCACATCCCATGATCCCTTCCTGTCAGAGTCCAGGCATTATATAGGCAATGTTGTCCAATGTGTTTGACTGGAAAGAAGAAAAACAAGTAACACACTGACTTAATCCAGTAGATTATAAAACAAACAGGCTTTAGGCAGAACAAGTGAATGAAGGGAAATGCAGTCTCTTAACAACATACAATGGGACAGATCCAGTGATTCACTGGTGCAAGGACTGTGGATCTCCCTCACTTTCACCTCCCTGCAGCAGCCATTTCTGAGCTTAGGAAAGCTGATTCCATTTATTAACATATTCCTGTGTTTTTGTTTCCTCCCCTTAAATTTAAACAATATAAGAGAAATAAGTGTGATACTGTCTTTAATTTTTACAAGTATTATTCCAATAAAAATATTTTCTACAAAAACTTTGCATTTCCTTGAATATAACGTTAAACCTTATTTATCTCACACACACCCCTTTCTCCAATCAAGTATTTTAGTTAAAGTATTTGCTGTTATTGGAACTTTGTGTCTGTGAGAAAGATGTACTATGAATGAAGTCAATAAATTCTTTTAAAATTTTGTTGACATAAAAACATACTGGATCGAAGTTGGCATCTATTTAGGGCATCAGAAAAATTTTCTAATTCATTTTTTCCCCAGGAAAATAGCCACTATCACACAAAACTCACCAAAACATGTTTAGGGCATCCATTGAGCTCAGGAAGCTGGGAAGTTAGACATGCTAAAGGGCCCAAGGCACAGATAATTGAATCCAGGAGCACCGACAGGCTTCCTGATACAGCCACCATTCCCTAAGAAGGTGAATGAAAGATTAGTGAAGAGAACAGTCCAAGTGTCAATCATTCTCTGCCTTAGAGTCAACACATATTCACTTACAGGCTTCTTTAAAAGGCTCGTAACTGCTCTTTACAAAGTCATCATGAGCAAGATAATGTTGAATGCCAGTCAAAGGAAAACAAAGCAGAAAGACAAGGGAAGTTAGCAGGTTTAAGTTCCTGAGAGATGGGTGTGTGTGTGTCCGTGTCCAAATTGTTTATTATTTTATATGCCCCGACTTTTCCTTCTAGTAACCAACTTCATAGTTAAATGCTTGTCATGAAAGCAGTAAATCATGTTCACCTGCAAAGACGGTGTTTCTGTATGCTCAGGGAATTCCCAGGGTGTGCAAAAAATTAAGTTTTTAAATGGGAAAACACTTTCCACAAACAGCCAGATGAGGAATGAGTAAGACCCATGGGATATTGCAAGCAGTCAGCTGGCCAGGGGGTGGAGGAGATGGAGAAATTAGCTTGATCAAGCCCCTAACAACTGACAGTATCCTGGATAGAGAAGTTGAAGTTTGAGGAGAATTTCATTTAACTTTCTCTCCACAGCAGTTCCTCATTGTTCTGCCTAATAGCAACCTTGGGTATCTATCACAAAGGCGCTAGGTATGTGGAAGAACTATCTCTAAAAAATGATCCACTCTCCATGGCCTGAAGAGGGCTGAGCTTGCTTGCTGTTCTTGAAATACTAACAGCAATTGTCAGTTGTTTTTTTTTAAAGAAAACAGAGAGGGGAGAGGAAATTGAATAGACTGAAACAATTAACAGTATCCTATAAGGAGAGGTGGGGATATCCCAATTATTTATTTCCATTATCCCTACGATTCCTGATGAGTACGAAGCTTATACTGGTATAAATAAAATAGCTCCATTAGTCAATAAAAGCTCATGCACCTACTTCAGTCTCCTGTAGTCTGTGGCCAATGAGGCTCAGAGATTCTCCCAGAAGCTGTAGATGTGCAGCAACATCAATAGGATCTGTTTCGGGAACTTTCACAGGTGAAGAAGATAACATTACAGTGCTAGACGGGGACTTCTTATGGGGTGATAGCACACCTGTTAGAGAAGCTGCAAATTCCATAATGGAAGAAAGATTGAATGTAAATGAAATAAATACACTAGAAGCAGACATATTACACTATATGTCTAAACAGTTTTCTACCTTCAGGGGCCCATCTCCCACCTGTCCTCCCACCCTCCACCAAGGCCCAAGCTGATCCCACTTGGGGGGGGGGCATTTTATGGCCTTCCAAAGATCCTGCTCTTAGCCCCCCTTTCTCCGTTTGTATTTCCCCCATAGGGAATAGCCCCCCCCCCCGAAGGTTGGGGGCATTTTGCATGCAAAATGCCTCCCCTAGCCAGACAAGCCTCTCTTATTTCCCCGATAGGGAATAGTGGAGTGGAGGTGGATAGGGGCACCTTCTTTGGGAGGCCATAAAATAGCCCCCCCCCCAAAAGTGGAATCTGCCTGAAACTTGGAGGGTGGGAGGACAGGTGGGAGCAGGTCCCCTGAAAGTTGGATTCATTTTGCTTGCAAAATGCCACCCCAAGCCACCTAAAAAGATGACTTGTTTTTCCCCATAGAGAACCATGGAGAGTGTACAAGGATGGGGGCACCTTCTTTGGGGGGGGCATAACATGGCCCTCCAAAGTCCAATCTTTCTGAAACTTGGGGGGGGGGGTAGTTAGAGGAGAGTTAGGAGAAGGTCTCCACCAAGTTTGGTTTGATTCAGACAGAAAATGCCCCCCCCCCCCCGGCTCCCGGAAACCTGGAGGAAATACAAATGGCTAGCAAATTCTTGGATTGCCGAATCAACCCGAATCATCCTGAATCGATTCAGCGATCTCTGATTCGGTATTACCGAAATTACCGAAACGGCCCTGATTCGGTAACTTTAACCTAATCAGAATACCGAATTGCACACCTCTCATTGCTGTCACCATCCCTACGTCATGTCAGGCCTCCTTCTAGCTGAGCAACAGTTAAAGTTTCAACATGGGTCAACTGGGAACACGTAAAAAGCCCAAAAAGGCTTTTAAAAATGGGGACAGGAGGAAATGCAGAGCTAAGCTTCCTTAAAAATCACAGAGCTTCGTATTTCTTCCCACCCCTCTTTTTTGCACAGCTTAACACTGTGTGTTTCAAGGCAGAGCTTAGCTCTGCCCCCTCCCTAGATTGGTTGAAGTAGAGTATCCTCAAAGCCACCCTGCATTTCTTCCTTATCTCAAAGTACATTATCAGTGCAAACCTAAGAACACTTTCCAAGAAGTAAGCCCCATTGAATAGACCTGAGTAGGATTCTGAGTAGACCTGTTTAGGATTTCACTCTTTATATATCAAAGTTCATTTTCCCTTTGATCCAAATAAGAAAGACACAGGAGCCCCACCAATTGTGCTTGGAATGAACATGATACCATTCAGAAGCTCCCCCGAAAATGTGGGAGCATGTTGTGTTCCATGAAGAAAAAAACCTTGCGTGGAAGCAGCCTTTGATATTACCTTTCAGTTTAGGGGCACCCTCTGATGAGGTTGCTTTTCTCTTAACTGTTGTTGCCTCTGCTTTATTCTGCTTGTGCTGCAAATACTGAGCCTTCTGCTTCCAAACCTGAAAAAATAAAGAACACAAAACACGTTTAAAAATTTCACACCAGCTGTCCAGACTCAGAGGTGTGGAATGAACAACTATTTAATTTTTCATGAACAGATGACAAATATTACATAATACATTATTTACAAATATTACAGAATAATGCACACTCATGCACCAGAGAGCAATATGCAAACTCTTTGGGTGTGTGTGTGTGAGAGAGAGAGAGAGTGTGTGTGAGAGAGTGAGAGAAGAATGAAAGTGAATACCACAGTGGCAACACGCCAGGAGCAAGGCAACTCATTACATGTATAATTTTTATGGAAACTTCTCATATTTACCAGCTTATCCTTCTCTGGCAGCTGTTTCCAAACTTCTGCCAGCTTTTTGCTCAGCTCTCCAAAATCTAGCAAAAAATTAGAGAAGGTAAAAGTTTCAGAACAGAAACAGATTTTCCAAAAAATATGTAGAGAAGGCTACATAAAGATGGAATGAGCCAGGTCTACATATTTTTTCCTGTTTACAAGCCTTAAAATATTACAAATAAGGGAAAGAGGGAATTCCACTAGGAGACAGGAATCTAACAGTTTGCAGAATGCAGGCTGAATATACTTTGTTTACACACAATACCTAACTTTGAACCTAGATGGAACCATCCTAAATCTGGTCATATACTAAACAAGTTCTTCCATTTCCTGTATAAGATTCACATTGTAAGTCTGAAAAGCAATGCTAAAAAAGGTCCAAATAAAATATGTGTTGTTTGTTAACACAAAAACAGAAAATGAGCTAGTGATCAACAAGGCTTATAAAAGTACAGCTTGATAATTGTGTCATCCATTTTAAAGGGGCAAAATTCTATCCTGGAAGTCAGCAAAGAGGTTCATCTCATGTGTGCATATAGGGAATTTCCTTTATAATCATATCAGGTGTGTCCACCGCCCCACCCCAACATCCCTAGTCCACAAGTTTGCATACTGTCTGCTCTCTTGATATTTCCAACATAAATGCTAGTAACTTTGTTTCTTAGTAGAGGTAAAGTTAAATGTCTACTTAGTGTATAATGTAATTTATATTTGCCCAGCTCTAACTAACCCAGGGACCTGGAGGTCTGACTTTTTACCAGTTTATCTAGATTTTAAAAACAGATAGAACAAGAGCTCTCTCTTTGCTGAACTCTACCTACAGAGGCTAGGTAGAAGAAATTGAACTACTTCTGTGTCTAGAGATTATCAAAGCCATGTGGATCAGTTCCATTTTGCGTTCTTCAAAGCAGCATGAATAATTGAAGGTGCAAGTTTGTGAGATACTATTTAGTAATTCTGTTTTAGCTAGGCAGCAGACAAAGGCATCTTTATTTGGTTACCATTTATACCATTTTTGCCTAGTTCTTCTGTATAATGCATTCTTGTACCAAATAAGGGAATAAATCTTTCCACCCACATTTTATTAAAAAGACTATTAAGACTGCATGGTACCTGCTATTTTGAAAGGGGCTTAATGACCAGATCAGCTATCTCAGATGGAGACACAGCTGTCTCAGATCCCAAAACAAATCTTTCCTATAGCTAGTGCTTGTGTTTTGTGATGTCCAGAATGCCACAAATCTGTGCTGGGTACTTTAGCTTTAAATAGCCCAAAGGACTTGGATCAGCACAAACACATTCCAAGAGTTTAAAGGCAGGAAAAAAGGGAAGCAAAACACAGCCTTACAGAGTTGTTCTCTTATTACCTATCCCTGGATGTTCAGCAACAATGTTCACTCGATATTCCTTACAGAATACTTGGTAGGCAGACATATTCTTCTTCTTTGGCTAACCACAGAGGAGAGAAAAAGAAACTGATACTGATATATATTTAAAAACAGACTGTAGTTCTTATATAAATACCTGGATAATATTTTCCTAGTGTCCACCTTCACAAGTTGCTAGTGGTTTGCTTCTGCTGCTTTAATATTAAACACCTAATGGGCACTTTTCCAGCATGGAGTATTTCTGGCTCTCTGTAATTTCTATATCATATTTTGAAAGGTATTATTTTTAATAAAGCAGTGGCAAAATGTTTTAGTCACTGAAGTTTCTTGAAATAAATAGTGAATTCTAACTACAGGTCTGGGGCTAAAAAAACAGGCTTGGCCTTCTAGTAAAACAACTACTTAGTTGTCATAAGCATATACCAATTTGCTCAGTGGCTGATCTTTACCTTTTCTTTTTCTGATTTCTCTACCTTCTCTTTTTCTTCTTTCTTCTTCTTCTTATCACTCTGGCCATCCGTGTGAAAAACAGGAGGTGGTGGGGGTGGGGGTGGGGGTGGCAGGAGAGGGGGAGGTGGTGGTGGAATAGGAACAGCAAACTGTGGGCTGGTTGGAGAAACTGGCAGTGGCATTGTTACTTCTGCTACTACCAGGGAAGACGACAGCCCGGAACTTTTCTTAGACTTGGAGTGCTTCTTTTCCTTGTGCTTCTCCTTGTCCTTTTTCTTTTTACTCTTCTTTGATTTCTTCTTCTTCTTTATCTCACGGTACGAGTCATCAATCACCAGCTCGCCAGCTTCCAGCTCACCTCCAGAGGATGAACCTGATTCTAGTGGTGGTTCCAGGCCTAGAAGCTCAAACTCACTGCTCTGGCCTTCTGGGAAAAGAGGAGTGTCTGGGCCAAAGCTCTCAGCGACTGGAGGGGGATGTGAGTCTGGCAGTGGTTTGTGCTTCTTTCGAGAGGATTTCAGAAAGCCGTGCATATCATGACTTGGGAGGAATGATCCTTGTTCATCCCGAGATGACTTTTTAGAGGATTTTTTAATTGCTGGTGGTGCTGGGTGTGGAAAGGGCTCTTCTACTGTGTTTCCTCCCTTCTCCTTTGGTGAAAGGATGAGTTTCATCTTCAAGCCATCAGGTTCACGCAAGGTCAATGTTTCAGTGTTCACATAAGGTGGCTTCATCTTTTTGGACTTGTGTAAAGTACCATCATCCAAGGGTAGATCACTACTGCCTCCACTTGGCTTTTTTTTATGATGCTCTTTCTTCGTCTCTGAATATCCAGAAGCAGTGAGTGAAGAATGAGATGACTTTTCAGTCGTCCTTTTAGAAGTCTTAGAGCCTGCAGCCAAAGGTGAGGTGATAGACTTAAGTAGATCCATGGCAGTATCAGCTGAGAGTGAACTAGACTCTATTTTTTTCCTCTTTTTTGAAGATGGCTCCAAAGGCAGTGATGACTCAAAAGGAGAAAGATCTGAAAGCATCGAGAGGAGAATGATTAAAGAAGATATATTGCATACCCAATATCAAACATCTCATCACCTACAGGTCAGCTGAGAGGCTTTAGGAGTGATCCTTTGCAGGGATTTGGTCCTGGAGCAATTGGTTGCTAATCCCCCTTTACCAAGGCTGGCAGGTTTAGTTGATGAATCAGTGGGGGGCAATTTTAAGAGATGGGGCTAAAAAATGAAACATTTCATTTCAGAGAGCATTTTTGTTCTAAAGTACTACTGCTATTTGGAACAAAAGGAAGATATTACATAAATATAATGACCCATTTTAATTTGGCTTTGGAATGGACAGCATTAGTTGCTCTAGTGATGGATGTTTACAGATAAAGGCAATGTCTCCTTGTTAATTCTACAGAATCTATCTGTAGCTAGTAAAGCCATGAAAACTCTATTGGTTAAATCATTTGGAGAGCAGAATAGATGTGAAGGGATTGTCTTTTTAGTGGTTTTAATCATTCTTGTCTGGGTTAGACATAGGGAATTATTGGTTCCTTACAAGTGGATGTGTGACATTAATTTATTTATACTTCTTTTATACCCTGCCTTTCTCCCCAATGGGGACCAGTAGCAGTTTGCATCATTCTTTTCTCCTCCATTTGTCCTCACAACAACCCTGTGAGATAGGTTAGGCTGAGAGTGTGTGATTGGCCCAAAAGCACCCAGCAAGTTTCCACCGCACAGTGAGGATTCACTTATATTCTAGTCCAACTCTCCAACCACTACACCACATCAGGGTACTATTCTTTCCACTATTTTAACACGTTAGACCACTGAATATGATCATCTATAGTGCTGCATGATCTATATTTTTGCAGCTCTCTCTGTCACAAACTATGCTTCCAGAAGTAGCTGTCTGCATACTAGGTGCTACGGTAAAGTGAGTCAAAAGGAATAAACTGAAGCTGAATCCCTGCAAGATGGAGTTGATGATGGCTGGAAAAGCTGAGAGTTTGGAAGGAGATGCGTTACTGACCTTTGATGGATGGACCAGCCCTCTTCTAAGCAGACAGTGAAGAGCTCAAGGGCACATTTTGACCCAGGTCTACCACTGGATAGACAAGTCACAGATGTTCCTATAAGTGTCTTCATTTAATTACATCAGATTAACTCTCTACCTAAAATAAGTTGATAGGGCCACACTTATCCATGCTGTTGTAATCTCAAGTTTGGATTACTTCAATGCACTTCACAAGGGCCTGCTCTTAAAGACAACCTTGCAACCATTCATTGCAAAGCAGCCCAACTTTATCTTAAAACACATATTTTCCATCTCATTATGCCTGTTTTAGAATGGTTACACTGGCTGCTGATTTGTTTCCAGATCCAATTTAAGGTGCTTGCTTTGATCCTGAAAGCCCTTCATGGTCTGGTACCACATTTGAAGAAGCACCTCTCTGTATATGAGCTAGTGCATGAATACTGCTTCTCCTTCCAGCTTCTTCTTTCTGTGCCCTCCCTCCAGAGAGGTTCGATCTCTGGAGAACTGCTCTAGGGTATTCTCAGCTGCTGCTCCAACAGTCTGGAATGGGACACCAATGGAGGAGATTGAGAGGCTATGACTCAGTGGTAGAGCATCTGCTTGGCATGAAGAGGATCCCAGGTCCAATCCCTGGCATCTCTAGTAAGGATCAGGCTGTAGATGATACAAAAGGCCTCTGCCCCAGTCCCTGGAGAGCCACTGCCTGTCTGAGTAGACAATGCTGACCTTGGTTGTTGGGGGTTTTCCGGGCTGTATTGCCGTGGTCTTGGCATTGTAGTTCCTGACGTTTCCCCAGCTGCTGGCGAAAACGTCAGGAACTACAATGCCAAGACCACGGCAATACAGCCCGGAAAACCCCCAACAACCATCGTTCTCCGGCCGTGAAAGCCTTCGACAATACAATGCTGACCTTGATCTAACATGGTCTGATTCACTATAAGGCAGCTTCATATGAGATGCCTATCCCCACTACAACCATGTTACACAGAGTATATAAAAGTATGATACTGAAGAGCTTTTGACAAATTATGATATCTGACTTTACTGATGCTTCCATGGATTTAGTTGTGGGATGCTATTTATTAAGAAAAATGTTGTGCTATGGCTTATGGTTTTGTTAGGGAATATTAAATACCCCCTTTATGATATATAGTATTGCCCTTATGGTGAGCCCAGTAGGAACTCGCTTCTCCCTTCTTTGACCTTTCTTCCTATGTGCTTCTGTTGACCAGGCTTGTTCTCTGCTTAGTGTGTGATAACCAGTACAGTACTAGATAGCCTCTTCCTAGAAAGGATGGTCCACTCCTGAACGTACCCAGCCTTACTGTATCTCTTATCTAAGATGCTTACACATGTTCTGTTCATCAGCTTGACCAATGTTGATATGCATTATATAATCTGCAGCTGCTGTATTGCTATACCTGATATCTCTTAATGACCTCAAACTGAGAACCCTGTGACATGTAAACTGATGATGCTCATTATCATATTGAATTGTATAAAACTAAAGCTGAAACGGCATCAGGTACACAGTCTAGCCAAGCTGGTCTACATCGAGTAGCCATCCTAATGAACTTTGTTCTACTTTGCCAATTGCCTTGCCTTGAGAATCTTTTTACATCACAAGATCCGAACCTTAGAGGGAAGAGCAGACTTTGCAGGGTAGAATTCCCTAACAGGTTTTAATAGTTATGTAAATATGCAAGTCCACTTTTATAATCCACTTTGGGCCCACTATGCAGAAAAATAAAAAATATAGTTCTCCTGTTTAGCAATAAGGTTATAAGTCCTATCATTCTTTACTTAATATCTCAAAAGACCTCCATATATGCAAATTGGTTTATATTCCAATAATCAATCAGTTGGTTAGAAGACAAATGAAAGCATCCAAAATGCCTTTAACTGGTTGACAGCCAAACTTTATTCTCTTTCACACTGCAAATAAAACTCAACTGAACATATGATTTATTAAAGTATGTGCCCTTTCTCCACTTTTTTACCCCACAATTCTTTTCAATACAAAGGTGTTCTGAAAAATTGCTGTTTTACTTAACACTTCATGAAGTACCATTCACACTGACTGAACCTTAAAAGACCACCAAAACTTGTGAAACATTTACTATCTCGCCATTTAGGGAAGTGCTGTGGCTCAGTGGTACATGCTTTATAAGTAGAAGTTCTCACATTGAATCCCTGGCAAGTCTACCTAAAGGATCTTAGGTAGCAAGAGCTGGAATGATCTTCCTTTGCTAGAAACCTGGAGCGCTGCTGCCAGTCAGAGGAGAAAATGGCTAAGCTAAATAGACCAATAGTCTGACTGTACAAGAGAACTTGCGGTGTCCCATATGTTCCTTCCTCGTGGCTCTTGCTACAGTTTCTACCCTTACCTCTGTAATAGTACTCATTGGAGGAGTGCTTGCTCTTCTTCTTGTGAGACTCTGTCCCCAGTAAGAAGAGGTCACTCTCCTGCCACAAAAAACAGATAGAAAAGAGCAAGGTAATGAGGGAAAACTTGCTTCTGATAGAGATTATTCTGAAATACACATATGCTAGTAAACACGTTCTCTACGAAATAGCGTTTCTTTGCTTTGAAACTGAAGGTGGCCTGTATATTATCTTTGGAAAATATACTGTCAAGAGACAGTAGAATTTCCTTCTCTCCCTCTACAAAAGAAAATAACATTTCCCCACAGAAGAAAAAAATTAAATGCAACAATGAAAATAATCATGTCTGGACTGATAGCAGAAATTTCAGCTCAAAGGAGAATGTTTTGTGAAAATCTTTCAGTGAAACATCCCCAAGGAGTTGAATGAGGTAAGTCACACACCTGAGATTTTTTTCAGGCTATATGTAGAATCAGGAAGACAACCATGTTTCACTTTGCATTCTACTAACCCCCAATGTAGCCATTAAAAACACCACTAAGATGATCACTCAGTTTCTTATTTGTGAGAGGTTTTAGCCACCTTTACAATATAAGCTCAGCAAACAAGACTTCTGAAAGCTAAACAGGAAATTAGAGATCACATCAGCCTCCTCCTGATTCTAAAGAAAGGGAAGATCATTTTACTAAACTGAAAAGGCCCACATCTTCTCGCAATGGTGAAATAGCAAGATGTGTACTGTCTACAACCTGAGAGTGCTATTCTCTTCATGGTTTCAAAATTACACACTAAACAAAGTACAGTGGCTACCAGTAGTTTAAATGAATTTAAGAGAAGATTAGAGGATCAGTCACATCCATAAGCTATTACAGCTAAATGGCACCTTTTAACTAGTAATATATGAGCAGCAGAAACTGGGGCCAAATAGCAGGAGACAGGGATGTTCATACTGTCCTATTTGCAAGCCCCCAGAGGCACCAGGCTGACTATAGTTGGAGGCAGAATGCTGGATAGGACCGCTCTCAAACTGATTCAGCCAGGCATTTCTCAGCTCCAATTCATTCTATTTGCTCTAGTTATAAATGATTATAACTGAACTTAGCCTGTATTCATTTTTCTATTAATAACTGTATTATTGTGAAGCCCTGACCTGGATGGCCCACGGTAACCCAATTCTGTCAGATCTCAGAAGCTAAGCAGGGTCAGCCCTGATTAGTACATGGATGGGGTCCCACTAAGGAAGGCCATGGTTTGCTACACAATTGCAAACCACCTCAGTTTGTCTCTTGCCTTTACTCATGGGGAGGCCATAAGTCAGCTGTGTCTTGATGGCACTTCACACACACACACATTCAATTTTAAAGAAAAAAACATGCATGTAAAAAGCAGTCCAATGCACTGATTTTCTAAACGCTGCATCACACATTCTTGATGATGATGATGCCTTTTTTGTGAAGCAAGAATGGCAAGTTTCCCCTGTTCAGTCTCACCTTCAGCCTCTTCTTTGAATTCTTCCTGACCTGAGCAGCTATCTCCTCCTCTTCCCGAAGCAGATCCTTGTAGGAGCGTTTCTTCTCTCGCTGGGTTCTCCCTGCTACCAATCCCACACCATCAGTCTGGTCACTTTCTAAACAATCTGAAGGAAGAAGTGCAACTGTTAGAAAATAAACTAATTATTTGCTAACACATAAGAAAATAATACTAGTCAAACAAAAATGTGATACACAAAACAAGGCAAGCACAAAAACAAAAGAAGTTATATTATAATACTGTGCTTTATAACTGCCATGTGGAAGGCTGCTTTTATTCTTATTCTTACCGTGCATTCTTTGCTGAGATTCTTCAGTCTATGGCCACTAATTTCAATGGGTTTAGACTGGAGTAACTGCAAAGGATTACACTGCTAGCTTCTTCCCAGGGATCATGGAACAGTAAAGATTAAGAGAATAGGGATCAGAATTGTGCTGTGTAGATCTGGATTCAATCCAGAATCCTTGCTCAATGGAGCTGAGTAAAAAGTGCTGTGTGTGGGCAAGCCCAGCAGTTATTCAGCACTCTGAACTACTATTTGTGAGACTCATGTTCTAATCCTGGTTTGCTCAAATCTCTGAAAGGGGGGGCGGGATCTGGAATGCTGCAGAAATCCAATCCATGCAGGACACTGGCTTTCTTTCTTATTCTCTCACTCCAAATGCTTGGGATGGTATGTTCTTTGTAACACCTCTTTGATTATGAAACAATCCTACCTTCTTTTTTCTTGGAGTCATCATAAGCCATGGCGGTCCTGCAGGGGCTTGGGAATGTGTTGCCACGCCTGGGCTCTTTCCCCCGTTCCCGTCTACAGGACAAGGTCTAAGAAACAGAGAATGAGAATAACCCTCCCATAAAGTGGAGTCAAAACGAAGAAAGGACCTGAATGAAGATGAAATGGGGAGGAGGAGGAGGAGGAGGAGGAGGAGGAAGTGTGCTGCCTTGTGGGTGGTTTTGTGATCAGCCTTGGAGAAAAATACTAAATTCCAGGGTAGTTTGTTTTAGCAGATTTCAGTTGGAAATCAGGGGAGGAATGTTTTTCTAAGATGGCAATCAAGCCCCTATTCCACTAATTTCAAGTTGATTAGTATGTTATGTAATAAGGCACAATGAAAGTGACTTTGGAGTTATTGTAAGACTTGTTTTGGGTTTTGTAACATTGCAGGAACTTAAGAGAACTAGTATTAAGCATCCTTTAAACAAAGGATATGTATGTTGAGAAGGGGCTGAAACAGGTTGAAAGTATTTCATTCTAGGATGAAAGTGGATGATTGATGAGAAGAATCCCGCTTACTATCTGCTATATGCAATCTATCCATGCCATTTTTAAAATCTTGCCCTTCTTTCAAGGAATTCAGGGCAGTGTCCCAAGGATTCCCCTCTTTCATTTGATGTACAAAGCTGACAAGCTCTACTTGCTACTGGTTGGGTGGCAACAGCAGACATCTGTCTTATATTCCCTCCCAGATACTGAGTGCTATCTTACAGAAGAGAATTGGTGAGGAGAAAAGGAAAGAGTAGTGGGAGGAAGAGGAAGAGAGAAGGCTGAAAGAAGCAGTCCTTTCCCCAGGGCCTCTGCAGCATTTCCAGCCTTTGTCACCTCAAATGTTCAAGATTTCCTCCACCTGGCTGATTCTAGCAAAAAAATATATGATGCTAGTATAGGTAAGAGGGGCCATTTAAGTTATGGGAGAATTCACTCTGCCTCACAAAATCAACAGATATCAACTGCATGACAGGCATGCATTCTCTCAGTAAGCATTTTTGAATTTGAGTCTCACGATATTTTAAGAGATTCAGCTCCTGGATGTAATTGATTTTTCATTCTCCCCTCTCTACCCCTTATGAACAGCAAATTAGCCTTCCACTTTTAAATGCATTTACAAGCAGCAGCCATAATATGTAAATCAATTTGTGCTCTTAGGACAGGGAAGTTTCATTTGTGCCCACCAACAGTAATGTAATGTATAAATAATGCATGTATACTAAATCAACAAATTCCAGTTGTCAGTTACTTTAGTAATTAAAATATAATCAGAAGATATTTTGGGTACAATTCACAGAGAATAATCTTCCATCTTACCTAAAGAATTATCACAATAGCATGTTCAGCAGCATACCGATAATTTGAAACGACTGCTATTTATGGCAGATTTACTAAGAAAACAAAGGTAGCTTAGAAGCCCTGTTTGCACACAGGCAGAAAAGGTAAGTCCTTACTCCCAGTTATAAGCAGAAGAGCAGATCTTGCATAGACAACCAGGCACAAGCAGCAACCCAGCAGAACTAGTCCTGATGCATAGTAAGGCTCTTTAGCTATGGAGAAGGTAAGTGGATTGCAAAGAATTCCAAAACTGCAATGGAGGACACCAACTTCTTCTAAGCCACTCCTGTCACCAACCCTCACCTCCTGTGTGCTTGAACAAGGAGGACTCGTTTTGCCCTACAGCAAGCAGGGGTAGAGGATGAGCAATGAAGCAAAAGAGGCTATAATAGCATCCTTTTTTGGAGGAAGGGTAATAACAGGCCTGAAAAAGTAACATGGAAGTTCTCAGGATATCAACCTAGCAACTCTACGTTAGGAAAGGAAACAAATGTACATACTCGTGGTGCTCTTTATCCCATAGCTGGGACTGCCATCCTTTTTTGCTACTGGCCCTACTCCCATGCCTTTAACAGCAGCCTTGATGCAACCAGCAGAGCTCTGCCTAGCATGGATATAAGAGATGGAAAAAACTCCATTTGCTATACTTTGTCATGTCAATTTGTTGTTGAGACATGGGACCAAAAAAAAGAGTGAGTTAGAAACTTCCCATAGCTGATGGCTGTAATTGTGTTTTATTTACTGTATTTATAGTCTGCCTTTCTAAAAGCAGATTATATGTAAACTGATAACAGTCCATAAAAAAAAAATCTTAAAAGTACAGTATAGGTTGCTGCAATAAATATGAGACCTTGAATGAGCAAAGAACTAGAGACTGGGATTACCAAAATCAGAATGAGCATAGCATATCAGTCAGGCTACAGAGCTTGTGTGATCGATTTCAGTAATTTAAGCAACAAATTTCTTGAGATGATAATACACAAAAAGGAAATTGCAAAACCAAGATCCAATTTTCGCAATCACAAGATCAAAGAACTGAAGCAGCAACAATTTAATCACAAATTCTATAACGGCAAGCGCTTTGCTAAAACTGACATGCTTTTAATCTTAGTTTTAAACGTATGTTCTTTGTGACAGCATTTTTTGTGAAAGAAGTTCAACCAGAGTGTAATGACTTGGAAACCAGCATCTTATAACTGCTCCATTTCATACCATGTCTTCCTAGACACTTTTGTAAGCTACAAAAGTTTAGAGTTGCCAATGTAATTGAAAAATGGTAATTAAGGTCCTTTTCAGTGAAATTCCACCAAACTCTACCCTTCCATACACTCACTTGGCTCCCTTTTATAACAGTTAACAATTAATTTATATCAAAAGCAGAACAATAATATTACAAACCAAGAACATTATCCAGTCAAAGGTAAGGATTTCTAATGGGAAAATGTGAACTGCTTTAAAAAACAATGGGGCATTAGAAAATGTGTTTAACTGCAGCTGGATTTTCCCAGAGTACCAAAGTCTATAAACACTTTGAACACAGTCAATAAACAAAACAAACTCAATAATTTCAAAGAAATTCAAAGCATCACATCCTATTCCCTAATGACATAACTGAGTTTCACTGTTACTTCTGTGAAAGTTCATGCACAATCGGGCTGTGGCACTTCAAGTCTTGAAACCCCAACAGTTTCAGTAGAATATATTTCCATGGTATTGCTTTTATCCAATGAGAGAAAGTCATGTGCAAAAAACACAGTTCTTTGACTGTATCAACAATTTTCAGTGCCTTCATAGTTTAAATTTAAACAATACAAGGGAAGCATGTGCTATGTCTTTAGTTTTTTTATATTATTGTAATACAAACAATTTCCTCATAAACTTTGAATTTGTCTGAATATAATATTTGATCACACTAAATTCCCCCCTTTACTAAATATTTCAGGGATTTGTTGCTATTGGGACCTAAACTTAACGCAGAGTACTTTAAAAACATTTATTAAATATAAGTCATAATTAAACATAGTAAATCAGATGATGCTTTAGTTATGGCATTGGAAAATTCTCCAATTCAAATTTCTTCAGAAGATCTACACATCTTTAATAGATGGTTAGCATAATCAGCCTCCTCTCCCCACTTCCCCCAGTGATGGGTGCTGTTCAAGCTGATCATTCACACCACTACTTAGACAGGTGCACATGTGGCTCAGTGAACATCTGTGGAATGTGATCTAATAATATGAGATCAGGGTGACAGAGAAGTGACACCTGGAAAGTCTACCCCTAAGAAAGAATACACTAGCCACAATCCTACAACCTTGCTAGTGCTGCCGAGTGGATTTTTAAAACAGCTGACCATCACTATTTTTTAAATAAGCACCAAGTTTTTAGCAATATTTTTTAACCAAATAAAAGAAAGATAGGACAGAAAGGCTACTGGCATGTACATACGGACTTGGCAAATTGGCTGTTTTACAACAAAGGCTGTTTTAAAACTGTAGTTTTACAGTTATAGATATCACAAACCAGCAACTTAAAACAATTTAAGCAGAAGATATTACATACGTTTATGATACAATAACATAGCTAACACAAATAATTATTTTGGCAGCTATAATACTTTGGCACAAAAGGAATTATCAATTTTAGCAGGTTTAAATGATTAAGATATAAAGCAGATCAAAACCCTTGTACCAAATTAAAAGGGGAAAAAGGAAAAACATTTAGTTGATTTGCAGTGCATACCTATGCATGTTTCAAGCAAGCCTCATATTATTCAATGAGTTTACTCCCAAGTAAGTGATCGAAGACTGCAGTTTTAATTGTTTCAGGATTTACTATAAGTAATTAGGGAAAATTTCAATTGGTAGAACTGCATATTAAAACCATACTTTACTTTTAAAGGCTATTATGATGTTGGCATATTACTGTTCACACACACGCGAAGAAAACATTAAAAATTATTTTCCTTCTAATAATGAGTAGCAGTCTCAGCTATCTGAGACATAATTCAACATTTCAAAAAAGGCACCTTAGTCAATTAATTGATTAGCTAGTTAAAAGAGTAATAAGCCAGGCATTCTATAGCCTTTATTCATTAAAAGATTTATATCCTGCTTTTCACCAAAGAAATGCCATTCCGAAAAGGAATAAATAATTAGAGGGAAATGTTTAGATTCTGACATTTTTACACAAACTGTAGCATTTTATGCAGAATCTGTTCACAGTCTTGTTAAGATTGCAATTCCATTCACTCTTACTTGGGAGTAAAACCCACTGAACCTATCATTCACTTCAGAGTAAATATACATAGTTTTGGGCTACATATGTACATAAGAGGAAATCTATGACAAAAAGTGGTGTTCTGTAGTTAACATAGTTTTGTAGCCCTACTAGTCAATGAAGGCATAAAAGTTGCCCTTAGAATTACTTGAGTGGTGCATCTCTGAATTGCTACTGTTGCATCCATCACCTGTAGTACTGAGAACTGTAAAAGAATGCTTTCATGCTGAGTACTCTGATGACTTTCAATGATCTCTTTAACATGTCATATCCACCAATTTATTCTTATTACATTCACACAACAGTTCCTTCACAACAATAACTCTGAGACTGTTAACCCATCAGAACATCCACAAACACTACAGCAATTACTATTAACAGGTATGGTGTGTGGGAGAATGAGGTTTCAAAAGCACTAAGGCCACCATAACATTTACTCTTAATTTTGTAAGGGGCTGCCCACAATAACTACAATGCCACAAACAGAGTAAATCTTGAGATTTTCTTTTCTGGGAAGGTATACATGATTAGAAAAGGAAAATTCCATTTCTGTTATTCCCTTAGTAACTTTGGCATTGGTGCATGTCCATACAGTAAGTGAAATTGGTTTACAACAGTGCCATCCTAAACTGAGTTACAGCTTCTTTTAAGTCAACAGGCTTAGAAGAGTATAGCTCTCCTTATTTTAAAATATTGCAAAGAATAACCAACATTCCCACTTATTACAAAGCACTGCTGCTCCATAAATCAAGTCACCATAGCATCACCACTTCCTTGGAGTTTTTATCTAGAGCACAAAACAGAACTCTTTACAACAGGTATCTCTTAGCATACTTTCATAACACCAAAGAGACACCACATGAAGCTGCCTCATACTAGGTAACTAGACTACTGAAGTTGGTGTTATTTTCTCTGCCTGGAGACAGCTTCCCCGAGGCTCAGGCAGAGGTCTTTCATGTCATCTAGTGGTCAGAGTGACAATCTGGGAGACCCCTGTTTGAATTCCTACTCTGCCATGGAAGCTCATTAAGAGACCCTGGGCCAGTCACAAACTCTCAACCTAACCTACCTCACAGGGCTTGTTGAGGGAAAAAATGGTGGAGAGAAGAATGATGTAAGCCACCGTGGGTCCCCACTGGGGAGAAAGGCAAGGTAGAAATGAAGTTTAAAAAATAAAAAGTGGAGACACTGCAGAGTGAACCTGGAATTTTCTGTATTTAAAGCTGGTGCTGTACCACTGAACTACACCCCCTCCCAAACTTACTGGTTCCATAAAAGTCGCTTCAAAAAAAATCAGAGTTCCCTTTGTTTTGGTAATGTTGATGTGACACCCCCCCCACTGATTGCGAGCAGTGAGGCAATTATTGGAAGATCATGTTTATCACTTTCTGTAAAGAAAAGAACCCTCGACGTGACTGTCCCAGTAGGCAGAAAATAATGGAGCCAGCAGAAAATAACCCGAGTGTTTTCTTGCCTGCAGCTGATGCCCAGTTTCTTCCACGCCTGTCTATTGTACCTCGACCAGCAGCTCACAAACGCCCTCTGCAGGGAGACCCGGCTCGCCCTGGAGCGCCCACACATCACACACAGAGCGCATGCGCACCAGCCCCCTTAAGGTGCGGGGACACCGCACGGGTCCCCTCCTTCCCGCCGCCTCTGTTTGAACTGGCACGGCCGTTAACCGCCCTGCTCCCTCGTACCCTACTCGCTCTCTCACCCAGGCGGACTTCAACACGCCGCTCCGCCTCGGGGTACTGATATGTGTAAAGGCGGCCGATGAAGAACGGATACTCTCCCCCCCCCTTCAAGCGGTGTCTACGCCCCGCAGCGAAAGGGGGGGTGGTAGCTTCACACCACCTCACCGCTACCAACGGCCGCCATCTTGGCGTGGGGAAGAGACACCCGCCTGTTCTCGGTGGCTGAGGCGAACCAATCGAGCACCGAGCAGCTCAGACTGGTTCAGAGAGATAGAGACGCCAAACTGTAACCGAGTGCCGAGTGCCTCGATTGCCAGGTACTGGCTTTGGGGAAAGAAGCGAGAGGGTAGTTCCCGGAGATCCGTTGCTGGAGCCGGGCGGAAGACTCCTGACTGCAGAGCTTTTGAAAGCGGCATGCATCCTAGTTTCTGAATACATGGTTTGGAACTGACCCCTGGCCTATCGTTCCTTCAAGGATTCCGTAACGGTTTCATGCATCTGATGAAGAGAACGGTGCTTCTCGAAACCTTATGCTACAGTAAAGTTGGTTAGTCTTAAAAGGTGCTACTGGACTCTTTTCTATTGTGCTACTACGGTTAACTCCTCTGGATCTATGTAACAGTTTCGGTTTCCTAGGGCTAAGGTTGTCAACTCAGAGTTGGGAAATACCTGGAGATTTGAGGGTGAAGCCTGGACTGTGTGTATTGGGGAGAGACCCCAAAGAGGGATAATGCCATGGAGTCCACCTTCCAAGGCAGCTATTTTCTCCAGGTGATGCCTACAGGTCCGTTGTAATTCAGAGAGAACTGCAGACTAGTTTTTCATTGCCTTTCAACATTCCGTGTTTCTGGAGTACGGTCATTCCTCAACTGACTGTGTGTTTTGAGAGGGGTTATTTACAACTTTATGTAAATGAACTTGGTGGAACTTCATAATGTACACCTTTTTAAAATCCATATAAGCCATCCAGTTTACTATGACTTACTTATTTTACTTACATTATTCATAGATATATGTAGTAACTGCAAGGACGTGCAGGGGTCATCTTGTATTTGCCACCCACGCTATATCCTTCCACTTCCCTGAAAGTGCCTGTTGGCTCTCGCCCTTTTGAGCCTCCTCTCTCTTCCACCCACCAGCCAACCTACCTTTACCCTCTTTCTCTACTCTGGCAGCCTCTCCCTGGGAAAAGTCTGGCTGAGTTGCACAGTGCCAGCCACTGAGCGAATCCCAGGTGTGTGGTAAGGAACCCACAAGGACTTGGGGGGGCACCTAATTTCCCTCTGTATTCCTTCTCCTCCGGCAACCTTCATAGCCTCACCATTCCCTGCTTCTTTCTCTTCTTCACACTCACCCACCCACCCATGTTTTACCCACCATTTTGAGTTATATTTTATTATATATTTATTCAGCTACATTTGTTGTTTATTTACTTCATTTTGACCCTAGCTTTTTTCCACAATGGGGACCCAAAACAACTTATGAGTAGATTAGTGTGTGTATGACTAGCCCAAGGTCACCCAGTGAGTTTCCGTAGTAGCCTGGGGATTTAAACCCTGGTCTCTCAGTCCGAAATTCTAACCTCTACACCATGTTGGCCTTCATGGGGTGGCTGCTGTTGAACAATAATAAGCAGTTGAAGCTGGGTCAGTCATGAAACTTGAGTGGTAGGTGGGCCTGGCCTAGATGAGTTCTCCCTCAAAGGCCAAAATTGCCCTTAAAAGGGCCCTGCCCCTCATCCTCTCCTTTACTGAGACACAAATGTTTGAAAGGGCAATGCTGCTGTTGCCTGGTAATTTGTTTCTTAAACCTACAGGTGCTGCTTCTGTTTGGGAGGGGAGATTAATCCCCACTTTAAAAAAAAATTTTCTGCAAACCTTGCATTTTTCTCAGGCTTGTACAAAAATCTGCCTTGTCTTTTCATGGCTCCTCTCTTCAGATTTAAGAATCCACAGATTTTGTTTATAGTCCACCTTTCTCATTGAAACTCAAAGTGGATTACACAGTGCAAGTCAACAAGAAAAACCACTAGGACATTTAATGAACAAACACAGTATGAACAATAGCTAGAACATTCAGTGAACAAATGCAATAGAGTATGGGATGCAGAAATTTGAAATGGGCATAAGTCAGGAACACAGAGATGAAACACTGCATATCTACATCAACAGACAGTATCCAGTAGAATAGTCTTTAGACCCTGTCCCTATCCAAGGCATCTCTCTTACAGCACAGTCCTCATTACCTGAGGACAATTTTGTGTAGCTTGTGGAAAGCCAGGGGAGTAGGAGCTTTCCTGACCTGCTCTGGCAGACCAATCCATAATGTAGTGGCTACCACAGATAAAGTGTGTATGTGAGCAGCAGTTGATTTTGCTCAACAGCAGGGTGATATCTAAAAAGCCCTGTGTGATACAAACACACATACACTCCATGTAATGTGAAGATTATGATTCTTTCTGAATACCAGCTATTACAAATGAAAATGTATTAAGGATTCCATTAATAGCTAACATAGTTTCTTTTTAAAGTCACTATGTGAGGTTTCTGGGTCATGGTAGCTGCAATATAGACCTGCTGAGGGAGGAGCCTCATGAAACTGCCTCTGTACTTCCCCTCTGTCTACCAGCTGTTTACCTTTCAATGGGACTTTTCCATATTAAAACAAAAGCAAGACATGCAACCGAATAACTAGTGATAAAAGACCTTGAGGCATTTCAAATATGACCTAGGCTAATAACAAAATGTTTAACAAAGTGTCCATTAAATCTACTGGGATTTATTTTTTATGATACAGATGCATATAATTGAACTTAAATATGCTTATGATGAAGTCCTAATTGATTCAGTGAGATATACTTCTGAATAAGTTTATTTATGATCAAGCTGTAAGGGTTTTTTTGAAGACTTCATGCCAATTGCCTCTGTATGCAAGCACTCTAGTTTGAGCAGTTAAAGATAGTGAAATATTAGTTTAACTGCCTGGACTAATGAAGCAGGATGAAAATATGATAGCAGTTAAAAGAATTTGTTTCAGAGGTTGTTCCTATTGAAACAGCCCACTCTCTGAGAGGAGCGATGCTGTTGACCCTCAGTTTGTCCTTAGCCACCAGACTTTCCAGGTAAATAGTGAAGAGCGCACAGTGGGGAAGGAGGGAGGGTATATGTGCATGTACAGAAGACCTCAATGAACAAAAGTTACAGGTAAGCGCAACCCTATTTTCATTTTCGGTCTTTTGTTCAGTCCCACATGGGAGATTAACAAGCCACCTACGGAGGAGGGTGTACTCTTCATGAGAACAGCATTTGCAGGACCACTTGACCCATAGCTACTTCCATCCTGTTATGTACATCTAGAGCGTAGTGCCTAATGAAGGTATCAGCTGAAGTCTTATTTTGCGGCTCTACAGATGTCTTGAAGAGGAACGTCTTTGAGCAGGGCTGCTGAAGGTGCTTGTGACCTGGTGGAATGGGCATGGACTCCCAGGGGACAAGATATGTCAGTTTGTTCATAACACATTCAAATAGACTGAACTACCCATCTGGCAATGGTTTGAGAAGTAGCCCTTTTACCTGTTTGGGCTTGCATAACAAACAAAATGTTGGACATCTGACCTAAATGATACCATGCAGTTTAAATAAAAGAGTAGAGTCTTCTCTGCCTCAGTATAACAGGAGATCCATTACCAAAGGTAAGTGTTGAAATTTGCCCTTGTCCATTAGAAACAATCTGTGAAACCATGCCTGACGTGGCCCAGAGGGTTGCTATTACTATGCAATCTGTCTTTTCCACCTGTATTTTGCCAATAGTGTGAGCTATGGGTGTATAGGTGGGAAGGCGTAAAACAGGTTCCCTGATCATGTTAACCGAAAAGTGTCTCCCAGGAACCCTGAGTCCATTCCCCCTCTGGAACAAAACAATGGAGCCTTTCTGTTCTCTTCTGTCGCAAACATGGTGATACGGTTGGTACATGGTGGTACAGTTGTCAGTAAGTATTTGGACATGTTTGTTTTGCAAGATATCTGCAAAGGAGATAAGCGCCTAACAAACTGCCCTAATTTCTAACACATTGATATGTAAACTTCTCTCACCCTTCAACCAAGTACCATGGATTATGAGATGGTCACAGTGTGCTCCCCAACCTTCTATCAAAGCATCTATAGTAACCGTGGCTTTGATTTTCGGAGAACCAAACTCAACCCCTCTAAATAAATAGGGATCTAGCAATCATCAAGCTAGCCATTTAACCACTGCTATAGGAATGGAATATTTTCTATTCTATGAGTGCATCAAGGGGTTGTAGACTGATAGAAACCAAAGTTGTAAGTCCCTCATATGCAATCTTACTAGAGGAGTCACTGCTGTAGCTGTAGCCATCAGTACAAGAAGCATCTGAATTTTTAGAGCTGATTGGAATCTACAGTTTGTCACAGACTATGGTCTTTAGTTTTCACGCTCCTTCCAGTGGGAGAAAAGCCTTATTTAAAGAGGAGTCTAAGAATGCACCAATAAATAGCACTTTTCTAGAGAGGTTGAGGTTGGATTTTTTTAAATTAACCACTGTCCCCAAGCATTGACACATCTCTAAACCAGGTTTATGTGCTCCTGAAAGGCCTCTTTAGAATGAGCAGAAATCGGCCAGTTGTCCAGATATTGGTAAACTAAACACTCTAGTTCTCAGGGGTGCAATTACTATAGCCATGCACTTGGTAAATTCCTTTGGGACTGTAGCTAATCTGAATTGTAGGACCTGGTATGTGACCTCCCCAAACTGAAATCTTAAACATTTTCTGTGGGCTGTATGGATAGAAATATGAAAATAAGCGTTCTTAAGGTCCAAGACTGCAAACCAAGAATCGTGGGGTAACAACTGCAATACCATATTGAATATTACCATTCTAAATTTACATATTCTGATGAACTTATTCAAATCCCTCAGGTCTAATATGGGTCAAAAAACCCTGTCCTTCTTGACTAAGAAGAACTTCGAGTAAAATCCCAGTCTAGGTTTGGATATTGGTACTTGTTATACTGCTGCTTTCTCTAGTAATGCTGACAACTCTCTTGCCAGCCCAGGTAATGTATCTCGAATAGGTTTATGCGAGACTCAGTCATGGTGAAACTGTTAAACTCAATTTTATAACCACTCTTGATAACTTTTAATACCCAAATATCTGCAGTGATGGATGCCCAGGCTGTGTAAAAGTGTGTTAGTCTATCACCGAAAACAATAGGTTTCTCCTGCATTAGTCAGAATTGCTTCTGACTTTGGCTCAGATCCTTGCTCCCTGTTAATGAGACACTTTGTCTCAACTTATGAGTGAGCTTATGCCTCTGATACTGCCCTTGACTGGTAGATGTCAGGCAGTTGTGAGGATACTGCTGCTGGTAAACTTGGTATCTGAGGTAGTGACCTCTGCGCTGTTGTTGCTGCTGCTTCCTGTAGAAAAGTTGACAACTTTTATATATGGTAATATATGGTAATAAGAAAAACTACAGATATGTGAGAAGCAAACGCAAGGTAAAAGAGGCAATTGGACCACTGTTGGGAGTAGATGGAGAAACTCTGATGCAGGACAGAGAATAAGCAGACAGGATTAAGGACTTTTTTGCCTCTGTTTTCTCCCTGAAGAACTCAGGCATATCTAGAGATAGTAGAAAATGTGGTAGGACACCTGAGTGGCTAATTGACCTTGACAGAGAGGTTGTGGAGAGGCATCTGGCAGCACTGGATGAATACAAATCCCCTGGGCCAGATGGGGTGCACCCAAGAGTGCTGAAAGAACTTTCTAGAGAACTTGCAGAACCCCTGTCCATCATCTTCAAGGCCTCCTGGAGGACTGGGAATGTGCCACAAGATTGGAGAAGAGCGAATATTATCCCGATCTTTAAGAAAGGGAATAAGGATGACCCGGGAAACTACAGGCCAGTCAGTCTGACTTCTGTTGCTGGGAAGCTATTAGAACAGATTTTAAAGGGATCAATCTGTAAGCATCTGAAGGACCACTCAGTGATCCGGGGAAGTCAGCATGGTTTTGTCCCTAACAGATCTTGCCAGACCAATCTGGTTTCCTTCTTTGATCGAGTGACCAGTTTACTGCATCGGGGGAACTCTGTTGACATGATTTATCTGGATTTCAGTAAAGCTTTTGATAAGATCCCCCATGACATTCTTTTAGGCAAACTGGAAGACTGTGGACTGGACTATAGGACAGTTTGGTAGATAGGGAACTGGTTAGAGGACCGCACCCAAAGAGTGGTGGTCAACGGCGTTTCATCAGATTGGAGGGAGGTGTCCAGTGGGGTGCCACAGGGCTCGGTTTTGGGCCTGGTACTTTTCAATATTTTTATCAATGATCTGGATGAAGGAGTGGAAGGGCTGCTCATTAAATTTGCTGATGATACCAAATTGGGAGGAGTAGCAAACACCCAAGAAGATAGAATTAAAATTCAACAAGACCTGAGTACTCTGGAGAAGTGGACAGCTGTGAATAGGATGCAATTCAACAAAGACAAGTGCACAGTATTACATCTGGGCCACAAAAATGGGAAGCACAAATACTGGATGGGGGATACACTTCTGGGCAGTAGTATATGTGAAAGGGATCTTGGGGTAAGAGTGGACTGTAAACTAAATATGAGCAGTCAGTGTGATGTGGCGGCAAAAAAGGCTAATTCAGTCTTGGGTTGTATCAAAGGGGCCATAGCGTCGAAATCACAGGAGGTCATAGCCCCTCTCTATACTGCCTTGGTCAGGCTGCACCTGGAGTATTGTGTGCAGTTCTGGAGGCCTCACTTCAAAAAGGATGTGGACAAAATCGAGAGGGTGCAGAGGAGAGCGATGAGGATGATCAGGGGTCTGGAGACCGAGCCCTACGAGGAAAGGCTGAGGGCCTTGGGAATGTTTAGTTTGAAGAAGAGGAAATTGAGGGGGGACATGATTACTCTCTTTAAATATTTGAAAGGCTGTCATTTGGAGGAGGGCAAGGAGCTGTTCCAGTTGGCAGCAGAGGGTAGGACCTGAAGCAATGGGCTTAAATTACATGCACAAAGGTACTGGCTGGATATTAGGAAAACCTTTTTCACGGTCAGAGTAGTTCAAAAGTGGAATCAGCTGCCTAGGGAGGTGGTGAGCTCCCCCTCACTGGCAGTTTTCAAGAAGAGGCTGGATGAATATTTGTCAGAGATGCTTTAGGCTGATCCTGCACTGGGCAGGGGGTTGGACTAGATGGTCTGTATGGCCCCTTCCAACTTTATGATTCTAACTTGATTGCTAAGAGGGTTGTAACAATCCGTAGGATCTTGCGGTCTGCCTATCCTTCTGCTTTTGGGATAAATATTCAGTTTTTGAAGAAAATAATCTCTGTCTCTTGAATGGTAAATCTTCCACCCTGCCCCTCGCCTCAATAGGTAGAGTCATGGACCACAGCCATGTATGCCTCTGAAGAACTATGACTATTTCTCTTCGGAGGAGTAAGCTGAGCGGGAACCTGAGTGAGGAGAATAGGTATGTGGGAGCTCCAGTCTCCAGGTCTATGTCCTGCATCTTATGAGAACTCTTATGTTTGGAATGCTTTGATTTAGACTTGGTCTTCTTTCTGGGTGGTTCCAGAGACTCTGGAGTTGGCCCTTCTGATCCCTCAGATCTTTGCCCTATTGGGCTCAAAGCCGAATGTGGATCCTTAAAGGCAGGTGTCATAGATTGGGCTCATGCCCTCTAATCCAATGGCTCTAGATTCAGAGCGTTGTCTGATCTGAGGAGCTGTTGAAGCTGATGGGCTCGGAGTGTTCGAAGCTCGGTGATGTTGGATCTGAGACATTGTTGGATCCGAAGGCTTGAGGTACGCAAAGCTGATTGATGGATTTGAGATGGAATTGGATCCAATGAGCTTGGTGCACTCAAGGTTGAGCAACGTTCCTGGATCTGAGATGGTGTGGTTGGATCTGAGGGGCTTGGAGCCTCTGAGAATGCGATGATTGGTGGTGTTGGATCCAGTCAGTTGACACGCTCTGCAGGAGCAGAAGAGTTAGCCGATTTACTAGATGGGATAGCTAACGTGTCCCTCTCCCAAGCAGATGAGGCAAAGAGAGTGCCCATCCGTTTTAGTCATTTTTGTATTTCACCAAATACATTTTTTAAATAAGGCTTTTCCAGTCATTCTGACTGTCTCTCTCTTCCCTTTTTGACCAGGCAAAGAATGAAATCAGTGGAAGATCGCTAAGAAGAATCTCTCCAAATGAGGCAAAAGAGGAATTTTTTATTTAAAATTTTTTTATTGGATTAGAAATCTCTATAATATCTATTACAATCAATTTCCTTTAAATATTCCAGTTCTAACCCCCTCCCTTTCCCCCCCCTTTTGTTGACTTCCAACAGTTTTCCAACCCCTTATCCATTTTTCCCCCTACTCATTTCAAACTTATTTTATTCTATTAAACATATACTTTCACTCTCTTCTAAGCTTCTATTATAACACAGTGCTATCTCTATTCCCTTTCCCACTTAACTTATCAACTAAATGTTACATTCCTGGCATATATTCTTTAATAATAACAGTCATTTGTCTACTTTTGTACTCCATATTCTATCTTATTTCATTCTTGTCTCGTCAATATGGGGTAAACAATTTGTCCCTTATTCTGTATAACTTTAAGTAATTCTATAAGCATTGTATACATTCACTGTAAGTCAATCAGTTTAACTTGTACTCTATATGTTGCTCTTTACTTCCTTCTATCTTATATTCATTCTATTTTAGTTATATAATTTCTCCATTATACAGTTATCTGCCAGAAATAAAATTAGTTAATTTCTATCCTTATAATTCTTATAGTAACACCTCTATTACTTAGTACTATATATAGTAGTCAAATAAAATATTTGCTTAGAATTTCTCATTTAACTCTCCTCCCCTCGGTAAAGTCACTTCCCTCTTCTTTTGTTGTATTTCAGTAAGAGGAATTGAGGGCGGGCTGTTTAGGCGGGAAACAAGCTGAGCTTGCACTCTAGGAAGGGGCAGATGCTTTTTAGAGGAATTTTAGCTATACAATTTTAGCTATATATATTAGCAGGCCTGCGCATGCACATCCTATGTGGGACTGCACAGAAGACTGAAAATGAACTTTTGGTTACATTTCCTTACTATCCCAGGAAGAGGTGTGCAGTGTAGAGAATTCTGCAGCATAGTGCAGTGCAGGCATCATGCATTTCTACATTGGTAGTGCAATCTGAATTTACTTTAGTGGATTTAGAAAGGTGAAACTGCATGCATATCACTCCCATTCTGCAGTCAGTCCATTGGCTGCCCATCAGTTACTCAATTCAAGGTCATGACTATCATATTCAAAGCCCTTCTTGGCCTATGCCCCTCATATCCGTGCAGCTGTTTCTTTGCCTATGTTCCATCACAGCAGCTTCACTCATCTGAACAGGGCCTTCTGCAGATACCACCCTGCAGTTGGGCGAAATCAACAGCTGCCCATACAAGTGCTTTCTCCTTGCTCCCACCTTACAGTATGGCCTGTCTGAGGAGGTCTGGAAAGTTCCCACTTTCCTGGCTTTCCATAAACTGCAAAATTCAGGAGGGCTTTCTACCCAGATTGTAGGGCTGTGTCATAAGAAATAGCTCAGAGAGATGCTTTGGTAGGCACAGGGACTATAGACTATGCCATTGGGAACTCTATGCCATTGGGAAACTCTTTCTCTCTATAGAGAGAAAGTTTCCACATTGGTAAACATGCCATGTGAACTAGTTACACTTTGTTTCAGAAAGATTTCATCTCTGTCCTTGGCTTTATGTGTCTCTCAAATTTTATGTTACCATTCCCAATTGTGTTTGCTCACTGAATGTCCTAACTGTTGATTATATTGTAATTTACTTGCACAGTGTACTACGCCGTAGGTCTCAGTGAGAAAGGTGGACTAATAATAATAATATGATTACTCTTGAAGCTGCCACAAGATTTTTTTTTTGGTTTTGCTTTTTGGTTTTTGTTTTGCTTTTTTTGGTTTTCCTCTCAAATTTTTCAAAACAAAAAATGCAAGAGGCAATTCTAGCATTAGAGAACAGAGGAAGTTTATTTCATAGCATAATTGAAAATCAGGATGATGAAACAGAAGGTAAAGATGACTAGTGAATAGGCACAGAGGGTGTGAGTATGTAAGGAGAGGGAGTTCTGCTTTCTGGAATGAGGCATAAATGCGTTTTCCTTGAAGTTTAGTTATTTTATCAAATGCTTTGTAGGTGGCATTAAATTGTATTTCAGACTGAATGGGGGGGTGGGAAAGCAAATGCTTTTCATACAGCCTAAATCACAGCAATGACTAGCTTCTTTGGAGGAAAAGCATTTCAGTCAGAGGATTTCAAATCATTCTGAACTTATATCTATGCATAAGCCACCCAAATAACTGTCAATCCATCATCCAGAGCTTACATAGTGAATGCACTCCATGTTATTCTCCTACTTCTGAAGTGTTTAGAAAATTCTCTTCTGAAAATGAGACACTTGGGCTATTGCACAGTAGCAGCAGCAGCAGCACAGAAAGCATCCTGTGTTTACGCAGTCTATATTACCATTCAGTGGTAAAGTAATAATGTGCTACTTTTAAAATGTGTTGCACATAAAGATTTGCCAGCATCTATGACTGACCCAAAAGCCTTTAGGTTGCCAACAAAGTTCATCATACTTGAATCAACAGATCACTTAGTTTGAAGGCTCAGTTTTAACCTCTGATACTTTTAATAAAATAAACACAAAGACAGTTAAAGGCAGCCTCTGGCAGTTCCACAAAAACTGTCCACACTTTTGCACTTGCCAGCTTCTCTTTTTGCTGATTCCCCAGCCATCTAGATCCAGGCAGCACTATCCTACCTAGGAATGTAAAAATTCCAAGAACAGTCACAGGATGTTTTTTTCAGAGGAAAAGTTTGGACGTTTTAGAACAACTGAGGTTTTTGAAACATTTGTTTTTTTAATACCTTGAAATGTATTACTTTACTTTTTATGTTGTACATTTTACATTCCTAATTAACATAAAAATTGTACAGATTGGTATATTTATTCAATTTAAGTTTTATTCAAACAGCAATTACAAATTTATCCATTGTTAGAAATTGAGCAGTGCAGCAAGTTCAGACAAAAGCATATCTTAATTGAGAAAACTAGGGGGAAAGGAGTGAAAAACAGAAATAATGAGCTTTGGAGTAGACATGGGCACGAACCGCATTACGAACAAAAAAACCCCACGAACTGTCTGATTGTCTGTTCGCGAACCGGCGGTTCGTGAGAGTCCATGGCCAACGAACCAGTGTTCATTGGAAGCCTGGTTCGTTGCGTTTGCCCACAGTTCGTGAAGCCAGACAGTCAGGCACCATCAATCAATTCCCTTGGAAATGGAGCTGGGGGAATGCCTGAACTCTGTCTGCACTCTTTCTGTCGCCCTGGAAACCTGAATCAAAGCCCAGCTTACCTTGATGGGCAGGTCTTCCTTCCAACCATGGAGCTGCAAATTGGTTACAATTGGTTACATGGGAGAAGACACCAGGGGGGAGGGAGGGGGAAGGGGGGTGTTCTGTAGCCGAACCATGAACCACTGGTTCATTAAATTTTTTTGGTTTGTGCCCATGTCTACTTTGGAGTAAAGAAAGTTTATTATCAACATTTAAAAACTATCTTCATGGAGCCAGCATTATCTTGAAAGCACATGAAAACTTATAAGATGCAGCAGTGGCGTTAGTTTACTCAGTACAACTATTACTCTTTCCAACTCTTGAAATAAATAGCAAGCCTCCCGCCTTACAGAATTTAGAGCTACCAGTAAATCTAGATACTGAATTAAAATTTAGAATAGCATTGATTTCTTCAGTAATGTATCATCATTACACACAGAGTAAATGTCATAGTAACTGTGGTCATAATTAACTCTTTGAGACCCATGTCATTGTAAGCAATAAATAATGGCCTTAGAAATACCGCCTTCAAGTTTCTTTCTCTATTCAGAATCAATTTCTGAAAGGTCAGTAGCTAGCTTCCCATTCTGAATTTTTGTTTTTATAACTATGGTCTTCAGGTAACTGAACATTTCCATAGACAAATAAGAATGTCTTGCTTTGGTGTGTGTATTTCTGATTAATAGACAATTTTTTTCACACGCTGTGGAAAAGGAAGAATTCGAAGCAGGTAAGAGGAGGTGTATATATCTATAGTATATAAGGCAATTGTACAATACATTGTTGTCATTGTCATATGCGGTTATTACATAGTTATTAAAAATTGTTCTTAATGTCAGCAAAAACAATATTTTAAATTTGGTATTAACTTATAAAGTCCTATGCGGACTGGGACCAGCATATCTGCGAGACCGCCTCTCCCTATGTGTGCCCCAGAGGACACTCCAATAGGGAGAGAAACACCTATTAGTGGTCCCTGGCCCCAAGGAGGCCCGCCTGGCCTCAACCAGAGCCAGGGCTTTCTCGGTCCTGTCTCCAGCCTGGTGGAACTCTCTGTCTACTGAGACCAGGGCCCGGCAGGATGTGTTATCATTTCGCCGGGCCTGTAAGACAGAGATGTTCTGCCAGGCATATGGCTGAGGTCAGGCTTGGCCTCCACTGGCTTAAAAATGGAGGAAATGATTAAAATATAATCTGAATCCCTCTCTACTAAGGTTGCCCACCACCTTATCGTGTCAAGTTGTATCTGCTGCTATTGATTGCCACCATCTAAATATATATCTGAATATATATTTTTATATGTGAAATATGTTATAATATATGTTTTTATCAATCTATTCATGGTTTTAACTGTATAAATTGATGTGTTTTAATATGTTGTAATCCGCACTGAGCCCCTCGTGGGGAGGGCGGAATAGAAATCCAAAGAATTTTTTAAAAAAAACATTGAAAAGCATTCTACTCATTCCCTGAAGAAAAGGTTGGCTAAGATTTATTTTAAAAACTGTGCTCACAATTACCAGTGTCTCCAACAGAAAAAATGGGGAAAGTCTTATGGGAAATAATCAAAGAGGAATAAGGTTCCCCCACCTTCACAGCTCGAATCTCAGCTGTTTAGCTCTTTAAACTTAGAAGAGGCATCCTTAATAGCCTCTGATCCAGAGGAGTTAGCTGTGTTAGTCTTAAGTAGCAAAATAGCAAAGAGTCCAGTAGCACTTTTAAGACTAACCAACTTTATTGTAGCATAAGCTTTTAAGAGCCACAGCATCTGATGAAGAGAACTGTGGCTCTCGAAAGCTTATGCTACAATAAAGTTGGTTAGTCTTAAAGGTGTTACTGGACTCTTTGCTATTTGAATAGCCTCTGGTGCTTTTTCAAGCTGCCTTGAGCCAAGAAGAAAAGGTGGAGCATCAATATTTTAATAAGTAAATAATTCTCAAGGCCATGGGAAAAGTTCTACAGTTCTAGGGCGCTCCTCTAGCCTATGTGCTGTCACTAACAGTGGAATCCTTTACATGGAGTTGGGACAGCAATGGAGAACAACCAGGGTAAAATGTAAATGTGAAAGAGTTCTAGTACATTAACAACCCAAGATTATTTCTAGGATGTAAAACATTTACCTGGTGCACCATCCATCAGTGTAATGACATGTTTTTCAAAATGATGCAACAAGACACACAAACACTCTTTTGACAAGTACTAACCAAACAGTGTGTATGGATCACATTGTATATGTGAAGCATCACTCTTTCCTCCTCCTTTCATATTCAGTCATGATAATAGGGCTTTTTATTTCTGAGGAAATGAACAAATCAGCAAATCAAAGTCTCCCCCACTGAGCTTATTTTAGTTATTAGTTTTGCTTCAAATTTTATTTTTCTATTTTGCAATTGTTTCTAGTTGAGGGAATTTGAAGAAAAGATTATGATTACTAATAGATTTGCAGGTTATCAATGCTCAAACACCCCCATAAACTGCTCTGATAAATTAGCAGGAACAGATGTTCCCATGCTTTTACTCAATGATAACTGTACATGAATGCAAAGGCATTGTTCAGCTACATTTCTGTTGAAAATTGGATGTAAATTACACTCTGATAGGCAGGTGACTGAAGAACAGCAAATCTCTGAAGAGGCAGAAAGAAGGAAAACAGATCCCGCCCCCTCCATTATGAATTTGTGCATCTCTTTGATATTCCCCATTTGACAAAACAGAACATCTACAATTTTAAAAATAATGCTTGTGTCTCACATTTCTGTTAGAAATCATACTCTACATTTTTTTCAATTAGCCAGGAACAGTCTCTTAACTAATGCTGCTGCTATTGTTATTTATTAACCTTCATTAGCCTGTCTTTCTCACTGAAACTTTAGGTGGGTTACAAAATAAAAGTAAGTCAGTTTACGCATTTTGGCTATACCTCAGATCTAGGGTACAGACCAATGGTATTTTTTCTGCATCATTTCCTCTTGAAAGAGATACTAGCCAAAGTTGTTCTCTTTCTCCTCTCATTTTTGATTTATATTTGGAACTTCTGTCTTGTGCTGTTAGACAAAGTAATAATATACATGGCTTTAAATGTAATTATTTAGAATTTAAAATTATTTTATATGCAGATGATCTTTTATTATTAATTTCAGAACCTTAGTCTTCAATTCCTGAATTAATGTGCCTGATTAATAATTTTGGTGATCTGTCTGGTTATTCAGCAAATTGGACAAAATCAAAATTGATGCAACTTGGAGACACTATATCACTGAATGTAATTACTGAGGGACTCAGTAGTTCCTACTGATCAGAAACAGAGTATGTCTCTTCTGTTTGTTCTGCCTGGCGGGAAGGTTGTTTAGAGCGCTGTGGGTACATGCATTCCTCCCCTCTAACCTGTGACTCAGATACTACATCTGGACAGAACTTACATCTGTATTGGTCATGTGAGCTTAACAATTACTTCTTGAACTTCAGGAAATGGACTTCCTGAAGCAGTACTCTTGTCCATACAAGAGAAACCCCCTCTGAAAATATCAAGGGGTACAGAAAGATGGTTTCCACGTCAGACATGCTAGTCTGTAGTGAGATCTGGGCCTTGAAGAACAACTAGGCAAAAATCAAAGTTTGGACCAGAGTTACATCTTTCAAAATTGTAGAAGGCTCATCTGTTCCTTTCTTTTGGTATAAAGCTGGCTTCCATAACTGTTTGGTTTAAGATGGCTACATGAGGCATCCTCAGCAGACATTTTGATGAAGCAGAAGTCCTCATAGAGCATATCCCTAAAGAGAGTTACGTAATTCTAAGGCCATTGAAGGATGAACTGATAGTCACAGTTCAAGACAAATGCTTAATGTCAATATCTTGTACCTCCCTCTAAAGAATCTAGCACTGGTATCTTTCAAAGTGGCAATGCAGAAAATAATTGGTTAAAGGGTTTAGAGAGCAGGGTCCTGCTGAATTTTCTTCGGCCGGGACCTAAATACTTTAAAGGCATTGCCATTATAAAGTTGCATAATTGCATTCAATAGAGTTGCCCAGCTTGAACCTTGATATGCCATTAACAACCAGTTCCAGAGAGGTATTCATGCAAGTCTGCTGCAGCCAAAATAACAAAGCATCTTGTAGCATCTTAAACACTAATTAAATAATTGTGATGCAAGCTATTGTCAGTCAAAGACCACTTAGCAAATGCCTTTAACTTTGGCAGAATCTCCTACATGGCACTTGCTACTACAATGTTGTGTGCAGTGAAGGACAAAGCTGTTTCTGGGGAAATGATCTATTCCATGAAGTTCTTAGAAGTACAGACTGAAGTCTTTGTGGGCAAGGATTTGGCAAATCTAATGTTCAAGATGAAGATTGAAACAGAGAAGATTCTCCTGATCATATGCTGTGAAATTATAGAAAATATAGGGTTTATACATAAAACTTCAAATTTCATAAATTACCCTGAAAGGGAGGCCAAGAAAAACCACAGATGTATCGGGAAAGCTTATTTGGGTTTTTGTAGAATACTGGATTTCAGAGGGGTAATCTTATTGGTGTGATTTTAAAAAAGCATAATCTAGGGCACCTAGAGACTAACAGATTTATTATTGCATAAACTTTCTTGGACAAGAGTTCACTTAATTAGATGCATGAAGTGTTGGCAGATGCACTTACAGAAAAAAAAAGCCATGGGTTTCAAAGGCAAAAAATGCAAGAGGTACAGTCTGAGACATTTCTATACAAAGCTTAAAAGATAAACACATTGCCCATTAACAACAATAATAATTCGTCATAATAATTACTTCTTTTGTACCTGCAAGGTTGCTTATACTATGCCGTCAAAGTGACCGCAACATAATCATAATACAATGACAGAAAAGCATATAAAACAAACTAACCAAAAATTTCATTGGAAGTCATACTTTAAATCCAATGGAAGAAGTTTTTTTTTAAAAAAATGGAAGCGACAAGGAAAGGTAAAGCAAAAGCTTGGCCAAATAAAAATGTGTAAATCACCTCTCTGAAGGCTGGCACACAATCTGGGAGCTGGAGCTTTGAAGACTGCAGAGAAAGTCTGTGAAGGAGGAAGTGTGTATTTGTTTGCATACTTCTTTGGAAAACTATAATTTGTGAGCAGCACCGGTCTCCTCATTAGCCTCCGCCTTCTCTTGAAGCAAACTTGCATGCATGAGATCCGCTGTAGATAACCCTTTTGGCCTGACTGTAAATCAGTGAGGTCTAATTACTGTAATATTTCAACACTCAAGAAACTGCCTTCTACTCAGTCAAGGTCAGTATTGTCAGAGTGGCAGCAACTCTCCAGAGTCTTGCGGAGAGGCCTTTCACATTATCTTTAACTTGAAAAGATAGGGATTGAATTTGGGGTCTATTGCATACAAAGGTCTACCTTTGAGTCCCTGTTTGCAGTTCTTTGGGTGGTTGCTCATCTATTGTATGATGAATGCTAACTTCAGCCGCAACAGGGAAATCTGCAATGGCTTTAATTCTTCCTAATAGTATACATTTGCCAATTCACAAGCACAATGCCAAAGAAATTAAGAATTATACATGCTAATGCTTTGGGGATAGGAATGGCATCTAATAGGCAGTCACAACCTCCCTAAGGCCTATGTGAGGAATATACTGCTAATTGCCAGCTAGGATCTGTTGACGTGATGCCACCACATTAACAATCTTGCGAGCTTTTTCTTTGGAATCAATGCCCTTACCTGTTTCTGCAAGTAGGCTGTTGGTGGTGCTGTTAACCAAGATTATCTCACCTCTGTTTCTTCCTCTGCAGTTCCTGTTAAAACCACCATATGGCAACACTCCCTTTCTTTCTTGCCACACTTACCTAATGTGTAATCACAGCATCTAGACAAGAGCAGGCTTCCAGATTCGGAAATTCTGCATTAAATGGAAACATAAACCAACCCCACTGAAGAAATATATGTATTTCCTGCTGCTACATTACTGTGATCTTGGCCTTTTTTCTCTCAATTGCTTCCTTTAACTAGCTTTCAAATGCTGGGAAACAGGAATAAATGCACTGAGAGAAAGAACACAAGGCTTTTAGTTAGGCTGCAATGAAACATAATGATGATAGCACATCTAATTTGCTTTTTGGTGCATTTCACAATATCTCTGAGTATTTGAGAGTTCAGAATTTAAGACCTGGTTCACAGGGAAGAATCTGAAGTGGTAAAATGGACTGTGCTGTATCTAGCTGCCGGTTAACCATTTGTGGGGAGTTTTAACATGGGGGGGGGGATTTCAAAATGTGATCCTTTATCTTCAACCAGATGTGGTACAGTCCATTTCACCACTTCAGATCTCTTCCCCATGAACCAGGTCTTAAATTCTGAACTATGAAATGTTCAGATTTTTCAAGGAATGTGGCAAAAAGTAAATTAGATGAGCTATTATCATTAAGTTCCATTACAGCCTACATAATGTTTCATTACAGCTTTAAAGTGCCCAAAGTACCCGACATACATCATCTCAGTAGTTTTTCAAACAGCCCTGTAAAGTAGACCTGTAATCACCCCCGGGGTTTCAGTGAGACTGAGACTGAGAGAAACTGGTTTGGCAGAGGTAAAGTGAGATTTCCTAGCCTTGTCAACAAAATTCTACACTAGGTAGGAATAAGCTGTCCACAGAATTTTTGTGAGACTAAAACTTATGACAGCAGTACTCTTTGTCAAAAGTGTCATATCACCATCACAATCAGGATTAAGAACAATTGCTTCCTCTTCGTAGCTGGTGGGATGGTGGTGGAGCAGGACATAGTTCGGTGTAACATGCCATGACGTTAACGTGTTTAATTTCTTGGCATTTCTTCACTTTCTGAGTTGTATTATCTTGTATTATCCAGTTTGGTGGAGTGGTTAAGAGCAGGGCCGGATCTAGGGTTGCCGGTGCCCGGGGCAACCCTAGTCCGACCTCGCACGCACCCCCCGGCGTGGCGTGATGACGTCATTTTGGTGACGTCATCATGCAGGGCGGCGGAGGCTGCGTGCAGGGCTGGGAAGCCACCCACGCCATTCACCTCCCTGCAGGTGAATGGTGCGGGTGGCCTTGCAGCCCCCTCTGCTGCCTTTCGCCTGCCCCGCAGGACAGGGGGCGGCTGGCTTGCCGCACACCCCCTGTCCTGCAGGGCAGGCAAAAGGCAGCGCAGGGGGCTGCGAGGCCGCCCGTGCCATGCACCTGCCCCGCAGGACAGGGGACAAGCGAATGGCGTGGGCGTCTGCGCTGCCCTTTGCCTGCCCTGCAGGACAGGGGGTGTGCGGCAAGCTGGCCGCCCCCTGTCCTGCGGGGCAGGCGAAAGGCAGCACGGGGGGCTGCAAGGCTGCCCATGCTGCTGCCTGCACGCTCTGGCAGCTGGCAGCTGCTCCCGGCGCCCCCTCCCTGGCGGCGCCGGGGGCAGACTACCCCCCCTGCTCCCCTTGATCCTGCCCTGGTTAAGAGTGCAGGACTTCAGTCTGGAGAACCGGGTTTGAGTCCTCACTCCTCCACTTGAAGCCAGCTGGATGACCTTGGGTCAGTCACAGCTTCTAGCTCTCTCAGCCCCACCCACCTCACAGGTTGTTTTGTTGTGGGGATAATAATATCATACTTTATAAACCACTCTGAGTGGGTGTTAAGTCATCCTGAAGGGTGATATATAACTCGAATGTTGTTGTTGTTATTTTTAGCTTCCAGTAATGCATTAACAGTCCCATCCTAACAAATAGTTTAGCTATGTTGATCTGCAGTAGAACGGCAGAATTTGAGACCAGTGGCACCTTAGAGACCTATAAGATTTTCAGGGTGTGAGCTTTCAAGAATCAGAGTTTCCTTCTACAGACACAAGTAGAAATGGAGATTCCTGAGCCTTATAACCCAGCCAAACGTGTAGGGTGGGGTGGGGTTGTTACAAGGGAGGACATCAAGATGTACAGGTACATGGCAACTTGGTTAGAACAGAAATTAGTATCCGTAGTGAGATAAGAATCTTAAGTCTCTTTTCAGCCGGGGGGGGGGGGGGGCGGGCGGTCCATTGTTCTGAATCTGTGAATAAACTCAAGTTCAGCAATCTCATGCTGTAATCTCCCCTGAAGTTTCTCTTTTTGAGGACAGCCACTTTCAGGTCAGCAAAGGGATGTCCTGGAAGATTAAAATGTTTTCCCGCTGTTTTTGAGTGTTGCGATTTCTAATGGCAGATTTATGCCCATTTATGTAATTTAATATCAGATTTATGTAATTTAATATCAGAATTGTGTCCATTCTAAGACGAGTTGTGCCTTTCTAAATCCATTGAGTCAATGCTCTACTTAGGGTGCCTCTGTTAATGACAGTGTTCATTTTTCTTTCTCATTTCCTCTCCTAGGAACACATCTGCATGAATGTTTTCCTCAGTGGAGAAATGTTTAATTATTATTATTTTTTTAAATACCAGAACCAGGATGTTCTGAAAAGACTAGCTTGAACAGCAAAAAGCAACCCTTTCCAGGGAGTAAGCTCCACTGAACAGGTTTAAGCTTTGCGCACTGGGACAGTTTCTCAGTAAAACTTGTTCTCTGAAGAACTTGAGGCATCCCAAATTTTCATGTTCAACACAATCTCTCTCATTTCTCTACACACATTTTAAAGTCCTATTCCAGGGCAATTCTCTAGCCAACTCATCTCGGCAGCTGCTTGAAGTGGTAGAATGAAGTGGCCGGGGACACGTGGCAAGGTTTCAGTTCAGAATGGGTTGGTGGTAGCACAAGGAGAAAGCAATGGTTGTGCCTGGCTTGAGGAGACAAAAGACCTTGAGACTGTTCAGTTTTATTCACCACTAAGTTAATATCAGCCATATTTGTACAGCATTTCTAATATCTGAGATTTGATTTTCTTATCATTGCACATTACTAGGCAATTAGATTATCAAGTGCTTATTGGTCTAAATGCACTGAGTACCATCAGATTTTCTTTTAGCTCAATATAACTCTCTTATTAAAATAAATAAGGTTGCCTAGTATGTCCCTCTCTCTTAGCCTCCAGGGCTGTATCTGAGTTCATCAACAGAAATCTATTGAGATAAGCATTCACTGTACCCAAGGATTCAGAATGAAAAGAGGAACTAAAGCGAGAGGCAAACATTAATGGAGACTCATCAGCATCAGAATAAACTCCGAAATAGACATGACATCTTGCATTTGCATACTGCTGTCAGCTGCTACTATAGAGACAGGGATCTATTACCTCTGTTTATGCTGCTCCTAACTTAATTTATAGCAATTTATTCTGTAAAAGTAGATGGTAACTCTGGTAGCTGGGAGGGGAAGAAAATGAACGTTGCTGGCCTGAAAATAAAAATGGTAATCAGTGTAATAGATTTCTGATAAAGCAATTTGAATGGCCAGCTAATATCCAAGCTGGGTTAAGTGCATTTTCGAGAACCCATCACAACTCAGTGGCTCATGTAAATGCATTTGTAGATGGCAAGATAATTTGTACACCTGACCTGTACAACTTTTGGTGAATGGGAGAGGATATAATTCCATCAACAGCCAATTGCCTGTATGAATTCATTAGGAATTCCCATGTAAGTCAGGAAGAAATGCCATGATATAGTCAGAAATGTTTCTGATGTTTTCTGTTATTATGATAGAACTGGAACAAATTTCAGATTTATACACTGAAGAAAAGACATCAACTTAATCATGAAATTATTGAATTGTGACTTTGTGAACGGTAGAGGAAGCCTAGAGGCGGCATCTCCAGCAGACAGTTTTGTGCAGAAAACCTGGTTCCTTTAATTTCCATTCCGTCTTAAGAGCTTCTTCAGACGTTAATTGTGCATTATTCTAAGGTGTTCACCCATTATCCTTGCATGCTTCTAAGAGGACATAACTTCAGTCGGCATAGAAGCATGTAACTTTGCTTAGAACAGCGCTGTAATTTTTTTAGGACTAAATCTGAGGTTTTTTAAAAGTATGACTAAAAATGTATAGTGTGAATGTGATACTTAAAAAAACTATCATATTGATACAGCCATCAGTAAATGTTCAAGCTGAATTCAGAAAATTGATTCATTCTGGATCAAATCAAGCCTGTATTCTCCCTAAAAGCTAAAATGACAGAACTGAGGCTGTTGTACTTTGGTCACATCATGAGAAGACAAGATTCTCTGGAAAAGTCAATAATGCTAGGAAAAGTGGAAGGCAGTAGGAAAAGAGGAAGACCTAAAATGAGATGGCTTGACTCAATAAAAGATGCCTCATCCTCCAGTTTGCAAGATCTGAGCAAGTCTGTTAATGATAGGACATTTTGGAGGTCTTTCATTCACAGGGTCACCATAGGTCAGGGCGACTTGATAGCACATAACATACATACACCCATCAGTGATCTAGGACTGACTGCAGCCCCTTTTGAGTGGAAGCTCAGTAGAAAACCTTGGTACATTGCTTAAAGTGCCATGCGGGCAATGCCTCAGGACGAAAGTTTATTCCTTTGCCTGTAGATCTCCTTTAGCCAGGTCAGAAGCATTCAAACCAAAGATAGAGTGCTAAGTCATGGAAATGGAAAAAACAAAAATCACCTGGAGGAGTAGCCCACACTGCACTTTTAAGCTTTTTTGTTTTTTAATGGGAAGATTTGAATGCATTTACTCCACAGTTGTTTTATACAACATTTTTGTATCCATTCTGTGCAGGGTCAGGTATTTGGGATTTATTAGTTATGTTGATGGAGTGCTTTGTATTAATATATACCACTAAGGAAGGCAATTGGGCCAAAACACATCTGATTCTGGTTATATACATATCGAGATAAAATGTACTAACATATCTGTACATCTATAAGTTGTCTATGTGTATATACAAGGGTATGGCACTTATTTGCTGAACCACACTGACTGTTTTTAATCATACTTCTGCACTTTAATTTGTTTGATTAACTGGTGCTTTATTCATTTGCATTATGTTGGTAGTTATATTTTATTCACTTTTTCTGTTCCTCTCTTTTAACCCTGCCTGCCATAAGATCCACAGGTTCCCTAGCTTGTCACTATTCCGTCTTGGTGTGAAAATACCACCGTATCTATTGATGGATGCACTGCCGCCAAACTCTTAACATTTGGTTTCCTGTACCTTGAATAGTTGAGTAGGAGAATGAATTTCTTCAGTGACAGTTCTTCAATTACACCCACTGAAATACCCTCCTTTCACTGAAATGTTAAAGATACATGAATCCCAATATTAATTGTTTTCCTACTATTGGCCTAGTCACATTTGAAAAAGAGAATTGAGCCTTACAGCTCATGGTCTTAGCTGCTACAGTCATTCAGTTGTATAATTTTTTGCTGTTGTTTCAATTTAGTAGGAAAAAAGTCCCATTGAAGGGTAAACAGCTGGTGGACAGAGGAGTGGTGCAGAGGCAGTTTCATGCGGCTTCTCAGCACACCATGTCTATCCCGCGGTCACCATTACTCTGATACCTCATATGGTGACTTTGCACTGCAGTATGACTTCAGGAAGAAGTTTCATTGCTCTTGGAAGTAATTATGACAAGCACCCAAGTCACAGTTCTCACAATGCAATTATGGGGGAGAGGGGCAGAGGAACTTTTAAATCTTTCCTCCAATGCTGTGAAGATGAAAATCACCTCCCCCAACCTATTTTTTGGCACTGTTGGGGAAGAAATACAGTTGCTCCTTTCCCCCCAGAGGAGCTAGAATGGATCAGAGGTGGCAGTTTTTTGGAAAGCAAGACACTGGGGAAGAGTTGTTCTTTCCCCCAACATCTGCCGGCCATCCCTGCTATAAAGTTTCAGTCATGTAACTTGCCCACCAAGAGATATGATGCAGCTGGCATATGAGAACTTGTTTTCTTACTAGGAAATGTTTACAAAATTCTTATCCAATAGGATCCAGGTATCTGTCCAGCTGACTTTGTGTATTGCCACAGTGCAAATAATCAAGAATGTCTTTGATTGTACATCCAATTTACTCAATTCAGGTGTCGAGCATCTCTGTTTAGTATGATCATTTGAACTCAGGCTAGTCCACTAAAGGACTGATTCATTCATTACAGAGTACACAGGTTGAATCTGAGTCTCCACCCTGTGTCACATGTACCAATCAGACATGAGTGGCAGATGTTCTTCTTGCCTGTGCAGTATCCAGTTCAGATCTGGACCATGGCTGGCTGCAACCTTCCCTCCTGTACCATTTTGCCCACCTGAAACAGTGCTGGTGGGGCAATGCTTGGGAAAACCCACTTGTCCTCTTGGATACCCATGGGTTTTCCTAGTAGGCCAGATATTGCACTCCCCCAGAACTGTTGCAGGTTGGGTAAACAGCACTGGGGTGGGGGGACTAAGTTTTCATGTGATGAACTAAGTTTTCATGTGATGAACATTCACAAACACCCTGGCTTGTTCGCCTGATTTCAGCCATAACCAGGGCTTTCTTTCAGTGGGAATGCAGTGGAACGGAGTTCTGGCACCTCTTGAAAATGGTCACATGGCTGGTGGCCCCACCCCCTGATCTCCAGACAGAGGGGAGTTTAGATTGCCCTCCGCACTGCTGCATGTGACTATTTTCGCCAAGGGCAATTTAAACTTTTTTTTAAAAAACCCTTGTTCCAGCTGACCCAAAGTGATGTCATTGTGCAGTCCTGAGTTCCACCACCTCTTTTCCCAGAAAAAAAGCCCTGGCCATCACCACAATGAAGGTCATATTATCAGCCAAGTCTGTGCAGGAGAGATGGGGGAAAGGGAGAAGGCAAACATTTGTTGAAGCAAACCAAGATCTGAATGATCATCTGCAAATTGAATACGAGTTTCATTAACTAACCATTGATAAAATAAACCCTGGTTTTGTTTGATGTCTGTATCAGCTAGCCGCTGGGTGAGTTTCCAAAAGCTGCCTGACTCCTATAACTGATTGACTCATTTCTGACTTGCAGAGCTGAGCTGTTCTGCAAAAGCAGTAACTAATACCAGTTCTTCTTGTTACCGAGCTGAAGGGATAATGCTTTAATCCTCTTAAGGTGGAATCCTGACTCCATTGAAATCAACAGCCAAATTCCCAGTGGTTTCAGTGAAAGATTAAGCTTGTGGAAGGATTTGAAGGAGGTGACTTTATGGAGAGAGATGGGGAGGTTTCCCCAAGTATCCAGAGTAGCCTGGTTACAAGGACAAAGGCAGTCTACCGGGCAATGAATTCCCTAACCCTGAAGGCAATCAGTTTACGACCTGAAATTTTATTTCTCTCATTATTCTTATTGCTGCATAGTAAAAAAAATGTTATTAGCAAATAGATAAAATTAGCCGGCTCACTTTAAAATTGAGTTTGAGTGTTTGCTGGACTGACCTCTCAGGGCAATGAATTCTATAGGTTAATGCTATGCCGCACAAAGAATTATTTCTTGTTTTATTGGTTTGCAACCTGCTGGCCTTTCAATTTGGTGAGTGGCTGCTTGTTCTTGTAATGTTGCAGGGACAAGGTAAAAAAGGAGAATCAATCTATTCTGCAGCAAACCTTTGATCATCCCTGAATGTCTCTGACATGCCACCTTCTAACCGTTCACCCTTGCAGGCTAAACGGCTCTCATCCGTGCAGTCCTTCATCTTATGCAAATTCTATCACACCACTCTGTTGACCTTCAGCAGACCTTCACAATGACTTCTCCACATCTTTCTGAGGCTGAGACAGAAAAGCAAACTGTTTCAACCCTCAAGCATCCTCTGCTACCACAGGGTCAGTTTCCATGTCTGCACTGATTTGTGTGATGTTAAATGGGATGAACACGCAGGGATTTTTTTGCACATTCATTTTCATTACCTTCTAATCTTCTAGCAAAAGCAGATGCTTAGCTTCTCCAAATCTAGCATGGCTATACTGATGGTTTTTAAGGTTTATCAAGTAGGCTCTGTTATGCTTTGGTTGTCCCAAGGATGGAAGCATAGTGAGAGAACCAATGTAGTGTGAGTATGTCAGCTAAGGATCTGAGGCACGTAGGCTTAAATTCCTCCACTGCCATGCCACTCATTGGATGACCTTCAGTCATTCATGGTCTCTCAGCCTAATCTAAATTACAGGGCTATTGTGAGGATTATGTGGGGAAGAGAGAGCCATACATGCCTTCCAGAGCCCTTTGAAAGAAGAGTGGGATAAATATGTAGATAAGGATCAGGTAGGTAGCTGTGCTGGTCTGCAGTAGAACAGCGGGACTTGAGTCCAGTGATGCCTTAGAGACCAACAAGGTTTTTCCAGGTCTAAGCTTTTGAGATGCAAAGCCCACTTCTTCGGATACCTAGCTCATATGCACGCCCAGTTCATTTTTAGATAAGAAATTCATACCTGAAAGATGCAATGAATTTGGATGCAGGAACTATTTGGATTATTGATATGAGATGTCCCAGGGTATTCTAGTGCCTGAGGCAAAAAATCCTTAAACCACACACACAGTAGTAAAAACAAGATGATAAATGAACAATGCAGTCCTAAGCAGAGTTCTCCCATTTTATGTTCATTGGCTTCATTGGAATTAGACAGATGTAACTATGTTTAGGATTACACTGTAAATGACAATTTGCTGTCCTTTTTAATGGTATCCCAAAATCGGTCAGCTATCTTACCCTGCGTAACAGAAGGGTAATTGGAAGTGGATTTTTGTCTTTTCCTAAAGAAAGTGTGAATGTGTAGGTTACAAGGTTTAGGCGACAATTTCCCCCCTTCGATTCACCCCCACCCCACATGTAGTCACTCAGATTACTGCCTTGTGAAACAAAGTCTTTTACTCAGTTATACTATCACATAAAAAGGAAAAAGTCAATAAAACCTGTATATAAAACTGGGCATTTGATTTCTTCATTCCCATTACTAACACACGCTCAGTCCTCATACTTTACATCGGTGCTGAAAAATGCAGGAGTTCCTCCACGTTCCCCTCTCTGCACATCTTCACCAACGATGTCCATTCAGATAGTGCTCATTAAAAAAATGAGCGAGTACGCCCAGTTTAGTAACCCCAGAAAGTACCCAGCTGTTAATACGGCTTTGTGTTTTTGTCTGGCAATCCCATTACTGTGGGAAAGATTCCATGTCTACCTGGAAACAGATCTTATTCAGCAAACAGATCCTATTCACTGTCCCCTGCCATTGTCCCTTTTATTAATTCTCTCTTTTATTTAACAACTTGGCTGCAGGTGCTTCTTCTTCTTCACGGTTAATTAGATCTTGTTAACCCTGGGAGGTTGTAGCGTTCCTGAATTTTAATCAGTTCCTTTCCTGTGGGAGGCTTTAATGACTACTTTTCCTTTTGCAGCCAAAGTGATTGCTGATTCATTTTGTTATATTTTTCAGGATCCTAATTTCATAACTGATGGTTATCAGGAACATATGAAGCCAATGTTCAAACAACTTAATGGGCTACTTATTTGTTTTAGGGAATAGTTCACTATACTGGTTATTACCATCAAAACTCTTCACAAGCTGAGACCTACATATCTGAAAGATCATCTCTTCCTCAATCCACCCACTTTGCAGTTGAGGTTAACTCAGCAGCTATTGCTCTTCATTCCAATATATCATCAGCTTCAGTCCCCCGTGGCTAGGTCATGTTCATTCTTGGTAGTGGCCCCTGCTGCCTTGAAGAGCTTTCTAAAGAAGCCCACCTCCTACATTTCTGCACCAGTCAAGCCTCTTGGCTGGAAAGAAGGAAATGCAGAGTAGAGTAACGACTTGTGCAATGATGCAGTTGGTAGCCTCCTCTGAAGTTACATTATTCTGCTGTGTGTCTGTGTCAACAGTGATTAAATGATACAATCTCACCCAGAGATGTGGAAGAATAACCTGCCTTCGGAGGAGGCTTATTGGAAGGAAGTGACCCCAAAGCAGTGATTCATGTGAAGACACAATATGAAGACGCATCAGCAGTTCTCCTGCAGTACGTTAGTGTGCCCCAGCGCATGTGGAACGAAGGGAAGACTGCTTCCTGCTGCCTTCAGCAGTCAATCCCAGTCTTTGTTGCCATTGGCAACTACTGCTTTGCACCCCTGGTCATTTAGGGCATGAACGGATCTCTTTTGTATTTTCTTATTTTTCAGTGTTTATATTGCATGAACCTTACACCTTACATCTGCATTTCATGAAGATTTGTGCCGTTGATCAGCTTACCAAATGCTTATCTTACATTCCTGACTGAATAGAGAATACGCCTCTCTAGATGCAGAAAAAACATTATGCCAATCTCTTCTTTCAGCTGCTCTACTGCAATTAGGTTTTAAATAGGAGGAAATTGTTTTTCTCTCTGTCGGTTGTGTTGGGGTTTTTTTTTGGCACAACTTTTATGCAAATATCACTCAATAGAGAGGGAAGAGGAGGGTGAAGCATTAACTGATGTGAATTGGATGAGATTAAAAAGCTTGCATTCATGTCTCACATCCCCATTGATGGTATAAAACTTGAACTGCACTTTTCGGAATGTGAGATATGAAAAGAATCTTTGGACAAGGAGACAGCTCTGTAATTTCTCTCTTTCGGCAGCATTCTGACAAACGGAAGTGACAAACAAAAGACAGCCATCAAGTATCAGCATAAAAGCTCAAATTCCATGTGCACCAGAGCAATAATTTCAGTCGTCTTCATTTGCTTGACAATGAAGTGCAATGGGTAGCACAGTAATCCCCAAACATAACCAGAGCCCTGATAGATCAGACTCAGTCTGTAGTCCTAGGAATCCATACCTAGGAGCACAGCCTATTTAATATAATGTGATTACTTCTGAGTAAGCGGGCATAGGATTGCACTGTAAAGTTCTCTTTAGCACAGCTGGCCCACAATGGCCAGCTGGATACCTCCAGAAAGCCCCAAGCAGGGCATGAAGGCAATAAGCCTCCATTGCCCTATGTCGTGGTAATCAAAGTTACATTGCTTCTGAACATGGAGATTCCACTTAGCCATCATGGCTAACAGTCATTAATAGACCTATCCTCTATGAAGTTGTCTAGGTCCCATTTAAAGCCATCAAAGCTAGTGCCATTGTTAAGTATTGTGGCAGTGAATTCTTTCTGTTAATTATGCATTATCCAAAGAAACACTTCTTTGTTTTATGTTTTGTTTTGTTTGTCTTTTTCTGAATCCTTCTTAGACCCAGATCTTTCCCTTCCCCACTCTGCTTTACTCCTATTTTGCACTCAGCTGTCTCTTCACCTTTTGTCACCGTTTGTTTTTTCTTCTACTTTCTCTTCCTCCTTTTTCTCCAAAAGTCTGTCCTGGGAGCAAGGCTCACTTTGAGCCAGGGTCTCTCAGATCACAGCTCATGAACTTTCCCCAGTGCTAAGGCTCTGCTCTTGAAGTTCCAAAGCAGTGGCTATAAGAAGAAGAGTTGCTGTGAGCAGATGTGTGTGTGTTATGTGCTGTCAAGTCACTTCCAACTTACGGTGACCCTATGAATGAAAGACCTCCAGAACATCTAACATTAACAGACTTACTCAGATCTTGCAAACTGGAGGAAGTGGCTTCTTTTATTGAGTCATGCTGGGTCTTCCTCTTTTCCTACTGCTTTCCACCTTTCCTGGCATTCTTGTCTTTTCAGTGAATCTTGTCTTCTCATGATGGGACCAAAGTATGATAGCCTCAGTTTAGTCATTTTAGTTTCTAAGAAGAACTCAGGCTTGATTTGACCTAGAACTCACTTCTTTGTCTTTTCGGTTGTCCGTGGTATCCATAAAACTCTCCTCCAACAGCATATTTCAAATGAATCAATTTTCTTCCTGTCAGCTTTCTTCACTGTCCAACTTTCATATCCATAAATAGTAATGGGGAATACCATAATATGAATTATCTTGATCTTGTTCTCCAGCATGGACTAACTTTATCTCACTATGGAGTAATCAGAGGAGCAGAGAACTAGGGACATGCATTCATTTCTAAACAAATAGGAAAGAAAACCCACAAAAGCCCAATTCATTGTCTTTCTAGGGTAGCAAATAAGAATAACAATGAATGAACACATGTTATTGATTTGCTTTATTTCATTCATTTTTGTGTTTGGAGCTCTGGTTTAGAGAGTTCAAGGATAGTGAAATGGACATCAAACTTTCCAAGGGATGGGGGAAGAAGACAGGAGCAGCATTCAGTGCTGTTCCAGGTTTTGGGAGTTCCAGGCCAGATAGAGCCCAGGGTCATGCCCCTGCTCACTACTAGGCCCTCTCATGCTTCCTTTCTACCCACCCACCCGCATGTCCCCCCCCGAATGTGCATCCTTCCCCTGCTCAAAAGCCTCCCCACCACCTCTGTTCACAGCTGCCTGTACCACATTCATGTCCTTTCCCTGACCATTCTGGCTGGGGCATTCAGCTGGTTGTGTTGCTGCTGTAGCCGCCAGGAGTGCCACCGCTGTGCACCACCTGTATGCACTTCCCATCAATGCTGGGGAATAGAAGCATGGGTGGCAGATCACACGCAATAAGATGGGCAGGGAAGGAGAGGTGCGCAGGTGGGGTGTGTGTGTCCAAAAACAGTGGGCCCTTCAAGAAACTACAGGCCCTGGCAGCTGCCCCACCTCAGGGTATGCTGATGGTGCCCCTGGAAAAGATCATAAAATAGGAAACTATCATCTATGCTTTCCAGTCAAAAAAGATCTTACAATCGACTTGTGTTGATTATCTTTCTTTCTACAATGTTTCCCTCAGTCATTGCTGGCTCAGTGACTTGCAGTACCTACCGTCCTAAGAACACTTTCCTGGGAGAAAGCACCCTTGAACAAAATGAGACTCACTTCTTTGTAGACCTGCTTAGGATTGTTCCCTTTGTTGTGCAAATGGTGGCCTCTGCCTACTGTGTCCTGCTTCCTGCCTTCTTGGGGTCTTTGTTTGTCCCTTCCTCCATGGTGGCTTTTAACAAAATCTGGTAGGTTTTCACTAAACGAAAACAGAAACCCTTGCATCCATCTCAGTAGTCTTAGACCAGCAATGATACAGGAGCCAGCAAATCACATTGGAGTCTATCTAAAACATCTGGTCTCCTGCTTTTTCTTTAGAATATTGATTTGGGCATTTCACCTGAAAATACATATTTGCCTTCAGTGTGACACTTTACAAGCATTTGGCTGAATTAACATTGCAGTCTCACACTATTCCCTGAAGTTTTGTGTGAGAATGGAGGCTTGTTTGGAATTCAGGCGACGGAAAGCATGAAAAACCAGCTTTGGAATCAGCTGCTGCTCCCCAGGCTGCATAACCTGGGGGCTTCTGTGCATTCTAGTATCACATTGAGAGAGATGTAAATAAATATGCAAGGAAATATATACGAAACAGCAATTTCATAGGTGGTGAAATGAGAGGAGTGAAAAAAACCACAGATGGGTCCATTTCAATGGGTTCTCCTGATGGGCTGAGGCATCATAGTTGGCAAAGATGCTCAATGGTAGAGAATTTTAATGAGCATCACTACTCAGAATTCAATCTTGTTGAGTTCGATGGGACTCTCTAGAAGCGGTGATTTCAGCCCTAAAGAGTGGCATCCAAGGACCGCCATTCAAACAGCAGGATCTGAGTGATAAAATGACAGTTCTGCAACGTTTCCGTTTCCAGAATGGTACATACCCTGTTTTCTTGGCTTTCTCTGAAGCTTATATGGGGCACATTTTCCCTTGCACTCTGAATAAAACATTTGATAAGGAAAATTGTTCTACAAAAATTCACAATCTGCCAACAGTGTACACATTACAAAAATTACAGCATTAAAATTTAATTTGATAAATTCTATAGCACTTCTATAGCACTTCATATTAAAAAACTCCCTGAGATATACTTAGGGAAAATGTTTGCAGAAGTCATAAACTTGCAGTGCTGTAGCTATGAAATCTTAAAGTGCAGTTTAATTCATCGTGGCTGGGTTTTATGTTGAGAATATTATATTTCCATTAATACCCGATGTCGTATGGTATACCTGTAGTTTTATTGTAACCTCCTACTTGAAATCTTAATTTTTTTGCATGAAAAATGATTTTCCTCTTATGTGACAAGAGATCATTAGTGATATTCCACATGTCTATGAATGAGCCAGTGTCTTCCAGTAAGGAACTGTTTTTTTCTGACATGGATACAAGAGGTATAATTGGAAACTAGAGCTGGAGGGGAAGGCAATAGGCTGTGTTTGTGATGAATCTATCAAATCTGTGAGAGAATTTACGAAGTTTCTTCCCCCTAGGAACCTCAAAGGGGAAATTAACAAGATCTTTTACTTGGATTACTTTCTGCCTCTTTGATTCAGGCAAAGTGAAATGTGATATTCAGTTTCCAAAAATATTACTTGTCATGAGCTTCAACATGTATATTAGAGCCAAAATCATGCACATATTTAAAATGCTTTAATTATCCCTTGGGAATCTCCCCCCCACTTCCCTTCATGTGTATTACCAGCATTCACAAGTTTTTTTCCTTCACATCACTGTACCTCCTCCAGCCAATGCAGAATAAATTATTCCTCCACTTGCTTCCCCTGGATGCTGGCCTATTCTGCCCTTTGGCTAGGCTCAGATGTGCTCATATGCTCTTTTAACACAATGTGGTTGATGACTGTCTGACAATGTGCAACTCTCTCTTTTCTGTATTACTTGCCTACCTGCCTTTCCCCCATTTCTTTCACCACCTGTCTCTAGTGAAACTGACAAGGTCAGCAGACTCCTTGCCAATTTCATGGATCTAATTCTATTAAATGTGTACAGTTCTACAGGGGGAAATGATGAGTGGAGGATTCAACTAACTTCAGACAGAATGCATCTGTTTAGAGGAGATACCCCCCACTTTATGTGGCATGGGTGTATCCAGTCATTCCAATCTCAGAAAGGCAAGATGAGATGAATTAGTATCTCCTACCTGCTTATCTACTTTTCTCATCCAGGCATAGCAACACGCCTTTGAGCAATGACAGAGAGTGTGTCTTGCTCTTAACATATAGTTGGAAATTCTCTTAGGAGGAGTCTGTAGAACTTGAAATGTGCAGGAGTTACATAAGAAACATTTCAGAAGACATCTTAGATATTTCCCCTCTTTTGCTTAAGGCAAAGCCCAGTATAGCAGACAGCAGAGCTTGAAGCAGCTTGGCACTTATCTATTCCACAATCCCTCATCACTCCCCAAATAGCTAACAAAGGAGGGCTTCCAACAGCTCCACTGCCTTCTCATGCCCTTCCCGTTGACACCAGCTAGCTGATGGTCAGTGCTCACACCAGACACTTGTATGGGTTAGAAATGGCCACAACTTTATTGATTACAGCTGTATGGAGCATTGGCCTGGCATCTGGGCAGGATCCCCGTTGGCATCGTAGGCCTGGCTGCCAACCGATGCATCACCCGCCAGCCTGCCGCTGGCACTTCGGCACATGTTGTTCTGTCGCCGGCTCTGCCTGGCGAACCTTGCTTCCAGATCCGTCGGGGTCAGGCAGGAGCACATCCTGTTCCTTCTTCTCTCCACATGAACCTTATGGGAGCCAGGGGAACAAGCTGCAGACCAAAGATTGCCACCTTTTAAAACTAGCCTTGCTCCCGTGCTTTTGATGACAGTCTGATACACACCCATAGAGCCACTGGAAAATTTCCTTCCATGGAGAGAAGTAGCAGGGAATGATTCATTCGTGGCTGTTTCCACAAGGAGGTTTTCTTCCATTTTGGTCTCCAAACTGCAGTGCTTGGAGGGAGGCATCCACTTAACATCATGCCCTAATTGGGCTCTAATCATCCTTTCCCTGCCCTTAGGACACCCTTTGCCAAACAAATCATTTTGGGAAGATCAAAGTCCAAATGTCTTATCACTCCATCTAAGAAAGGTGTACATTTCTTGCCCTGCAAAGCATGTCCTCACATCAGTGCCATCCTTGGCTACAGTTTTCCTCACTAAACTACCAGAGGGCTTGTTGAGGGCCCTTTTAAAAAAAAATCTGGTAATTGCTATAGTATTATAATGCTATAGCAATGACTGATTGTTTTCAAAAAGCTCTCAGAAAGCTCTCTGGTGGCACGGTGTGGGGAAAAGGCCACAGGAAGAAAGTGTGCAGAAAACTCTTGTGCGGCAGCTCCGTTGCCAGTTCCCATGCCTCTGCATTTAAAGCATTAATGAAAGCAAAACAGAATCTTTATTATGTAGAAGCCGGCATCATCTGTTAAGCTGCTGTTAAAGGCATAGAAGCAGGAGCAGAAAAAGAGATGGCAAGTTGCTGAAAAGAGATTGGCAGCTCCAGCCAGGCCCTCAGGTCACTCCACAGGAACATGAGAAGAGCCCTGCTGGATCAGACCAACAGTTCATCTAGTCCAGCATCCTGTTTCTTACAGTGGTTAACCAGTTCCTCTTAGTTCCCTCCTAGACATCCCAAGGCTGCCTATAGCTTTCTCATTTCTCATATAAAGACCACTGGCTACATCTACGCCCCAGACAAGCCTGCATGAGCCATTTCCAACAATAGCTTTTGTGGTGTTTTCATCCCTGCAGAAACTGGTAGCTGAAGCAATTAATTAAATGTGAGCATAACAGAGAAAAAGAAATGTGACTGCACCTTCCATAAACAGGATTGTGCACACACATGCCACTGCAATGATTTGAGGGAATGTGACGAGGGAAAAATGAATGTAAAGTCTGCTAAACAGCCAATAAATCAAGAATATTTCTTCCCTGCTGTAGTCAGTAGGGAATGAAGCAATATTTAAACCTGCCTGAAATGTATAGGCAGATGCTATACTCACTTTGGATGGTGGTGGCTTTAAAACCACCAAACTTTATAGGTGTGTTTCCTTCCAAGGGAATCAAAGCCAGGATGAGCTATTTTCTTTAGCATATGTAATTCTCTAGAACAGATATTACTAATCTTGGCGTTAACAAGTTTCCTCCTCATGCCCCAGCACTGCTCCTGTGTAATGAGGCTGCTAATTTAATTGTGAACATGTTCAATACTCAAACTTACCATGTTGAGACCTCAACCAATCACCCAGTCTGTTTGGTTCATTCCAAACACCTACAAATAACTACTGCACATGTGCAAAGGCACAAACCAATCATTAGCTATTACTGTTGCTAGGGTCTAAGATGAAACCAAAGGGTATGATTTTATTAAAACAGCATTTATTAATGATGGATTTCTATAATATATGACTGTTTTGTCTGTTTAAACAATTGCATGCTACATCATGCAGCAAGGGTGGGGTGGGGAGTAGAACTCAACTGGGCTGTGTGAGAATGCAGATGTGCAGAAAAATTATTGTGCTGTTCTTCATGGTTAGGAAGGAGTGAGGCAACCTTCTAAACAGCCACAAGTGGGTCAAAAAAGAGAGGGCTCAGTTGTAGGGCATCTGATTGGCATGCAGAAGGTCCCAGGTTCAATCCATGGCATCTCCAGTTAAAAGGATCTGGCAGTAGGTGACGTGAAAGACCTCCACCTGAGACCCTGGAAAATCACTTGCCAGTGTAATAGACAATACTTAACTTGACTGGCCACATTCAGGTCCTTTTTGCACTGGGACTTCAAAGCGTTTCTGTATGTGTTCTGTTTCCCATATTTGCGGGATTTTCATACTTTCAAGGTAGTCATGGGGTGCAGTACTGATGTTTGTCTGTGGTATTCCTGGTTTTTCACTCTGCAGACATATGGCCGAGTCACATCTGGCCCAATTAATGTCAGTGTGAACTCTATACTCCCCTTCTGTTTCTCTTCTCCCCCCTCTCCTTTTCCCTGGGAGTAGATTGGTCTGTGTGGAATTAACCACTCCCACTCTCCTCAGCATTCTGAACTCTTTTCCTGCCATTTTTATCAGTAAAAAGAGGTAAGGGTCATAAGGCTGCTTCTCCCTTCACTTCCTTCCTCTGGGGTATGCACACACTCTCTCATTTTTTTTCAAAGCCAGGAATGATTTCCACTGTTGCTGCTTACTCCCTGGTGGCTTTAAAAGCCAGGAGAGGGTTAAATGGATGCTTTTCCTGTTCTTCCCTTGGGGTATGGACACACTCTTCCCCCCGCAGGCAAGAATGGGTTGTAACATTGTAATCAGTATAACTTTGTAACATTGCAAGGTTACTGCACATTCCTCCTGGCTTTAAAAGCCAGGAAAGGATTAAATGGCTGCTTTCCTCTCCCTCCCAAGCATGCTTCAGGCTTTGCCAAAGAGAAAAATAACCCAAGTGTTTTGCATAGACCTTTGGAAACAAAGCAGCAGAGAAGCTGCCCGTAGTTCTATATTCATTTATTTATAGTTGACTGTGTATTGATTAAAGTGTTCACTGTGATAGATAAAAATAATTTTTGCAAGTGGCAGTGAGTTACATATGATGTTAGAAGGGTGATTTAACAGTAAGCAGACACTTTTGGATATTGTATACAGTTTATGTTTTTGGGGAGACCCTCTTTGCAACGGCTTTTACAGTCTTCCCCATAGCCTTTGTTTTTGCTAGAGAAAAAGAAACTGCCAGTCCCTGAGAACGTTGATCTGGTACTGTCCATGAATGTGAAAATGCAAACATCTTTATTAGGTTTTGAAAAAAAGATCTCTGCAAACAACACTTTTAAAAGAAAAAAAAAAGGCTTTTAAATTATGCTCCTTATTGGGTTACTGTATATCAGCCTGATGGCCATTGCATTTAAATTTCTGTTACATCTATTCTGTGTCACTTAGGCAAAGTTATATTTGCTGATTAATGCTATAACCTGGCAGATTTGCTTTCCTCTTTTGTTATTTTCCTCAATTGAATTTAGGACTGGCAAACAGCAGCACAAAAATGGATTTAGAGCAGGAAATACTTAATTGTTGATTTCTTGTATATGCTGCCAGTATGTTTACAAGACGTGCAAGTTTCTCCATGCTACCAGTTCTCTCCTGCCCTCCTTCTCATGACATGGCTTACAGGTTTAAGGAAAAACTAAATCAAAGGGATGCTCATTGGCTTATATAACTGGAATGGACATGAAGGACATTAAGTCAGAGCCCCTCTACTAAAAGAGGATAAGATTATCATTTCAAGTGTGGTAGAGAGAGTTTAATAGCATTGCCACAAACCTCCAAACACACGTATGCCTTTCTGGGAAAAAATGGTTCTGTAGGTTTTCAGTATGATACACTTTAAACCAGGGAAGGATAGGTGATGGTGGGTACATATTGGCTAGTATCCATGTACCTATCAACACCCTCCCCTTCAGCCTGCGGAATGTTTTGCATCTTTTTTTGAAATAATAATGAATTTTTGTAGTGTGAAGGCTGAATGTACATATGAAAAGGACTGTTGAGAGAAGGGGACTTGGAGGACAAAATTCCCAGAGCTCAACTTAACTTGACCACCCCTGAAGCTGGAATTATCCTGCATACAACAATTGCATGAGTTTTAATTTTCTTGCAGTTCTTACTGCAAACACTAGGGGCACAGGAAACACTGAGCCTAGCAAACAGGCTGACACTAGCTTCCCTGTAAAGTCTTTACTGCCCTTTCTTTGCAGTTTCGTTTTTGAGAAAGTTCTCCATGACTACAGCAAGGCTGAGACAAACATAAGTCTGTCATCCAACCTGGTATGCCTTCATCCCTCCCCTCCCCATTTTGAAGTCACATTATTCCTACGCTGGCTGGGGAGTTAAAACATACGCTAACAGCACCATCCTATGCAGTGGGATAGGCTTACACTAGAATAACTTTGCATAAGATCAAGCCATTAATCATAGATAAGAAAACCATTTTTCATATTATGTTCAGCAAGGGCGTGTGTGTGTATGAGTGCATGTGTGAATGAAGTTAATATTTCTCACAAATCTATCAATGTAGTAGAAGTGTGATCCCCCTCTACACATACTGCACACATTTCGAAATGTTTTAATGGTTATGAGGAGTGGAGAATGCCTTAATTCCAATTATTATCAAAACAAATAATATTCTAGCTTAAATAGCCGAAAAAATAACTTGCATTAAAGTTTTGAGCCCATCTCCTTTTAAAAAAATGTATTTCAGTCTACAAACATAAAAAACAAACAAACTACGAACTACTTTAATGTGTATTGTTTCTCACTTAGAAACAACAGTCATTCATATATGGTTTCTAAATATCAAACAGGATGAGGCAAGAACAGTTTGCAAGATGATCCAAATACAGAATATTCAGGTGTTGCCAGAAATGGACAGGCACTTTGGTATCCCTAGATGAAACCCTAGGGTTACCACCCTCAAGGTGTGTCCTGGAGTTGTCCTGGAATTACAAATGATCTCCAGACTATAGAGATCCGACCTCCTGGAGAAAGTAGCAGCTTCAGAGGGTGCAATCTATGGGATCGCATCGCTGTTGAATCCCTGTTGGATTTTGGATTTTTACAGGCCCTCTCCTTCTTGCATATTTTAAAATATGATTCCAAAGAAATGAAATGTTTGGGAAACGGAATGGAAGATTTCACTTTTTGTAGAGGACACAGAAAGGGAAAAAAAACCCTTTCTCATAATAGTGTAATTTCCCAAGCTTACTAACATTTATCTCGTTGTAATGCATTGTGCTGGGTTCCAGGAAGCAGCGTCACTTCTGGGAGTGACGTTACACATCACACATTTCTGGGAGCATGCGCGCGCGCTTTGCGCTTACACATGTGATAATAGAGAGTTCCACCACCTCTTTTCCCAGAAAAAAAGCCCTGATCACAGGTATTATTTCAAATGTTCTGGAGTATAATCACCAGTCACTTTCCCCATGAATTGCCTAGTAAAATGTATCTAGTGTAAGCAAGAATCCATTTATTGCCTCTGAGCTGCAGGAAACTGAAATTACTGCTTAAATAGCCTCTCAGTTCAAGTGAGGGTAAATCAATGCTGACCGCAGAGAACAAACAGTCCCGATTTCCCTCTAGTTATCCAAAGCTATGCACCATCATAATTAATCTGTTCTTGTCAAATGAAAAATGGAAGTGTTATCTGTCTTTCCCCGTTTGCCATCCTTTGATGCATGTATGGTCTGCATTATTCCTGCTCTTGGAGGGTTTGTACAGTTCTTATTATTAGCTCGACTATGGGAAGGAAAAGAATTTTGATGCCACCTCTGCTGAAAAAGAAATTCTGTGAGCAAATTATTTTACTTTAATCAGTTCTTAGTTCCTGTTAAATATCTTCATGAACTGAGGGCACTCAAAGCTTTCATTCATGCCTGGACCTTTCTAGGTAAGGACCATGTTTATGCAGCTTTGAAGTTTATACCACTTTAACTGTCATGGCTTCTTCCAAAGAACCTTGGGAATTGTAGTTTGATGAGGGAGACAGAAAATTCTTTTGTAGAGATTATTTCTCTCTTCCCATGGGAATAAGGAATAAATGTTCAACCTATTAATTCATAGCGCAGATATGCCCTAAAGGAAGATGGAACTGAGTTCTCAAAGATTGCAGTGGGCTGAGGGCCTCAAGGACTAATGATAATTTATAGCATTTATGCTGGTGTTTACAACTAATCTCCAGACAACAGAGATCAGTTCCCCTAGAGAAAATGGCTTATTTGGAGGGTGCACTCTATGGCATTATACCCCAATGAAGTTTTTCCCCAAACCCCATCCTCCTCAGGGTCCACCCTCAAAATCTCCAGAAATGTCCCAAGTCAGAGTTAGCAACCCTAATTTAGGCTGACCAATATCTGATTTTTTTTTTAGTGTTCCAAATTCCACAAGTATATTATCTCAATATTCCTTACAACAACTCTGTAAGGTAGGTCAGTATGATTATTCTCATATTGCAGGTGAACAACCGAGGGCGCTTGCCCCAGACCAGCATTGAAGTTCGTGGCAGAGGTGGGAGTTGAATCAGGGACTTCATAACACAGACTCTTAGCCACTGGCTACTTCATCTCTAAATTGTTCACTTTCAATTGCCCCACCAGTTCCAGAATCCACACAGCCATAAGTCAAAGCACTAAGAAGGACTTCATAGAATGATAGGGTTGGAAGGGACCTCTAGGTTCATCTAATCCAACCCCTTGCACAATGCAGGAAATTCACTACCTCCCCAGACTTGTCTGATCAAGGAGGCCTTTTTTCCATGGGGAAAAAAGGGATAAATGGAGGGGACCTTCACTTTAGATATTCTGTTCAGGCAGCCACACCCCGCTTTCGTGCTTCTGTGCTAAACAAGTATGTTATGTTTAAAGGAAATCTGTCCACCATAACTGATTTCATTGAGGAACCTTTGATAGATTTGAGAAAAAACAGTTTATGGGATAAGCTGGAAGTGCATAAACATCATGGAAGAAGACAGCTATATAATTTCTTGGGAGACCTTCTTAACATACAGAAGACAGCAGTGCAAATTCAAATCTCCATGCTCCATAATGGAAAGGCAGAATTGATGTTCATGGACAGGTCCTTGAGGATTAAACAAGATTGCCTTCTGTAGTTGAGCATCTGGGCTCAAGCTCCATGAGAAAGGAATTCTAGAGAAATGGAGGAACGACTGTGAGCATTTTACCTCACCAATGGTAACATAATCACAAGGGTTTGGCATCTTGCTGGAGCAGATTCTCCCACAATGACCTAAATGTGCCAATGTGTTGCAGTGGTTAGAGTTTGATTAGGATCATGAGATCTTAGTTCAAATTCCTATAGGGATAGGTTCTTATGGTATGGTATGTTATTATGGTATATCATTATGGTATGGTATGGTATGGTATGGTATGGTATGGTATGGTATGGTATGGTATGGTATGGTATGGTATGGTATGGTATGGTATGGTATGGTATGGTATGGTATGGTATGGTATGGTACGTAGCGTCACTGTTTTAGTAGAATTATCACTCTGGTTAAATAGTTATTAATTGTATATTAAGAGTCCTTTCTGCAATATTTCCAACAGGTAAGTTCTAGCATAATTCATTCTCTTTCTCTAATTTAATAATAGAATTTTCTCTCTTGTTGCTTCTCTGCCCTTGGAAGGCTGCACAAATAGCAGGAAAATGTCCATTCCCATGGAAAATTCATGGGCACCCACTATAATTTCCCCCCCAAACCACATGGGTACATCTTTTTTAAAAAACCAAAATCTGCAGGCTAAGTGAAAGTAATAATTTATTCAAATGAAATGAGACATGGTTCGACTCTCCAGGGAAACGACAAATTCTGTAAATTCTTTTACATAAGAAATTGGTCACTGTCTCCTGTAACCATGATCCCTTTTATCAGCATGGGCTACGGATTTCTTAAGGTATTTGGGGTTTGATATAGTCCATTGGGAATTGTATCACTTTTTGTCACATTACTAGAGATGTATGCACACAATATATCCCCATAAACATAGTCCTTTATAAGTTGTTTTCTTTTCTATGTGGACTTCCGCCCTCTCAATTTCCAACTCCTGAGATTTTGTTTGCAGCCAGGAAGTCAGTGATGCCAAGAGGATCATATTCCCGTGACATGCTGAGTGATCCTTGCATAAAATTGCCAAGCACTTGACAAAGTCATAATCACTAGTTAATGATCCATCATGTAATTGCCATAATTAGCAATCTTATTGATATTACCTTACTGGAATAACTGGACTAGCATAACCTTTACATGCAGAAAATGAAAATAGTCTGTCGATGCTGTCCAAAATGATGGTGGTCTTTGACAGCATTGACAGTCTGTTTTCATCAAAGGTGAGCATAATTTTGCACAGCCTCTTTTTTCATATAGACTGTAGATGGAGTTTACAAAATAACATGACTACAGTCTGAAATGTACTACTCAGCACATATACATAAAATGATGATGCACAGACTTTCATAGGTCCCCCATTGCTGAAGTATCAATTGGTAACTACAGTATAATGACATTTAAATTCTACATGCAGAATATTTTCCACAAGGCAGATACATTTGTACTGTTCCGTCTTAAAAATAACTTCTCTGCAGATTTTTTTTCTAGACAACTTGCATGATGGATAGTAGAGGGAATGGGACATTGAGGCAGTAGGTGTCCAGAAACAGAAGAAAAAGGAATGGACCCATATGCAATGAGATGAAGATACGTACCAAATGAAAAAAAGTCTTGCTTCTTGAACCATGAAATCAAGTATTCCTAGTTTTATGACTATCATACCAAGGTACTGCAGGATACTGAGACCCTCTGTTCCACTGTCATATCAGTACAGGCTTGTGACCATGGGTCAACAGGGGAGGGTATCTGCTAAGGGCCATGGTCTGGTCGAAGGTCCACTACTAACCAGAGATGCTTGGTCAATCAACTCCAGGTTTGCCAGGCTTGGGGAGTGGGGACACAGAGAGGCCACTAGTGTCACATGCTTTCTAACATCACTTCTGGGGAAAAGCTGAAGTGACGCCATCTTGTTGTAGGAATTGCTGGAAACTCTATGGTGAATTCCCACGGTATGCAAAACTAAATTATTCAAGAAGGCTTTTTACTCAGATACGAGGGCTGTAATATAAGGAAACAGTCTCAAAGAGATGAATCAGTATTGGGACAGGGAATGACTATAGATTTTACTACTTTTACTGTAAGTATGATAGACTATGGACTTTACCAGTACTGCTGTAAGTATGACCCTACTGGCTAGTTCCTATGTTGTTTAATATGTCAGGCTTAGAATTACTTATGCTCTGTTTCAGCATTTCTTCAACTTTGTATTGGATTTCCTCTGGTTTTAAATCTTTGCAAATTTGCATTTGTATACCCTATTACACTATTTATTGAAAGGTACCAACTCACACTGAGTAATCCACCTTCAGCGTTTCTGAGAAAGACAGAACATAAACAAACAAACAAACAAACAAACAAATGTACACCTGGTGACAGATGAGAAAGTATGACTATGCCAGAAAAGTTCTTTCTGGGAGAAGGAAGGTGATTTCCCCCATTTTTTCCTCTCGTTCCCATTTCATTTCCCCCTCCTCCACGATTTCCCCTTTCTTTTCCCTGAAACCCTTATAGACTCTCCTCATTTTCCACTTCCTTTTCTCCTTTCCACCCACTATCCAACATACCTTTGTCTATCCCCCTTGTCTTCAGCTTTCTCTCTGTCTATCCTCCTGGCAGCCTCTCCCCAGGCAAACTCTGACTGAGTTGCCCAGTGTCAGCTGCCAGGCTGGGCACAGTTATGTGGTGAAGAACATGCAAGGACTTGCAGGGGGCATCTTACTTTCCCCTGTGTCCATTTCCCCACTATTTCTTCCCTTCTCTTGGCAGCCCACATATCCTCATCTTTCCCTGCTTCCTTCTTTCCTCCCCATCCACCAGCCAACTTACCTTTTATCTGCCTCACATCTTTACCTATATTTATTATTTATTTACTTCATCTATATCCTCTTTTCTTCCCAATGGGGACCCAAAGCAGCTTGCATCATTCTCCTCTCCTCTATTTTATCTTTACCACAACTGTGTGAGGTAGGTTAAGCTGAGAGTATGTGACTGGCCCATGATCACCAAGGAGTTTCCATGGAGTGATGTTTCTGTTACAGACAATACCAATCATAGGGACTCTAAGCAGTTTGACAAATGGCAGAGGAAAATATTGGAGTTTGTGTGGGCAGGCAGGAAGCCTCGAGTGAAAATGAAAGTATTACAGGATGCAAAGGAAAGAGGTGGAATGCAATTTCCCAATTTGAGACTTTATTACGATGCAATTTGTTTGGTATGGTTGAAAGATTGGATGAAGCTGAAAAATCGCAAACTGCTGGCCTTAGAGGGATATAAAAAATTATTTGGATGGCATGCATACTTATGGTACGATAAAATAAAAGCAGATTCTATGTTTCTGCACCATTACATTCGGAGAAGCCTCTTCTCAACTTGGAAGAAGTACAAAGACTACCTGCAAGAAGGAATCCCCTCCTGGGTGGTTCCATATGAAGTAATAGATCCGAGAACGGTTGATAATGAACAACAGTGCTTAACGTACAAGGAGATAACGCGAATAGAACTTTCTAAAATAAGAATAAGGACGCAACAAGAGTTGTCTCCAAATTATGACTGGTTTCAATATAGACAAGTTAGAGATCTTTATTACTCGGACTGTGTGAAGGGAGGGATAAGAATGGAGAACTCAGATTTAGAGAAAGCAATTCTACAAGAAGAAAAAAAGGAACTCTCTAAGATATACAAAGTACTGTTAAAATGGTATACGGAAGATGAAGTAGTTAAAGTGCAAATGGTGAAGTGGGCTATAAACTTTAATAAAGAAATAACAATGGAGGCGTGGGAATATTTGTGGAAAAATACATTGAAGACTACGACATGCACCAGTATCAAAGAGAATCTCTACAAAATGATTTACCGTTGGTATTTGACACCAAAGAAAATTGCGCTAGGGAATTTGAATACGTCTAATAAATGCTGGAAATGTAAAAAGCATGAGGGATCTTTGTATCACATGTGGTGGACTTGTGAGGTAGCTAGGCAGTACTGGGGAGAAATAATAAGAGTAATAAGTGAGATTTTACAATTTCAAGTTAATAAGAACCCAGAACTCCTGCTACTGAACTTGGGAATGGAAGATATTCCAGCACAACACAGGACATTGTTATTCTACATGACAGCAGCAGCTAGACTCTTATATGCGCAGAAATGGAAAGTACAAGAAGTGCCAACTATTGAGGACTGGATTTACAAATTGCTGTACATGGCAGAGATGGATAAAATGACAAGAAAATTGAGAGACCTTGAGCCGGGACAGTTTAACACGGACTGGGAGAGGCTGAAACGATATTTGGTGAAAAAATGGGAGGTGGGAGGACTGTGGCAGTTTGATAATTACTGAAATATAACAAAAGGAGAGGGGAGTGACTATACCGGGGGGAGAGAGTAAAGTGAAAAAATTCTAAGCAATTATTTTATTTGATTAGTATGAATAGTTGGGTATCAATAGTGTTACTATCATAAGGATTATAAGGATAGAATTTAATTAATTTTTTTTTATGTCAGCAGATAACTGTGCAATGGAGAATAAATATACATTAGCATACATAATATAGGTCTAATTGATAGACTTTTGCTGAAAGTGTACATGAATTGTTTGTTGGATAGTTTTATAATGGAGAAATTAGTTAATCAAAAAGGACAAGACATGTAAAAGAAAGTAAAGAGTATCATATAGAGTATAAGTCAAATTGATTGATTTATAATAAATGTATGCAATGTTTATAAAAGTATTTGAAGTTATGCATAAAGAGGGACAAATTGTTTGCCCCATTTTGAAGTACTTAGAAAGAGTAAGATAGAGTACAGAATACCAAAATGATGATGATTATTATTATTGAAAAAGATAAGTTAAGATTGTCATATTTTTACCCATTTGGGAAGAAAATAGAGATAGCACTATGTTACTATAGATAAGCTTAGAAGAGTTTGAAAGTATATTATAATAAGTACAATAAGTTTGAAATGAGTAGAGGGAGAACAGACAAGGGGTTGGAAAACTGTTGGAAGTCAACAAAAGGGGGGGGAAAGGGAGGGGGTTAGAATTGGAAAATTTAAGGGAATGATTGTAATAAATTCTATATGTGTCTAATCCAATAAAAATTTTTACAAAAAAAAAAAAAAGGAGTTTCCATGGAAGAGTGGGAATTTTTACTTGGATCTCCAAGATCCAACTCTAAAACTCTAACCATTATACTACACTGTGGTTGCACAGTAGCAAGCAGCTATGGGTGCATAATGCCTTGTGGTAGCAAATTGCCTGATGGTTGTTTCCAGACCTGGAATAGCTAAGTCCTCCCTCAAATGCCTGAGCAGCCCTGGACAGGACCTTCTCCCTCCCCCTGCCTTCTACTAACAAAAACCAAGGTTTGAAGGCTGACAATACTGTTGTGGTTGCCTAGCAGCAACCACTGAGAGGGCATTCATTTCGTAAAGCTACAAGCACTGATTCTATTATTGTTTTTTTTAACCCCTCCAATGTATTTGTCCACAGTCTGACTCTGCTCTCCTGGATTTACCCAAGAAGAGTTGAGGCGTGCCTCATCCCTGGTGGCAAGGCAATGAGGATCCACTTCATTTATTTTTATTTATTTAACAAAATTTATATCCTGCCTTTCTGCCCTCACAAGTGCCAGCAAGATGGCTAACAAATTAAAGCATACATACTAAAAAAATCCCCTTATAAAACCATTCAAATTAACCAAAACACATCAAAAACAATTAAAACCAAAGACATAACATTTTTTAAAACAATTAAAATATTGGGTATAAAGGAGAGATCGCTGATATATGCCAAATAAAACAAAAAAGTCTTCACCCACTGGCAGAAGATGGCAACAGAAGAAGACAGATGAATCTTCCTGGGGAAAGAGTTTTGTTGCCACAACTGAGAAGTCCCTCCCCTGGGCTGCCACTTGTCTAATCTCAGGAAGTGGGGGCACTGGACTCAGGGCCTCTGAAGATGGCCACCATGGTTGGGTAGATATGTAAGGGAGTATTAGGGATTCAGCAAAGAAGTACGGATTTGTGAGAAGAATATGGAGTTGGCAGAGTCATCTGACCCCAACTTCCTCCCCAAGGGACTGCTGCCTCCCAGCTGATGAGGGGAGGAAAAATAGGAGGCCTGATCACCTCTGATGGGCCAGCTGGGTCTCATTGCCCAGTTAGAGAGGCATTTCCCCATTAGCAAGGGCAGAGCTCTCCTCAGGGATTTTTCAAGGTGATGTCACTTGCTACTAGGGTTGCCAGCTTCCAGGTGGGTCTGAGTCGCAATCTCCCAGAATTTCTTCTGATCTCCAGACAACAGATATCAGTTCCTCTAGAAAAAATGGCTGCTTTGGAGGGTAGAATCTATGGCATTATACCTTGCTGAGGTCCCTACCTCCTCCAATCCCGCCCTCCCCAGGATCCACGCCTAAAACCTTCAGGAATTTTGCTGCGAGGAGTTGCAAGCCAGCTCTGGGCCTGTGCCATTACAGGGTGGAATACTTACAAGGGAGCTCAGACAGCCAAGGAAGAGGTGGGTGGCTGGACGGTTTCTCACCGCTGAGCAATACCAGCCAGGAAGAAAACCAAAAAGTGGGTAAAAGAGAGTGACGAAAACTCTTCCTTCAAGCCAGTTCTGCCTGTACCACAAAAATGGAACACTGGAGGATACTTTACTCATTGTGGCGAGTAGCACCTTAAAGACCAAGTTGGGGAGGCGGTAGTGATTTTCCTTGCTGGGATCTCCCTTGGACAAAGGGTTCTCTGGAAAGCACCCTGGTAATTGGTTGCCACCACTCAAACACCTCTTGAGAACATCTAGACTGACCTACTGAGAAGTTGCCCTGTAAACAGGGCAGAAACTCTGGAAAATACCTTATAGAAAACTATGTAGCTCCCAGGTGATCTGGCATGTAGGGAAGAGAAATATCCTGGAAAAATTGTACTAAGCAAAAAATGCCTTTATAGAAATAATGTTTATTATAGAAAAAAGGGGGAAATAGTGGGTGTCTTCAAAAGGAAAGGGTGCAAAATACAAAACACAGGGAAGAGTACACTGTCACACACCATAAAGTCTCTCAAATGAAAACCATAATGTGGTCTAACTCAGCTAAGTACACTTTACCTAGATTGTAGCAGGTTCCTCAGATTATGTACAGAGTTCCTTGCAGTACCAAGATAGTGGAGGCCTTTAGGGTCCTACTGGGCTAGGGCTGCCAGACCCCTGGTGGGGGAGGGGGATCCCCCACCCCCACCCTCCCACACCCGCCCCCACTTACCTGGCCAGCGGGGGGGCGCACACCTTCCATGCGCGCCCCCCTGTGGTGCTGCGCCCACCCACGCACAGCGGCCCCCGGATCAGGCCTGTTTTGGCCTGGATCAGGGGCTCTGTGGAGCGCAGGAGTGTTCCTGTGCTCCGCAGGGGCCCACAACAGGCCCAATCCACGCCAAAATGGGCCTGTTTTGGCACGGATCGGGTCCCTTTTGGCGTGGATTGGGCCCGTTGTGGGCCCCTGTGGGGCGTGGGAGCATTCCTGCGCTCCGCAGGGGCCCACAACGGGCCTGATCAGCGCCCAAATGGGGGCTGCGTGATGACGTCACTCCCAGAAGTGACGTCATCATGCTTGCAGGAGCATGCGCGCGCGCAAAGCATGAGCGCACACGAGCTCCTCCAAGGTAAGAGCCAGGCCCCAGTCTCCCGCTGGGAGATCAAGGGGGCCTGGCAACCCTATACTGGGCCCAAAATCTTGCTCTTCTGCTGCAGACAACAGGGCTACCCACCCGAAACTATCACCATGGCTACTAGCCAATGACAGATCTATCCTCTATGAATCTGTCTCATTCCCTGTTAGAGCCAGTTAAGTTACAGCCACAGGCAGTGAACCCCTATAATTTAATTACTTATTAGATAAAGAAGTATTTCTTTTTGTCTGTCTTGAACATCCTGTCCATCAACTTCACTGGGTTCCTCTGAGTTCTAATATTATGGGAGAGGGAGTAAAAGCTCTCTCTATGTTCCCCCTTACCTGCCTTCCCCATCCCCCAACTGAAAAGTCCCAGACTCCTTAGTCTTTCTGATAGGAAAGATGCTTCAACCCCTTAATCATTTCGGGTGCCCTCTTCTGCACTTTTTCCAGCTCTGCAATATCCTGTACGAGATGCAGTGATTAGAGCTGTAAAAATTATTCCAAACGGGGCCACACTGTTGCTCTGCACAAAGACATTGTGGCATTAGTTGTCCCCATTAACCAATGCAAACTGAGAACACAACCAAACTAAAATATAAGATGAATATACCGGGGACAGACACCAGAAAACAGAAACTGTCCCTGTCTTGTTAAATACAGACAGCTGGAGCATATGGTAGAGGCAGTCCTAAGTGTTGCACATCCCTTTTGCTTTCTTCACAGGACTGAATTTTTCCTAGAACAGTAAATCAATAGTTTGACACAGAGCGCTTCTTGGCCAGCCAATCCGCTGCTTTGCCATATGAAAGATGCTCCCACGGTTCTCCTTAAATTAGGATAATGAGCCAGCACTGACATTTCTGTCTCTACTGTCAGGCCAGCAGAAGGCCTAGATTGGTCCTATTCCAATGTTATCAGGCAATTAACCTTGACATAAGTCTTTTATTTCCAGAAGCCCGATGGTGCTCTTTGAAATTCAATTTTCCCTTGATAAGGGGGATTCAGCAGGGAGGCAAAAGCTCACTAGTGCAGAAGGATGTTCGGCTCTTCATTAAGGTCAGCCCAGGTAGAGTTAAGCCACATCAGTCATTACTAATTCAAGAAAAAAAGTTGGCTCCATATAGAAAAAAATGCCAGCCTGTTGTAGAATCTGTTTCTAATAAGATCAACATTGGAAAATAAGGGACAGTAAGATATCAGGGACAGTTGTCAGAAAATAAGGACTCTCCTTGGTAAATAGGTGCAGTTGTCACCTATTGTGACTCTGCTCACCAGCCTGGAAAACAAAGAGAAAGATGACTTAGTACACATTTTACTTCATGCCATCATGCATTAAATCTAGCAACTGTTCTACTCACTGCATAGTCATTGAAGCACCTCAAACATGCCTTCCTGCACCTGCTTATCTTGCTCTATATTTGATGAATCTGTAAGTGTGGAAGAGTTAGCAAGACTGTCAGTGCACCCAACATTACTAACTTAATATTATTTTTTTATGAACAGTTAAAGCATAGGGGTTGAAATATGAGCCTGCTTGCGGGGAGGGCGGAATATAAATACGATAAAATAAAATAAATAAATAAGAAGAAGAACCTGCCTTTGTGATATATGTGTAAGGAATAGAGGTGGGCATGAACAGTAATACGAATGAAAAAAAGCCACGAACAGCCCGATCGGCTGTTCGTGAGCAAGTTGTTCGTGAGGTGCAATTTTAAACGAACAAGTGGTCGTCACAAGCTTCGTTTGTTGCGTTCATCTGCTGTTCATGAAGCCAGGCAGTCAGGCGCCTTCAATCAATCCCCTTGGCAACAGATGCAGGGACTGCCTGAACTCTGACTGCACTCCTTCTGTTGCACTGGAAACCCCAATCTAAGACCAACTTAGCTTAATGGGCAGGTCTTCCTTCTAAGTGTGGAGCTCCAAATTGGTTACATGGGAGCAAAGACCAGGGGGGAGGTAGGGGGGAGGGGGGTGTTCTGTAGCCATGGGCACTCCAATCTTATCTCTGCAAACCCTATTAGGCAGTTCTGACTGCCAACCACAGACCTCCTGCTTTGCTCTATGGGACCTCTGGTTATAAAAGGAAGCGTGCTCCAAGCTCTGGCTTTCAGTTTCAGCAGGCAGTGGAGTGGGAGAGAGCTGTTGCTAGCATTTTGGGAGAGAGACAGGGAGAGTGCATTGGAGCTTCAATTTTTTGTGTGTGGTGGGATAGGGATCTATCTCCTCTGGTTCCAGGGCTGCTGCCAGGCCCTGGGGCCAAGCTCAGTGGGCACCTCGGCTGAGGGCTCACACTGATTATTATCAGTGCCTGCCTGATCTGGTTAGGTTTCTGGGAGTGCTGGGCTAGGGCTCTATCCCCTCCCTCTGGTTCCAGGACTGCTTCCAGGCCATGGGGACAAGCTCAGTGGGCACCTCGGCTGAGGGCTCACACTGATTATTATCAGTGCCTGCCTGATCTGGTCAGGTTTCTGGGAGTGCTGGGCTAGGGCTCTACCCCCTCCCTCTGGTTCCAGGGTTGCTGCTAGGCCCTGGGGCCAAGCTCAGTGGGCACCTTGGCTGAGGGCTCACCGTGTTCTCTCTTTTTCTTTCCTCCTTAATTCTTGTTTGCTGGCACAATGAGGCTTCGGGCAGGGGCCAAGGGTGGTCGTGGGGGGAAGTGCAAAGATTGTCCCGGTTGCCCTGCAGGAAGCAGTACAGGGCAGGGCTTGGGGGCAACAGACTCTCCAAGATTCACCTGTGGGGGCTGTGGAGGAGGCCAAAGAGGTCTTGCCACTGGGGGAAGAGGATATCTTTAAACTTTTTGAGGAGGAAGAGGAGGGTGAGGGGGTCTGTGGAGGAATGTTTGGAGTTCAATTAAACATCCATCCCATCCCCATCCCAAACTCTCGGTGCTGTCCCTGCCTGTAGTCCACCCCTCACTCCTTCTTCCGGTGCCAGCTCTGCAGTGTGGCCTGTAACTTTTCGTCCTCCTTCCCCTAGAACAGTTAGTGGGCCATGTTTCAAGCTCTCCATATGGAGGCACTTTCGGGTCCTTCTGAATGACCCCTGTGTGGTGCAGTGCCGTGCCTGCAAGGGCCTAGTGCGCAGGGGCAATGACCCAAAGCACCTGTTGTCGATGGTCCTGAGTAGGCATCTGAAGATGCACCACCCGAGCCTGTGGTTTTCCTCCTCACTCAGCAAAACATCTGGCAGGGGGAGAAAGATGGCTACCAGCTCTTCTGACCAGGGATCAGTGGGAGGGTCACCAGAATCCACCCCAAGCAAGAAGCCTTGCCCCGAGGCTGCTGCTGGTGGGAGTGGAATGGTCAGGCAAGCTGCCCTTGCGGAGGTTCTTCTCTCGGGGTCAGGGATAGTGCTGCTGAAAAGGATGAGGTCGAGGGCTCAGGAGGTGGGCATTCGCGTCATGGAAGACAATTGCCCTACAAGGATTCCCCCTATCCGTCGTGGAGGGCATGGGCTTCCAACTGCTGCTCCAGCATTTGCCCCATGGTTCTCCATACCGTCACGGGGCACTGTTGGCTGTCAAGTCCTGCCTGCCCTCTACCAGTCTGTGCAAGACTTGGTGCTCAGGAAGCTGTCGGCTGCCAAAGGCTGTACTGTACACTTCACAGCTGACCTCTGGAGCTTCTGCCATCACGGCTACCTTGGCATCATCACCTACTGGTGGCAACCAGAGGACCTCCGCCGCCCCAAGCCAGGAACTAGCACCTGAAAACAGGTGCCATGCTTGACACCGGGCTACAGGGTAGTTCTTCTCCAGGCCTGGGGGATGGACGATGTTCATACTGGGAAGAACATAGCCACCATGATAAGGGTGGTTCTGAGGGAGTGGACGGCCTTGGGGGAAGGGTTTGTCTGTGGCTTCATGGTGACAGACATGGGAAGCAACATGTTGGCAGCCCTGAAAGAGGCATCCCTCCCAGGCCTGGTGTGCATGGCACACAAGCTGCACCTGGTCATGAGGGATGTTCTCGGGCTAGGGAGCAAGCTGAGGGACAGCTGAGATGAGGGAACTTTGTGGATGCACAACCTGCTGGACAGCTGCTGGCACATCGCTTCCCACTTCTCCCGCAGCATAAACTCTTCCTGCGAGGTATTCCAGAGGCAGGGGGAGGGGGGACCCCGAACACCACCTCTATCAGGACCTGCCCACCCACTGGAACTCCACCTATGACATGATAAGTTGTCTGGTGGAGCAGAAGGACATCATTGCAGGACATCCTGTCATCACCAGACGTTCTGAGGAAGGAAGAGTTCAGCCTCAACTCCATGGAATGGAGAGTCCTTGCCCAGATGTCCTGGTTGCTGAAACCCTTTAAGGAGGCCACCGAGCACTTGTGCTCGTACGAGGCCAGCCTGGGTCAGGTCATCCCCCTGATCCATGGGCTCAACCAGTTCCTGGCCAAGGAGATCGAGCATGAGCAAGAGCTGCTTCCCCAGGGTCAGGAACTTTGTGAGGAGGATGCAGGAATGCCTGGCTGAGCATTTGAATCCTCTGTGCCACAAGGTACCGTACCAAATGGCCTCCCTCTGTGACCCCCATATCAAGGGCAGCATCGCCATACCGGGGGGCGGGGGGAGATGCAGAGCTGTAAAAAGGAGCTCTACAAAGTGGTTCTCCATTTCCAGGCAGAGAAGGCAGGACGGAGTCAACCAGGCAGGGGCGAGGGACAGGCGGCAGAGGAGGGGGAGGAGGGGGGAACAGAGCCATGACAGGAGAGACCCACCCAAATGGGCCCACTCGATCTCTGGGCCTCGTTGGTGGGCTGTGTGGTTGGGCGCAGCACAGTGGGCATGTCTCTTGCTGTCCCACGACTCCCATCCTTTTCGCAAAGGCAGGAAGGTGGGTGCTGTCTGCTGCTGCTGCTTTTGGCCACGGGAGTCAGCTCAGGAGCTTTGGCACATGTTTGTACAGCACAGTGCACCCTATCCAAGGGACCTGCTGTCCCTTCTGAGCAGGGGGGAATGGGTCTCTTGACTCCTGTACTTTCCACAAAGGCAGGAAGGACTCACACTGGTTATTATTAGTGCCTGTCCTGCCTGCTCAGGTAAGGTGTCTTTCAGTGGTGGGGAACCGCTGTAGCCCCCTCAGTTCTCAGGGCTGCTTCCACGGCTGGTAACCCTTTGTCCTCCTCTCCCTGACAAGTTCCCGGTCCCTCTTTAAGCCTCTCCCTCTCTGGAACCACTCTGACCCTTGGCAACAACCTCTACTGTCCTGCCCATCCCGTCCTTTCTGTGAAGGCAGGAAGGTGGGTCATGTCACCTGCTGTCGCTTTTGTGCATGAGGAATACCTCAGCTGCTGTGGCACATTTAATTGTACAGCACGGTGCCCCCTATTCATGGCACCTGCTGTCCCCTCTGAACAGGGGGGAATGGGTTCTGCGACTCCCGTCTTTTCTGCTAAGGCAGGAAGGTGGGTGATGATGGGGGCAGCCCACAGCTCCCTAACCCTAACCCTAACCCTAACCACAACCCCCTGCTCCCTAGAGGGGAGGTGGCCCTCCAATGACTCCCTGAGCCCACTAGGCCCGGTGGCTGCCGACATGATCTCTCTCCCTGGCATCTGGAAAGTAGCCTCTGTGAGGCCTGGCAGGTGGGCACATGCGGGGTGCTGCTGGTGAGTGGCCAAACCCCCCACCCCCTAGAGGGGAAGCAGCCCCCCACTTCCTCCCTGAGCCTGCCAGGCCTGGCAGCTGCCGACATAACCCACCTTCCAGCCATGCAGAAAGTAGCCTCTGTGAGGCCTGGTGGGCGGGCACATGGGGGGTGCTGCCGGTGAATGGCCAAACCCCCTGCCCCCTAGAGGGGATGCAGCCTGCCAACACCTCCCTGAGCCCGCCTGGCGGCCGCTGACATAACACATCTCATCTCCCTGGTGTCCAGAAAGAAGCCTCTGTGAGGCCTGACAGGTGGGCACATGGGGGTGCTGCTGGTGAGCAGCCAACCCCCCTGCCCCCTAGAGGGGAGGCAGCCTGCCTCCACCTCCCTGAGCCCGCCAGGCCTGCCGGCTGCCGACATAATCCACATTCTGGCCATGTGGAAAGTAGCCTCTATGAGGCCTGGCGGGCGGGCACATAGGGGGTGCCGCCAGTGAGCTGCCAACCCCTTTGCCCTCTAGTGGGGAGGCAGTCTGCCACCACCGACATCATCCCCCTATCCCTGGCTCCCGGAAGGTGGCCTCTCTGAGGCCTGGCAGGCGGGCACATGGAGGGTGCCTCCAATGAGCGGCCAACCCCCTGCCCCCTAGAGGGGAGGTGGCCTGCCATGAGGTTTCGAGCCATTCACTTGTAAATGGGGTCAAAGTCAACGGATGGCTCCAATTTTATTGAATGGGAGTTTCCTGGGGGTGTTGGATTTGGGAATGTATAACTCCAAGAGCCGTATTTCAATCTTAACCAAACTTAGGTGATGGCTGGAGGAGAGCCTGATGAACACTCCCTGTGAATAGGGGCTCTCTAAGTCCCAAAGGGGCCATTCTGCCCCCCGCGAACAACGAACAGTGAACATGTTCGTTAACAGGTCATGTTCGTTACTGTTCATTTGTCCTTGTTCGTGGATGGCAATGAACAATGAACAACGTATTCATTTCCCCCCCCCCCCGTTCGTGCCCAGATCTAGTAAGGAGCTGCCAAGTATCTCTCAAAGACTTCACTGCATGAGTCCAGGAACTGCATGAGTTAAAGCACTTTATTGATAAGTTACTAGAATCCTACTCCTACTATGTTCCTTGCCAGAAGTGGCATTTCTCTACAAGCACATAACGTATATAGAATTCTAAACACAGCCTGATCCCCAGAGTCCCCGCCCCCTTCAGGAAACAGTTAAGTTCAAGAGATGAGCAGCAGGACAAAGCAGAGATGATGTGTTGGAAACTTGAAGGCTGTGAGGCACTGCTTTCCAGGCTAAAGAGAAAACACACAGCCACAGAGTAACCTCCTCCCTCTCAGGCTTTCATATTCCAGTCAGAGAACAGTCAGAGAACAGCTTCAGTTTCTATCAGCAGAGTCAAACAATATACAGGGCCTTGCAAAATACAAGCACTATACAGGACCTTGCAGAGTATGCCAGGGGACATCCTGACATCATGTGAGCGTGTGTCCATAGTCAGAGTGCACAATGCTAATTTCGAGGCAAGCTTGCTTCACCAGAAATTGGACCATGCTTAGGACGGATTCGCACAAAGACAGGGTAGGCTGGTGGCTCCTTGAAATGCATGCAGTGGGAATCTGACTGCAATGATCACATGCGAATGAGTGATCTAAAGATTAGGAGGTGAGTTCTTGGGAAGCAAGCCCTAGGAGACCAGGATAGGAGGACTTCAGGGACTGTAGGTGAAGCTTGGGGAAGGAGGAAGGAAGGCAGCTGCATATTGGCCAGGGAGTTGGGAGAAGCAGCAGGTGGGAGAAGCAATGACAGCAGAGACTGGAGGGAGGAGAACTGATAAGGAGAGGGGATGAAGGTAAACTGTCTTTCTGGATCACACCATGGTTCATCTAGTTCAACATTCTGTTTCTCACAGTGGCCTCTGGAAGCTCATAAATCGGACATGAAGGTGAAATAGGACTTCCAGATGGCTTTTTACTACTGTTCAGCTCTAGCAAGTGGCATTCAAAGATGTATCTCCTCTGAACTTAGAGCTTCCATTGAGCTATAAAGCTAAATAGTAACTGCTATCATCTAGTCCTCTTTTATAGCCATCTTGGCATCTTGTGATGATGGATTCCAGAAGTTTATAATATGTCATGTGAAGAAGTGCTTCTTTTTCTGTTCAGGGCCTCTGACAAATCTTCAGTTCTAATGTGGAGGAGGCAGGAGGGAGTGTATTTGTCTTTCCACTGTTCCCACACTGTTCATAATTCTATAAGCTTCTACCACTAAATTTTTCTCCCCTCCCCCCGCCCCCAGACCAAAGAGCCCAAATGTTTTAGTAATTCCACATAGGAATAGTTGCCCTAACCTTTTGATCTTTTTCTAGCTCTACACTGTGATTTTCAAGATGGGTTGACCTGAACTGCACACAGCAGAAAGCACAACTGTCTTGTGAATCTTGGGCAGATGAACACACAAAGCTGCTTTATATACTTGGTCTATCAAGGTCAGTGTTATCTGCTCTGACTGGCAGCGGCTCTTCAGAATCACAGGAACTTGCTTTGTACAAAAAAGAAAGTGTAGTGAAATATAGCGGTGACGTGACCTGATTTAGATTGTGATATGGTTGCCTGCTCCCACAACTTTTAAAAAAAAAATTTTATTGGTGAGTCCATAACTTTTACATAAATTCCCCATATTACCTAGATTATAACAACCCCCACCCTTTCCCCCCCTCCTTATTGACTTCCAACGGCTTTCCAACCCTTAACCCATCTTACCGTTTAAATTATTTTTAACTATATTCTTCTGAATCTTATATATATTGTATCCCTTATTCTAAGCATGTTCAAATTATTCTATATCTCAGATTCTCTAATATATCCATTCTATTCCTAACTGTTTAACCTATCTATTTTTAATACAATCTTCTTAATAATAGTGTTAGCTTAGATTAATTAATAACTAAATTTCCCCATTAATGGTAAAGTTACTTCCCTCTCCCCTTTATAAAATCACAAATTAATAATTCTCAAACTGCCACAGTCCTTCTTTCACATCCCATTTTTTTTTCTAAATATTGTTTCAGTTTCACCCAGTCTGCAAAATATTCTCCTGGATCCAGATCTTTCCGTTTTCTTGTCATTTTGTCCATTTCTGCCATGTACAACAATTTGTAAATACAATATTCTATAGTTGGTATTTCTTGCACTTTCCATTTCTGCGCATACAAAAGTCTTGCTGCTGTAGTCATGTAAAATAGCAATGTTCTATACTGCATTGGAACATCTTCCATTCCCAAGTTCAGTAGCAGCAATTCTGGGTTCTTATTTATTTGGGTTTGCACACCCTCATTAATTATTTCTATTATACCTCCCCAGTATTGCTTAGCTACCTCACAAGTCCACCACATACCTGCTCCCACAACTTGTCAGCAGACTACAAAGATCATTACTGGTGGAGGCAATGGCAGCTTCGAAGGGCAGATTCCGCAGCATCACCTCTCCACTGAGCTCCCCGCCTTCCACAGACCCTGCCCTCCTCAGGCACCATCCTCAAATCTCCAGGAATTTCCCAAGCCAGAGTTGGCAACCTTAGAGATCTGGGAGATCCAAAGTCAAGTCCACTCAGCTGTGAAGCTCATTTGGGGCTCGTCACGCTCTCTCCACCTAACCGACTTCACAGGATTTTTAAATTGAGGGGTGAGGAGCTGTATATACCATCCTGACCTCTTTGTGGAAAAGCAGGATAAAAATGTAGTACAAGATAAATATCCCTCTGCATTGCAAAGGATTATGGGGCATGCTTTAGACAGAACACTCAGTTCATGAGGGGCACTGTCTTTGTCTGTTGTTCTTGTTGTGGCCCTTAATGAGCTAAGCTTGTGCCTTCTAGGACACACCCATACCTCCCTAGTATCTGCACATTGCAGGGGAAGATCAGAAGTGATGTACTAAAGCTGTGTTATCTGCCCTGATTGACCCTGACATTATGGGATCCATGCTAAGTTTCTCTGTAAGGAATTCCATGGTGACCTGGAGTGCTGGATAGAAACACATTAGGTAGGCAAGGAAACACCTGTACAGAGACTTGGTTTTCCATTTGTCTTTGTTTAATTCCACTTTAATCAGGGTCACACATTCTGCAGTTGGGAAGACTCTATCACGAGACTAATTGATAATCCAGCATGATATCATAATATTGCTGCCAACCCACTGAAATGCTACAAAAGTGCTAGATCCAATAAATCACTTCAATCTTTAAAAGGAGAGTTAAATGAGCATTGCATTATAAACCACAAAGCACATTAATCACCCTGCTACAAACCGTAAATATGACAAGAACATCCATCAACCTCACACCTCTCTTTCAGATCCACGTACATGCAAGCTAGCAAGTTAATGCCTTTAGAAAGCCCACCTTTCTTTAATATACACCCTTGGTGTAAAGAACCCTTTATTAATCATGGTTAGGAGAATTAAGGCCTTGGCTCAGAGTCTCAGACTTTAACAAGTACAACTCACGCACTAAACCCAGCTGATTGTTCCCATCCTGAACCAAGGCCCTTTATGAGAATGTTCTACCTGTCTAAGAATGATGCAGGAAGACCTTGTATTTATTTGGCTCAGCAATGCAGAACAGGTTTGGCTCTATCCTATTTGGACAGGAGAGGAAATATTGTTGAACTAAAACTAAGAAGAAACTTGACTCTTGTCCAGCAGGTTACTTTGTAGTAAAGGAATACGCTTTACACTAAGAATTCATTTGTGGCTTTTGATGAAGCTGTGAGCCTTGCGAAACGGGACAATTTAGCCAGGCAAACCCATTGCCAATCTCCTGCCGGGAGCAGCCGGAGAGAGTGGGTGCTCCCCCATCCTTTTGATTTTGACCCTCGGCATTTATGAATAAAGCTTTGGATTGCAGCAGCGGTCTTTTGGCGTGTCCTTAGTGTGCCTTTGCTTTGGAGTTTGGGACCATTCCCCCTGTCCTTTGCCTTGGCTCTATCTTAGCCTTAAAAAAAATGGCTAACTACATTAAACTAGGATTGGCAAGTGTCCTCTGGGGGCAGGAGATCTCTCGTCCCCAGCAGGCTTTGACCATTGGCACACTAGCAGCCTACAGGATAATTTTTTTAAAAGTAAAAGCACACTGCAACTAATGGCTATGCCCTACTTGGTATCCTGCTGGTTGCCAGACCAGGCCTACATTATACTGAAAGAAAGGACTAGCCTATGCAGCAGAATTAGGCTTACCAATTGCCCACCCATGGCTACATCCCGTCTCCATGCTCTGTCTCCCTCACTCACTCGATAGATCAGCAGAAGAATAAACGGGGGAAGATGATGGCATAGATACTGGGACTTCACTTCGAGATGAGTACTGAGAACTCACAGTGCCAGCAATGCTCTAGGAACTTACCCAAATCTCTATGGTTTTACCAATGAGATTGGGGGATTTCTAGAGCATCACAAGTGCTATGACATCACTTCTAGGTACTTATCCAGAAGTGACATCATGGCATCAGTGATGCTCCTCGTTCTCAGTCTTCTAACACTCTAACAGTGTAGGTCTGGTAACCCTAAGCAGAATGTAGTAGCAGAATCCTAAAGTAAAAGGGTATATTACAAATTCAGGTTGCAGATTTTTTTTTGAGATGTCAGCCATAGGGTTACGGTGACCCCATGGTATTTTCGAGGTAAGAGAACTTCAGAGGTGGTTTGCTATTGCCTGTCTTTGCATAACCCTGGACTTCCTTGGTGATCCCCATTCCAAATACTAACCAGGGCTGACCCTGCTTAGTTTCAGGCTAGCCTGGACGATCCAGGTTAGGGAAAGTTGCAGACAGGGAAAATCATTTTGAATGCTTCCCATATTTCCTTGTTCTTGTTGTTTTTAAAAAAGCCCTTTTCTACAACTTTAAAAAAGAAACTAGTTTTCCAGCAATAAAGGGTCCAGATTACCATACTATTAGTTATGCTATTTATTTTTACTTGCTGAATTTTTTTAAAGTTAGGGGAACTTAAAAAAAAAAAACAGTCCCCAAAATTGGTATAGCAGCCCTTTCTACTTCCTCAGCACTTTGCTCCTTCTTTCCTTCTCCTGCTTGTGTAGACCAGGCCAGAGTGACCAGCTCAAGGTCAGTTCAATTAGCAAATTGTTGGAGATACTCTTGGGTGTGTTTCTGCTGCTACTATTTAGTCTCTGATCCTGAAATACTATTGAAATTGGTGGTTCTACAGTATGTATTGTTGGCGCAGAAAATGTCCATAATGAGAGTCTTGGTAGGGATGCTTTGAATTTTGCAAACAAGAAGTATGAATTCTGAATTTATCCCACTCATAATGGCCATTTTCTCTTGAGTCTAACACCAAATACAAGCACACGGATGCTTTGTCTACAGTTTAAAACAAACAGTTTTCTGAAGGGGCTTGCATTGCTGCAGTTGATGGCATTTGGCATGGCGGCTGGCTGGGTAGCTGGTGTCAGCCCATGCTCTCCATTTACTGGATTGCTTAGATTATGGATACTCCAGGGCAATCCTGGTCAGATCATGCATCATTTAAAATCAGCTAAGTTTCAAATGTTATGTGCTCCTTTGGAACCTGCACTGTCAAGGTGCATTCATCACTCAGCGTCATTCATCATATTGGCACCTATTCAGAACTTACTACATATTCAGAATTTACTACAGTTCCCAGGCAGCAATGTGAGATCAAATTTGCCATCCAAGTCAGAACAATAAATATGAATACTTTTGAGTGACTTTTGGAATCAGGCATGTAAAATGGGTAGGACTAAAATATTACAGAATAAGCCACAGCTGCTCTCCTTCCCTAGTTCCCACCCCACCCCAGCAGGACTGAGGCAACCAAGAAAACCACCTCTGTTTGCATGTGTATTTTTTTCCGATGGGTGGTGTGGATAAATGCCCCACACCCTAGAATCCACCTTGATATTCTGTTAATTAGGGCTTTACTCCACACATGCTCCAGAAGCGTCAATGCTGGTAATAAGACTAGCAAAGGAAAACTACAGGAGATGTCATCTGTCTCCCCAGCACAGACCACTCCAGCTCTTAGTTATGCAAATGGTTCTGGGTGAAATAAGAACAAAAGGGATAACATCTCATATCTTGCTGGAATGTCACACCTAAAAGGACAGAGAGCAATGGAAAATAAATCTCAATGGATATGGAGACCTTTCCTAGAACTTTATGAATACTAAAGCAGCAGAAAACTACTATTACTACTCTCTCTTTCTCTCCCTCTCTTTCTTTTCTAAAGGTTTTCTTAATCTAAAGTTTGAAACATTTCTAAAACATAATAAAAGGCTTAATTCAAAAAAGAGTCTGGGTCAGCCAAATAGCTAGATAGTATTTTTTTTCCTCTTGAGGCAGGAGGACCAGAATGGCCCCAGAGGGGAACTGGACTCTCAAGGAGAGATTATAAATTCTCAGGATATGGGAAAGAAGCTCTCTTGTTTCAGCTTTTTGGCCAGGGAGGCACAAGCCATGAAGGACTGAGTCTTTTGGTAAAATCCTAAGGAGAGTTACTCCAGTCTGAGTCCATTGAAATCAATGGGCTTAGACTGGAGTAACTCTGCTTAGGATTTCACAGTTGACCTAGGAACTCTAGCCTGATGATGTGTTGAGGGGCAATGGGAGAAGTCCCAGCTCTGACGACAAATATAATGATAGATTTTAAATGCTGGAATTTCAAGAATTACTAGCCTATCCTAATTAAACATTGTTTAGAATAAGTATAGAATGTAGGGTAAGAGGACTGTATGTTCTCACCTTCTTTTTGTACCCTTGTCCAGCCTCATGCTTGAACAGACCATGTGTACTCTTTAGTTTCGTTTATTAAACTTTCTTGTATCTGGAATGCCTGATGACTGGTCTCTGTAAATGCACCTTACCCCATTTGGTCTTACTTTCTAAAGAGTGGTAAAGGGGAAGGGCAGCCCATGGACTCACCATTCCTTGAAAGTGATATCTTGAAATTGCAAAGGTGCAATTGATTATCCCCACACTAGCTCATATGATGCAGCAACTACGTGGAGACTCTAAACAGCAGCACAGATACAGAATTATATATGTACAAATCCATCTAGCAGGGGATCCTCTTTAAGATTTGTGGGTGGTGGCAATTATTACACAGAGAGAAGTTTGGTACTCCAGGGAGTAAGGGAAATGGCTGATGTTGCCAAGTGGAGACGTGGTACAGACATGAGGTTTTTCAAACCTCCTGGGACCTGAGCAAAAGAATCTTACAAGTTTGTTCCTTCAGTGGTATATTGAGGTACACAGCAAGTAGGAAAGGTGACAAGGTAGTTTAAGGTGTTCCTTTATTGCTATTTGTCTCCTCTACCTTCTTCCAGTTTGTTGTAGTGGTTAAGAGTGGCAGGATTCTAATCTGGAGAACCAGGTTTGATTGCTCACTCCTCTGCTTGAAGTCAGCTAGTTGACCTTGGGTCAGTGACAGCTCTTTCAGAGCCCCACCCACCTCATGGGGTGATTGTCGATAATAATAGCACATTTTGTAAACCACTCTGAGTGTGGCACTAAGTCTTCCTGAAGGGCAGTATATAAATCAAATGTTGTTGTTGTTGTTGTTATAGATGGCCAATTGTTACATAGATCAGGCCAAAGTTTTAGGACTCCCTCGCCTGGGAAGTTTGCTCTGTTGGCTTTTAAATGCTAGGCAAAGGCAGTTTTGGCCCACAGTGTTTGGGATGTGATCTATATTCTGACAATGGTTTCCTGTTTGATTTGTTCCTGATTTTGTTTAATTTGGCAGTAGCTGTTGATATTTTTTGTTTTATTTTCTGTTGCTTTTTTGTTTTGTTGTTACTTTGTGTGATTTTAACATGCATTATGGTTTTAATTTGAATCTGAGTTGCCTTGAAAATTTTTTTTGTTAAAAGTATTTTAATAAATAAAATAAATTTAAAGTGTCTGTTAGTTTCCTGTAAGTTTCCTATTGGGAACTAGACAGGCCCCTGTCTATATGCCAGAATCTAGGCCTAGGGAGAGGCAGCAAGAGCTAGAAAAAAGTGGAAAATGGAGTGTTTAGAGGAAACAAGATTTGCTAAGAGTAAGAGATTTGGGGGTCAGAGTCAAAATAGCATGGGAGGTATTTCTCTGTTTTCACTGCTCCATGTGCGCAGAATACTCAGCACGAAGCAGCAAAATCAGAGACCCCCCCCCCATTTGCTATTTTGGAAAACAGCTTGGGGAGGGGACAGGAGCCCCCCTGCAGAGGCATTCTGAGGTCATTTAGGCTCTCCTTTATTTTGTAACATCCATATCCCATAGCTGCTGTGTGGCTGTGGGGAACCCAAGTTGGGTTTGGGGAACCTGAATGCAACTCTTTAAAGGCCTGCGTGTCTAAAGAGATCCTTAGAGTTAAACTTAACAAACAGTGGAGTTACTCCAGTCTAAGCCTATTGAAGTCAATGGACTTAGACTGGAGTAACTTTGCTTAGGATTGCACTGAAAAACTCTGAAGCAACACTAATCAAAATGTCTAGGGAGAAATATAGCTTTTGAGCTCCATTTTATAGATCAGACCGATGTTCAGAGAGTACCCACTGCATATGGGAAATAATTAGATAAAATGCATGTAGATAATTACAGAACCCAGCATTTATTTTCTGCTGAGTCTATAAAAACCATGTTTTGACAAATGAACCAATTCTTGCATATCTTAATTGGCATCCACGAAATGGAAGGGAAAAAATAGATGCATGGAGGCTTACTTGTTCATAAATTATCAGACTAGACAAAGTTGTCCTCAAATGCCTGAGCTCACAGCATGAAGTATGTTTCAGTGAGCCACATTGTAAACTATAATAGACAAAAGCAAACACAACCTGACAACATAGTAATAACTAGGGATGTGTGCTTCAGGTTTCCGATTTAGAAAGCGTTGGGATTCCCGAATCGGCCCCAGCATTGCTGAGCCTATTCAGGAATCTCGAAGCAAAGCTTTCCAAAGTGATTCACATTACTTTGGGCAAACCAGCAGGAGCCGCTCCTGCAGCGCTTTTCTAGCTGTTGTATTGCAAAAAGCAAGAAAAGTGCTGCTTGCTTTCAAACTTCCCACCCTGCTGCTTCCCCCCCACCCCCGATGGGAGGAGGAGGTGGCTCATTGGGTGAAGAAAGCAGCAGAGCGTTTGAAACTTAAAGCCACTCTTTTCGTGCCGCTTGCAAGCAGCAAGAAAAGGGTTGCTTTGAGCTTCAGTGAGCTCAGTAAAGATTCCCAAATCTTTATGGAGCATACTGAAGCGATTTAAACACCCAAATCCTGAAGCAGGAAATCCGAATCTTTTTCGGGTGCACACCCCTAGTAATAACCCTTATGCAGCATTTTTGCAAGGCAGCTCTTCAAGCAACCTGGCTAATGATTGCAATCTTTGGTGGCAGGTTGGAGGCTTCTTAGCCAACCTCTGACCTGTCTTCCTGAAATATTGTGGCAGACTTCTCAGAACAATAATTTTTTTCATTTCAGAAATGGCAAGGTCTTTTTTTTTTTCAAAAAACACATTTCCCTTTATAATAGACCAGTCAGTGTAGCAATATGGAATTTGACACTGACCCCCAAATCTCCGTCTTTTTCTTTTAGCAAATCCATGAAGATAGAACCTGCTGATGCATTAGAAATACTATCACAAAAATCAACAACCCATTGTGTTTGGCTCTTCTACAGATAATCATCTTATTACTCATGACCGGAGATCGGCTCTTGGATGCACCTAATGCACATACTTTTTTGGTGCTGGTCTGCCACTTCCTCCCCAAATTTAAATTTTGCAGAATATCCTACCATATCAGTCAAATATACGTGCAATAGGATCTTTCTCATGAATCTAGATCAAGAACAGCAATAGTGCAATCCTTACACCATTCTAAGTTCATTCAAGTCAATGGATTTAGAAAGGTGTAATTCTGTTTAGGATTGCAATGAAAAGAACATAATGACTGAGATCTTCTACTCTCACAGTCTATTGGAGTGCTGTTCTTCAGCTACAATACCATTATATTGCTCATATTTTGCTAGTGTAACCATTATCAGGAAACAGAGTGCACAAAAACTTTTCTAAAGATCAAAACATTTCAGATAGAAGACAAAACAATGATGTCAATGTTTGAACATGTCGAAGCTCATTCCCAAGGATCTTCTGTCATGATTAGGGGTGTGCAAGCCAAAAATTTTCGGCTAAAGCCGAAAGCAGAGAGCCAAAAGAGGATTCTCTTTCATATAAGTCGAAAGCCGAAACGGCCAGCCGTTTCGGCTTTCGGCTTTCGGCTTACTTTCGGCTTTCGGCTTTCGGCTTTTTCAATGGGAAAATGCCTCTGGCGTCTTCCCGGACGTCTGGGGGAGGCATTTTCCCACCGAATCAGCCCAAAATTGGTGGGGACCTTCCTCTAACCCCTCTCTACAAACCCCCCAAGGTTCAGACCGATTGGACTTTGGGGGGCCATGTTATGGCCCCCCAAAGCAGGTCCCCCTATCCTCCCATAAGAAAGCGAAGGAGCAGCATATTGTATTGTCAAAGGCTTTCACGGCCGGAGAACGATGGTTGTTGGGGGTTTTCCGGGCTGTATTGCCGTGGTCTTGGCATTGTAATTCCTAGGAACTACAATGCCAAGACCACGGCAATACAGCCCGGAAAACCCCCAACAACCATCGAGCAGCATATTGTTAGCATGCTGCTGCTCATCTTCTTCATTATTTCCTATGGGGAAAAATGAAGAAGCAGGCTTCCTTTGCCAGGGGTGGCATTTTGCATGCAAAATGCCCCCTCACCCTCAGGGGCCCTTCTCCCACCCCTCCTCCCACCCCCCACCAAGGCTCAGCCTGCTCCCACTTGGGGGGGGGCATTTCATGGCCTCCCCAAGTAGGTGCTCTAATCTCATTCTCTACCACTGACAGCTGGGGGAGGCTTGTCTTGCCAGGGGTGGCATTTTGCATGCAAAATGCCCCCCAACCCTCTGGGGCCCTTCTCCCACCCCCCACCAAGGCTCAGACCGCTCCCACTTGGGGGGGGCATTTCATGGCCTCCCCAAGTAGGTGCTCTTTTCTCTACCACTGACAGCTGGGGGAGGCTTGTCTTGCCAGGGGTGGCATTTTGCATGCAAAATGCCCCCCAGCCCTCTGGGGCCCTTCTCCCACCCTTCCTCCCACCCCCCACCAAGGCTCAGACTGCTCCCACTTGGGGGGGGCATTTCATGGCCTCCCCAAGTAGGTGCTCTTTTCTCTACCACTGACAGCTGGGGGAGGCTTGTCTTGCCAGGGGTGGCATTTTGCATGCAAAATGCCCCCCAGCCCTCTGGGGCCCTTCTCCCACCCTTCCTCCCACCCCCCACCAAGGCTCAGACTGCTCCCACTTGGGGGGGCCATTTCATGGCCTCCCCAAGTATTCCTCTCAGCCCCTAAAGTCCACCCCTTACACAACAGGGCACAACAGGGCATGATAGCAATGTACTACAAAAAATAATACAACCCACTTCACCGTTTTTGACAGCAATTATGTTTGTGTGATTCTCTGATGTGAAGTGAGTTGTGTTATTTTTGTGTAGTACACTGCTTTCCTGCTCTGTTGTGCCTTCCTACTGTGTAACCTAAAGCAGTTACAGAAATAAAGTGCTTTTGACAGCAATTTTTTGGGGTGATTCTTTAATGTGAAGTGAGTTGTGTTATTTTTGTGTAAGATACTGCTTCCATGCCCTTTGGTGTCCCCCCCCTGCTGTGTAACCTAAAGATGTTCAAGAAATAAAGTGTTTTTGACAGGAATTGTGCTTTTGTGATTCTCTGATGTTAAGTGAGTTGTGTTATTTTTGTGTAAGATAGTGCTGCCATGCCCTTTGGTGTTCCCCCCTGCTGTGTAACCTAAAGCTGTTCAAGAAATAAAGTGTTTTTGACAGGAATCGTGCTTTGTGATTCTCTGATGTTAAGTGAGTTGTGTTATTTTTCTGTGTGGGGGACTGCTGGTGTAATGTGTCATTATGCTTTGCCTACTTGTACTTTGGAAGGGAGAAAATAATTTTTTAAAAACTTTATTTTGTGTTGTTCTTGTTTTATTCTTTGTTGTGCAGTTGGTTCCCATCATAGGGAACAATGGGGCTGGCTGGCCAGCCATCTCTGTAGGTGGTGGGGGAATTTGAGGGAGGGTGTCTGTGGTTCAGGTGCTCTTTCACAGGGACCAGATGGCACTCAGAAGTGTGCCCACCATTGTGGCACCCCTGGGCTGTGCAGAATTGCCCAGGGAAAGAGAGTTTAGAAGTTCCCAGCATAGGGAACAAAGGGAGAGGGCTGGCCTTTGCCAGCCTGTTCCTGGGGTTATGGGTGTGGGGAAGGTGGGGGTGGATTTGGGTCTGTGAGGGGCTAATGTGGGGATTTGGATCTGTGTGTGGCAGCTGGGGGGGATTGGGTTTGTGTGGGGCTGTAGGGGGTGGACTTTGGGGGCTGAGAGGACCTACTTGGGGAGGCCATGAAATGGCCCCCCCAAGTGGGAGCAGTCTGAGCCTTGGTGGGGGGTGGGAGGAAGGGTGGGAGAAGGGCCCCAGAGGGCTGGGGGGCATTTTGCATGCAAAATGCCACCCCTGGCAAGACAAGCCTCCCCCAGCTGTCAGTGGTAGAGATGAGAGCACCTACTTGGGGAGGCCATGAAATGGCCCCCCCAAGTGGGAGCAGTCTGAGCCTTGGTGGGGGGTGGGAGAAGGGCCCCAGAGGGTTGGGGGGCATTTTGCATGCAAAATGCCACCCCTGGCAAGACAAGCCTCCCCCAGCTGTCAGTGGTAGAGAATGAGATTAGAGCACCTACTTGGGGAGGCCATGAAATGCCCCCCCCCAAGTGGGAGCAGGCTGAGCCTTGGTGGGGGGTGGGAGGAGGGGTGGGAGAAGGGCCCCTGAGGGTGAGGGGGCATTTTGCATGCAAAATGCCACCCCTGGCAAAGGAAGCCCGCTTCTTCATTTTTCCCCATAGGAAATAATGAAGAAGATGAGCAGCAGCATGCTAACAATATGCTGCTCCTTCGCTTTCTTATGGGAGGATAGGGGGACCTGCTTTGGGGGGCCATAACATGGCCCCCCAAAGTCCAATCGGTCTGAACCTTGGGGGGTTTGTAGAGAGGGGTTAGAGGAAGGTCCCCACCAATTTTGGGCTGATTCGGTGGGAAAATGCCTCCCCCAGACGTCCGGGAAGACGCCAGAGGCATTTTCCCATTGAAAAAGCCTAAAGCCGAAACGTTTCGGCTTTTTTTCTTTCGGCTAGCCGAAACACTTTTGTTTCGGCTTTCTTTCGGCTTTCAGAAAGCCGAAATGCACATCCCTAATAGCACCTCCCCAAATGCCTTATTTCCTCTATAGAAGTCAGTATTGGACATTCTTTTATAAAGGAAAAAATAAAAGGCTGTTCTTGGAGACATTTGGGGTTGGGGATGAAACTGATCAATTGATTCTGGTGAACTGGACAATCTGGAGTGAGGAACTGCGTCCCATATTTCAGCCCATTTACAGAATTCTATGGCAGCCACTATGGAGAGAGCCAACTCCTATTTACTTGGTCTTTTTGTATATATAGCCTCTTCCTGGCTTTTGTTGCTTGGTCATCCTAGTGTGTAACATTCGATCATGACTAGGGATGCCACCCCTTTGCCAGGGGTGGCATTTTGCATGCAAAATGCCCCCTCACCCTCAGGGGCCCTTCTCCCACCCCTCCTCCCACCCCCCACCAAGGCTCAGCCTGCTCCCACTTGGGGGGGCCATTTCATTTCCCAAGTAGGTGCTCTAATCTCACAACTCACTTCACATTAAAGAATCACCCCAAAAAATTGCTGTCAAAAGCACTTTATTTCTGTAACTGCTTTAGGTTACACAGTAGGAAGGCATAACATTTCATTTCATTTCCCAAGTAGGTGCTCTAATCTCACAACTCACTTCATATTAAAGAATCACCCCAAAAAATTGATGTCAAAAGCACTTTATTTCTGTAACTGCTTTAGGTTACACAGTAGGAAGGCACAACAGAGCAGGAAAGCAGTGTACTACACAAAAATAACACAACTCACTTCACATCAGAGAATCACACAAACACAATTGCTGTCAAAAACGGTGAAGTGGGTTGTATTATTTTTTGTAGTACATTGCTATCATGCCCTGTTGTGCCCTCCTACTGTGTAACCTAAAGCTGTTCAAGAAATAAAGTGTTTTTGACATGAATCGTGCTTTGTGATTCTCTGATGTTAAGTGAGTTGTGTTATTTTTCTGTGTGGGGGACTGCTGGTGTAATGTGTCATAATGCTTTGCCTACTTGTACTTTGGAAGGGAGAAAATAATTTTTTAAAAACTTTATTTTGTGTTGTTCTTGTTTTATTCTTTGTTGTGCAGTTGGTTCCCATCATAGGGAACAATGGGGCTGGCTGGCCAGCCATCTCTGTAGGTGGTGGGGGAATTTGAGGGAGGGTGTCTGTGGTTCAGGTGCTCTTTCACAGGGACCAACTGGCACTCAGAAGTGTGCCCACCATTGTGGCACCCCTGGGCTGTGCAGAATTGCCCAGGGAAAGAGAGTTTAGAAGTTCCCAGCATAGGGAACAAAGGGAGAGGGCTGGCCTTTGCCAGCCTGTTCCTGGGGTTATGGGTGTGGGGCAGGAGGGGGTGGATTTGGGTCTGTGAGGGGCTAATGTGGGGATTTGGGTCTGTGTGTGGCAGCTGGGGGGGAATTGGGTTTGTGTGGGGCTGTAAGGGGTGGACTTTAGGGGCTGAGAGGACCTACTTGGGGAGGCCATGAAATGGCCCCCCCAAGTGGGAGCAGTCTGAGCCTTGGTGGGGGGTGGGAGGAAGGGTGGGAGAAGGGCCCCAGAGGGCTGGGGGGCATTTTGCATGCAAAATGCCACCCCTGGCAAGACAAGCCTCCCCCAGCTGTCAGTGGTAGAGATGAGAGCACCTACTTGGGGAGGCCATGAAATGGCCCCCCCAAGTGGGAGCAGGCTGAGCCTTGGTGGGGGTGGGAGGAGGGGTAGGAGAAGGGCCCCTGAGGGCTGGGGGGCATTTTGCATGCAAAATGCCACCCCTGGCAAGACAAGCCTCCCCCAGCTGTCAGTGGTAGAGATGAAAGCAGAGCACCTACTTGGGGAGGCCATGAAATGCCCCCCCCCCAAGTGGGAGCAGGCTGAGCCTTGGTGGGGGGTGGGAGGAAGGGTGGGAGAAGGGCCCCTGAGGGTAAGGGGGCATTTTGCATGCAAAATGCCACCCCTGGCAAAGGAAGCCTGCTTCTTCATTTTTCCCCATAGGAAATAATGAAGAAGATGAGCAGCAGCATGCTAACAATATGCTGCTCCTTCACTTTCTTATGGGAGGATAGGGGGACCTGCTTTGGGGGGCCATAACATGGCCCCCCAAAGTCCAATCGGTCTGAACCTTGGGGGGTTTGTAGAGAGGGGTTAGAGGAAGGTCCCCACCAATTTTGGGCTGATTCGGTGGGAAAATGCCTCCCCCAGACGTCCGGGAAGACGCCAGAGGCATTTTCCCATTGAAAAAGCCTAAAGCCGAAAGCCGAAAGTAAGCCGAAAGCCGAAATCCGAAACGGCTGGCCGTTTCGGCTTTCGGCTTATATGAAAGAGAATCCTCTTTCGGCTTTCTGCTTTCGGCTTTAGCCGAAAATTTTTGGCTTGCACACCCCTAGGTGCTATGGTAGGAACTAGTGATGCTCAAGCGTTCACTTGTTAAACTCATGCTATGCTCACCAATCATGAGCAAGAATCTCATTTTTGTTGAGCAGTTTGGCTGTTCATAACTTAAGCATCTAAAGCCTGGTCGGAGGGCTCCTTTCCACATATTCAAACAACACAGTACAGTTTCACATTTGCATATTCCATGTAGCCTTATGGGCGTCCCAAGTCTCCAGCCCCACAAACTGATTGTTACTATGCACTACACTGCAGCCAGTTGTTTATATTACCATGTATTGTCTGTCTAAGCCTGTATTATTGACATTATTTCACATGGCCTTATGGAAGTTGTAGTTATCCCTCCTACAGTATTTAATTACCTGACCTGACCATCCATGGTCATGGAGGGAGAATCAATTTCACCTACTGTGCACATGCAAAAAACATCCACAAGGCAGAAGGAAATAAAACCTTCACCAGTGCTGCCACTGTGCATCCTCAAAGCTTTTTGGCAACTGCTCAGGTGGGACAGCAGCAATGAGCTCTAAAGATTCCATATCCTGTAAGTCATCTGAAGCTTGGCTCATGAGTGATTGTAGGTTTCACTGACAGTGTATTTGCCTCGCTGTGCCGTATATACTTGCTGTGCAATCCATGGCACTACTAGTGGAAGCAAATCCTGCCATCTGCTCCAATGCCAAATTTGTCTCCAAACACAAAGTTTCTCAAGGTCGTAATATACAGAGGTATATTTACCTCTTCATATGTCAGGTAAATCATAAGAAAGATGATTAAAGCATTTCTCCTGGGGGACAATTATATGGGAAGGAAAAGGGGAGGGAGACGAAATTATTAAATTCTTAACCCCTGGTTTTGGGATCAAGCCACCAAGACCCTAAACCAGCGATCTTTCACCAGCATTGTTCCTTCCATTGCATGGATTGTACTCCTTTACTCAGTCTAAGATTTCTCCTTATCTGCAGTTCTGAAAGGCGGAACATGGGAACTTCACTGGACTTGCAGGAATGAAAGAATTAAGATTCTTATATGATTGTGTGTTGCCATGAAGATTCTTTTGTGCAAGGTGGGATAGAAATATTTTAACAGACAAATAAAATGGGCATTTTACTTATTTGAACATTTGCCCAAAGTTGCCACATCCTAAAATACAAATAATGACAAGGAATCTTGTAAGTAATTATTCTGTGAGAATGCCAATGGAAGCGTTTTTTGGTGGGAAGGATTCCTATTCTGATGTCCCAGGTATGAACAATGGCTTGGATGAAAACACCCTCAATTTAGTCAGCATTGGAATTGGATACCTTGTCAAAAGGAAATGGAGAGAATTGCATTTAGCCTTTTTTGTGAGACAGTCACGAGGGGACCATGCTATGTAACAACCTGCCATCAGATCCAGAAGAGACATTGGTGACAAAGAGGCTGAGGAGATCAAACCTTAAAGTGAATACACATGACCCAATCCTGGATAGATTTTGCACACCCTTGACAGAGACCCTGAGGGGATGTCCTTTTCGTAGACTTTTGCTTGTCAGGGCAACAGAAGTATGATTGAGTTAAATTAAACTGAATTGCTTCTGTCAGTCTTCTGTCACCAGTGCTTCCTGCAACTAAGTCAAGGGATGTCTAAGGGTTCCTAGAAAATTCCTTTGACCATTATACTATATGACAAGGTTTACGCATCAGAATGCCAATCTCAGGCAATGACATCAACACTGTGGATTGTTACCAGACCTGCTGTTTTATGGGGAAATTAGCTTGCAGTCTGGGGTTTAACTATTGCGGATCTTAACCAGCTATACCAGAGTCCCTCTTCCAGATTACTCATGCAATAAAGAGGCGAGACTAATAAAGATAAAACGTGTTTTACTAATAGTGTTGTGTATGCCTATAATAACACACAAAAACAAGGTACATACAACATACTAGGAAATAAAGAGTAGGAAAAATAGAGCCGTTTGCATTAGCAGGAGGACCCACATGAGATCGACGGAACTGGGTATACTCACCTGGTCACAGCGTGGAAGAAAGATGTAGCAGCGAAGCGTGGCGGTATCTAATGCCTGCATTAGACATGCACGGAGATGGCAGAGGTTCGGGATAGGAATGGCACGTGCACCTCATGGCAGGGGAAGCCTGCTTAAATACCCCAAAATGTACCCTGAGGCTAGTGCCTTCCATGTGGTTCTCAAAAGTGGAACAAAGGCTCAATGGGTCTACAACTATCCTTGATGGGCCACTTTAGTATCTGATTGTATGATTGTGACACCTCGGGAAGAGGGGACAAAGGAGGGGAGGGGAGTGCCGGGCTGGTTGATTGGATCTGCCAGGAAGCTGGCATTGTCTTGGTGGCATCAGCTGTGGAATGTGGCGGTGGTATTGAGATGCGTCCATTAAGTGTCCTGGACAGTCAGCACGTAGCTTCCATTCCGGGGTGGCTTCCAAGATATGCATAGCAGAGTGAGGCTGGCCGCTACGGACGTGACCGGCTCGCTTTCACGAAATGGCAGCCTTGAAGTAAACTGTCCAGGCTGGCTCTTTACTGCTTGGGAACATGGCTTCTTCCCTGGCACGGCTTGGGCTGGCTAGCAGGCTGCCTCGTGGTAAGGGCAGACTCAGCAACCGTCCTGTAAGGGGCTCTCCACAGGAACTGACCAGGGGGCACCTGGCCAGGCTTGTGGGGATTCCCTCTGGCTGGCATTGTGCTGCTAGCAGCATGGCTCTGGGCCCAGGTGAGATAGGTGCCCAAGGAGGCAGGAAACTGGCATGGATGGCACAGTCCATTGCAGCAGGGAGAACAGGATACAGGCATGGACAATGCTGCCCTGAAACAGAGTCTTTGGTGGATCTTTAACAGCAACACAGGAAACTGACACAGTCCATGGCAGGCCTCATAACAGGAGGAGGGGGGGGGTCCCTGGCAACAGGATTGCTGGGTAGGTTTTTCACAGAGACAAATCCATGTATATATCTGTGGCCTTGACAGGAATCTGCTACTAGCAACTGTTTGACAGTTTGTGGTACTCATAGACCCATGGACTGGTCTAGTTTACTGAGTGAAGCCCTATATATACTAGTTGGAGAGGCTTATCACATTATGATGGTACCCACTACCTGCATAGCAATGATGGCTTCCACTATCTTTCCTAAATCATTCTAACCTCACCTTACATAATGTTCCTTGGTCATAGAACATACACATACTCTGTAAACTGCTGCTCAGCATAAAACATACTATGTCATCATGAATGGCCGTATCCATAAGCCGCCCTGAGTGGGAGGTCTAGAGTAAAACACTTGAAGTGAGCCCTCACTTCCAGGGTAACAAGCTGCCACCAGCCTCTCTTGACTAAACCTTCGGCTGTGGAGCAGAAAGGCATGTTTGCCACTCTACCAGGTTTTAAGTTGGAAGTTATGCCTGCAAGACAGACCACTTTGCAGATTGAATTCCACTAATCAACTATTTGGGTAGCTGTGACCAAAATGGGCCAAAGTACTGGATTTAGATTGAAGCTTGTAAATTCCCAAAGAACATACAAGGTTATACTCCAAAGAGTTTATTAACAGAAGTGTGAAAAAGTACAGACACAGAATTGTGCAGAGGAAAGCAACAAAACTAGTTACCCTAGCACACTTAAACAGATTTTTAGTCTCTCAGCCTGAGATTACCTTCCAGGCTAAGCCAAAATCCAATCCAATCCAATCAAAGACTCAAAATCCAGAGACAGAAATCCAGGGCTGGCACCAATCCAGGTGAGCAGGTCCCGAGCATAAAAGCAGGTAGCAGAAAACCCTTCAGCAACTATACAGAGTCTCAAAGCAATAGGGTCTGGGAGTGGGGGAGCTAGAAAGAGGACTTTTGTTTTATACAAAACTGTAGCAACTGGCCTGATCTCAATTAGCCAATCAAGGACCGTGCGTGTACTCTAACCCAAGGTCCTTTGCTATAATGATGCAATGTAGGGTTGGATTTTAACTATGATGTTGCAGTTGGTATTGTTGATGTTAATTGGTAAGGCTGTGAGCCAATGCAATAAAGCTGCTGCTGCTGATGCAATGTAGGTACAAGACTCTGAAACTATGATATCATTGCATAGTTCAAGTCCAGCTCTGAAACTGCAGAGGTATGATGACTAAAGAAGCTTCTACCAGACCTGAAGCTGGAACTGAACCTAGAAACAGTTTCTTCATATATCAGTTTAGGATTCAGGATAAATTTGTATAGAAATTGTAGAAGAAAAATCTGTAACCTTTTATCTTTTTTTCTCTAAGGAGCTCAGGGCAGAATACCTCCATTTTATCATCGTAACAAACCTATAAGGTTGATTAGGCTGACGAAGAGTGACCGGCCAAAGCTGACCCAGTAATCTTCATGACTATGTGAGGATTTGAATCCAACCAAATAAAACAGGAGTCCAGGAGCATCTTAAAGAACAGCAACATTTATTCCAGAAGAAGCTTTTGTGAATCAGAGCTCAATTCATCAATGTCGCTGTTCCCGACCCACATTATTTGTTGGCATCTCCTTGATAGCCCTTAAAGAAAACATGATCTGATGTCCTCCCTCTCAGGGTTTCATTGCCTCCACTACACTGGCTTCTGCTGAGCATGATGGCATCACATTACATTTTAACAAAATGTATGAGGGAGACATTGCAATGTCTAATGAGTCCATGTCGAAACAATGCATGCCCAGAACATGCAAAGAGCAGCTGATTAACCCATCTTGAGATCTTCAGAGCAGAACTCTGGACAGGAAATGCTGTTTGCAAAAGAAGGTCTTCAGATGCAAGCGAGTCAATATCACCTCTCCTCTTGCATATCAGCGGAGTCTTTCAACCAGTCCCCTGACACCAAACGGGAGCCTATGCTAAACGTTTATCTTGATGTCAGGTGCAAACCCTAAACAGAGTTTTACAGCCTTCTAAATCTACTATAGTCAAATGGCTTAGAAGGGTTTAACTCTGTCTAGGATTGCAAAGTTGGTGCAATCCTGCAACTTTTCACCCAATCTTCAATTCACCTAGGATCCCAAGAGCATCCTGGCTCAGTCTCTTTCTCTCTGTATGCTACTTAAAATAATGAGTGAAGTTGAAAATAAGGAGAGGAGGTTTGAAATCATACATTTTAAAACCATAATATGTTTTATTTCAAACTTTAATACTCTACCTTTCTCCTAAGAATCCTCAGCTTACATAAGCACCAGCAAATTGCATTAAAAACAACAACAATAAATTATACCCTAACATCACCAAAACTGCCCATTAAGACAGAAATCACAGCAAGACTTTTCTCCAGCAGCCTCATTTCCCTTCTTTGCATATGAATTACATTTTCTGAGACTATTGCATATGTTGCTATTATGTTTTGAAAGCATTTCCCTCCTACAGTCACAAGAGCTAGAAAGTTGCCCTTTTGTAATAAAAAGAACATTCTCAGGAACTGAATAAAAGCCACCAAAGTATTCAGAAGTGCCTTATGATCCATATGTTCCTCCAAGGAGCTCAGATCCTTATGTTCCATTGTGCCAAAAGTTGTCCATTCCTTAGCCAAAGGAGATGTAAAGAAGTTTCAGAATGATTTGATTTATGCTATTACAATGAGTACTGTCCTTACCACCAGAGCTGCTGCATACAGGAACCACAATGCATGACTGGACATCCCCCCACCCTTCAGTGAACATAACATACAAAGGGGACTAATAGTGGGTGAAACCACTGGTTCATCTAGCACAGTATTGTCTACTTGGACAGGAAGCTTTCCAAGATCTTTCCTTACACCTGCTTATTGAGAGTCTTTAGGTGGAGATGCTGGGGACTGAATTTGGTACCTTTTGCATGCGAAGTATGGACTCTGCCACAGTCCATCCCCGTAGGAAGGAAATATTTTGAATATTCTGAGACTGTGGTATGGCACTGATGGAAGCAAAACCAGACTCTTTTGATAGTCAGTCCTAGTATCAACACTTCTGTCATAAGACGGTTGTATCATTCATTAAAAAAAATCCTAGGCTGTCCATCTATACCATACAGTTAACGGGAAAGGTCAAGGCTTTTCTTACTTTGGCTGGCAAAACTGCTGCCAGTTTGCAAACACGTTTTTGGATGTCTGTCTTCTTTCTGCTTCAGCCCCAATAGCAATAAGGAGGCAAAGAGGGTCACGATTATAAATGACTATGGGAAGGGAAGTTGGTTTCCATGGCTGCCAGCAATTACTGTGCAGACTCAGATGGGTGGAGATTACAGCCCAGGGCTGCTATTTTGGTCGTCAGTGAGACACAATAACAAATGACAAATTTAATTCACTGCTACAGCAAGGTGGATGCAGCTCACTTACCCAGCCAAGGACTGCTTTATCAGTGCCCTTAGGATAGGCAGCTCAGGCCAGAGACTCCTATGATCACCTGCAATGTTGGTCTTGGGTTGTGCGGGCTCCGAGTCTTGTTCAGAAGATTGCATTGTCCGTTTATCTGGTTAAGAACAGGGTAACTTGAAACTGACCAACAGAAGTGAGAACCAACTTGAAGGAAAGCATGAGTGTGAACAACAACATTGTTATACACTCTATATAGGTCTCCCTTTGAAGTCAATTCAGAACCAAGCAGCTCAGTATTATTAGGTGCTAGGCAGAGTAGGGATATTCCTTCCATTCTGCAGTCAGTACATTGGCTGCCCATCAGTTACCTGGCTCAAATGCAAGTTATTGGCTATCACATACAAAGTCCTTCACGGCCTTTCTCTCTCAAATTTGTGGGAATGCTTCTCCCCCTATGATCCACCACAACAGCATCGCTTGCCTGAGCAGGGCCTTCTGCAAGCACCACTCTGTAGAGGGCAAAATCAACAGCTGCCTGTACATGTGCATCCTCTGTTGTGGCCCCCACCCTATAGAAAGGATCGCTTATTGAGGTCAGGAAGGCTCCCACTCTTCTGGTATTTCTCAGACTATGCCAAACCACATTATTCAGGAGGGTTTTTTTTTTTTTGCACAGGTAATAGAGCTGTACTGTAATAAACTGGTCCAGTAAGATGTTTTGGTAAAGGGATAGGGACTGGAGACTAGACTACTGTGATACGTAAGTTCTGTAAGGATGCTCCTACTATGTAATTTCTGCATTGTTTAATATGTCATGTTTAAATGCTTGTGCTCAGTTGTTAGGTTTGTTTCAGCTCTGTTTCAGGTTTCTGGTTGGCTCCAGATTTCTACAGTCCAAATTCTATTACAATGTTTATTGGAAGTCCATCCTGTTGATTGTATTTAACTTACACTATGTAATCCACCTTGAGTCTCAGTGAGAAAGATGAACTAGAATTAATTAAATAAATAAAGCTTCCCACTTATCCCAGGATCCCTCATAAACTCCTTTAGAAATACAAAATGGATTTCCTTTGTTGATGTGATTACAGACTCTACAATCACCTTTTGAACATAGTTCACCTGCTGAACACATAAACAAGTCTTAGACTGAAATGAGCCAATGGGCTAATATTGTAGGATGGAGCTGGCACAGCACAGTGACTATGCCATGAACTTCCAAGGTGTCAGTAGGCAAGCCCTTTTTCTGTCTCAGCCCCATCTGCAATATGGAGATGGTAACCATGCTGGCTACTTTTCAGGACTGCTCTGAAGACTGCAACTGTGAAGCCCTTTGAACGCTTAAGAACCCTATCCAATGCTAAGCATTATAATTAATGGTTGAGACTGACCAGCAGAAAATTCGCTGTCTGCTGCCAGACTGTGCTATTTGTGATCGCAGGCAACAAATTGAATATTTGAGTCATTCCTCCTCATAAAATCCTCTTAGCACATACAAAATGATTACACAGAAAGGTCTGCAGAGACTGTTTCCCCAAAAAGCAACTAGTGTTGCACATGTAAGCAGTTTATTTTACAGCTGAACTACATGTTACATTAGCCAGGGGTCCAACTCGTGGCTGTTGATACAATTTTATAGGAGAATTTCACCATTTAAAAATTCCTGCGATGGCCCGATAAGGATCGAACTGCAACATGGTGGAACCATGTGATCTTGTCCCCCCCCCATGCGTTTTCAAGTGCCAAAGTAGCCACCCATCTCTATTTTGGTATTTGAAAAGGTGTGAAAGGGATAGTAATGCATGGTGCTCCTGCACCGTGGGCCCAATCAGGTCCTTGCGGCAATTTTTAAATGGTTAAGTTCTTCTCTAAAATAGCATGGGTGGCCATGTGGCCACCATAATGTGTAGTTTGGCTCCTAAATGAAGGAAGCATGTAAACTTTCAACCCCTGCCCCTTTCTTTGGAATGATCAAATGATATATCCCAGCAGTAGTTATGGGTAGACATGGGCATGAACCAAAAAAATTTAACGAACCAGCGGTTCATGGTTCGGTGCCGACGACGATCCTGAGGTCACAAACTGCAACGAACATTTTCTGTTGCTGAACCAGTTCGTGGTTCGTGGTTTTTGGGGTGCGGAACGGCCCCCGTGGCACTTAGAGCCCATATTCCCGGGGAGTGTTTTGCAAGCTCTCCTACAGCCACCACCCAAATTTGGATAAGATTGCAAAAGGGATCTTGGAGTTATACCCTCTCCAATCCAAGGCCCCCAGGAAACTCCCACAAAAATCCAAGCTCAATTATACTCTCAGTCTCTCTCTCCAAAGGCTAGCAAGTGGCAAGCAAGAGCTCTGTCCCACTCCACTGCTCGCTGAAAGTGAAACCCAGCCTGGGAGCCCATGGCTATTTATAAGCACAGGTCCCATTGAGCAATGCAGGAGGTCTGTGTTTGGCCATCAGAGCTGCCTATCAGGGTTTGCAGGGATGAGATTGGAGTGCCAATGGCTACAGAACACCCCCTTCCCCCTCCCTCCACTGGGTGTCTTCTCCCAACTTGTAACTGCTTTGCAGCTCGGTGGTTGGAAGGAAGACCTGCCAGTCAAGGTAAGCTGGGCTTCCATTCGGGTTTCCAGGGCAACAGAAGGAGCGCAGACAGAGTTTGGGCATTCCCCTGGCTCCGTTGCCAGGGGAATTGATTGCTGGCGCCTGACTGTCTGGCTTCCCGAACTGCGGCCGAATGCACCGAACCAGGCCTCTCCCAAACACTGGTTCGTTGGCTGTGGACAATCACGAATTGCTGGATCACGATCACGCGATCGCCAATTTCGTGGGTTTTTGAAGTTCGTAATGCGGTTCGTGCCCATCTCTAGTTACGGGAAATGCTCCTTGTCTTTTAGCTCAAAGGAAAGCTTCTGATGTAGACAGGATGTGGGGAGAGACAAGGCTGCCAACTTTTGAATAGGTTCAAGTAGCCGTCCTAAAAGAAATCTGGTGTGCAGCAATTAGTCTCTGGCATTCTATGACTCCTGCATGTAAGGCTTCTATTAAGCAATTAGTAGGTGATTTCTTCATATCAAACTTCTGGAGTGGCCATGGCATTTTTTTTGCCTGGCTGTTTGGCAACCCTAAAAAAGAAGCTGTTCAAGTGAGTTAGTGCTTCCTCTTCCAGTACTGGGTCCATATAGTTAAAGCTGAGCCTGTGCATCTCTTCTTGTGGAAGAGAAGTATGTGCTGCTCCTGTACCTGGAAAACTCGTATAATCCCATAGTTTGGCTTTTAAATAAAGGAAGAGTGCAAACTTGCAACCTACTTCCTGGAGGGAAGATGCACAGGCTCAGTTTTGCATGTGCAAAACTTCCTTGAGTATCTTCTCCTTGAAGTATCTTGAACACCATGACACACCAGCTTTATATACAATAAACGGGTTTTTATTCAGCTTTCACTCAGGCTCAGCCTGCATTTCTAGTCAGCCTCTCAGTCAAGCCTCAGCAGCCACCAGTTTGCTCCAGGAGCCCTGAAGTGCCAAGACTGAAGAAAACACAAAACAGAAAGCTGTCCCTTAGAGGCGGCTTGAACACATTACAATGCTCCTCTCTGTTGTTTTGGAATATCCAAAGATGCTTATGGTGTTTATAAAGAAATACGAGGATCATCTTTTCTAACTCTGAAGGGGGGGGGGGGCAAATTCTTGGTATGTGTTTCAATATGAGCTAAATAATAACCTCTTAGGATACCTTGTGCCAGCTTGCCTTCCACGTGGGCAGGGAGCAATGCTCCCACCAGAGCATTTCTGCACACTGCCTGCCATTAATATAGTTGTCAGATGCTTTATTTATAATGTTATAAACCCGTATTGCAGAGCCATTCGTTACTATTAGCAATCAATTAATAACAGATTACCATCTGTGCTGGTGCAACTTGGTATTGCTATTTAAACCACCGTAAAGGTTACCCAATTAAGCAATGTATAGTGATTAATACTCCTAGCAGTGGGACTTTACTAGGGCATTTCAAACTACCTTCACGCCATCTGTGCCTTGCTGAGATGAGAGAAGCAGTTCTGCCATAGAAAGAAAGGCAATAAGAAAGCTGAGAACTGAAATCCACAGAGCAATAGTAGAACTTTATGAGCGGCGAAGCTGTTATTCTAGACAGGATTCAGCTTAGATTTAGCTTTAGGTACTCCAGTGAAATGATCAGAAAGTGACATTTGCTGTGGTGCATCAAAAGCTGAAGTTTGTGCATGGTGGATGCACAAATCTGGCTTGTCACAGATGGACTCACATGGCAGCCCCCCACAATTAAAATGTGATGAAACAATAAGAAGATGTATGTTCTGTCCGCTTGCTTAAATGTTTTGTGTGTTGCAATAAATTCCCAGACCCTCCAGGATCATGAAGGTTAGATAAATATTATTATTCTATATTATAATCACAAAGCTAACAAACAGCCTTCAAGAGAACTGTTGGGGACATGGTCACAGAGATATAAACTAGGCCTGGTCTAAACAATATATTTCCCATATTTCTGGCAGATGACAAGATGTCTGGCAGGAGTACGTGCCACAAGCATGTATCATTGCAAATGTTAATCTGTATTGCATCATGTAAAGGCTTAAAAAAAATAGTTACCCAGGAGCTCTAAAGATTCCATATCCTGTAAGTCATTACAAGCTTCTGAATAGAAGCTGGAGAAGTCAGCATTATATGCACAGAAAGCTAGATAGACTTCATTCTTCATATATTTTGGAATTAGAATTTAGGACAGCTGAGACTGAAAGCCTTCTTCCTCAAGAGTATAATGCAAATATTCATAGGTCAAAAAGATCCTGGTAAACCAGCATGAAATTGTTATGGTGGATTCGCGAGGTGGCAAGCTACCGACTCAGCACGCTAAATTCCTATGGTAAACTTTTAAAATGAAAAATACGTCATGTTAAAACAGAAATATCCCTGTGACACATGTATCTTCTACAGTAGATCTTAGATATTAAATTAAAGTGTATACATTAGAGTTAGCTGAAGACTAGTGTTTTTACCAATATACACAAAGCCTCTGAACCTTTTTAAAAAAATGTTGAGGGATACTACAGAACCCTGAGAACTCTGGGCATTCAATAAGCACCTGTGACTTTTAAGAAGCTGACAGGTAAGAGAAATACATCCTCCCTTGCTATCAGACATGTTATTGTGGTGTTCTGGGATGCTCCTTAGCTCATTGTAAAAGTGTTAAAATGACATCACAAAGGAAAAAGGGACATTAGGTGTAGGTAAGATATAAGTGAGAAGGGATGCCAAGAGGCAGCAATAATGCTCAATAATGTGCAATTGATGTATGGTTGTGAAAACCCATAGGAGAGCTGGAAAGCATGCCTAGGAATGATGGCCTTTGAGTGGTCTTTGTGTGTATGTGTGTGTGCATGTGTGTGTATGTGAGTGAGTGAGTGAGAATGGTGTGTGTATGAATGGTGTGTGAACAAGGAGTAGATATACAGAAGAAATTGCAAATACAACCCGTATGTGTTACTCTTTCTGATCTCTTCTGAAAACAGAAGAGGAGAGTGCAAAAAATTTTTTTTATACAATTTCTTTCTCTGCCTTGCTACCAACAAAAACAAAGCACAAAACCCATCAGTTATTGACAGGGGAGACAAAAGCAGCTGTAATATGCAGCAATTGTTCTGTCAGGTCAGTGGAATGGAAGAGACTTCAAGCACTTGCATGATGAAAATTACAACATCCTAGGTAGGAAGATGAGCCTGGCTTACATTTGAATATGACGCTTTCATCCCACTGTATTTTGTCTCCCAATCACAGACTGGACAGAATAGCAATAAAAAGAAGGAACAGTAAAGAGTGGTGGAAAGGCTTTTTTTTTTTTTAAAAGGGGGCAAACCCCATTAGCTTCAGCAATGGGAATCCCACTGTACACCTCTGCCTTTGAGCAATTTGTTGAAGCTGAAGAGAGGCATACAGCACCATTTTGCAGGAAATGGATTCCATGTAGCTGTTCAGCAGCCGCTTAGAAATGGATGGTAACTTTGGTGTACAGGCAGCAAAAAACCAGCAGGCACATTTGCTCCAAGTACTGTCCATTTATTCCTGCTCTCTGCTTCCTGTAGTTTAACTGATTTTTAATCCATAAGAGGACCCGTCCTCTTATCCCATGACTACCAACCTTTATCAGAAATCTTTGGTGAGGAACCTTGTCAAAAGTCTTTTGAAAGTCCAAGTATATAATGTCTATCAGGTGGCAGTTATCTACATGCTTATTCGCTTTCTCAAAGAACTCCATTATAAGAAAACCATTATAAGATATCAATGAGTGGGGCGAAGAAGTATGAAGGGAAGGTGCACAACAATCCCTAATACTAGGGCAGATAGGAAGTAGACAGTGGTCCACTGATGGCCTGTTTCTGGAGTACCACTTAGTGCCCAATGGTTTCTGGAATTCTTGCCAAGAATGCTGAATGAATTGGATTTGGTTTGATCCTGGCAACTCATTTCTTATGTTCTTAAGCAAGAGTGGATCCTTAACACACATTAGTTATGTTGTGAGAGATCCTGAGGATGCATTCTTGATTTGTAAAGAGAACACTCATTGGTAGTTTTATTTTTTTTAAAGTACAAGTTTCAAATCAGTGCATCTCTGCTCTCATCACTCTCTATTCTCCTCTGGAGTGCTTATTCTCTTTTTTCACTACCTCATAAATAAGACACGTTTTTGATTAAACTTTCTGATGTATAAAGAGCAGACTGGGCAGTGGGTGTTTGCCTGTTGGACCGCTTCCTCTCATATATCCCCATGAGTGAATTGTGGTCCTCAGGATGCCACCTCCTGATGATACCCCCACTTATAGTAGCTGTGATGGATGGACAAAGGCCCTTTCGGTCAGTCTCCCATGCTCCTGTTTGGTGTGTGTATGAGTGCAGAGCGAGTAACAGCCAATCAGGATGGCTGAAGGAGCCAGATGGGAGGGGGGAGTGGAGGAGAAAAATCTATTAAACTGTCAGCTCTTGTCAGATAGGGTTTGCACCTCCAGAGTGTTAGGTTCCGTCTCTTTGATATGCACCTTCATGTGGTGAGGAAGGTTAAATGTGTTAGTGAAGTTGAGAGCAATACTAAGAGTTTAAACTCCTTGCAGAGTCACTCAAGGTGGAATGGTCAATCCTGAGATGCCGAACTAAGATGTATCCACCCTCTTCAGGAATCAACAATCACATAAGCAGAAGAGAATTGTTGATGGGGTGGAGGAATTTTTGAAGAATAGCTACTGGGCAGCAGCAGTAGTGGAAGGTGATGTTCGTGGAGGATCTTTCACAATGGTGGTGATACTTCAGCTAATCCTGGTTAGTACTGTGCAGAAGGTGGCAATGGTAAACCACTTCTGATAATCTCTTACCTCGAAAACCCTGTGACAAGACATTCCAAAATAAAATAAGAGACAGTACTGGAAGAAAGAACCCCCAGGTCAGAAGGTATTCAACTGGCTTCTGGGGAAGAGCAGAGGACAAGTACAAATTGTGCTATTCTTAATGATGGGACTGGATTAAAACTGAAATTATGTCAGCAGGCTACTATGAAGATCAGTAACTATGTGGAATGGACTCCCTGTAAGGGGGTGGGGAGCTATTTCTAGAAAATATCAGGAGGCACTATTAGCAGTCAGATCCCCTCCCCACACTGCAAGAACAGTTAATAGATAAGGAATATCATAAACTCCTTGCCATAAATTCTAGGCTTTGCCTGGCCCAAGGCAGAATGGATGTCAGCTGGCCTGGAGACTGGAAAGTTACCAAGATGTGAGTCAGTGGAGGGATGACTGACTGACAGTCCCCATGCCCCAGAGAGAAGCAGAGAACAAGGCTTCCTGAGAAAACTCCCTACCTAATCTCATCAGTGCCTTCCTCCACCTCCCCTCTCTCACTTACCTAATCAGAGCTATTCAGCACATCTGATAGCCTTCCTATCTGGTACTTACCAGGTCATCAAGCAATGTTTTCACCTATAGATCATCCCAGATAGTCATATCAAACCCTTCTCAAGTTATTGCCCTATCTCCAGACAAGCCATTATGTAATTGTTTTGGGGAGCAAGATGTCAGTATTGCCCCAGGGAATGTTTTGCCCTACAACTGGGTTCCATCCCCAGCTATGTGCTGTGTGTGCGCGTGCCTTGGTACCCATCCATCCCACCCCCCAATCTGTTTGGGTTTCTTCTCTCTGCGAATTGCTGTTTGTTTTGCTACTCCTTCGTGGACCTCTTCCTCTCCGAGACTGGCAATTATCGCCCTTTCCCTGAAACTGCTTTCCCATTTCCTCACTGTCTTCTTAGTTAGCTCTGTGTGTATTTTCTGTATGCATGCCTTTTATTCCCTGTTAATAAAGAAACCTTTTCGGTTGAACATCTGCCTGTTTATTTGAGAATTCTCTACAGGAACAAACCCCATATACATAGGTGGAGAATCGCAGTTATCCCCTCTCACTTGTCTCCTTTAATGCTAATTCCCAGTACCAATTAAGGAGTTCTCTTAATTGGGTAACAGCATTGCAAGTCCATTTTATTTGTAATTGGATATGAGGTGTAAGTATCTTTTGGGGGGAGAGGAATTAATGGTTTTTTTTTATTTTATTGCTTTTAATTGTAATGTTTTAAATTATGATTTGTAAGCCACATTTATTTCAACAAATAAATAATAAATTGTGTAGCTCATGTGTACAGTTTGAGAAGCCTCTCACCCCATGCAGATTCATGTTATGAACTCAGTTCCAACATATCCAGGACACAGTGAGAGCACAGAGAGCACTCTTTCCAGTCTGTAAATTGCTTTAAAGATTTAAGGTGCGCTATAAGTCCTCAGTTTTATCATCATCATGGATATTTTCCTTCTTGAGGTAGCCCTATTTATCAATGCACATGTGCTTTTTCTCTGCCAAAATGTACTGCTAGTTTATACCATGGATTAGGAAAACCCAGGGAACATGAATCCTTTTTGCTGCTCTATTTGGTATTCTAGTGACCGCAAAGAAAATGGATTTGTCATGTTCCTAATATAAACAGCAAGAGGAGGGGGGAATGTCCTTTGAAAAATGGTGAGAGCTTCCTTGACACTGTCTCTTTAATTATAAACTGTCAAAGCAGCAACATCAGCTAGGATGGAGAAGGGATGGCTCACGGCAGGAGGGGAGCATACTTCCAAAGCGACGTTCTCGATCAGTGAGCGTTGCAGGATGCCAGCAGTTTGTTAGGAAATTGTGTGTTCCCACAGACCCAGAAGTACTTTGATTTCCATAATCATATTGTTTTCATCTTTTAATTATTGATAATGTTCCCAGACGATCATAGACTTTTTAAAAAAGCTGGGTTGTTAATTCTCAGATAAGGAGTGCTGTTGCAGCATATGGTATGGACTGTCTGGGGCATTTTCTTGCCTCTTTCTCAAGGCAAAGTAGTTTAGGCTGCCATCTTAAGAATACTTTCTTGGGAGTAAGCCTCATTGAATAATTCTGAATAGACCTGCTTAGGATTTCTTTCTTGGATTTCTTTCTTCTTTCTTACCCCCTAAAGAAGTATCTTTAGAGCAGGCAGCCAGCACAACCGCATGTGATCCCGCAAGACAAACACAGTCCAATTAGGGTTGCCAACAGACAAGGAGAAAAATATGTTGTCCTTTTAATGAAGGCTTAATGTATAGAAATAGGCAGTTAATGCTTTTCATAGCAAGGAGGAAAAAACATCACTTGATAAATAATATCCCATTAAGCCTCTATTAAGGGAACAGGAGATTTTTCTCCAGGCCTGTTGGCAACTCTAAGTCCAGTGCCCATGCATTATGCTTTGCCAGGTGTCTCTAGATGATACTTTTCTGCATTGGCATGCACATTTTAACATGCCCTCCACAGTCACCTAGCAGCTGCGGGGGACTGCTTCTTTTTTTTAAAAAAAGGAGAGCCCAATTGGGCTAGGAATGGTGCCACATGGAGCAGCCATTTTTGCAGCTCCATGTAGAGAATCTGTGATTCTCCGAGCGGAATAGCAAAATCAGTGAAATAACTCCCCTCTGGGTGATTTTCAAACCAAAAAAAAAACCTGCATTGGGGGTGAGCCAGGAGCCTTTCCTGCCCCCTGCAGGGACATTCTGAGCCTGTTTCGGCTCTCTCTCTTTTTAGATGAAGCAGTTCCCTGCTGCTGATGTATGACTGCAGGGAGCATGTTAAAATGAGTGCATGCCCATGCAGGAAAGTATTGTCTAGAGGCATCCTAATAACATGCCCCCTCCAACACACTTGTCTAGTCTGAAACAGGCAGCAAAAACAGGAGATAGATTGAACCCCCCAATGTCCCACCATCTAGAGCAGAGAGACTATATTCAGTTTGGTGAGCTCTGTAGGCCTAGGCTAGCATATTGGGTTCAGATCATGGCATTGCTATTTCTTTTCCCTAGGTTCCTTAAACATCTTTTCTTAGCATCTCCTTCTATACTGGGCTTTTGTTATGTTGTGCCTGTTCATATTTGACTATTTAGGTGTAGTTAGGGCTGGTATCAGCACATGGGGAGGTGGGGCAGCTGCCAGAGCCTGTGGCTTCTGGTGGGGTCCAGTGCTGCTGACTCCCTATTCACACATCTCCTCTGATGCCTGTGCTCACACCCTTCCACTGCCTGCTTGAGAGTGCTTTGCCGCCTCTGCTCTCTGCTGCATATGCTGCCTAATGCTGCTGGAGAAGGACATGTGGGTGGTGTACAAAGCATCAGCATTCCTGGTGGCCATGGCAAGGGCACTCCTAGCTGCAGCCACCACCCAGCACCATCTGGGAATGGGCATGCAGGCAGTGTGGGCAGCTGTGACTACAGGTGGTGGGAGAGCTTGGGAGTGAGAAAAGGAAGGAAGTACAGGCAGGTGAGGGCACGTGGGTGGGGGGTAAGAAAGGGAGCCTAGTAGTGGGCATGGGAAGGCCCTGAGCACTCTGCCCAGGGACCCCCAAAACCTGGAACCATACCTGGATATAATTAGCAAGAATGAATGTGTGCCAGGAAGGGTTTGTTAGAGCTCTGCCCTTGTTCCCATTGCCAAGGCTGTACTCTGGATAGGGTTGCCAGCTTTTAAACTTGCCTCTTTAGTTGGCCCTTTGATATCTGTTTGATCTGCAGCAATTATCAGGTGATGTTATTTGGCTCCATCTATGCAAAGCTTCAGTGGCAGATTTCTGCATATTAAAGGGACATGATGATCCCCCCCCCCATTCCTTCTGACACTAGCTGGTTAGAATGTGACACTGGGAGATCATGGTATGGTGTAGTGTTGGATTAAATACTGGGAGACCTCAGTTCAAATCCCCCGTCTGCCAAGAAGCTTGCTGGGTGACCTTGAGCTGATCACTCTCTCCCAATCTAATCTATCTCACGGGATAAAATGGGGAAAGGAGAACCATGGACACTACTCTGAGCCCCTCAGAGGAAAGATGGATAACAATGTACTAGGACAGACAGATAGACCCACAGTTGTGTTTTTAAAGCAGCTTCGCAGGGGCCCAGCTTGACTTGGTGCTGTGCCATGTCGTGGGTGGGGGCTTAATAATTCCATCTTGTTTTGCTGATCAAACAAGGAGCCTACCTTCTCTGTTATTAGCCTTGAAATGGAAAAATAAAATAAGCAAAGAAGGTATCTGTATATACTAATTTGTAGCGTCTGTTGGTTGTTTATTGATTGCATTGTTTCGGAAGTGACAACAAATGAGCTCGAAATTAATTCTAGTAATCATTTACCATTCTGGCCACTTTCAAAGATGGCTACTAATTTCTGGTTATTGGAGCCGTGGGAAACAAAATGAGCAGAATATGGATATATGAAATGTAATGATTTTTAGCAGCATAATTGAAGAAACCAAAACAGTGGCATAAAGGGGCTTAACCCCTTCCCCTTGCTCGAATGATATTAATAATTTTAAGAGCCACCAGAATTCTAGTACCATAAATATTAACTTCTGGAGTGTTTGTCTGGATTTCCAAAAGATGTCAAGAATGTTAAAGAACAGTCTGAAGTTCTGAACAATTACAGGACATGCAGGGACAGGGTTAGGGCCAATAAGCTGTTGCAAGATTAAGGCTCACAGAAGCTCCTGCTCAAAGAGGATAAAAATTAGAGGTATCCTAAGCAGAGTTGTACTCGTCTAAGTCTCTTGAAGTTAATGAGCTTAGATGGGGTAACTCTGCTAGGGATGTCAGGCAACGGGTGGGAAGGTTGAGATGGGGGAAATGGGGGGCATGTGACACAGGTGACATCATCAATGTTGCTACATTACTTCTGGGGAAAACCTAGAAGTGATATAGAGTGGATCTAGGCATCTCCAGAAACTCTATGGTAAAACAATAGAGCTTCCCACGATTTCTAGAGCTGCCCTAAGTCACTTCTTGTTTTTTTCCTCAGAAATGATATCGCTATATCAGCAACATTACTTTTTTCTACATTGTTCTCTGATTGCCACTCCAAGCAGCTATGGGAAAAGAGGGCTGCCAGCAGAAGACCTCCCACCATACCAGAAGTCCTGGTAGCCCTCAACTCTGCTTGGTTAGGATAGCACTGTAAATCTCTCAGTATTCAGACAGATGCTTCTTTCTTGTTGGCTTTCAGATGTTTGGAGCGGAGAAGATAACTTTGTTCTGGATGACTTTTCATATGTGAAATGTACTTCTGGTTGTTTGTTTTGGCAATATTATCAATGCTCTGGATTTCTCAGTTACTGTATATTTTGTTATTATATGCTAACTTTTTTGCATTATAGTTTTCATTTGATTTTGAGCACCTTACAGAATATTTTGTTCAAAGGGGTGGGCTAAACATTTCAGACAATCGATGAATAGCTCATTTAGCAAAGTCTACATAGTTAGATCACACTATATTTGGCAAAGGTAGCCAACCAACAAAGAGGTTATTGTTGAGCAGTCAGGAGGATGACTGAGAATTCGGTCTGGGAGTAGAGAATTCTCCATGACGCTGCATGTAAAATTATTAATAGAAAAACTTTTGGCAAAGCGTCTTGTATGTCTAATGAGATTGCATCACTCAGGAAAAGTGACCATTTGTCTCCTCTCCATCTCATCCTCTCCATCTCTTCTTGCACCAAGCTCTCCAAGCTTCAGGTGAAAATACATCTTTTGTTCCAATTGCTTTTGTTGTGTGGTTGGTTCTTTTCCATCTTCTGGCTTCATTGAGCTGCTTGCCTTCCTCAGTTATACTGACTAATTCATATTCATTTTCTATTGTCATTATTTGGGTTCTGTAGTTTTTATGTTCATAAAGAGGATTTGAATGTACCTAAACATTTTTTTTCAACTGCTGGGCATCAGGTTTTAATATGGGTCTGTGTATCTTATTCTTTTTTGTGCTATTTCTTACTTTAATTTTTGAACATGGTTGGAAAGTGAGCAGAGAAGTTCAATGACCTGTTCTTTTTCTTTTTGCATGCTGCTGTTGTGAGCCTTGTCTTTCTTCCCATTTCCCTTGCTGCTATTTTTGATGCCATTTATATGCGATGCAAAAACAGTATTGAAATTTTGGTAATGTTAATGGGGTAAAGTGAAATAAAAATGGGGATATCTACAGGTATATGCCATTTGATAGCATCCCTAGAGGAGGGATAAGGTGCTGGCTATTTTAAGCAAGGATCTCAGCTTCTTCTATTTCCATGTGAGACACTTCTTACCTGACTTACATTCATATTCATAACATTGAAAGTATGACATCGATCAAGCGATGACTGACAGATATGGAAAACCCACTGTAGACCGGACATTTCAGACAGAATTTGCATCTCATTTTATGATCAACTCAGTGATTCTCAGTAGTATCCCTTCACAGATGCATCAGCCAGTCATTGAGTGTAGTGTTCTCTAGTGATGTTCATACATGGGTTTGAATATAAAGGGTTGGATCCAAAGTAGACATGGGCACGAACCAAAAAAAATTATTGAACCTGTGGTTCATGGTTTGGTGCCGCCACCGAACCCGAACAAATGAACCAAAATGAACATTTCCTGATACCGAACCGGTTTGCGGTTCGTGGTTCGTGGGGCTCAGAATGGTCCCCATTGCACTTAAAGAGCCCATATTCACAGGGAGTGTTTAGCAGGCTCTCCTCCAGCCAGCACCCAAGTTTGGTCAAGATTGCAATAGGGATCTTGGAGTTATACCCTCTTCAATCCGAGGCCCCTAGGAAACTCCCACTCGATACAATTAGAGCCACCAGTTGATGTTGGCCCAGTGTACAAGGGGCTGGCCATCAGAACTGCCTGTCAGGGTTTGCAGGGATGAGATGGGAGTGCCCATGGCTACAGAACACCCCCTTCCCCCTCCCTCCCCCAGGTGTCTTCTCCCATGTAATCAATTGTAACCAATTTGCAGCTCCATGGTTGGAAGGAAGACCTGCCAATCAAGGTAAGCTGGGCTTCGATTTGAGTTTCCAGGGTGACAGAAGGAGTGCAGACAGAGTTCAGGCATTCCCCCAGCTCCGTTTCCAAGGGAATTGATTGATGGTGCCTGACTGTCTGGCTTCACGAACTGCAGGCAAACACAACGAACTGGGCTTCCAACGAATGCTGGTTCGTTTGCCATGGAGCCTCACGAACCGCCAGATCATGAACAGATGATCAGGAGGTTCGTGGGTTTTTTTAGTTCATAATGCAGTTCGTGCCTATGTCTAATCCAAAGTACTGCAAGCAGAACTTTGCTGACGGAATGTAATGTTCCTGCTTTCCCATCCCTCTGCAGTTTGCTGTGGCCCCTGAAACATTGCTCCCAAGGGTTAGGAACCTCAGGGCATGATGCAGGAGTGGGAAGAATCAGCAAAAATTACCCCCAACTTCTGTTAGTGAAAGCGTACTTCCATTTCCAGGAAACAAGGTTTGGATCTGACCTATTTCATTATATAGAAGATCTATGCCTCATTTTTGTATTAAAAGTAGCACTGGACCAAATTCCAATATCATAGTTAACAGCAGCAGCACAACAGCTGTTGAGCCTAAATCCAGAGTTAAAACCAGCAATAAATTCCAGTATACAAATAGAAGCAGCAACACGAGCAATCAGTAGTAAAACCTCCCAATAAGAATCAGCAGGAGAAAAAGTCAGTCAGCACTATGTACAGGGGTGCCAAGTCTCCTGCTTCAATGGGAGACCTCCTGCCACCCACTACCTCCTGCCAAGAGGGTAAATTCAGAATAACCCAGAGGGTCAACAACAGAATAAACTAACATTATCTGTAGTGAAATATGATCCCAAGGAAGAAGGAAGAAACCAGGGCCGATTCCAGACGACTAACCTGAAGGCGCTGCATGCCACCATGTTCCAGATCGCGACGGGGAAAACATGAAATATTGCGTTTTCTCGTGCGAGTCGTGCCAAACTTGTGCAAGAAAACGCAATATTTCACGTTTTCCCCGTCGCGATCTGGAACATGGCAGCATGCAGCACCTTCAGGTTAGTCATCTGGAATCAGCCCAGTAGTCCTTAGAGTAGACAAAACAGAAACACCACACAGAAAAGTTACTCAGAGGAAAATACTTCTCTGGTTTTTTTTTACAAGCCTGGCAACCAGTGGGAAAACTGGGGGTGGAGACATAGGGAGTCATATGACATTGAGGTTGCCAACTTACTGAGGCTGCACAGTGCGGTCCAGGAAAGTGACCAACAGTCTGGGCGCTCAGGCAGCCTCCTGTGGTTGCGTGGCATGGCCCAAGAGAGCAGCCAGTAGCCTGGATATCCTCCTGCAGCTGCGAAGCATGTCCCAGGAGAGTGGCCAGCAGCCCAGGCATCCTCCTGCAGCTGTGCGGTATGGCCCAGGAGAGCAGTCAGTAGTCCAGGCATCTGAATGGCTTCCTACAGCTCTACGGTATGGCCTGGAAGAGTGGCCAGCAGCCTGGGCATGTGGGTGGTCTCCTGTGGCTATGTGGCATGGCCCAGGACAGTGGCCAGCAGCCCAGGCATGTAGGCGGCCTTCTGCAGCTGTGCGGTGCCACCCAGGAGTGGTTCTCGGAATTGGGGGAATGGCATGATGATGTCATAAGAACATAAGAACATAAGCAAAGCCATGTTGGATCAGGCCAGTGGCCCATCCAGTCCAACATTCTGTCACACACAGTGGCTAGAAATCCAGTGCCATCTAAAGGACTGTCAGTGAGGCCAGGACACCAGAAGCCCTCCCACTGCCTTCCTTCCAGCACCAAGACAACAGAGCACCACCTCCCCACAAAGAGAATACCATCTATCTCCTGTGGCTAATAGCCACTGATGGACCTCTGCTCCATATATTTGTCCAGTCCCCTCTTGAAGCTGGCAATGCTTGTAGCTGCCACCACCTCCTGTGGCAACGAATTCCATGTGTTTATCACCCTTTGTGTAAAGTAGTATTTTCTTCTATCTGTTCTAACCCGACTGCTCAATAATTTCATAGAGTGCCCACGAGTTCTTGTATTGTGAGAAAGGGAGAAAAACACATCTTTCTCGACCTTCTCTAACCCGTGCATTATCTTGTAAACCTCTATCATGTCTCCCCTCAGTCGTCTTTTCTCCAGGCTAAAGAGCCCCAAGCGCCTCAATCTTTCCTCATAGGGAAAGTGTTCCAACCCTTTAATCATTTTAGTTGCCCTTCTCTGTACTTTTTCCAGTGCTATGATATCTTTTTTAAGGTGTGGCGACCAGAACTGTACACAGTACTCCAAATGAGGCCTCACCATCGATTTATACAGAGGCATTATGATACCGGCTGATTTGTTTTCAATCCCTTTCCTAATAACCCCTAGCATAGCATTAGCTTTTTTTATGGCAGTCGCACACTGTGCTGACGTTTTTAGTGAGTTATCTATCATGACTCCAAGATCTCTCTCTTGGTCAGTCTCCGCCAGTTCAGACCCCATCAACTTGTATTTATATTTTGGATTTTTGGTTCCAATGTGCATTACTTTGCACTTGGCTACATTGAACCTCATTTGCCACATGGATGCCCACTCTTCTAGCCTCGACAGATCCCTTTGGAGTGCCTCACAATCCTCTCTGGCTTTCACCACCCTGAACAATTTCGTGTCATCTGCAAATTTAGCCACTTCACTGCTTAATCCCAATTCCAAATCATTAATAAACAAGTTAAAAAGCATTGGACCCAATACCGACCCCTGTGGCACCCCACTGCTCACCACCCTCCACTGTGAGAAGTGCCCGTTTATGCTCACTCTCTGTTTCCTATTAATTAGCCAGTTTTCGATCCACAAGAGGACTTGGCCCTTTATCCCATAGCTACTGAGCTTACTTAGGAGCCTTTGATGTCACTTCCTGCAGTGAAGTCATCATGAGACCATCCCAGGTGAGCACATGTGTTATTTACATAAAAATTAAGTTCCTTCTCCCACCTCTCCCTGGTGTCCAGCATTAGTCCGGACCCCATCTAGCAACCCTAATTCCTAGAGCTTTTCACTTCCAGGTTGTATCCAGAAGTGACATGCTGACATCCTAGGGTTCCTAGCTGCCCGCTGGTGGTGGGCAAACTCCCAGGGATTTGCCCCTTTGTCTGCTGATAGCTCAGCGATCAGCAGGTGGTGGCAAGCTCACCACTGGCAGGCACCTCAGGAATGTACGCCACATGTGTGCACCCAACTGGCATAGCGACATCACTTCTGGAAGTGATGTTGTTGCACCAGCCGCGGGAGCATTCCTGCACTTCGTTTGAGGCTGATTTGGGCCCCAAATGGGCCGAATTGGCCCCATGTGGAGCACGGGTGCACTTACACAGCTGGTGCGATGATGTCACTTCCAGAAGTGATGTCATTGTATCAGTCCTGAGGCGTGCACGCGCAAAGAAGGATGTCGTGCCCAGCACAAGGTAAGTGCCAGGGATTCTGCCCTATTGGTGGGAGGGTAGAGGGACCTGTCAACCCTAGACCCTCCCCCACCTTTAGTTTCCCCCCCCCCCCACCGCTCAGTGTGGTGGGGCAACACATCAAATCCCTGGGAGTTTGCCCACCATAAATGGGCAAATGGTAAGCCCAGTCATGTAATGTGTCTCTGGCATTAATCTGCCATGGAATCAAAAGTCAGAACCACTCCCTAGAAACTCTGATGTGGCTGAAGAGCCCTCTTGAACTCTCAGCAAAAGAGAAACCGAAGAAAAGGACATAAGGCCTAGCATGGTAGTTTTTTCTCTGCCAGATGTAGGGTTGCCAGGTCTCCTTACCTTCCCAGCAGTGTACGTGTGTGACCTGGCACTCACCTTTAGGGACTCCTCATGCATGCACAAAGCACATGTGCGCTTCCAGCACCTACACGATGACGTCACTTCCTGGAGTGACCTCATTGTGGAGGCTGTGGAGGTGTTTCTGCACTTTGCGCCAAGATGATTCTTAAAGAATTGGACCGTTTGGGTGCCGTTTGGGTGCAGGAGCACTCCCGCAGCCTCTGTAATGATGTCTCTTCTGGTAGTGAGTGATTTTGTTGCATGGTGCCAGGGGCGTGCCCCGGGAGGCCCATTCCCACCCTTCTCCCTGCTGGTGAGGTGAGTGTGGTGACCAGGGGTGGGTGGGAGTGGGGGATCTCCTGCCCCCACCAGGGAATTGGCAACCCTAGCTAAAGGCCTTTGATTTTACTAGCCCTCAGGATGGACAGACTGGAAGCAGAGTTTCTCTCAATACAGAACTTCTACAAAACTGAATGCAGTTAAATGGCCACTTTTTTTAGCCAAAGAGCTAATCTGATTATTCCTGAAAATGATAATTTTTTTATTTAATAAAAAAGTACTAATCCTGTACTGTAATTAACTGTCAAGCAGTGGTGGAATAATTGGAATAGCTACGTGTGGTCTGAACACACACAAAAAATAAACAGACCACTAGGTGGTGCTATTGTCTGAGCAGTCCAGATGAAGCAGGAATTATTTACTTGAAGTAAGGGAGGAACAGAATCTTCTGTCTTGTTCTCTTGAGCTGAATATTTTAGATCTTCCATAAAACTGTAATAATCAGAACTGATACTTTTTAATCCCATTCAGATTAGCAGTATGTTATAGGAATACTACGTGCACTTTTCTAAATTTTAGGGAAATATTCTAATGAAGAGGGTTTGTTGTTAACCTTTTAAACTCCCACAGCCATTGTTAAAACTGGACACTGACAACAACAAAAAAATTAAAAGGAGAGTGAGAACATGATTAGAAATGTGTTTCTTTTTACAACTTACCTTTTCTCCCTTTGCCGTTCCCAAGGGCATTCCTTGAAGTTCCCCTTTTAGCACTACCAGGGTTATTATATAATTATAGCAATAAACACATAAAATGTAATTGTGATAATGTAATTGTGACAATATAGTCTGTGCTATCGTTAGCCATACAGGGTAACTGCCATTCACACAAGAGGGTGTGGTGGAAAGTCTTGTTGACACATTTGTGCTCCTAGTAATACAGTGCAGTAGTATTTACAAAAGCCACGCTGTTTCTAGATAGGAGGGAACTTGCTCTTCCTGGAAAGTCTCCACAAAGACTTGTCATAATACTATGACAAATACCAGGGATTGTCTCCTGTGTGGCCGAGATCAAGATGGGATAAGTCTAACTTAGAGTTGCCAACTGTCCTGTACCTTTAATAGAGGATGAATAGCATGAAATTTACTAGGTGATGTTATTTACCTCCATTCCATGAAAAGCTTCAATTGCTCATTTCCATATTACCATACATTAAGCCTGTGGGATAGCTGAAAGAGGGAGACTGGCCCAAGTCAGCCAGCAAGCTTCCATAGCAAAATGGGTATGCGGACCCTGGATCTACCCGATCCCCGCCTGACACTCTAATCACACCACACCATGCTGGTTGAACAAACCCTGCAGTCATTCTGCTGCTGTCTCCATCTCCATCTCTCTGTATGGACTTGTTTGGGTTGAAAGAGACAAAAGGCCTTTGGAATCCCCTGCTGCTCCCGAAGGCTTCTCTGCAACAAATCCATGTTAAACAATCCTTTCAAAAGCAGTGAAATAGAAGGGGAGTGAAAAAAGTGCAGCTGGGTCCATTTGGATGTGTCATGCTGGTGAGGGAACAAAGTGAACTCAGTAGAGGAACTTGGTGGTAGAGAATTTTCATGAACATTCCTATATGGAACGGATCGGTGTTGCTGCTGCATAGTTCTCAAATGGAGAAGCAGGAAACACAAAAACCCAAAGAAGAACCACACCAGGCTGCTGCAACATTATCCAGTTAATCCCTGGATTTTCTTCTGGTGAAGTGTCAACCTGTCAAAGTAGGTTAAAAACTGCATTAAAAATGACTGTGGCTCTTGCCATTCTGTTTAGTTAAGAGAGGCATTTTCCATCCCCAAATCAGGATCATCCTATAATAAATACCTAATGCTATTGATCGTTCCACCCTTGATTGTTTTAAAAACTTTGGTAACCTCTGCAAACCCACCATGAAGATGGTCCTGTAATACATAAACTGCTATGGAGGATTTAGCTGCTCAAACCTGCAATGAGAACTCTCTCTTCAGACTGGAGGAGGATTGTGCATTCCATCCCCGGCTACCCACAAGGAAGGAATCTAGTACATATGCAGTCTCATCAAAGCAAACAGGTTCCATCTCTGAAGAGTGCATAGCCCAAAATGTCTGTTTTAATCACTGGCTTGTGTGTTTTTATTTTTTTCTGAAAATCAAGCAAAAACACAACAGATGTAAACCTGATTGCTCTAAAGTGGGAAGTATAAACGTCACAGTTCTACTAGCTTGGCTGTCAAAAGAAAAGCGCTAGTTTCAGGAAGAGTGCAGATGTACCTCCTCAAAGGGGCTGGTACACTCTTTCTGCTTGGTTGGGGAACTGTGATCTCTGCTTCTCCCTGCTTTGTTTCTCAATTGACACATGGGCTGTGGTTCCAAATTCATTGCTGATTTTCAATTTGTGATTAAATATTTGTTTGACACATTTTCAAAAATATAAACCCTCCCCCCCACAAAACTCAAAACATTGCAGGGTGGAAATGAAGGATTTTAGTCCAATGGCACCTTAGAGACCGACAAGATTTTCAGCATGTAAGCCTTTGGGAGTCCGAGGGGGAAGCGTTTACATGATTTTCACAAAGTCCAGCCAAGCAGTCAGCTTCTGCTACAAACAGGAAGAACCAGTTGCTCCCAAACTCCATAGGTGAGAAAGGCTGTACATCTGGCCAAAAAGGAGCGAGTGTATCCACAGAGGGATGCTTGAAACAAAGTACCCTCAGAATCTTTCAACGCTCTTTTCTAAGGACCAGTGTTGGACAGCAGACGTAGAAACCCATAGCCATGAAGTCAATAAAACAGTAATACAATTTTGTTAAGTTGTGGTGAGCCAGAAATGACTCGTGATTAAGAAGTTGGACTAAGGAAGGTGAGACCCAAATTGAGTGAACCATTCTCAGCCATAGTTTCAGGTGGATAGTCAGAGAATCACAGAACCGTAGGGTTGGAAGGGACCTCTGGGGTCATCTAGTCCATGGGTCATCTACTCATCTAGTCATATTACTCTTATAGTCAACAATGAAACTCACTAGGTGACCAATTTGTCAGCCTCACCTACCTGACAGCATTGTTGTGAGAATAAAATGGAGAGTGATAGCAATGAACATCCTCCTGAGTTCTTTGGAAGGAAGAACAGGATAAAAAGGAAACTAGAACTGGGTTTATGCACAGGAAAAGTAAACTATGGTTTAGTGCCTCTGCCTCACATTACGAAGGGCCTCTAAATACAAACAGCATTATTAAAAATATTGTTACCATTTTGGGGTAATGCTACGGAGCCTCTTAAATGTGACATAACTTAGGGCTTAGGACCTAAGCGTGTCTTAATCCATCCCTGAATGAGATAGCTAAGGCTATTTATTTAAGCTACTTACATTTTCAGTGCAATCCTATGCAGGGGAGGCTGAAGGTGCTTTGGAAGCTGATGAGCTCCCACAACAGCATATCTGCCTGATATGCTGGTGTAAACCCCACTTATGTTGGTAGTTCTCTACGGAGCTGCTGTGTCTGGGTTCACCACCTGTGCCTGGCCACCATAGTTGGGCATAGGTGGACCTTCCACATAAATCCTTGCTGATCCTGAGTGCCATGGGCTGTGGGTGCAACCCCCACCGAGCCCCGCTGTCTTTCTGGTCTTACTTTTCAGGGAGGGGGTACTTGTTTCTTGGAGTGGAAACAGGGAGGGGAGTTGGCAAGTGAGTGGAGCTTCAGCTGCCAGCCTGGAGTTGGGCAAGCAGGAGGGCGGGCACCCTGTCTGCATGTTCAGTGTAACTCCCCCCCCCCCAGGGCAGGGCCCCTCTCAAGGCAGGATCCTCTGTTGGGGTGCAGCAAGCCTGATCGTGGGGGCCTTTCTGTCCTATGCTCCCACTCTCTGCATGACAGAGAGTAGCACTGGCAGTTGGAGGTGACAAATGTACCCCAACCCACAGAGCGACTTTGCCTTTCCCTTCCACTCATGATGCTGTTAAGTGTAGCGGCCCTGCCATTGGAGGATTCTGCTGGCATTGCCAGGACAACTAGGGTGCATTTTCTCCTGGTTGTGCCTGGCCAAGCTTACCATGCCAGCTCATATAGGAAGGAATGAGTGGTGCCAGGGTTCCACAGGTGCCTGCACAACGGCAGAAAGCTGAGGCTTAGAATTGCACTGCCCATCTCTCATCCTGCAAGATTTTAAGAAGCTGCTAACAATAAATACCACATCAACACTAAAACACCACCAACTTGGCAACAAAGACATTAAGAAGATAATGGCCCATTGTCTAATTACTGAAGTAAATGCACGATGGGAGTAAAGATTTTAAAAGTTACAAGAAGTTAAAATTGGAGAGGCATATTTTCCATTGACAGGGCAATGTTTGTTGCAGAGCAGGATTCTAATGAACAAATGATGGCGTTTCAGTGCCTTGCATAGCTCTTCAAACCTTTCTATGACCAGCAGAAGCAGAATAAATTATGCAAAATCATAAAAGAAACACAACATTTGCTTAGCACGCATAAAGTAGTAGTAGTAGATGTGTTTATTGTATGTGGCCATAGGCCAAAGTTTCAAGTTAAACGTATTTACAACTCTAAAATTTTAAAATTTCTAAAATTACATCTATCTCTAAAAACTCACACCCAGACACAAAGATTACACATAATTTCAACAGACTGCTTTTTTCAGAACCACATTTGTACTAATTTTTCTGGCAGCTAAAACTATTCTGTTGGAAACAAGGGGATCCACATCTGATAGCATAAATTCTAGTTTGTCAGAATCAGAAAAGGAAATAAAGCTCTATAATGTCTTTGCCAGAATTTTTTTTTCTGGGCTCCAAGTATAAAGGGTGAACCAAAACATAGCGGGGAAGATCTTGCACCAAACTTCCACATATGCAAATGTGCTGTTCCTGGGGTATTTTAAAATATCGTCGAGTGAGTAGTTCCGTTGGCAGAGTTTGGAAGCACAGCGATGTAAACGCTGTTCTGAGGTTATATGCTGTTATATCTATGTAAAGGAAATTTTTTATGATTCCTAGCCTAAAGACCTATGTTTGAGCATTTATTGGAGCTGCCCTCTAACACAGAAGGCAAAAGCTTTTCTTTGTAAGCAGATTTCTTCTGACACAGTTTAAAACACTGAACACTGCAGGTCAGGAAGCCCTATAGTAAGGAAAAAATCTCTTTTGTTTTTTTGTACTCAAGAATTAACCTTGGATAAGCAAGACTCCTGTGTGGCACCAGACATTTAGCATGTTTATGTTACAGAGAAAGTTTACTGTCTTGTCAATCAGGCCTGTTTTGGTGCCATGTCTCCTGAGGAACTTGATTCTGAGGAATTATTTGTATTAGCTTTGTATAACAATTTTATCTTTTATTCTGTAAACAATTAACTTTGAAAGTATATAAGATTCTTTGCTATGGCTGATCTTTATGCTTATGTCCTAACAAGGCATAGCATCTGGGCTTTATTTATGAAATAAAGCTGATATTTCTTCAGATCACAGTTTGGTGTCGGGCAACTTAATCCTAAACCCCGAGGCAGCATTGTCACTCGTGCATCGAAGTAAATGGGGCGCTGCTGCACAGCTCCATTTTTGCAGGAGATGCCCACCAGTGCCCGGGTACAGCAAGGCAAGGTGTGGCCACAGCCAGGAGCACCTGCCTGCCGTTCCCGACAACCCCGCTCGCACCAGCCAATGGCCACACTGCTCCCCTGACAGGCAGGTGAAGGGCAAGCAGCGGCACAGCCAAAGGGGAGGCCATGATTCCCACTGCTGCCAACAGCCCCCCCCCCCCTCGGAGAGCAGGCATCCTAGCCAGGGAAGGGAGCAGAGGTGACAGTGAAGGTCTGGATTGAACACCCACCCTCTTGCCCGTCCAGCCCCTTTTCTGATGAGGGCCAGGCTGGTGGCTGCAGCTCAGTACATCTGAAAATCCCTGCCACTGTTGCTACCATGAGAAACAGGTTCCCCCTCCCTGAAAAGTGGGACCAGAAAGCCTGCAGCACTTGAGAGCAGCCCCTAGGATCCTGAGAGGCAGGTGGGGGTGAGTTCTACAATGAATGACAGGAATGCCCATTGGAAACCATGTGAGAGGCCAGAAGGGAGTGCAAAGTGCCCACAGACTTGTGGCAGCGCCATTTGAACAATCACTGTATCACAGTGATGTGAAAACGCAGGTAGGACCTTGAGAGCCATGCCCCAGTCCAGGGGTGATGCCCCCCGTGGACTGTCAGCCTGTGGGAGCAGAGAAACTGTTCCAGGGGCCGCCATTCACCCCCTCCCTGTGCCAGATTTCCCAAGTCTATCCCTGCTTCCACAATCAGTGAAATGGAGGGTGGTCTATCCTCCTGGAGGAGGAGGAGATCTGAAGATGTCACTCCACATCCCCCACCTCCTGGCAGTAACTTCCGCCTTCCCCTCTGCCTGGCTTATCAGATGCCAGCAGCTCAGTTTGTCAGAGAATGAATGTCCTCAGTGGAGCCTCCCTCCCAGCCTTGCCAGACATTCATGGGCCACACTTCAGTTCCCACCCCACTGCCTGAAGTTACATTGAGGGGACGGAAGGGGGCAGGGAAGCTGAACAGGGTGCCACTGACACCTGCTCCTTCTGGCAGCAGAGCCCACCCCATCTATCCCAGCCCCAAGCCAGGGAAAATTTGCATGGATGTGTGAGAAGACATCCCGATGGGGAGTTGGGGGGGGGGGGGGTGGCAACTACTGTCAATGTCAGGGGAGTGAGCGAACAGACAGCAGTTTCTTGTTTTTCAACTGGAAAAGGTGCAGAGGTTCTCTGGAAGTATTTCCTGCCAATGTGGCCGAGCTGTGGGCTGCCTTGGTAAACTGCTCCCAGGGCAGGACCTGAATGGCACTTGCAGAGGCTTATGGGGGGCTCAGACAGCCATGCCCCTTGGTCTCCCAGACAAGTGGCAATCTGCCTGCAAAGGAAACAGACACATCTTGCAAGTGATCCAGGCCAGTGCACGGCCAAGGCCAAGCCCAATCTGTATCGTCTGGGAAGGTGTCCATTGGTTAAGAGCTGTGGCGGCAGCTCCACAGGTGCAGCTCACAACAACATGATGCATGACCCTCTGGCAAGACAGCACTCTGCCTTGGGATGATCTTATCCTGTGAGGAAGAAAGTCAAGTGGCTGAGCACCCTCCAGCAACAGGGTGTTACGAACACCCAATCAACCCAACCACTGGCTGCACTTCCTGCTCTGCCGGGAGGGACCCCAGCTGAGGGAGTCTGAACAGAGCTCCCACATGGGTAGCCACCCCCACCCCCAATTGGCAGTGTCAAGAGTAGTTTTCTGGGCAAGTGCCTCAGGGCAGGCAGGGGCTGCTGCCACCGCCCCCTCCCCCGCCAAGCCTCACCTGAAGAGGCTAGCGGTCAGGTGAGTTCAGGTGAGGGGGCAGCTGGCTCAAATCAGTGAGCCAGGTTAGCCGCCTCCCCATCTCCTTCTTACCTGTCAATGCTCCCTCGCTTCTTACTGAGCTGGAACTTCAGATTCAGATAACCTGCAAGGAGACTTGGGTGGTTATTGTTAGTCAGACATTCTGGACTTGGCCCTTCTTCCCTTGAGTGAGTGCAAAGTTCTCCCAATTTTCCCTCTAAGTCCCCCCAGTGCACTTAGGGCCCACCACCATGAGAACCCACTGCCACCTCATGCACAAAGTCCTCACGGCAGGAGGCTGACGGGCAGACCCTCCTGCCATGTGCTCACCTACCTGAGGTCATGAGCAGCGCAGCTGGAAGTTTTGTAGGATGTGTGGGCAGGTGATTGGGTGTGGGGATGGGGGCTCACCCACCCTAGAAGCACATGCGGATTGCCCCCCATGGTAGTTCCCATCCTATGCTCCTTTGGGCTGCGGGGGCAGGGCTGGGAGAGGAGCCTGAGTTTTCCCCATTCAATGGGTGCCTATGGGCTATGCCTCCTTTTTCATGGCATAACTTTCTGCTGCTGCAGGGGGCATTCCTGGGCCTGAAGCGGCTTTGGAAGTGGACTAACTCACGGCCCACCCCTGTCTCTTCCAGCTCCAGCATGGGACCTTGTGCCCCATTTACACCTCTGCCCAGCCACCAAGCATGCCCGCTGGCAGTGACCTGTCTGCGGTAGTGCGCCTTGGGTGTGTGCCGGCGGAGGGAGAGTTACGTCCACATAAGTGCCATTTATGCCCACACAAGCCTTAGTTTTCTCCCTATGTGCTTTCCACCCTGCTGCTTAGGATTGTACTGTTAATTAATGGAGAGTGACGGCTGTTAGGGAAAATAAAATTAAAGCAGAGTACTTTTTAAAAAAATTCTGTAACAATCTACCAAGTACGAGGCTCTGAGATGATCTTTTTTATTGTCTTATACCATGTAGCAAATTTTGATTGAACTACTAATGAATAATTGATTAAGGTGTCCCCATTAAACACCCATTCCCGCAAATCGAAATTATTCCCTGAAGATCGCAACAAATTGTCTGGAATGGTATAATGAGAGATAATACTGTTGAAAAATTTGGTGTGAGCTTTGTTTTTGCTTTGCAACAGATTAAAACTAGGTTTACCAAATGAATCGATATTTTTTAGTAGGTGGTTTTTTCCCATGATTTTAAAATTGCTAAACGGGCATGAGCCCTGATTGAGGGAAGACCAAGCTCTGTTCACATCAGAGCCACTGGTGACCCCTTTGGCAATGCTAGAATTGTCCTCAGAAAAAGATTTTGAATTGTTTCCAGACTTGCGAGTGTTCTTTCCAACCTCATACCTCAATGCCATACAATAGTTGAGAAATAACTGTACCGATGTAGAGTTTTACGACTGGATCTATAAGAAAACCTCCCCGGTATAATAGAATCTCATTATTATTCCAATAGTTTTAAAGGCTGAGGATGCACATTTCAGTTTCTGAGTTGTTGAATCTGGGCCAAGAGCAACAAGCATGAGAGAGTTCTTAAGGTTAAGGAAGAGAGAAAGAACGTCAAGATGTTTCCAAGGTGGCTTAAAGCAGAAGCTAGTTAACTGCATCTGGCAGAGATGGGCTTGTATGGAGATCCAAGGTCTTTCTATGCAGGATCCCTGAGGGGGTTAGGGGGGCACTGGCTGGACAAGTTTTTAGGAGGTGCTGTAAGGCTGTTTTATCTGTGAGGGCTTTTAATGGGCTTTAAGCTGCAGGCATTTCCTTGGCAAGGAGGAAGGGTTAATAACATGTTATTGTATTTTACATGCTTTAAATCTTGGAACTGTAAGCTGCCTTGCGCCACAATGGAAAGGCAGGGTACAAATATTTTGATAAAGAGGGATTTTCAAATAAGTTCTTACAGTCAGTCCACTTGCTTGGTTTGTTAAAACAGGTTTAATAGTAATGTTAGTTTGACTACTTTATTTGTTTCTGCATAATAAATCAGTCCTCTTTAAAGGAACAGGTGAATAATTTCTAACCTGTCATGCTATTTACCCATGTACTAGAAAGTGATTTATCCCTAAATTGGGACTTATTAAGCTTAAACAGCCCCATGGGGGTATTTGCCTTATTGGGGGGCTGCAGATGGCTAACAGCATGGGTGGAGGTTGAAGTCCCTCCTCCCCTACATCTCAGTCCAGATGTGAATTGCGCCTCCGTAGTGCTTTGGCAATTAATTTCTCACTGTTGTTGTGCGGCTGCTGGGAATGTTGGGTTGTGGGAACGCAAGCTTTACTTATTTACAAATGTAATGTCTCATTTGAACCTAAGTAAATCCAGTTTCTATGGAGCAGGAAGCATAAAAGTTGGATTGATGAGGATATAGAACAGAACTGGAAGGAATAAAGTGGATACAGCAGACCACAGAAAATTTGGTGAAGAAGGGACACTGTATGGTAAGTGGAGGGGAATCAGTATAAGGGATGCCAACAAATGGAAGGCAATAATTGTTTGAGTGCATGGCTGTTTAATATTTGTTCATTTCCTTGACCCTTCTGACCAGAACTGAATATGCTAATATAGAACTTCCTTGCTCAGATGCAATTCTACATCAAATTGTTGTTGTGACTTTTTATTATTACATTTGGTGATCTCTGCATCTGCAGCATATCAGATGGGCAGCACAGCAAATTTTAGACAGGGAACGATCTGCTCATCCTATGCTTAGATTTTGAAGCTTCTGTGGAATTTGGCCCGGAAAGAATGTTGAGCAATATTACAAATGTGTTACAGATGCAGTTGCACGCAGCAGATGCTAATCAGTCATTCCTGGAAGGTGTTCCAAAGCAATGATAGGATGGAATAGGAAAAATTAAAAAAGGGTAAATGATTCACATTGATTTGTTTCTAGAATTAGTTTAGCCACCTACAAAATCAATTCTATTTTCTCCCATCATTTTACCCTGCAGTACTCTAATTGAAAAATCTTAAGTTTGACATTTCAAAATGGCTTTTGCATTATTTCGCATGATTATTTTTTAAGCCCGCTGAAATCTTGTATTTGGGCAGCCTGAGGCTGCACTCAGGTGTAGTGGCTGTAAACTAACACAATGCCACTGCTTCTAAGGGTGGGGTGCCAGTTTCACTTTGGTGTATGTAAGAGTAGACTCCAAAAGAACTGCATAATTGCGGTAAACATTTTCTCACTTCACACTGCAGGATAAGTTCTCTCATTTTTAAACAGCCCAGATCTTCAGAGTGTTACTTCTTGTTCTTTTGTAGGAACAGGGCCCAAGTATAAGGAAAAAATGGATACATGTTACCTAGTCAGCCCAGCCCAGGTTACAAGGCCACTGCTATTCAGAACAAAATAGAAACTGTTTCCTTTGTGATATGAGATTTAACGGGGCAGTGAATGGTATACCAGACCCAAAGATAAGCAAGATCTGGGTTCAACAGCGCCAATTCGATTTCCAAGGTATGAACTTCTGAGAGTCAAAAGTTCCCCTCACGAGACTCTCAAAAGCTCATACCTTAGAAATTTAGTTGGTCTTTAAGGTACTGTTGGACTTGGATCTTGCTCCTCATCTGTAGACGAACACAGCTACCCACCTGAAACAGACCCAAAGGAATGACCCATAAAACAATAGTGATATTTCAGTATCTGATTTCATTGTTCCTTTCTTGCAGACTACAGAAATAGATATTGTTACTCTGCATCAAATAAACATGCAAAAGGGTGAGATTATAAATTTGCTTCTACCAGGCCTGCTTGGGATTTGATTTCCTGGAACTTTTAAATTCGGTTCTATGCTGAACAAGAAATGATCAAAGTCCAGTGTGAAATGTCGGTTTCCCATGGTTTCTCTGTAGCCCCATTCCGATCCATCTGGTCTCTTTCACTGTTTTGCTAAACAACATGGCAGCCCTTCTCACATTACAGAAAATACTAGCAAGGCCCTCTCCTCAAACATATTGGGTTTCCTGGGGAAAGAAGGCCTCAAAGCACTTCCACTCCCTCCTCCCCCTGTCACCTTTGGACATTCCACCATTGCCTGCAAGGCAGGCATTTGACCAACTATACCATCAGCCCTTCGCCCAATAGCCACAGAGGCTCAGGCAGCACATCTGGTTATTCAGAATGAGAGTCCTTTCCAAGCCAGTCAGCAAGCAGTGTGATTGGAGGAAATACTTGGTACAGGAACACCTATCAGGGATGATGCTGTATGGATCAAAAATGGGCCAAGTGCTCTGGTTGGACAGCCGCTCTCTATCTGCTGTCCTAGCTTCTTTATCCCTTGCTGTCAGATTGAAACAAAAAGGTGTAAGGTAGCATTGAGAAACAGAAATGGGAAGCAGCATGCAGCTGCTGACTGTGGCAGTGCCAGAAAAAGAGCTTGATCTAGCATAGTTGGTTTGGGTCAGAAAGGTGGAAGAAATTTCATTTGGATTAATTACTCTCCTGAGATTAACGGAGAGAGCATGCTTGGCACAGGTTTTGCTTAGTTACTATCTGAATGCTTATCTCTAGTCAAAAAGCCATGAAATGCAAAAAGTACAGTTCGTGACTATTTCCTATCAAAGCTAGGAAGATTGCATTGTTACCAATTACTGCCTAGTGAATGATCACTGCACTTATCTTGTATACATTTTGAGCTTTGCATTGAAATGTCACAGGTGGTACCTCTTGTATTTCATGGCCTTTGGGCCCCACTATTGAGAATATTTTCCTCTATGTAGATGTATTCATATCTTCCCACTGAAGACACATTTCATGAATCTGGCAAAGTGGGTGTAATATATGCAAATTCCCAGGTTATGCACTCCCAGCCACAGGCAGCTGCCTGCCCTGGGGACAGAGTAGGTGGGAGATAGTTATGTATTTTATTGATGTTTTAAATGTACTTCCAGTGCTGCCTGGATAGAGGCTAAGGCTTGGCCTCCCCCCACACCAGATGTGAGAGATCAGGGAGGAGGAAAGGATTGTATCATTCATTTTCAGCTGTATGTAGCCCTTGAGGAGCAAAAAGACAAGTAACCCCAACTGTTCATGTTAAAGAAAGTATGTGTTTGCATGTGTGTGTGTGTGTGTGTGTGTGTGTGTGTATTTTTAAACAAAGCCAGAATATATGGGTTGAGGGAACTAAACTGCTGCATGCAATGTGTTATCCTGACGCTTGAAGCATCTTTTCTTCTGTACAAGTTCTAATAGCTGGCAGAAAAATACAAAAAGTCCTGGAGTTTGGCAGGGCCAGGCAGGTGATTGTGGGATGGCCTGCCTGCATGTTTTGTTTTTGTTAAAAAAAACAGAGCCCCCTTATTCACCATTTGAAGATTCCAAGAAAATAAGGGAAATCTCACTCACGTGCTAATTCATACCTTCCCATTCCTGCTGTGCAAATGAGAATCAGGGCTTGCTTGATGATTTTGGGAGCCCAAGGCTAGGGTGCCCAAGCTGTCCCCCCACACGATAGGGAGGTGGGAAGACAATGCTCACCCCCCTTGCCCTCTTGCCAGGTGGCAGTGAGAAGCTGCTGTCTGTCCTCTTCATTTCCCAGTGGCAGGATGAGGTTGTGCCCACCCTCCTGTGCCCTCTCAGATGAGGCATGGCAGGAAAGCAGAATGAAGGGAAGGAGGCAGAAAGTCAGGCTGAGCCCTGCCCCCTCCCAGAAGAAGGGAAGGAGTGAGCAAGCCAGCTGCCCATTTGTTACCTAAATTGGTCGCCTTGCAACAAGAGAATTGTGGGGGGAATTAGCAGCAAGGAAAGACGGCTATACAAGAGGCCGTAACTACGTGATCTTTTCCACCAATTTTTACGGAGTCCCTTCCCAGATAGCAGATGAGGCTGGTGCTTTAAGTTCAAAAGCAATCTTTTATTAAAGAGGAAAAACACATGCACGCACAGGAGTAAATAAAAATGGTTAAACACACACACAGAGTCCTAGGAAGCTAGGCAGAAGTTGGAATAGAGTGAGGGAGGGGAAGTATATCTACCTATCCTGAAGAGTAGTCCAGTCCACAGGAGAAAAGGGTAGCTTCAAATGTCCAGTCACAGTGTCCTCGACCAAGAGAGAAAGAGGCTTAGGAGAACCTCCAGGGAGCAGCACTTCGGATCCAATAAGTGTGCATGATTTGAATGGGGCAAGGGCACTACTCCTATAGGGTAAAACGTGCCCTGAAGAAGTGGGAGAGCCCACCCAGCCATTGGGACCTGGGAATAACAAAGGGTTGATTACCTTGATTGCTAGCTGCCGGGGTGTGTGAAAAAGAATGCAAAGTCTCTTCTGGGACTGCACAAAAGGGGCAGTTCATTAATGGAGTCCACCAGAGCTAAGTTGATGAATTTAGTTGGGGAATGTACCTTCCCAGGAATTAATTATAAATACTTATGAATGCCAATTGACTTGCCCCTCAGTTACAGGCAGGAGATCTCATCATGGAAGGAGAGGAAGGAATGTGTTAAGTGGAAAGACACTGCAAGACCTTTGTTGCTCTGGATTCTATTCGGAGCTGGGAAGACTATAAACTAATCTGCTGGTCACTCTGCATTTACATGCGGCATTCCATTCATGCCTGGGTCTCCTGGGTGGGACTCAGCAACTGCTAGCTGGAGTTCCCCTGTTTGCAAGCCAGGCTGCTTTTAATCCAGGGGTCTTGTAATTTTATATCACAGGTAGCTATATTAATTAGCTATTAAAGATGGCAGAGGCTGGGCCGACTGCTTACACATTGGGGCCAGAGATGCTTTCTGGGGAAGACATTAATGGCACACCTAGGTGGGAACTTGGCTGTTGGCACCCCTCCACCTCTGGTTGCCTTGGGATATTAGATAAATAGGGATATTTTTCTGTCTCCCTGAAAGCTGGGAAGGAGAATCTCTTGCTTGAGACATTCAATTCCCTAATAATTTCATTCCAGTTAGGAGAGTATGAAGTCCAGCAATCCGGCCCTGGTGGGAAGAAGATAAGCACAGCATGCATGAGTGCACTTTTTCTTCAGTTCCTCCTGGGCAATGGCATTGGCATTGAGTGGCTCATAGGAATTAAAGGTTTGGTTTGCATGGGGAAGGGGAGCAACAGACAGCATGGGGCTGTCAGTGCCCGTTGTGCCCATCACCATTCCTTTCTGTACGCTTTTATGCACAATGCAAGGAAAGGCCAGCCCAGAAACATCCACAAAGGGATGCACAGTGTATTTGAGGAAAGGGGGGGGGTCTTCTGCAATCTCCAAGCCCCAGCTGCCCCAAAGGCTCATGTTAGGGTGAAAATTGGAGAGAAAAATCAATCATTAATGGAGAGCCGCACACTGGAGATTTTGATGGAGGTGGTTGATGCCCATTATGTGGCCTTCTGCTGTCCTTTACTTAGATGTCATGGTATCATGGTACAGCAGGGCCACTCACTCTGACTTAAGAAGGCCTCCAGTGGTTGAGAAACACCAGGAGGAATTTCATCCTGCTCAGAAATCCTTCTGAAAGGCTTTTTGGTTAAAACTGGCTCTTATTAAAACTGTTAACCCAGTATTAAATGACAGGGAGGTAGCAGGTGTGTGCATTGCATACTTGCACATGCACCCCCCCCCCCCCCGATCTTTCCAGATCAGTATTCCACGTGGAAGGACTGATCTGGTCACATTTTTTACTTTTTGGCACAGCAAGAAAACTCATTGAGTTCTTTCCGCCCTTTTTTTGTCTTCTTCAATTATCTCTGGGTTAACAGTTTTAGTCAAAAAGGGGCATTGGCAGCAACCTGTCTATAGGGGCCATCTTCCCTCTACTTCCCTTCCCATGAATGAAAAACCAACATCTAGCCCTCCCTTTGTGTGCATTTTTACGCACAGTGCAAAGACAGGCCAGTGGCTGGCGAGTTTAAACCGGGAGTCCTGGATTGCTTCAAAGCAGATTAAGGTGATGAGGATTTGCCCCTCATTGTGGATACGAAACTACAAGGCCTGGGGAAACATGGCATAACAGAAGGACTCAAAGGTAATAGTTTATTGGCTTTGTTATCATAAAGAAGTTTTTTTTTTATTTTGCTGCACTATGCTGATTGTCAATGGAGTGTTTTCTTGCTTGTGTGCTGTGCTGGAGTGCTGTGCCAGCGCCACTTTACCCGTAAGTTTCCTGCCATTGTGTGCACCCGCCAACACTTGTCTTCTTTGGGATCCATTGTTGTGTGAGTTTTCATGTACTTGAGGAGAAACAATGATTTTTTTTGATTAAGCACAAACAGAGCCTTGTTTCCTCAACTCCTCTCCCAAAAGAACAGTGTGTGTGTGTGTGTGTGCGTAGCTCAACACTCAGCTTGATGTGTGCCTTCCCCAAGCATTCCTCAGGGTCCATAAAGAAGGAACCCTGCTGTCAGACTCGGTGGGTTGATGTTTTATAGGGAGGACTATGTTCTGTGAGATTTTGTTGTATGCAAAAACAGCTGCCCCAGAGCCTCATTTCCCCTCCTCCCTCTTGAAAAGAACAGGGTGCCTTTGCCCATGGGCAGCAAAGTGCACAGTGGACTGAAACTCCTGAAAATGGAAAAAAAAAACCCTAAATGGTCAGCGCCTGCCAACCTGGAACAAACCAGTAATGAAATGAAATTATTCTGGAGCCCTCCGAAACCAAAACGGAAACGGAAAATTTCTTGCTGCTGAACCGTAATCTTTACCCTGTTGCATTGTTCATTAGTGTCCCAGCCATTGACCATATTGACTACACTGTGTAATCTGCCTTGAGTCTCAGCAAGAAAAGCAGACTGTAAATAACGTAAACAAACAAACCCTGCAAGGTAAGACTATAAAAAGCAAGCAAGCATAAAAAAGCCAAAGCACCTTAACCTGTCCTATTATTTTCTATCTTATAGATCTATAAGAAGAAAGGAATGCAAAGACATGGCATATTACTCTGTGATTTTCTTTATGCAAGCCCTGCTGATCTGAAACTCAGCTTCCCTTTTAAAAATACAGGACACTTCCTAGCATATTAGTTGCTGATCAAAGTTGAAAAAGTGTGATAATCTAAACCTCATAAGTACAGAAAGGAAATCTTATGATATAATGAGGTATTTGATTTCATAATTTTTTTTCCAGGATCAGATTTGGTGATATTTTATTATTCAGCAGCGGGGCTGTCCGCATTCAAATAAACAAAGGCAAAATTCTATCAATATCTGTCTAGGGCCGTTTATGAGGCTGTAATTTACTTTGGTATTGTTTATAGTCTTTTTGATATCATCATCAACAACAACAAAAACAACATCAAACCATTTTATCATCTGAGGCCTTTCGCTATGACAGAGGTAATTCCTTCTGGATTAAAAAAATGTGCAAAATCATGTAACAGCTGCCAACCCTCTTGGTGTATTTGCCATATTCCCTCCTCAAAAAGAATTTGCAGATGTAATTTATGAGCCTCTGTCCCTTATTTTTGAGAATTCTTGGAGATCAGGTGAGGTGCCAGAAGATTGGAGGTGGGCAAATGTTGTCCCCATCTTCAAGAAGGGGAAAAAGGAGGTTCCGTGTAACTACTGACCCATCAGCTTGACATCTATACCTGGAAAAGTTTTAGAACAAATCATCAAACAGTCAGTCCTTGAGCATTTAGAAAGGATGGCTGTGATTACTAAGAGCCAGCATGGGTTTCTCAAGAACAACTCATGTCAGACTAACCTTATCTCTTTTTTTGAGAAAATTACTACCTGGTTGGATCAGGGGAATGCTGTAGACATAGTTTATCCTGATTTCAGTAAGGCTTTTGATAAGGTTCTACAAAATATCCTTGTCAGCAAGTTGGTAAAATGTGCTTTGGATCCTATTACTATTAGGTGGATCTGTAACTGGTTGACAGATCGTACCCAAAGAAGTGCTAGTTAATGGTTCCTCATCCTCTTGGAGAAGAGTGACAAGTGGAGTTCCTCAGGGATCAGTCCTGGGACCTGTTCTGTTCAACATTTTTATAAATGATTTGGGTGAAGGAATAGAGGGAATGCTTATTAAATTTGCAGATGATGCTAAATTAGGAGGGATAGCAAATATGGCCGAAGACAGAGTAAGGATACAGGATGATCTTGACAGGCTGGAAAACTGGGCTAAAACAAATAAAATGAATTTCAACAGAGATAAATGCAAAGTTCTGCATTTAGGAAGGAAAAATCACATTTATTTTTATGTATTTATTTATATCATATTTGTATTCCGCCCTCCCCGCGAGCAGGCTCAGGGCAGATAACAACATTAAGAACATTTAAAACATTCCATATTAAAACATTTATGCATAATTATAGGATGGGGGAGACTTGTCTGGGCAGTAGTATGTGCAAAAAGGATCTAGGGGTCTTAGTAGGCCATACAGTGAACATGAGTCAGCAGTGTGATATGGTTGCTAAAAAGGTAAATGCGGTTTTGGGCTGTATCAACTGAAGCATATGAGAAGTGATGATATCACTCTACTCTGCTCTGGTTAGCCCTCATCTAGAATATTGTGTTCAGTTTTGGGCACCACAATTTAAGAAGAATATAGACAAGCTGGAACGTGTCCAGAGGAGGGCAACGAAGATGGTAAGAGGTCTGGAGACCAAGTCCTATGAGGCAAGGTTGAAGGAGCTCAGAATGTTTCGCCTGGAAAAAAGACGACTGAGAGGTAATATGATAACCATCTTCAAGTACTTGAAGGGCTGTCATATAGACGATGGTGTGGAGTTGTTTTCCACTGCCCCAGAAGGTCAGACCAGAACCAATGGCTTGAAATTAAATCAAAAGATCTTTTGGCTATACATTAGGAAGAACTTCCTGACAGAGCGGTTCCTCAGTGGAACAGGCTTCCTTGGGAGGTGGTGAGCTCTCCGTCTTTGGAAATTCTAAAGCAGAGGCTAGATGGCCATCTGACAGCAGTGCTGATTCTGTGAACTTGGGCAGATCATGAGGGAGAGAGCAGAATGGGTTACATCAGTGCTTAGTTCTTGTGGCCTTCTTACATGCCCAGAGTAATGCTGATCGTCACCTTGGGGTCAGGTAGTAATTTTCCACAGGCCAGTTTGGCTAGGGATGCTGGAGGTGTTTTGCCATCTTCTAGGCATGGAGCAGGGGGAGGGTAACTGAGGCAGATGGGGGCGGGGTAGTTGTGAATTTCCTGCATTGTGCAGAGGGTTGGAATAGATGACCTTAGAGGTCCCTTCCAACCCTATGATTCTATGATTCTACATTCCCTTTGACACCAAATTCATGTCAAACAATCCTTGCAAGTCATTGCTAATACAGTTATTGGCAGTTCAGGCCAGGTTTGTCACAAGCATAAACTTGTAGCATGAGTTCTTGCACAGTCATGTTTCATCCATGTGAATATATTAAGCATAGATTGAAGAAATGTGCTCTCCAGGTAGGCTTATGTGAGCACAAAGAGGAAGGTACAGTGAGGGAATGAGAGGAGAATGCTGGTTACTTTTCTGCCTGGCTGGAAATAGTAGGGGTGCAACATTAACATCAGAGTTCCATGCAGGAAATAAGACTTCAATATACAATTAAGTTTCCTTTGCCGTTCCTTTTCATTAGTGGGAATAAACATTTGGCATTCCATTAATCTTCCTCTCTTCTCCCTTCTTCCTCCAGGAAGTGCCAAGTCATTTTCAAGACACATTAAATTGCCAGAAGAACTCCCAAACAAAGCCACTCAGCCTGCTGCTCGTTTGGATAAAGTTAATTACAGTGAAGATTAGAATCTGCGGGGCTTGATTAGTGTTGTAGAGACTTAGAGAATCACACCGTCCTCTGGGAGATTCACCGCCTTCCTCCCACCCATTTTTGTCATTGCTTTTTTGGTGGTGGTTGTTCGTAATTGTTTTGCTCTCTTCTATCCTACGGCTTTGGCAAACCATCGAGGATTAGTGAGTTGTATTACCCCAAAACAGAATATGCTGCTTTCTGGATTCAGCTGGAATGGTTTCAGTTTCGAGAAGAAGATGAACAAAGCCACATCACTTCACTCCATTACTTTTGAGATATGATTTTTCTTTGAGTCAAGCTTGGGATCTGACACAGGGAAGGATTGCAAGGCTAAAACAGCCCTTTGTGGTAATGATATTCACTGAGGAGCAAGCAGGGTTGGAAAAGGGCTGTATAATTGCACAAAGATGGGAACATAGATGCCATATCTGGAATTCTAATCCCTTTGGCCAGATAAACATGAAATATGATGTGGAATGTGCCTGTGAATAAGGCATGGGTGTGCAACTGAAATTTTATGTTTTTATTAACCTAAGATAACTCACATTACTATATCAAAGCAGAAAAAAGCATTTTTGTTACAATTTTTAACTAAAAACATTGAATTTTCACTCTTTTTTTCTTTCAGTCTTCTCTGTAGAGACTGAGGCCCACAGTATGTGATTTCTTTTTTTTCACCCCAGGCCTCACTGATAATCCTCCACCCTCACCAATCTCTACTCCATAGAACGCTCCTCTCTCTGCATGTTGTGCCTCATGTTCCTTTCAATCTCTTTTTCATGCTCTCTGAGTAACTTCAGAGCCTCATGTCTGTTTCTCAGGTTGCGTTCTGTGTTGTTGTGGTTAGAGTGTCAGACTAAGATCTGGGAGACTCAAGTTTGTATCCCGACTTAGGGATTTTATGGACTCCCAACCCCTCAGGCACTCACACATCCCCACTGTCTTGGGGTCCCCGTTCTGTGCACTAAGGCCTTTGGATGAGTGAGCCTGTGGAAACCGAACTCCCATTGGCTTTCTAATCTGAATAAACTTTTCTTAGCAGCCACCACCAAGAAATCCTCCTCAGAGCTTTGATCAGGGCTTTTTTTCAGGGGGAACGTAAGGGAACGGAGTTCCGGAACCTCTTGAAAATGGTCACATGGCTGGTGGCCCCGCCCCCTGATCTCCAGACAGAGGGGAGTTGAGATGGCCCTCCGTGCCACGTGCGGAGGGCGATCTAAACTCCCCTCTGTCTGGAGATCAGGGGGCGGGGCCATCAGCCATGTGACCATTTTCTCTGAGGGCAACCCACTGAGTTCCACCACCTCTTTTCCCAGAAAAAAAGCCCTGGCTTTGATCAATATGGGGGAAATATAACTGCTAAACTCATTGTCCCCTTAGACTGGTCCTGAAAGTGATCCACACTACCTTGTTCAGCCCCTCTGTACCCTCACTGGAATGTGCATTCGTGCATGAAAGAGAAATGGGGCTTGACATTCTCCCCTTACCTCTCTTTCCTTTTTGCTGGCCATTTGAGCACATTTCCCTGGTCATGACAAATGAGAACAGGGCAAGCAGTTTGTTTTTTATTTAGATGATTCATTTATTTAAAAATAAAATTGTTGCCTCTCCAGATACCTGCTCATGACATCTTACAAGATAATAAAAAACTCCAAAACATTAAAAAGATATTAAATAAAATCCAACATTAAAAATCCAGCCCACCATAAAAACAGAGTACAGACAGCTCAAAACAACAGTTTCCAGACTAAAATAATATTAAAAGATTAATTAAAAGCCTGGGTGAACAGAAAGTTTTTGGCCTGGTGCCTAAAAGAGAGCAACATAGATGCCAGGTGAGCCTCAAGGGGTATTCTATAAAAGAAGTGCCACTATGAAAGAAGCCCTGTCTCTGGTTGCCACCCACCTCACCTCTGAAGGCAGGGGCACAGAGAGGCGGGCTTGTGAGGCAGAACTTAACTGGCAGGCTGGACATTATGGGAGGAGGTGGCCAAGTACCCTGGCTCCAAGTGACAGTGCAAGAATGTATATTTGCAATCCAATTGAGAATGCTATATAAACACTTTATGAGGCATTTTAGAATTTGTACTCCCCACCCCAGGTTCTGTTGGTTGAACTGGGTGGGCAAGGAATGGGCAGAAGCCACATCTTTATTCCAGAATGGTGTCTTCTTTGCATGTGAACCTTGGTTCCACGGATGTGAATATGCATGCACAAAGTATTTGTGATCCAGTGTAAAATACTTAATTAGTAGCAATATATATATACAGAAAGAGAGAGAGAGAGAGAGAGAGAGAAAGAGAGTAAAGCCAATTCACTCATGATATTTTCGAACAGCAGTAACTTTTCTGCAGGTGATCTCTGTTGCTGTAGCCTCATGGAAATATAGTGTGTGTAATGTTCTACGAACAGAGATGTCTCCTCTACCAACCAAGTCTCTGGCAGATGCAGTGCAATCCTATGTAGAATTACTCCAGTCTGATTTAAATAGGCTTAGACTGAAGTAATTCTGCAGAAGATTGTTCTGCAAATCTGACTGAAGGAGTAATGCCCTGCCTTTGAAATGGCTATAATGCAGCTTCTGTAACAAAAGCAGAAATAGGAAGCTGTTGAAGTATAAGATACATTTCAGTATTCAAAAAGGACATTTCAGTATTCAAAAAGGACTTGTAACATATTTATGTGAAAGAGTTCAGGAGATTTGTGTGTGTGCTTGTGTTAGAGTTGTTTATATCTGGAGTAAAACACTTTCGCGCATTTGGAAAAAGCTGTAGGTGGGAATGCTTACTGGTATTTAAAGTGGCATAAACCAGCATTTTAACTTCCCTGATGTAGTCGTTTTCAGAGTGGGAGGTAGGTCTGTGTAGGAAGGTATGGCCAGCTTCCAGGAGACAGCCAGACTCTTCCATAGAGCTCCGTATCAGAGGTTAACTTTTAAAATGAGGAAATGTTGGGCCAGAAACCTGCATGGAAATCATATTTTGGAAGCTTTTCTCTGAGACTTATGGCTGCTTCTTATGGTTTCTCATCAGTGGGGGAAAGGCAAAACTGCATACAGTTCAGAGGAACTCTTTTCTTCTTATTAATTTAGTCACCAAATATTAACTTTCTTCAGTGGTTTTGGATGAAAATAAAAGAGACACACCCAGGGATATTATTGATGAGCTAGCAATTAGCCTTGCCATGACTTTCCCAGAAATAGGTGAGGTAATCCATTTTTGTTTGCACTTGAACAGTGTTCCAAACTGCAACTCTGTAATTCTTCACCTTATAAATTAGTGGTAGTCCTAAAACGAGAGCCTTGTTTTTTTGTGTGGAGCGTGTGTGCATAAAGTCTTAATTGACATTGAAACAGAATTTCAGGCAGGTAGCCATGTTGGTCTGCAGTGGAACAGCAGGATTCGAGTCCAATGGAACTTTAGAGATCAACAAGACTTCTAGGGTATATGTGGTGAGTATCTGAAGAAAGGAGGTTTTACTCTCAAAAATTTACACCCTGGAAATCTTCATGGTCTCTAAGGTGCCACTGGACTGAAATCCTATTGAAACAGAGGTAGCGTAATGTGAATTTGACCGGTGTAGCCATCAACAAGGGTTGCCAACCTCCAGGTAATGGCTGATCTCCAGGCCACAGAGATCAGTTCTCCTGGAGAAATGGCTGCTCTGGAGAAGGGATTCTTATGAAATTATACTCTACTGAGGTCCCTCCCCTCCCCAAACCCACCCTCTCCAGGCTCCATCCCCCAAATTTTCAGGAATTTTCTAACTTGGAGCTGGCAACTCTAATCCCCACTCTCTACCTGACAGACTTAACCTAAGTGAATGTAGTAAATTTAGAACTCATGAATGAAAAATGAAAAGAGCAATAATTTTTATTTACCCCTAGGGATAGGGAAATCAGGTGGTTCAGAAAATAGGATAGAAACTATTTACAGGTGTAACACAGACTTGCTGGGCCAATTCATTTATAAGGTTACAGCTGATAATTTAGAATGCAGAGAGCAGTTAACAGCCATGTTTCCCCGGAAACTATGCTCTAAGACACCACAGTCTCCTAGCAAAGGATTTTTTTCAGCCTACTCCTCTAGAGGCAAAATCCTATTTCCACCCCTTTATTATTTTCTCCTGTTCTCACTCAAAAGGCAGACTCTGAGTCTTTGGAAATCTTCTGTGATGGACTCAGCTTCAGATGCTGAGATTTCCAGAAGTGAAAGTATGATTGACATGTTTCCTTCCCCCCCACCCCCCATGGGGCTCGCCTGAAATGGGAGTTGGGGATGGAATGTTGGGGAAACTGTCAGTTGAAGTTAGAGAGTAAACAAGAGAGTGAAAGGGAGTTGGAGCCTGGCTTTTGACCAGAGAGGGTCAGCCAGAGAATCCTCTGTGAGAGGAAATAATCTTTGTGAAACACTTTTAGTCCTAGGACTAAAGTGGGGAAAACCAGCACTAACTCTTACTTAGGGCCAAGCTACAAGTGATGCCTGACACAAGTTGGACACTTGTCAGCTTCCCTCAAGTTTTGATGGGAAATGTAGGCATCCTGGTCTTGCAGCTTGGGTCTCCGACTGCTGTCCAATGGACTTTTCAACTGTCACTTGTCCAACATTCCGCCAAGCTGCCTACATTTCCCATCAAAACTTGAGGGAAGCTGACAAGTGTCCAAACTGTGTCAGGCGTCACTTGTAGTTTGGCCTTAGACTCAAGAGATCTGGGGATTACAGAGGGCCAAGGAAGTGGGTAGAGAGGAGTCTCCCCTTCAGTGCCAGGAACAGGGTTATAGCTCATAACTATAATGCCTGCCCAGTATCTGGGAAGGGTTTGTCAGTGGAGCACCCTTAAGTCTGGAGAGGAGGGAAAGTCGTGCTGTGTTTGTGTTTGAGTATATAAAGTGTAACATCTGTGAAGCAGTGTCAACCTCTGAAAGAAGCCAGCAACCTAGTGTTATACCAAGTGTTTAGGGCCTCACACCAGTGAAGTTCCTGTACAAAAACCTTTCTGTTTCTTCAGTTCAAACACCTGCCTACCTGCCTTTTGACTTTAACCTACTGTAAATAAACCTTCTGTTACCTTTTGAACCTCCCCAAGCCTTGTGTGCCAGTTTCTGCTAAAGGGAAGTGCAAACCCCTGATCTGTTCCCTACTAAGACTTGGCTGGTACCCATTTTTAATAATCCTTAAGGGTGGGACAAGAAGGAAAGTTGGAACTTATCATCAACCACACTACCAGAGGCTTCACAGCCCAGTATACAGCTTCACAGGCTTAAAGAGGAGAAGTTTTACCTCAGGGTAGGGGAAGGTCAGCCTAAGCTTGAGTTGGACGTGGGTTTGTGGCATCTCCTCAGATAGGACCTCTACAAACTATCCCAAGCCCTATCTAACTAAAGACTGCAAGAGTCTCCTCTTTCTCCTACTCCCCAACCCAATCTGGTTCCTCCTGCCCTTCCAAGGATCCTGATTGATTGCTAGCTGCTCTGCTCACACATGAAACAGGCCTAAAGAGGACTGGCATTTTTTCCTTCCAGAAAGGGCCCATCTTGCAGGGTGTGGGAAGATCTCATCACATGCTGAGAACAGAGACTTAGGGACAAATTACAGGACTCAAGACATTTGTGATTAAGACTGGCCATTTTTTTAAAGGTATAAAAGTAGTTGTAGATGATGGAGTTTGGGCAATTTTAATTGGGGATGAGTCATGGGGGGAGGATCCTGACCCTTCCCCCATGCCATTTTTCTGATACAGTGTTCTCGCTGCTCCCTCACCCAAACTGCTATATGCTGTGCAGGGGAAAATAAACCATATGTTATTTCTGTTTCCCCCCAATAAGGAAAATAGCTGCTCCAGTGTGATAGGTGGGGAGAGGATTGAGGATGGGAAAACAGTGGGATGAGTAAAGGTTAACCACCCTCGGTTAGTAGGCCTCTGAAAATTGATGGGAATTCCTAATCATAGATCATGCTGGTCCCATTTGGTTTGGTTTCATTGCACCCTCCACACCTGGTTTCCTTGCCAGACTGGGAATTGGATTCTTGTGCATCACCACCCAAAATAAGAGGGTCCACTGTTCCAGAAGTGCAGAAGACCTCCTATACAGGTCTCCTGCATAGCATGGATGCTTCTGCTGTTTTGGTGGGTGCTTCCTCCTGTACCATTTGGAATCTATGTAACATTTATCATAATGTTCATGCAGTGCAATTATAAGAGACACCACTTGTGTCATATGTAAATACACTGATAAAAAGAAGAGATAAAAGATTTTACAGAGCCCCCAACCCACTCAAAAGTAATTATAAGAAGCAGTGGTAACAAGGTTGCCCAGAACTTTACCTGGCACCCATGGGAGATCTCTGGGTAGGGCATGGGAGGGGCAACCCAGGTCTGCAGCAAACCTGGAAGTAATGTCATCACATTGAGTGACTCTCTAGAAATCCTTCCAGTATCAATTATCATAGAGATCGGGAGGATTCCTAGACAGTCACTCAATGTGGTGACCTCACTGTGGATTTACCCAGAAGTGACATTGCACAATGTCATGTCCTCCTTATCTGCCCTTCCACTCCACTGAGTGAAGGAAAGGGATGAGGACCATTGGCGTAAAGTTGCCGGTCTGTACCTGGTAAGAAGCCACCCTAAATGCCAATCTTACCAGTTGAAGTGTGTGTAATGCCCAAGGACCAAAGCAGATGAGATGTTTGGCATGAGTCAAATTTATTTACTTACTTCAGTTATACCCTGCCTTCTCCTCAGTGGGGACCCAAAGCAGCTTACATCATTCTCCTCTCTTCCAGTTTTATCCTTACAACAACCCTGTGAGGTAGGTTAGGCTCAGAGTGTGTGACTGGACCCAGGTCACTCAGCAAGCTTCCATGGCAGAATGGAGATCCGAACCTGGCTCTTCCAGATCCTAGTCCAATGGACCCATCTCTGATAATCTAAGTTCCTAAGTGCACTTGATTTGGATTGGGACTGTGGTGTGAGAGGAGAAGGGACTTCCACCTTCCTCTGATGCCATTTTCGTAACCTGAAACAGCTCCCACTGTGGACCTGCATGTGCAGCCCCACAAAATGTGCTACCCCGAGAATGGACAAATAGGGCCATTTTTGCATCAGGAAAATGGTATCCTGGGGGGACGCTGATGCCCTTCCTCCTGAGCACTGTCTCTTCCAAATGGGGCTCTGGTGCACTTGGGAATTTAGTTCCCTGGAGCTCATGTTAGCTGTGAGATAATCAGAACTGGATCAGAGAGACCCCAAACCCAACTTGTGCCAAATGCCTCATCTAGTTTGGCCCTAAGATCCACACAAACGTTTAAATGCATGGTACTATACTCCAGGTTTATCATCATGCCGTGGATAAAAAAAGACATACTGGAACTGGATTTATATTGGGGCTAACATCTCCTTAAACCCTTTTTCCAGGGAGTATCTTCACTGCATCCAGCCACACATTTACAGCGCAATCCTGAACGGAGTTAAATTCTTCTAAGCCCATTGATTTCAATGGATTTAGAAGGTGCAAGACTTCTTAGGAGTGCACTGTTGAACGTTTTTTCCTCAGCTTGGGGCAATATAGAAGACTATGTGCCAGTTTTCTGTCACTGCTGGGCATCAGTGGAGCAATGCTGTCTTTTTTATATGAAATCATTTCCTCACCTCGAGGGCTTCTATCTCTATAAGAATTATACTTGCAAAATCCTGGAAGGATACCAGAATACCTAGTGTAGGGAAATTGTTAAATAAGATTTGGCAAGTGGCTATTATGGATAAACAATGCTTTCATAGTCAGCAGGCATTTATTCATAGGCAGTTGGCACTAGAGAATTCATACAAATGACTTGTCTTATGTATTGTATTTTCTTTACAGATATTTATTTATTTTATTTGCTTCTTTTGGAAATCTCCTTTCTCCCCAGTGGGGACCCAAAGCAGCTCATATTAGTCTCCTTTTCTTCATTTTATCCTCCCAACAACCCTGTGAGTTAGGACAGCCCGAGGGTGTGTGATTGGCCTAAGATTGTCCAGCAAGCTTCCATGGCAGAATGAGGATTCACCAGGAACTCTCTGAGCCTAGTCTGACACTAGCCTTTAAACCACACTGGCTGTCTATATAGCAAGACAGCAATCAAAGGGCAGTTACAGGCTTGACAACTGGCTTTAACCTTTTCCGTATGAAGCACAGGTTTGTATAGTTTTTGTAACCTTTTCAATAATACTTAAAAAGAATTATGTGAGGGGCTATTGTGTCCCTGTTCCTTCCCTTTTGAGCTTGGTCTGATTATCTTTAAGGGATCATTTTCAGATGGGCTGGCAAAGGGATATGATGAGTAAATATCCTACCAAAATGATGGGCAGTTTCTTTATGTGCATTGTTGATTGTGTATAATCCATCCAGAGTGACAGGCACTATCTAGATAACTTATAGTGAAATCCTAATCAGAGTTGCTCCAGTCTAAGCCCATTGAAATTGGGTTAGTTTTCTGTATTCCATGTGGACCAGTGATTCAACAGGTAGTCACTCTTGAATGTTAAGTGTTAACTATCAAATGCTTTTGATTGTCCAGTGCTCCAAACCAAGAATCTGTTATTAACTGAATGTGAAACAGAGAATACCAGATTTTTAATATTAAATGATTGCTGATCTTGGAGAAAACAGCACTGAATAACAGGGGAAGAATACTGGGGACAGAAGTAGTCCCCTCCCCATTTATCTTCTGCATTTCTGTATGTTGATACTATTAATCAAAATGCATCAGAACTAATTTTGTTTGTTTTATTTAAGAAACGCTCGCTTTTGTTTGTCCTGTACGAATTGATTCAAATTCTAGTAGTCTGATAGAATAATTTTTCTCTATTCATTTCTCCCCCACTTCTGAGATCTGGATTATGCTTTGTTCTGTTTAATGCTGGCCCTAAATAAATGTTAAGTAGTTACAGTAATATTTAAAGACATTTTAGCATCATATCAGTATTACTCGTCAGAACCAATTGCCTTGTTTAAGGTGACATTACATTGAACATCCCTTGCACAGATTATCTGCTTGCAAGAACTTTATCTCTGTTTTTCCTATATTCACATTTGAACTCCAGCATCTAAAAAGGCTACTGGGCTTTTAAAGAGCAAATCGAAATGTCTGTGCTATGAAGAGAGTTAGCAGGGAGGCAAAAAAGGGAGAAGGTACAAAACGTGAAATCAATTTTGAATTGCCTAAAGCCACACTTGCTCTTTGATGGCTTTTAAGATATGGGGAGGGGAGACAAGGTGACAGATGTATTGACATTTATCTTCAATCCACAAACAAGGAAGGAGGGGACTACTTGAAATCTCCATAGAAGAGCTTTCCTAGCAGGGTTATGTGTAAAAAGAAACAAGAGGACTCTAGATGAAGACTTAATTAAAGCAGGAACATCAAGAACATTTACAAAACTTAAAAGGAAAATTTTGCATTTCAGTGTATGATATTTCAGTAGTTGGCTCCTTCCCAGACTACGTTCTTTAGATGTTAAATCCATGCAACTATCCCTATGTACAAGGAACAACCTCTAATTTTTGGTACCCTTCTTATTTCTTATATTTTTGTTTTGACAATGCACAATTAAACTTTTGTTAGCATGAGTTGTTAGCCTGACTTGTCCAGCTTCCTTCATAGATCTCTAGGAATTAAATCTTAGATTGAGTGGAAGCATCCATGAGTTGGATCCTATACACCATGAGCAAGATGTAGGGATGCAGGTGGTGGCCTGGCATCCCAGAGACAGAAATGACATTGGGTTATGTGCCAATGTCACACCTAGGCAAAAACCTGGACATGATTTCAACTTGTTGACCAATGTTCTAAAAACTATGGAATTACCACATCAAGTTATATCTGGGTTTTGCCCAGATGTGATGTCAGCGCATAGCCCAACTGTTTCTCCTATCAGGCCTAGAGGCAAAGGCAGATGGGGAGGAAGCCTTCCCCAAGAGATTACCTGTCTGAAGCAGGTACTCGGCAAGCCTGGCACGATGGTAATTGGGGATGGAATTCTTTCCCTCCTCCTTTTCTCTTCAGCACTTCTGTAAGAAGATCTCCCAAAAGTTGGTGCTTCAGAAGGGAAAGGCCTCATGGGCAAAATGCAACAGGAGGCTACAGTGAGTAAGGAGGAGAAATGGTCAAAATCACTCCTCCATGTTGCTTAGCCAGCAGGTTCCACTGGTGCAAGAGGTTTCATTGATGGATGAGGAATGTTTGGATGATTTTACCAGATTTTCTGTACCTCATTTCAGGCCTCTGAATGTGATGGAATTTTATCTGCGAGACTTCCATGACTCTCTGCATCAAAGGGAATTGTTCGGGAAAGGGGGAAGGGGGAAAGATCTGTCTCTCCAAGTGCCTTCTGCAAGTAGCTCGTGGAATCCAACCCTATGTGAAAAAAGTGTCCACACAAATACCATACTGCTTCACACTCTGCAGATGCTGAGGTATATTTTGAAGGGTTGGTAGAATATTGTTGGATGATTAGCTTTTTACAAGTAGTAGATCATTAACCAAAAGAACAAACACCTCCTTGGTTTTTAAATCAGTGGATAATATGCTGTTGCAGAGTAAACCAATAGAGCATTCAGCAAGAGCCTTAAGCGAAGTAATGGAAGGGGCTGCTGAACAATGATCCTTGGTATGAGAAATTGGAGCATTTCAAGCATAATCATATGCTCTGTGTGTGTGTGTGTGTGTGTGTATGTGTGTGTGTATGTATGTATACACACACACATATATGTATATGTGTATGTATGTATGTGTACATATACACACACACACACACACACACACATACACTCCAGCATCTCACAAATATATAAATCACAGTCTCACATCCTAAGGTCCTTCCCCAGTTTTTCAGTTAGTATTTCAGTGTATGTGCATCTTTTGTACAGGATTCATTTGGAGGTGTGCATGTGTAACAGTAACCAGACAGTAATCTTACAGCACTGTTTTGATCAGGCAGAGGCAGTGGATGACAGGGACCGTGGCCCCCAACAGAAAGGGGGAGGACAGCTGCCCAGTCTTTCTGCAGTCACTCCATTCCAACGTTCCCAGTGTCTTTTAAAGCTTTGGGGCCAAGCTACACATGACGAATGACACTTGAACAGCAAGTGTATTTCTCCCTGTTCACTTGCCCTCCACTCAAACCACTTGCCGTTCAAGTGTCATTCGTCATGTGTAGCTTGGCCCTTAATTACAGCTATCGGTAACCCCAGTTAGTATTTGGAATACATGGAGAGGGAAAGGAGGCTGAACTCTGATCCCTTCCTGGTTTTGCAAATGAGGGTAGCCCTTTAAAGGAAAAAAAAGCTGTTAAAGGTAGTCTCCATCTTTTTTCCCTTTAACAGGCTAATAGCAATGTGGGGAGGGCAGTTTTGAATAATGAAACCATGTAGTGGTGTAAGAGTCAAACCCTCTTTAACCCTCTTTCTGGACCTGATCTGAATTGGGGCTGCAGAGGGCTGTGACATGTAAAAGACTGACAAGGAACCTTTCTTTCATCCCTCATGTCTCATTTGGCTCTCCATGGAACTTTTTGCTCAATGCCTTTCCCTCTCCCCTCCAACCAAGCTTATTCTGTTAAATCAAGGGTTTATTTGGGCTTGGAGCCAGGGAACAGAGGTTTGCAGTAAGTGTGTTTGTTGAGGTAATGAGGAGATATTGACTACAGTGAATCTCAAACTGAGACAAATCATTCAACATCTTTTCAATCAAGCCATTCCTATTATGAAGAGCAGGAGCTGCTTCATATTTGAAAGGCTCATCTGTGAGGGAGCTTTGTATCATCCTCTCACACCAGTCTTCTCATAGCCTCTTAATCCATTTAGGGCTAACATGTTGTTCTATTGCAGGGTAAGGTGAACTATGCAGTAATTGCCACCACATGCTGAAAGCAGAAATTTTTTCCTTAATCTCTGCTTCTGCTGGGTTTTTAACATCGCTTTTCCTTTTGTAAGACATGCAAAGTTAGCTTTGATGCACTTTGAAGGGAAGGGGAAGCTCAACACTAGTTTCCAGCAAATTAGTGAGAGAAAAATGCTTTCTTTGAAGTAGACAGAGACACCACATTTGGCTTTGGGACCGTCCTGTTTATAATTCTGCACAGTTGAAATGTTCTCAAAATCTATAGATATCCGCAAAACAATACTCTGATTTTGACAAATTCTTCCAGTGCCTGACAGCACAATCCTAAACAGAGTTACAGCTTTCAAAACCCATTGATGTCATTGACCTTAGAAGGGTGTAACTCTATTTAGGATTACACTGTAAAACTGCTACCCACTTCTATGTGCCTTTCAGGACACATATAACTCCAGTTCTGCAGCAGTTACACCGGCTTCCCATGGAGTTCTGGATCAGGTTCAAGGTTTTGGTATTAACCTATAAAGCCCTAAATGGACTGGGACCAGCATACCTGAGGGACCGTCTCTTCCCATATACTCCCTAGAGGGTGCTGAGATCAGCCAGTAAGCACCTACTGGTGGTCCCTGACCCCAGGGAGGCTCGATTGGCCTCAACCAGGGCAAGGGCTTTTTTGGTCCTGGCCCCAACCTGGGGGAACTCTCTGTCTGAGGACAGCTGGGCCCGCCAAGATCTTGTATCCTTCAGGTGGGCCTGTAAGATGGAGATGTTCCGCCAGGCGTATGGTTGAGGCCATCAGGATTTCTACCAAATGAGCCTCTCTCCCAATCTTCTCTATGTCTGTAGGGGGTATTGACCATCTACCCCCTATATATGAGCGACCACGCATGGTTAAGCCACACCTCCACCTCCGTCAGATGTTATATGGTTTTTATACGGTGAGCAGGTGTTTTATTAGAAAGTGGTGTTAATTTATTGTGATTTTATCTTGTATATTTTATCTTCTGTTGTAACCCACCCTGAGCCCGCTTGTGGGGAGGGCAGGATATAAATATAAATAATAATGATGATGCCAGAGATAGTGTGAGATTAATAAAGAAGCTGAATTCCAGTGGCATCTATGCCACAGGTAGGAACATTACTTTATTTGAAGGATAAATAGCTGCCCCATCAAGCTTGCTGCTCAGCCAAAAGACTGAACTACTCTCCCAAGCTTGTCACAGACTGTTAATAATATTAGGTTTTGGAAGCAATTTTTTACATTATGTATTTCATTCATTTTTATTATTTGATTTATATGTTTAATGTATTATTCTTTGTTTGTATGTAAAGTCTTTGAAACACAACTTCATTTTTTTTAATGAAACAAGACTTCAGTTGATACACCAATTCCATTCTGGTACTTCTTTGTTATTCATCCCTGTATTATCTGAGTACCCTAGGAAACGTAGTCTGATCATGAAAATATCTTTCCAGTTTTGTTCTCTCTTCATCTGTAAGAGCTGTTAGCAGGACAGAGAAGGATGAGAGAATTAAGGGCACTTGTGAAGAGAGAGTCTCGCCCTGATTCATTAAAATACAACGTGATCAAAATACTTTATGATGACAATGTGGGCATGCCCCTCCCCAACATGTCCTTTCTGGGTTTATCTGTAGCCTTACTTCAGATACACGGAAATGCAGAGACAATGTTAAGCACAGCAGGTTCCCAACATGATGGATACTTCCAGCTGGGTTTCCGATCACAGGAGGTATGATGAGGGACTGCTTTCTCTGCAGGAAATGCTTTCTCTCATACTGTTCACCTGCTTTGTTTTCGCTGGCAAGTGGCAAACTGAAAGACTGCGAGTCCCCTTATTCTGCCTGAAACTGAGCAGCTACACAGGAATGCCTAAAAATCTCTGTATTTCAAATATGGCTCTTGTAGTAGTCTGCATAAAAAAAATTAAATTCTGCAGAAAGACAACCCAATTCATGTGCCAAGACAAACCAGAATTTGCAGTCTAAACTATGCACATTAAGGATATTGGCATCATTATTGGTTAATTTGCATAATTAGTAGGTACTGCTAGCCACATGGAAGAGACATAAGCCATCCAGTCCTTCATCTTCATCTATATCTATTAGTCCCCCTTCTGAGATTTTACCAGGGGAACTAGGCCAATACCATAGTCCAATGCCATAGGACAAACCAAAAGAAAAATGGTGCCTTCTGTAAGAAATGTTCAGCACCGCTGTAATAAAGGGTATCAGGCATTGCTTTACATTGCCTTTGTGAACTACAAGAAACAATGTTTGATTCCATTGAATTCAGTGCTGATCTCAGTGTTCTGAATGAAGTAGAATTGACCACACACATTGACCTCCATGAAGAATTGAACATAATCTGCCCAACTCTGACAAATTATGCAGTGGTTTATTTTATATCCATGTCTGTAAAGGAGAAACCATGACACGAGGCAACACAATTTTTCTGGAAATAGGGCAGTTCTGGAATTGCTGTTCAGTAGTATTACAGTGGTTAAGGGGGGGGAAGGCAAGGGGGAAACCAGCTCTTAGGGGCTTTATGATCTACTGCCTTGTCCCTGCTCTGATTAGAGATGGTCCTTGCAGGCCTAGGCTTGTCTTGGAGAGTAACTGGAAATAGGGAATATCATGGGACCAAGATGGGACTCATGACAAGTGGAGTAACCTGATAGCATGAAATCATCTTTGATGGAGCATATCTAAAGCATTTTCCTGTTGGTATGTTTTTGCTTGATGACTAGATGGTTCATTGTTGACATAGTGAAACTAGAGATGAAATGGCAATGGATGGAGCAAAAATTGCACAAAAGTGTACTGGAAATGATTATCTAAAAAAAAACAAGAAAATAAAAGAAAAGAAACCAACTTGTGGATCTTTGTGTGTGCTTCCTAGAAGCCTCTGTTAAAAGCAATGGCATAGAAAAAAAAAGAACTCAATGGCCACATCAACACAAGCCGCTAAATTAAAGCCAACACTACTGGAGTTCTGTAGTGTTGCAGCAGCAGAAGAAAGGCAGCATGGGCAGACTTTACTAGAGGGAAGATTATTAGGTGATGATAAATTGCTAATGAAAACTAAAAGAGAAATTTGCACCTCAACCATCACTCTTGCAATGATCTACCATGCAGAACCATGGTTGACAACATTTGCTGATGAAGAAAAATTATCTGTTACACACACACTCACACACAAAAAAACTATGGAAAGAGGCATGCACAAAATTCCTTTGTGACTGTGCTCAACATGAAGAACAATATTAGTGTATGGATATAACAGACACAATACTGGCCATCTATGATTCCAATCATAAACAGGCCACTCATGTGGAAAGCCCTGTGCACTTCCTGCCTTGCATGTTATATTGACAGAGATGCAAAACATTTGCTTGACAGATCATAAATGTCTGGTTCCAATAGGAGGATAAAACTTCAGGGTCAGGATGCAATGGAAAAAAATGGGTTGGATCTTGCAAACCACCAGCAGAATATCTGGATATCCTGGAATCTCCCCAAGCCCTGGTGTCTCAACCAGAGATGGGCATGAACAGAAAAAATACCTCTAACATGATGTTTGTTGTTCATTGCCATCCATGAACAGGGATTCACGAACAACCACGAACATGGCCCTATTCACGAACATGTTCGTGGTTGGCTGTTCGTGGGGGCCAGCAGGCTCTCCTCCAGCCATCATCCAAGTCAAGATCCCTACTGCACACTCACAGAAACCTGATCTGAGCAGGCACCAGGAAAGGTACCAATAATAAATAATAGCTTGGCCCCAGTGCCTGGCAGCAGCCCTGGAACTTGAAGGGGCAGGTTGTTGCGGATTTCCCGGGCTGTATAGCCGTGGTCTTGGCATTGTAGTTCCTGACGTTTCACCAGCAGCTGTGGCTGGCATCTTCAGAGGTGTCGCACCAAAAGACAGAGATCTCTCAGTGTCACAGTGCCTTCGACAATATATTGAAGGGGTAGATCCCTATCCCACCACACACAAAGAAAATTCAAGCTCCAATGCACTCTATCAAAATGCCAACAGCAGCTGTCTCTCTCCCTCTCCACTGTCTGCAAAGCCAGAGCTGGGAGGCCCCCTCCCCCCTGGTCTTTGCTCCCTTGTAACAAATTTGGAGCTCCACACTTGAAAGGAAGACCTGCCTATCAAGCTAAATTGGGCTTAGATTGGGGTTTCCAGGGCAACAACAGGAGTTCGGACAGAGTTCAGACAATCCCTGCCTAAGTTGCCAAGGTAATTGATTGCAGGTGCCAGACTGTCTGGCTTGATGAACAGCAAGACGAACAGCAACAAACAAGGCTTGCAATGACCACCTGTTCATTTAGAATGGGGCCTCACGAATAGCTTGTTCACGAACAGCAGATTGGGCTGTTCGTGGCTTTTTTTGGTTCATATTGCTGTTCGTGCCCATCTCTAGTCTCAACCCTGATTATATTCCCAGGGTTGAGGCACCAGCTGTAATGGGGATGGGAAAAGGAATGAGATTGCCCTTTATGTCTCTTGCATGAGCAGGGCTCCACTCACAGAAGCAATTTGGCCCCCTCCCTCCTCGATGCTGCAGCTGCCTGACACATTTTTAGTTCATGTGGGCCCGACTCCCTAAACTCTGGAAATAAACTTTCCTGAGTTTGGAATGGCTCTGGGATGGATGGGGAGATCCAATAATACTTGCACCTCTGAACTGATAGAGCCAACCCAATTAATCAAAATAGAATAGAATGGTAGGATATCAACTTCCATTGATGGAGGGGTGAATGAAGGATAAGTCAGACACAGGTGGTATAATGGTTGTTGGGGGTTTTCCGGGCTGTATTGCCGTGGTCTTGGCATTGTAGTTCCTGACGTTTCGCCAGCAGCTGTGGCTGGCATCTTCAGAGGTGTAGCACCAAAAGACAGAGATCTCTCAGTGTCACAGTGTGGAAAAGATGTAGGTCATTTGTATCTACTCAGGAGGGGTGGGGTTGAGCTGAGTCATTCTGTAAGAGTTTCCCAGGGTGTGGAATGCTAATGGCGGGAGGCTTCACTGTAACCTGAGGAGGTTCTTTTGCATATGGATTGGAGCTTGATGTGCTAATCTTCTCTGCAGGGCTATTGTCGGGTGTGGAGTGTTTTGTTGGCCTGGTGTTTTTCAGAACTGGAGCCCATGCTCTGTTCATTCTTAAGGTTTCTTCTTTCCTGTTGAAGACGGATATGTGAGCCGCGCTTTCTCAATGAGGAAATTAATCATCTAAACCACGCACTTCAGGCAAATGGCTACTCCAGAAATGAAATCCGAAGAGCAATCAAACCCAGGATGAATCAAACAACCAAGGAAAAACAGTCACCTACAGGAAAAGTGTTTTTGCCATATATCAAAGGAATTACTGATCAGATGGGAAAGCTTATGGAAAAGCATAACCTTCAAGCAGTATTCAGACCCACCCGAAAAATACAACAGATGCTACGATCAGCAAAAGACAGCAGAGACCCCCTCACCTCTGCAGGAGTATACCGTATACCCTGCAGCTGTGGACAAGTTTACATCGGGACCACAAAGCGTAGCATCCAGACAAGAATAAAAGAACATGAAAGACACTGCAGACTTGGACAGCCTGAAAAATCAGCAGTGGCTGAACATAGCCTAACTCAAACAGGGCACAGTATCTTATTCCAGGACACCAAAATACTGGACAACACTTCCAACTACTTTGTCAGACTGCACAGGGAAGCCATTGAAATTCACAAGCATAAGCAAAACTTCAACAGGAAAGAAGAAACCTTAAGAATGAACAGAGCATGGGCTCCAGTTCTGAAAAACACCAGGCCAACAAAACACTCCACACCCGACAATAGCCCTGCAGAGAAGATTAGCACATCAAGCTCCAATCCATATGCAAAAGAACCTCCTCAGGTTACAGTGAAGCCTCCCGCCATTAGCATTCCACACCCTGGGAAACTCTTACAGAATGACTCAGCTCAACCCCACCCCTCCTGAGTAGATACAAATGACCTACATCTTTTCCACACTGTGACACTGAGAGATCTCTGTCTTTTGGTGCTACACCTCTGAAGATGCCAGCCACAGCTGCTGGCGAAACGTCAGGAACTACAATGCCAAGACCACGGCAATACAGCCCGGAAAACCCCCAACAACCATCGTTCTCCGGCCGTGAAAGCCTTCGACAATACAGGTGGTATAGCAATGAAGTCTAAATATTGCAATACTAAAAGACATCCAGAAAATATAACAGTACTACTACAATGCTATGCAGGTCTACTCCTCAAGTCTGTTCAATGGGGCTTACCTCCAAAATAGTGTTCTTAGGATCACACTGTAAATTGCAGTGCAATCCTGATCAGAGTTGAAATCTTCTAAGCCCACTGACTTCAGTGGATTTAAAAGGGCATATCTCTGTTTAGAAATGTATTGACAGTCATTACACAGATATGCTGCCAGTTGTAATTCGGAATTACAAACTACAGATAAAGTTGTACAGAATGGTCTGATAGAAACTCACTCATTGCAAACTAACACAAATTGAGTCAACTGCTGCCAAGTTACTGGAAAACATCCTTTGTTAAGTTTTTGGCTTGCTCATAGTCCGGGATGATCATTTAATGTTTCATCAGTGGGAACTAATGAAAGGAGATGTTCTCTTGATAGCTGGGAAGCTAAAGGGAGGGGAGCAGAGAAACAATTTGGAGCAATTTGTAGCTTGAATTTAGGAGAGTGGGAGAAAGAGATTTGAGTTGGCTGAGCCTGAATCATCCTCGAGGTGCAGTCCATCTCTTCGGGGATCTAATACAGGATTAGCAGCTGCGCTGACTGCATACAGGAGTCTATTTGCTTCCACATATACTTGCTTGCATATTTGTAAATAGAACAGAAATTACAAAGACACCAGCAGTACTTTTGCATCCAACAAACTAAACCTGTAATGCTGCTGCTCCTAGAATGTCTCACTATTTGGGGAAGCAGAGGGTTATGCAAAATTAACTGAATGCACATTTGCAGACTGTGTTTCCAAAAAGCATTACATTAAAACAAAACTAGGTAGCAAGTCAATCAGGGTGGCAGAAAGTAACCCACTTTAGGAATTTTTTTCTCCTCTTGATGTTTCTATACCATGAAAAGACTGGGGAGGGGGGAGAGATTTGATGCTAATACAAATCCATGCACAGTTAATAGTAGGAAACCTAGTCTGTAGTTATTGGGCCACAGAAACATTCCAAAACCAAACATTGTGCATACTTTTAGGATCAACCAAAATAGCACAAAATGATAGATACACTTTTGAGTTCAGAGAACTCTCATTCATGATGTTCTGCACAAAACAATGGGGAGAAGGGAAAAAAGAGAAAATATATTTAGGACATGATGATAACACTCTGCAGATTCAGAACTGATCAGATTATGGGATATTGGATGCAAATAAGGGTCAGGGGGCAACAAAGGCTTTTGGGTGGCAGAAAAAAATTAGACTATCTTTGAGAATATCAGGGCCAGCATTTAATCAGATGGCTCCTTATTTAGAATATCTAGATGCCCTGGAAAGAAGAGAGAGGGGGGAAACGCAGCAGCCTTCATACTAAGAAAGATGGTGATTAATTCGGATGATGCATTAAATAACCAATACACAATAGAAGCCAAGTAGAGGCTGATCATTGACAAATTAGGATAGGCATGACTCCGTATCAGCCACCCAATCTTCTGTTAGAGCATTCCAAGACACAACTGGAAGCAGCGATGAACTGATTTTTGCAAATAAGATGCTAGAAAATCGAACTTACTGTGCTCACATTTTTTCCTTTAGTCAAACAAGCCATACAATCATGATGATTCGTTCATAATTTCAAACAAGAAGTATTTCATGTTTCCAGTGGCTTGGCATCTGCACAGTTAGCAACCTTCAACACTGTGGCTGACTGGATAGCTTGATGGGGGAAAAAGCAGGAGCCCTCTTCCTCTGTGCTGGAAATGGCACTGGAGATGGTATAACATTCAAAAGAGACAACAACTTTATTGAACAGGCAGGGATGGAGTTGGGAGGGGTGACACAGAATATGGTCGTTGAGTGAGGTTTGATGTTTAGCATTATGCTGGTGGGATGTGTTGAACTTCCCTTTGTTTGGCAGGTTTGGGTCTGCATTATTACTAGAGATGGGCACGAACAGCAATACGAACAAAAAAAAGCCATGAACAACCCAATCTGCTGTTCACAAACAAGCTGTTCGTGAGGCCCCATTCTAAACGAACAGGTGGTCGTTGCAAGCCTCGTTAGTTGCTGTTCGTCAAACCAGACAGTTTGGCACCTGCAATCAATTCCCTTGGCAATTTAGGCAGGGATTGTTTGAACTCTGTCTGAATTCCTGCTGTTGCCCTGGAAACCCTAATCTAAGCCCAATTTAGCTTGATAGGCAGGTCTTCCTTTCAAGTGTGGAGCTCCAAATTTGTAAGAAGAAAGCAAAGACCAGGGGGGAGGGGGGCTCCCAGCTCTGGCTAGTCTTTGCAGACAGTGGAGAGGGAGAGAGACAGCTGCTGTTGGCATTTTGATAGAGGGACAGGGAGAGTGCATTGGAGCTTGAATTTTCTTTGTATGTGGTGGGATATGGATCTACTCCTTCAGGTTTCAAGGCTGCTGCCAGGCTCTGGGCCAAGATGTTATTTACTATTGGTACCTTTCCTGCTGCCTGCTCAGGTAAGGTTTCTGGGAGAGGTGAGGTAGGGATCTACCCCTTCAAGTTCCAGGGCTGCTGCCAGGCTCTGTGGCCAAGCTATTATTTATTATTGGTACCTTTCCTGGTGCCTGCTCAGGTCAGGTTTATGGGAGTGGTGCAGTAGCGATCTTGACCAAACTTGAATGATGCCTGGAGGAGAGCCTGCTGGCCCCCGTGAACAGCCAACCATGAACATGTTCTTGAACAGGTCATGCTCGTAAGTGTTCGTGAGTCCCTGTTCATGGATGGTAACGAACAATAAACATCATGTTCATTTTTTTTCTGTTCGTGCCCATCTCTAATTATTACTATGCCCTTGATAAAGATCCATGTACAAAATGAACTAAGTTTGCTGGCTTCTTATCAGGCCAAGGATGGGGGGGGGACTGTGTGCCCCCTTTGTATATGATAATCCAACCTGGAATAAGAATACAACAACATTAGTTTACAATTGAACTCTGTTTGTGTAGGGCTTATCTGTCTGTTTTCCACCAATGGCATCTGTCCCTTTACGTGCTTCATCCCGGCATCTCTGCAAAAGAAAGGTTTCTTTGTACTGATATTCAGAAACTTGAATAGTGGCCATATACACTATGTATTCATGTATGTTTATTGCATTTATTGGATAATATTTATTGTATTTATTGATGGAATGATACATATAGGTACTTTGATGGCTTTATAGGATTCTATGTATTGTGTTTATAGGAAGTATTTGCATGAAACCTTTTTAGGTGATTACAAGATAAGTTTATTTATTTGATGCACTTGGCACTTTACACTGTATAAATATCCTATATTTTCTCTTTAAGTGAGATTATTGTTCCTTGCTTATTCACTATACCTCCCGTTGGTTGAGCAGTTGCCTGGTTTTGTTTTCTTTACAGGGATGGAATAAGGGCAGTCAGGGGATGAAAGAGCTGAGGTAAAATATGTTGGTAGAACAGAATACTGCTCTTTAAGTCACAGGCAAAATAGTTTTCTAGAAGCTTAGTTTCTATGTTCTTAATCCTTAACAGTGAGAGGTGTTTTGTTTAATATTTTGGTTACAGCAACAATTTTTCTTCACAGAGTTCCCTTTTACAAATCAGGTTTCCTGAAGTTAGTTGAAAACTGTTTTCCTTTTACAACAGATCCATGGTCCTCCTCAGAGCCAAACCCCCTTTTAGAAACTGGGCAGAAAATAATCTTCTTCAATCACTGTTTGCTAAAAACACCCTCAGTTCTATTGTGGGTATGTAAACAGGCTTCAGCTTGTGTCGGCTTTTATACTTGAAATTATTTACTAGAATTTCTCCTCAAGATAATGATGTTACAAAGGATTTCTTTTCTCTTACGCCAGAGGGGAATCTGTCTGACCTTCCCTGTCAGACTCACAATATCTTTCTGAACTCAAAAACCTGTCAGCAACTAGCAGTCATCCTCAAGTCTGGTTCTGATTGGCCAATGAGAGAGCCAGTCAATCAACTCTCATTCCAGAAGCTGTTAACTCCTTCCCTTCCAGTACTCTAAGTGCTGCACTTAGGAAACCTTTAAAGTGCATTCTATCACAATTGGTTTGGATCATGATGGCCCAGCGTCATCACAAAAAGTTCAGGTGTCATAAAATCAGTTATATTTCTAAGTGCATGTGCTGTTTTTGTGCATGCACAGCTGGCATCATTCCTCAATTGGTAGCATTCAGCATGTTGGCAGCTGTTTAGCTCTTTCCAGACTGAACTTTACTTCCTGGGCAACAGTGTAAGAATGCATAAATGCTGTTATCTCCAAAGCCCCATCACCATCAAGAGCCACACCTTTTTGTACTCTGAGATCCTCTGGCCTAGCAAAGTCAGAGAAGTTTAGAATAATCCATCTTTCTGGTATTAAGTTACAACCTCTTGGTTAGGGTGTGCATGCCCTCAAGTGCTTTGAAGAGGGAAGTAGCCTAGTTGCCATTAGAATTAAGGGGCATATTAATTAAGGCTCTTTTGCATGGTTCTCTAAAATCTCCTTGCGCACTTGCAATTAGTAACAACTCATGCTTGCAAGACAATAACCTATCTTCTCAGAATCTCCCTCCCAATATAGACTTCTCTGGCAGCTTAATCAAGCACTTAGGAAAAGATATCAGTCCATCTCCTGACCATTGTCAACAGGTTTGACTGACTCATGGCTGATACTAAGTCAACTCAGTCACTTGTAACTGGACACATAATCCCTTCCCATGATATGATATCACCTAGAGGCATGCCTCACTAGTGTCTCTTACAATAGAAAGGGTAAATTGTCCTATGACAGCTCAGATTCTGATCTTTCCACCATGATTTGTCTTGATGACCCATCGGGTCTTAAATTTCCACCAATCCCAGTGCAACCCAGTTTTACTAATGAATGGGTAGATCTTGCCGACATGGAGTACTGGGCAGAGTGGTGAACTGGGATCCTGGGAGACCCAGGTTTGAATCCTTTTAAATAAAATTTTATTGGTGAGAGAATAAACAAAAGACCCCCCCCCAAATTTAACACATCTAATCTCATTATTCCCCCTGCTCTATCCCCCACCCTTTTCCTCCCCCCTCCCTATTGACTTCCAACAGCTTTCCAACCCTTAACCCTTCTTATTGCTTAAATCTAATTCATTTATATTTTCCAACTGCCTCTAGATCATAGTATCTCTTATTCTAAGCACATTCTTATTTTTTTTACATAAACTCTATCAAGCATACTATCAATATAATATATATCATATCCATATAACACAACAATATGGTATAACCAGGTTCTCAGTATCTCTTACTTTAGACATTTTCTATTTCTCTTCTTTTAAATATATATTCCATCAAATATACTATCAATATAGTATATATCACAAGACTTAGATTGTATGCTATTCCACCAATGTAGCACAGCACACAACCCAATATAGCCCAACCACATAACATATTGTAATATAATGTCTGATTTGCTACCTTATTGTTTTATACTAAATACTACACCCTGTATACCTCATTAATATATCTGTTTAGCCATTTTCGTTGTCCCATATGTTCAATGTAAAATTCCCTTAAATATTATATTTGCTTAGATTATAGTTACATTCCCCCTAAGTCGTAAGATCCCTTCTCTCTTCCCATTACAACGTTATTCTTTTAAAAATTTTCAAACTGCCACAGTTCTCCTTTTACATCCCATTTTTTTCCAGGTTTGAATCCTTACTTCTACCATGGAAGCTTCTAGGATGACCTTGGACCTGCCACAAACTTGCAACTTAACCTACCTCACAGGGTTGTTGTAGGAAAATGGAGGAGGGGAGAATGGTGTTCTAAGCTGTTTTGAGATTCTAGTGGGAGAAAAGCAAGATGTAAATAAATAAGTGCAAAATGCATGCATTTTGGACCGGGGCACTAAGGATCCTATTTCTACACCAATGTCATTCAATTAGGTCTGCTTCTATGATCTGAGCCCAAGAAAATCCAGGTGCATATAAAGGTCTTGCTAAGTCCTCCTTTTTTGTAGTTGGTTTTCCTCCAGAGTCTGCTTCCTCCACTACTGACATGAAACACTGGACTTTGTGTTCATCAAGACAAGCAGTGTGTGATGAATGTGTTGCCAAGAGTGATGTTTCTGTTACAGACAATACCAATCATTAGGGACTCTAAGCAGTTTGACAAATGGCAGAGGAAAATATCGGAGTTTGTGTGGGCAGGCAGGAAGCCTCGAGTGAAAATGAAAGTATTACAGGATGCAAAGGAAAGAGGTGGAATGCAATTGCCCAATTTGAGACTTTATTACGATGCAATTTGTTTGGTATGGTTGAAAGATTGGATGAAGCTGAAAAATCGCAAACTGCTGGCCTTAGAGGGATATAAAAAATTATTTGGATGGCATGCATACTTATGGTATGACAAAGTAAAAGCAGATTCTATGTTTTTGCACCATTACATTCGGAGAAGCCTCTTCTCAACTTGGAAGAAGTACAAAGACTACTTGCAAGAAGGAATCCCCTCCTGGGTGGTTCCATATGAAGTAATAGATCCGAGAACGGTTGATAATGAACAACAGTGCTTAACGTACAAGGAGATAACGCGAATAGAACTTTCTAAAATAAGAATAAGGACGCAACAAGAGTTGTCTCCAAATTATGACTGGTTTCAATATAGACAAGTTAGAGATCTTTACTACTCGGACTGTGTGAAGGGAGGGATAAGAATGGAGAACTCAGATTTAGAGAAAGCAATTCTACAAGAAGAAAAAAAGGAAATCTCTAAGATATACAAAGTACTGTTAAAATGGTATACGGAAGATGAAGTAGTTAAAGTGCAAATGGTGAAGTGGGCTATAAATTTTAATAAAGAAATAACAATGGAGGCGTGGGAATATTTGTGGAAAAATACATTGAAGATTACGACATGCACCAGTATCAAAGAGAATCTCTACAAAATGATTTATCGTTGGTATTTGACACCAAAGAAAATTGCGCTAGGGAACTTGAATACATCTAATAAATGCTAGAAATGTAAAAAGCATGAGGGATCTCTGTATCACATGTGGTGGACTTGTGAGGTAGCTAGGCAGTACTGGGGGGGAAATAATAAGAGTAATGAGTTTTATGGTTTATGATATATAGGTTTAGGATATATAGAAATATTTAAAACTGGAAATGGGATAAATTGTTTATCCAAGATGGAAACAAAGACTTACAGTTTAGGTATATAACAAGAAAAGTAGTTAAGGATGTACTGCTTAGTATAATAGAGAATGTATATTTGTTTTAGATAGAGGAATTTAACAGAAGTAAGGGAAAAGGGACAAAGGGTGGGAAAGCTGTTGGAAGTCAACAAAAGGGGGGGAAAGGGAGGGGGTTAGAAGTGAAAAACTTGGGGAAAATTGAATGTAATGTAAAAAATAATGGATTCTAACCCAATAAAAGAGTAATGAGTGAGATTTTACAATTTCAAGTTAATAAGAACCCAGAACTCCTGCTACTGAACTTGGGAATGGAAGATATTCCAGCACAACACAGGACATTGTTATTTTACATGACAGCAGCAGCTAGACTTTTATATGTGCAGAAATGGAAAGTACAAGAAGTACCAACTATTGAGGACTGGATTTACAAATTGCTGTACATGGCGGAGATGGATAAAATGACAAGAAAATTGAGAGACCTTGACCCGGGACAGTTTAACACGGACTGGGAGAGGCTGAAACGATATTTGGTGAAAAAATGGGAGGTGGGAGGACTGTGGCAGTTTGATAATTACTGAAATATAACAAAAGGAGAGGGGAGTGACTATACCGGGGGGGAGAGAGTAAGGCGAAAAAATTCTAAGCAATTATTTTATTTGATTAGTATGAATAGTTGGGTATTAATAGTGTTACTATTATAAGGATTATAAGGATAGAATTTAATTATTTTTTTTAAGTAAGCAGATAACTGTACAATGGAGAATTAATATACATTAGCATACATAATATAGGTCTAATTGATAGACTTTTGTTAAATGTGTACATGAATGGTTTGTTGTGTAGTTTTATAATGGAGAAATTAGTTAATCAAAAAGGACAAGACATGTAAAAGAAAGTAAAGAGTAACACATAGAGTACAAGTCAAATTGATTGATTTATAATAAATGTATGCAATGTTTATAGAAGTATGTGAAGTTATGCATAAAGAGGGACAAATTGTTTGTCCCATTTTGAAGTACTTAGAAAGAGTAAGATAGAGTACAGAATACCAAAATGATTATTATTATTATTATTGAAAAAGATAAGTTAAGATTGTCATACTTTTACCCATTTGGGAAGGAAATTAGGGATAGCACTATGTTACTATAGAAAAGCTTAGAAGAGTTTGAAAGTATATTATAATAAGTACAATAAGTTTGAAATGAGTAGAGGGAGAACAGACAAGGGGTTGGAAAACTGTTGGAAGTCAACAAAAGGGGGGGAAAGGGAGGGGGTTAGAATTGGAAAATTTAAGGGAATGTGATTGTAATAAATTTTATATGTGTCTAATCCAATAAAAATTGTTATATAAAAAAAAGACAAGCTGTGTGTGATGTTTCTCTCTTCTGTTCCCCTTCTTAAAACCTAGCTTCCATGTCCTTTGACCTGCTCTTGTCTCTTAGCTTCACCTCCTCCTTTGCTCTTGGCTGGCCAACCCTATAGCCTTACTATCTTCTTCTCCATAGCATTCCCACTTGGCTAGAGATTCCTTCTCTTCCTGTCCTGGAACTCCCTTTCCTGCTCATCCGTTTGCATCTTCTGGTCCCTTTTTGGGCAACCCCGTTCCTGTATCTGCTCTCTGGGTCGGTTTCCCTCTGAACTAGCCATGTAGGAAGAACACAGTTTGGGTCAAAATAATTTCAATTGGGTTTAAGTAAAAAAAAGTACTACAGTTTAATACTATGTTTGTTCAGAAGTGAATGTTTTTACTGGATTGCCACATGTAAATTTCTACTGTATTTGATTACTTAATGGTTAACGGTTCAGCTTCACTGTCTTGTGCCACTTTCATTTTCTTTACTATTCTATATATTGGTTAGGACATTAAAGTTAATCTGTGTTTAAGTATCTGTCTCTTAACCTCAATCCCACCCCCAGGAGAGCCCCCCCCCACTCTCCTGGCTTTCTGCAAACGATGCAAAACTGAATTATTCAAAAAAGCTTTTTAGGAGGGAAGTATTATAGGGAGGGGTCTCAGATGTTTGCCGAATGAGTTAGGGACCATAGACTTCACCACCATGTTGCCTTGCATATTATCTGTTGCTTTGAATATGTACTCCTATATACTACCTGGGCTTCATGTTATCTAATGTCAGTCCTAGAACTGATTATGTTTAGACATGGGCATGAATTGAAATACAAATCAAATTTTGTAACAAATCGAGCTGATTCATGTATCACAAAAATGCATTTTGTGGGGCCAAGTTTTTCACGAAATCCACGACTTTTGGGGCCAATTTGTTTGATTCATGAATGCTTCATGATGCTAGAGAGCCTGGCGCCAATCCATTGATTCCCAACATAGGCCTGGAATGTCTGCAGAACTTTTGTTGCTGTGGAAACCCGTCTTAGTTCATATAACCTTGATAGGCAGCTCTCCCTGCCAACCTGAGATCTCTCATTCTATTCTATGAGAGTAATGAGCAGGGTAGAGACGGGCCTTCTGTAGCCATAGGAACACCAATCTCATCCCTCCAAACCCTGTTAGGTAGGTCTGTCTGCCAACCAGAGAGCTTCTGTTCTGCTCTATGTGAGCATTTCTTATATAAGGCACAGCTGTGTGCCTCCTGCTTTCAGTTCCAGTGGACAGAGGGAGAGGGAGGAGCTGTTGCTGGGATTTGGAGTGAGAGAGAGTGGATTTGGGAGCTTTTGGCTAGATTTGCTGCTGCTTCAAAAGAGACTGAAAAGACTCTTATTTTCTGCTCTTGTCCTTGCTGGGAAGGTTGTTGAGTGAGGGTGCCTTTGAAGTCTCCCTGTGAGTTTGGCATCTCTGGGTATGAATGGGGCCATTGTAGGGCCCTGGGATCTGATGAATCACGAATCTAATGAATCTGAAATGGGACAATTTTGTGAAAGTTCGTGGTTTGTGGAATGCGACGAACCACGAAACGCAGGGTTCATTTTTCCCCGTTTCATGACCATCTCTAATTATGTTCTGTTTCAGCAATTCTTCAACTCTGTATTGGATCCTTGCTAATGCTATGTCTTTGTAAATCCTATGGCATTGTTTATGGAAATGTCCTTGATACTGTATAGACATGTTCTTGATACTAATTGTACTAATCTTACACTATGTAATCCAGCTTGAGTCTCATTGAGAAAGGCAGACTATAAATGACATAAATAAATAAATAAATAAATAAAATAAATATGAATCCTGAGCTGTATACATAATAAATTTAACATCCACATACAATAAAAGATCCTCTGAGACTGGGAGTTGGGTCCTGCACATGGGAGGAAGCTTATATGTGCATGCCCTGACACAGGGTCCCTTTTTGGGTACAATCCAATTTAGAATAGTCAGTTAAGATGAACACATTTGGCTTTGGGAATCAGGCAGACAAACTAGGAAGGCTGGAGTACGAGACAAGCAACACAACCCCAGGATGCCTAAGAACAATGCAAAGACCTTATTTGTCAGAGAACAGGGAGGACAATGGGAAAGCAACGCAAAGGCATGCATATACAAAACACTAAAATACTATTTTGAACAGTTTTGAGGATCTTATAAAAGTAAACCTTTTGTTTTAGTATTCAAGTACACTGACTGCAAACTGAGATTAAACTGATTCTAACAGAGGAGTCTTGGCCCATTGCTGACTGGAAGTAAGGGGGAAGTGCTTGGAAAAAAGACACTATGACATCAGCAATAGGAATAGGGTCAGGCAGACCATATTGGCCATATGAATGAATGAGAGGTGTAGTCTGAAATTCTTGTCATACATGGATTGTGGGCATTGTATGTGCAGTTCTGACAAAATCATTCCTAAATCTGCCACAAATCACAATCTACCAGGGACAAGGGATTACACAAGAGAGCAGGTCAGTGGATTTTGCCTGGTGTGAGAACTTTTCTGTTAGGTCAAATGTATAACCCTCAAACAGTGGGAGAGTTATAATTCTGTATCATCACCCTGCTGGTTTTTACAACTCATCCAAAGCACTTCTGCCCCTTGTTTTAGTAAGGTAGTTTCACAATCTAATCAATCATATGGTCCAAGCCAGCCAGCCCACCCTGATATCCAGTCTAAATTTTTCCTTTCGCTCTGTTTAATCTCATTAGTCTTCATTTTACCTGTTTGGTCCAACCCCTCAGTATTCTCTGCTTCTCCTTTACCCTTCAAGAACTTTCAGAAGGTGATCTGCTAATCTCCCAGTAGTCGCTGTTCAGCCAAGCTAAGCATACTCTTAATTTCCCCCCTCATCAATCAATACTTTCTGTCCCTTTAATCATTTTTACAGCTCTTCTCTGAACTCTCTAGTTCATCAATAACACCTCTTAAGTCGTGAGGGGGTCTTGCATGAAACACAGGCTCCAGTTTTGGTCTCCTCACTGACATATAAAGAAGGGCTAGATTACCTCCCCGTTCACTCGAGTGATGCTTCAGTGGTCAACAGGAAAATAAGCTATCATTAAAAAAAACACTGTAAAGAGCTGGGTCTCCTGGTTTCCTTTCAGCTACAACAGTCAAAAACCATTCATCCCAGTGATCCTTCCACAGCTTTTGATTATGAAGTTTAAAGGAGGGACTTATCTGTTCTGTTCCCCTCCCTACTAATGCTCATTCTAGACTGGAATAGAAGAATATTTTTTCATCATGTATCTTTTTTATTCCCTATAGCAGAAAGAGTAAACTATATTCTCCGGGCTCACTCAGTTTTCCACACTGCGCTCTGGAAGCCAGAAGTGTATATTGCCTCTGAAACTGATTTTCTCATGACTGTCTAAACTCTGTAACAAATTTGACACCACTACATAGTTATGAAGTACATGTGATCAGGCCTAGCATTTGGTCAAATATCTATATTTACATTTGAAGTGATACATATCTCTGTTTCTTATAATGAAATAAAATTACAACATACATAACCGTGGGCAAACTTTGTACCATCTTCTTGTTTTAATGAATTTGTGTTATCAGGGAGTACTTAAAACGGTTTTGGGAGGCAGCAAATGCAGCCTGTGGGTCATCAATTCATTATCTCTGCCCTACATGTCTGAGCTATTTATGTTTGTCATTTTTCCTGACCTTAGGATCAAACATGCATGTTTTTAAAGAGCTGGGTCCAGCTTCCCCAAACCCAACTCAAGTTCCCCTTAGCCACACAGCAGCTATAAGGAATGGCTGTTAAAAAATAAAGGAGAGTCCAAATGCCCTCAGAATGCTACCATGGGGGAAGGAAGGGTTCCTGCCTCCCGCCTCAAGCTGTTTTCCTAAATAGCGAGCACATGTGGGGAGGGGGGGATGTCTCAGTTTTTGTTGCTCCAAATGAAGTATTCTGTGTATGTGAACCAGTAAAACAGAGAAATACCCCCATGCTATTTTAATAAGGTGGAAACAGCTGAGGGGAGGGGAGAGACAGGAGTCCTTCCATCCTTGCAGTGATGTTTAGAGACAATCTGAGCTCTCCTTTATTTTTTAACAGCCATTCTCCACAGCAGCTGTATGGCTGTGGGGAACCTGAGTTGGGTCTGGGGAACCCAGGACCAACTTTTTAAAAATCTGCATGTCTGGATTGACCCTCAGTGGCTTCCCTCATTTTATTTGACAATTGACCCCGAAGTCTTGTGCAAGCTTCACTGCAGGGCAGAACTGGGCAGATTAAACCTTGTCTGTAGTTGGTCACCTGCCTACTGTCTTTTGTCTCTCATCTATTCTAGAGCCTGGAATGTGGTCCACACAGTTGAGGCAAGAGGACATCTAGAAGGCTCCACACTTAACTCCTCTCCACTCCAAAGCTCGGGAAATAAAGAGCCTTTAGATTTCTGTGCCTTTGGCAATAAGGAATGCTTTTAGCACCAGCTGACAGCCTGTTGAAGAAAATTTTGCTGACAGTTGTCAGGATTGGATAATTTTCCTTATGCTGATATGATTTAAATGCAACTCCATTGGCCATTTCCCACTGCCATATTGCCTTGCATGGTCTTCTTTAATATGCTCTCCAATGCCCCTGTCAAGCTGCTTTCTGCAATTATTGCATCCCAGGCCTCTGTTTCATATTGACTCTCTACTTTTTAAATTGCGTCCAAGATAAATCTCATTTCATTATTCTCCACTGTTTCTCATGGGCTCCCTTTGAACCTTCTGTCTGTATCATTACTGGTATTTACAATGCCGATTACCTCCCCACCATCTGTGAAGGCAATCAATGTGATGTTTGTTGTTTTAAGGGTTTCCCAGGTGTAGCTTTGATACAATGCTGCTTAGAAACACTTGGCTTTGTAAAAGAAATGTCATCTGTTTAAGCTCTTCAGTCTGTGCATTAAGGGCCAGGCGCCACTGAAAACACAGACATGGTAATAGTGGCTTTTGAAACTGATATTGGGCAGTATCTTACCGCTCTTGCATGGAATGCTTCATTTCCCTCCCTGCTTTTGCAGCTCCTTTGGACCCCTGGAAAAATCATTCCTGAAGTTACTCACAGGACCACACAGAGGAAAAGCTATACATGTTTTGGGGATCGGAGTGAGGAGGATGAAGAACTGAAATCACTCCTACGTCCTCTTCTGTAAATACAGCTCTGCTAAGGAAAGGGGTAAGCTTATCTCCTTGTCCCTCATCTTTCTAGTCCACTGACCCTGATGGTTGTTCCTCTGCATGGATCCTGCAACCCCAGGAATCATCAATTCCAGGGCTTGGAAACAGTTGCAAGAAAGTAAAGGAATATGCATACCCAAGGAGAAAGTGCCAAAGCAGGATTACAGGTGGGCATCAAGAAAACAAAAGTAATGACTACTGAGGAATTACACAGCTTCAAGACTGAGATTGAAGAAACTGAAATAGTTAAAGATTTTCTATTTCTTGGCTCAATCATCAACAAAAAGGGAGAATGCAACCAAGAAATCAGAAGGAGATTGAGACTTGGAAGGGCAGCTGTGAAGGAACTAGAAAAAAAATCCTTAAATACCATGGTATATCTCCTTACTATGTATAGATGTGAAAGCTGGATGGTGAAGAAAGTTGACAATGATAAGATTGATTCATTTGAAATGTGGTATTGGAGGAGAGTTTTATGGATACGATGGATGTCCAAAAAGACAAATAAGTGGGTTCTAGATTAAATCAAGCCTGAATTCTCCCTAGAAGCTAACATGACTAAACTGAGGTTATCGTACTTTGGCCACACCATGAGAAGACAAGGCTCACTGGAAGAAAGAATAATGCTAGGAAAAGTTGAAGGCAGTTGTAAAAGAGGAAGACCTAACATGAGATGGATCCACTCAATAAAGGAAGCCACAGCTTCAGCTTGCAAGAGCTGATAAAGGCTGTCAGTGGTAAGGATGTACTGAAGGTTGTTAATTTATAGGGTCACCATAAATTGGAAGCAACTTGACAGCACATAACACACATAGATGGTAGGACATCTCCCTTTATGGTGGACTGTTGGCATTTTAAAAAGCCTGTTATATGGAAGGCCTGACTACATAGTCTGAGGCCTGGAGATAAGAATCCACTTTTATATGACACCCCACTAGAGAGCCCCAAACCCAGCTCTCCATGACCCAACTTAGGATCTGACCAATAAAAATGTTGATCTTTTAAAGTGACTGGCACCCAGCTTGAGTTCCCACAATTCAGATGTATGATCCATAGTAATCAGACCCATCTGTCAGTGGAATATCTTATACATGAGAAAAAAAGTTTTAAAATGACCCAGATAAACAAACGTTATCTACCTATATATATGCACGGTATGTAGGAAGTCCCAGATTAATTCCCTCACTTCTCCTGAGCATAAAGTTGCTAAGCAGTATAAGGAGTTCTGGAGAGATGATTCAGTGGTCTGTTAGTGAAAAAGAATTCTTTATATAGCCAGTTCATATGACTAAAAGAGGTTTGTATGTAAAGAGATGAGCCATATAGCCTGAGCATGACTCTCCATGATGAAGTCAGAGCTGGCATGCAGTAAATAAAACAGTTCTTATGCTCTTAGTTGGGCTTTGCTCTGGAACTGTGGAAAGAATTTTCAAAAAAATGAACTTGATTGCTTTTCAAAGAGAATGCCTGCAATACCTTTGGTTCAAATCTCAAACTCCAACCTAATAAGGAGGCATGATCTATGCTGGGTCTAATATTTTGAAATCAATGAACATTTGCCTTCTAAAAACCCAGACTTGGTTGCTATGAGTGGAAGCATCAAAGATATTTTAAGTCAGTTATCTGACTGCCAGAATTTATATATATAGTTGCTGTAGCATAGTAGTTAAGTGGCTAGGCTCTGAATCAGCACTCTGCTAGTTCAACTCTCACTACAGCTATGAACTCTGCAGGTGGCCTTGGGTAAGCCACTTCTCTCAGCCCCAGTTCCCCAGCTGTATTGTGGGGATAATAAAAATACTGACTTTATTCACCACTCTGAGTGTGGCACTAATCTGTCTAGGAAGGTAGTATATAAGTACACCACTACTATTATTATTTTAAACAAAAACCTTTTGCTGCTTAAAAATTGCTATTTTTTACATGGATGCAATGAAGGTTGCAGGATACAGCTACTGCCACAGCTACTGCCATTGCCTTTGATGAGCTGAATGACAGCCAGCACAACTGTTGTAAGAGGTTCAGTATTGCTAAACCCTCTGTATTGTGCATTGTTTGCCTCCAGCATTCTGTTCCCTTTCCTCTCCATCTCCTTGAAGTCCAGGATCCAATGAATCCTCCATCCAGGGTGTAGGAAGTGGAACAATGGTAAATTGGGAGGCCAAAACAGCCCCGGAAAGGGCCTGGCTTCGTCATTTTAGGGACAGAAACCAAATTTTGAAGGCTGACAATACTGTTGTGGTTGCCTTGCAACCCCCACAATGGCCACTGAAGCCTCCTTTCTGCTTCTATTGTTTTGGGGGTATTTAATCCCCCCCAATGTATTTTTATGTCAGATTTTTCTGCAAAGCTGCAAAATCTCTGGTTTTAAAGGTCTTTAGATGGGGCCATATTGAAAATTAGATATATTGATGATACGCTATGGAAGTTTGCACAATAACACACACACACACAGAAACATCAACATCATTAGATGTGACATTTGGGTCCTTAGCCTTTTGGGTTGCTCTGCTTGGCTGAACTCCCTAAACATCTGCAGGAGAGACAGAAAAAAAAAACAGGTACAGCTTTTATACCATGTAAATCAAGTGATGGTGTGGCAATCGCCCCCAAAGTCCTGTCTATCCTCCACAGCTCTGAACCAATTTTTGTGATTTAAGCCTTATGCAAACCCAAGTGTTTGCTAAGCAACCAGAGCCTCTGGAACTCCACTAGACTGGAGGGGGTGAGCCACTGTAGTGGTGGTAACAACACCAACAACATTCGATTTATATACCACCCTTCAGGATGACTTAACACCCACTCAGAGCGATTTACAAAGCATGTTATCATTATCCCCACAACAACAATTACCTTGTGAGGTGGGTAGGGCTGAGAGAGCTCCTAGAAGCTGAGACTGACCCACGGTCACCCAGTTGGCTACAAGTGGAGGAGTAGGGAATCAAACTGGTTCTCCAGATTAGAGTCCCGCACTCTTAACCACTACACCAAACTGGCACTAGTGGAAAACTAGTGGAAAACAAGGTAGAGTTCCCAGGAAGCCATGCCATGAAAGTGGTATGTGAAAGCAATCTAATCTCAAGGTGCAGAAATGTCCTGCTGGTGCCTACTTTGTTATTAACTGCTTCGTACATTGAGAAATCATTGTCTGATATAAGATACTGGGCTGGTAGGACCACTGGCCTGACTCAAGAGGGCAGTATGCCCAGTTCAAATCCATAGTAACATCCATCTTCAAGTCCAATGCAGATACGCACTCTAAAAAGCAAACATACCAACAAATTATGGACAACCATAAACAGATTATGAGGAAGTAAATTCTCTTGATATCAGTGGGACCTACTCCCATATAATCTTGTTTAAGACTGAAGTATAAAAAGGAAAGACAGCCGAGACAATATTTAATGCACAGTTTGGTTGGGGGTAAACATTTGGAAGCAGAACAGATTCTTACTAACAGTGCCGTAGGGAGGGAGAATTGCCTACAGTTTCATTGCTTGTATGTGCAAAGCTTGCATATTGCAATGCGAAAACCACAGAGACTGACAGCATTAGCAGGAGCCTGGCAACTGCCAGGAGGTGTTGTTCATGATTTCTATTCCCCCCTCCCCCATTCCCTCCTGCCATTCTTCTCCTCACTGTCCCACTTTTACCTGAAGTGCTTCCTTCTGATTTCCAACCCGGGGCATCTTGCACAGCCCTGTTGCTGCTGTCCCTGGCCTGCAATAACTCTAAGCTATTAAAATCTTAACACTGCACAATGTACAGTAAGACTTATTTTGTGCTCCTAGAATCCATCTAGCCAAGAAAATACAAACTCATTTCCTGTAATAAATTTAGCCATACTACATTTAATAGTTCTGTGTCACGAAGACCCACAGCTTGCCCAGATAACGAGGATAAAGTTGTAGAGGAAACGGCTGCCCAATACTCATCCAATACTTACTTTACTAATTTCTTTCCTATTTCTGAGTAAATATTCACTTTCCTCTTATCTACATAGACTTCCTCCCTCACCTACAATCATCTTTGCTTATACTGTATAATACTCATTATTGCTTTCCCAAATCATGTATACTTAGCTTTTTAACCTTCCCCTGTAAATCAGTCCCGCAAGTGATCCATTTATATTACTTGCTGCTCATATCTTTTGATTACTGATATGTCAGAATGGAACACAGTATTCCAGTTGTGGCCCTGAAAGCAAGCTAAAGATATAACATAACTTACACAGTATATGCATGTGGTACAGGGCGATTGTCTACTGTTCAAGATTGCACAGTATTGCATAACCATATATAAACTGCTTGTTGAAGCCATATAACTTTATTATCCCTGCTCCTCCCTCCCTTCACTCCTTTTGTTGCCTCCCTATGTCAGATTTTAGATTGGATGCTCCTTGGGGCAGGGCCCTATTTTCTCATCCTCTACAAAGCCATGCACATTAATGGAGATTTTATATACATAAAGTGAGGGACCTGTAAGACTTGCGGGGAGGGAAATCCCAATCTTCCCCCCTCCCCTGCTTGGCCACCTCGCTGTTTCCAATATCTATTTTCTGGCAATAGCTCCTATGGGGGAAGGGGCAGGGCCCATTCTAGGGGTATTTCGACCTTTGAGACAGGGCTCATTGGGGCAGGCCCTGCAGCAATGAGAGGGCAACTTACTATCCTAAAAGTTTTATTCCTCACCCAGGCACAGCTGCTTGCTACTGTTCAATACCAGTGTTGTATAGTGGTTAGAGTTTCAGATCCAGATTTGGGAGTGCTTGCAAGTTTCCATTAGGCAAATGGGCTTGGCCCAGCCTAGGGTTGCCAGGTCACCCTACTCTCCCGGCGGGAGGTGGGAGACCTGGTATATACCCTCCTGTGTTCTGTTGTGTGCTTACAAAGCACGTGCACACTCCTCCCAGCACAATGATGTCACTTCTGGGAAGTGACATCATCGCGCAGGGTGGGAGCTGCCCCTAGGAGCGCTTCCGTGCTCCACAGGGGGATGGATTGGGCTGTGGCAGAGTGCAGGAGTACTGCCACACTCCTCAGCGGCCCAATTTGGCCCAAATCCAACCTGATCTGGGCCAGATTGGGCCTCTGCAGAGTGCAGGAGCGCTGCTGTGCTCCACAGCAGCCCAATTCAGGCCAGAATTGGGCTGCTACAGTGCACCACCTAGGAGCACACCTGTAAGGTGCATTCCTCCGTTGCTGGCCAGGTAAGTGGGGGTGAAGGGTAGGAGTGGGGGATCCCCAGCCCCTGGTGGGGGACTGGCAAACATTGCCCAGTCTAACTGGTCCTGTGCAACTGGGACCATCCTGGCAAATGACATTGTGTACCTTAGCTAGAGTTTTCATGGGGAGAGGCTGCCAGGAGGAGGGAAGAAGGGAAAGCTGAAGACAAGGGACAGATAAAGTTATGTTGGCTGATGGGTGGAAAGGAGAGAAGGAAGCAGAAAGAGAGGCTCTTATGGGTTGCTGTAGAAGGGAAAGAAGAAATATTAAGGGAGGAAATGAGATGTCCCCGAATGTCCTTGCGGGTCCCCTGCTTGTTAGTTACAATTCCAGGAGAACTCCTGACCACATCTGGAATTGAACCTTTCAGTCCAGCAACGTCTGCAGCATATCTATGGGAGTATAGTAGGATCAACTCTCACATAAGAAAATTGTTAGGATATATCTACAAGTATATCTAGAAAGTTAAGGTGAGTAAGACAATATGCTTGGAAATGCAATTTCTGGCAGGTATCCATGTTGGTCTGCAGTTTAAGAGGAAGATCTGGGTCCAATAACACCTTAATACTCTGGAAATATATTTGGTCTTTAAGGTGCTTTGGACCCAGATCTTGCACTTGGAATTGAGTTGCCAGCCTCCAGGTAGTGGCTGGAGATCTCCTGGAATTACAACTGGTCTCCAGGCCATAGAGATCAGTTCACCTGACGAAAATGGCTACTTTTGGGGGTGGACTCTATGGAATTATGCCATGACAAGGTCCTTTCCCTCCCCAAACCCCACTTTCTCCAGGTTTCTCCAGGTTTCACCCCCCAGATCTCCAGGAATTTCCCAACTTGAAGCTGGCAACCCTAACTTGGAAATATGTACATGATATGGGTAGGCCCAATACTGAGCCAGGTTAAGCTACAGCTCTCTCTCTGGTCTGTTTCCACATACTCTCTGTTTGCTGTCCCATAATGAGTGGGAAGATCCTGTGTTTAAACAGCAGTCAGTGATAGGACAGTGAGAAGCAGATAATGGAAGGCAAACAAAAGTGAGCCAGTGAAGCAATGTGCAATTAGTAGCTGGAGTATTGTTGCCCCAGTGGGGGTGGGGGAATCCCCTGCTCCCAGCCTCCCCCCTTCACTTACCCGACCAGCCTATTTGGGGGTCCAAGTTGGCCTGGCGTGAAGCTCAGGAGCACTCCTGGGCCCTGAGTGATGACATCACTCCTGGAAGGGTCCCCTCTCCCACTGGGAGGGTAAAGGGACCTGGCAACGCTAGCTGAGGCCTAATCACTAGAGTTGCCAGCTCTCTGTAGGAATTTCCTTGAAGTTTGGGGGTGGAGCCTGAGCTTTGGGGTGGGAAAGGACCTCATTGAGGTATAGTGCTACAGAGTCTTCCCTTCAAAGCAGGCATTTCCTCCAAGTGAAGTGATCCCTGGTTGGGAAATTCCTGGAGATTTGGGTTTGCAACATGGGAAGGATGGGGATTGGAGAGGGGAGGGACACCAGCAGGGTATAATGCAGGTTGGCAGGTCCCCACTAGCAACTAGAAGGGAGATAAAGTAGTTGGGGGAGGGGGAGGGTTGTCAGCCTCCAGGTAGTGGCTGGAGATCTCCTGGAATTACAACTGGTCTCCAGGCCACAGAGATCAATTCATCTGGAGAAAATGGCTACTTTTGGGGGTAGACTCTATGAAATTATGCCATGCCAATGTCCTTTCTCTCCCCAAACCCCACTTTCTCCAAGTTTCTCCAGGTTTCACACCCCAGATCTCCAGGAATTTCCCAGCTTGGAGCTGGCAACCCTAGGGAGGGGGCTTACTATATTCATGTGCTGTATGGTTTTACCCCCAAACCATGGCTTAAGCAGCAAAATGATGGTGTCACTTCCTGGCACATGGGAAGTGATATTAGAATGTCTAACGACAACATCATTATGTCACTGATGAACGTGCAGACCTGCTGGCGGCTAGGAACGGGATTTCCCATGCCCAGTGGAGGGATGGTAAGCCTAGTATAATGCCATACCTTTCACCCTACAAAGGAGCCATTTTCTTCAGGGGAACTTATCAGATCAGTTGTCATTCTCACTCCCATGGGGGGGTGCACCCTACCTCTGCTCCCTGCCACCTCTCACCTTGCCATGGGGGGCGGGGGAGAAGGGCACAAGAACAGGCCCAGGGAACCTCACAGCACGTTCCTGTGCATCCCGGAGCACGATGTCATTCCTGGCATGACATGGAAGCGATGAGTTGCACGCAGGGTGATTTAGTAAAAATCAGCTCCTAATACTATGTGCACGGTAAGCCGCCGGATTGGGCTCCCACCTCTTGCATCCACTGTCTGTCCCCTGCTTTCATGCCTGGAGGACCTGGCAACCCTAGGCCCCATCTGGAGACTGGCAACCTTATTGGGGGTACATGACTATCTAGCATTTGCATATGAACTCAAACAGTATCGACCAGGCAAAAAGAAAGCCAAAGCCTCTTCGGATCCCTTTTTGATATTCTCAAGTTAATTATCCACATTCTCCATTTTATATTATTTCCCAGCCTTTTAAGTGGCTTTTGAAGGGATTTTGCATAGAATGTCAGTTGACAAATGTGTCTTGCACGACATATGTAAATGGCAATAATTTTTCTATTCCCCCTCCCCCTCTTTAAGTGCAAAAGGCCTATAAAACAATTAGAGCTTAAAATTGGACTCCTGGCAGAGTGGGAGAGAGGGAGTTTATGCCTTGTTAAGTGTAATCAGCTTGGTGATAAGGAGGGGGCAATTTCAGCTATGTCTGATATAATTACATCATAAACTCCATATTATAAACAGGGCAGGCAGAGGTGAAAAGGTAAAAAGAGAGGTTGCCCTTCAACGGATGGGGAAAAGATAATGTACTCAAGAAAGTACTGCTATGGAAAAGGGGGCCGAAAGACTATTTAGTGGCCTGCATTCCACCATTCCACTCAGCAACGTTTAAAGTCTTCCTCTGATTAAAGCACATCGTCTGCCAGAGAAAGACCCACTTAAACTGAAGCAAGACTTCAAACTTTGCCAAGTGGAGTGGTAGGATGTACTCCTGCATATCTCTCTATATAAAGACAAGTGTCCTGACTGACTCATCAATGCCCAGCCCAAACTCCTGGACCTAGAAACCGGAAATTTGGGGAGAATGTTCCTTTTGTGATGTAGAGGCTCACTAAGAAGGGATTTTAAGAAGTTTGCGGCAACCCAAGCATTAAGAGAGAATTGGTACAAGATGTTCTTTAGATGGTACATTATACCAAAAGACATCGAGAAAATGGACAAGAAATACGTGGGGTTATGCTGAAAATATAAAGAAGCAGATGGTTCCTTCTATCACGTGGTGGACTTGCCACAAAAGCAAAAACTTCTGGAAAGAAATACATGCTGAGATGCAAAAGATTTTAAAATTTGATTTCGCCATGAATCTAACTATGCTGTTGGGAATACTACCAGAAAATGTAGACAGAAAATTACACAAACTATTTAGATATTTATTGACGGCGGCAAGGGTGGTATTTGCAATCAGATGGAAGGAAGATGAATGCCCAACTAGTGAAATCTGGAGAGATAAGATGGCAGAATACGCAGCAATGGCAAAACTAACAAGCTATTTAATCAGAAGACCAATGAGAGAATTCGAAGAGAAATGGGGGAATTATTTTGCTTACAAAGGATAAAATGCATAAAATGTCTTAGTTTTAGAAACCCGAATAGGATGGTATACTGATATATTTATAGATTGGATATAAGGTTAGGATCTGATAAGATGAAATCGGTTAAATGTTAGTGTTGAGGTAGAATGCATGATATGGACTTTGGCAAAATAGTTAAGTTACATAGAAATAATCTGTATAGAAGCATCAGACCTGTGGGGAAGTCTCTGCTAGGGGTGTGCGTTTGGTTTCCAATTCCTCCCCTTCCAGCTGAAGCTGGGGAGGCCCCAAAGGAGCTTTAAACTTCAGCTGAAATGATGGGGATTCCCCCGCTCTCAGCTGAAGCCTGGGGAAGCTCCAGCCACTTATTTCACCGGATAGGATGGGGAAGGAGGGATTCGAGAGGGGGAGGGAACCCCTCCTCCCCACTCCTATTGGAGGAGTGGGGAGAGGGGAGATTTGAAAGCTCAAAGATGCACTTTTCAAAAGCTCAGCTTTGAGCTTTCAAAGCTTCCTGCCGGCTTTTTCACTTTCAGCTTTTTCACCCCTTCAACATTCCAGGCTGCCCGTGGAGACAGCTGTCCAGGCCCACGGCAGAGGGCCCAGCTGCAAGCGAATGGGTGGGTGCATGAGTGGGCTTGAATCATGGGAGTGCTCCTGGGGGGCAGCCGCGCCATGCACAATGATGTCATTTCCCGGAAGTGTCATCATGCAGTTCCGGAAATGTGCGCACATGCAGGGACAGGGGCACCACCTCCTGCTGGGAGCTGCCCTAGGTAGTTCCCCCACCTCTTTCCACATTAAAAAAAGCCCTTCCTGCAATCCATACAAAGACTCCAGGCAGGTTGCTTCTGCTTCACCCTGACTGATTAATGCAGGTGGCACAGCAACAGAAGCCCTAAAACAGCTTTGTTAGCTCCCGAATTCCCATGCTGGTTGGTGCTTCTTCTGTGAGGTCATTCCCCCTCATCCCCACACACACTTATGGTTGCCAATTCTGGGCTGGGAAATACCTGGAAATTTTGGGGGTGAAGTCTGGGGACTCTGGGGTTTAGGGATGGGAGGGACCTCAGTAGTGTATAATGCCATACAGGCAAATGGCTCCAAAGCAGCCATTTTCTCCAGGAAAACTGATCCCTATCCTCTGGCGATTAGGTGTAATTCTCTGAGCCCCAGCTGGAGGCAACCATGCCCCCACTTGCAGTTTACTACTGCAATTACTGAGAGAAGCACAATCTGGAAGTGCCCTTCGTTAAAGCTGCCAGCAACCTGTTGGGAAATTCCTGGAGATTGGAAGTGGAGCCTGGGGACAGTGGGGTTTGGGCAAGAGAGGAACCTCAGCAGGATATATTGCCACAGAGTTCACTCTCCACAGCAGCCATTTTCTCCAGGGGAACCGATTCTCTTTCACCTGGCGATCAATTGTAATTCCAGATCTCCAGGCCCCACCTGAAGGTTGGTAATCTTAACCTTTTATCTGAAAATAGAAAACTTTTTTCTGTGTTTTCTCCCATTTCACCTTATTCTCCTTCCTGTTTTCTCCTGGGTTTCACTTGGTTTAACATGATATTATTGAGACCCTTGTGCCTGAGGGTCTTCAGCCAACTCCCTTAATATTAGGTTTGATTCCTATTTGCTGGGTGCCCCTAAGGATTACCCGCCCACACACCCTGCTTCTCACTTCCCATAGGAGAAAGATAAAATAAAATAATGGCCATTAGGCCAACACCACAGTGTCACTTCTGGCTCAGTCTGGCTCTCTGATGGCTGACTCACCCCCTGGTCTTCTGCTGGTTGCCTGGAAACACTAGAGCCCCTTTAAGAACCTGGGACAGAATTCTAGAATCTGGGATATTATCCTCATGGCAGGGGAGCAATATAAAACAACTTTCCTCAGAGGGGTGTCAGAAGTCATTGCAAGTTGTAAGAAATCCTGAATGCCTCCATTTGCCTCCCCATAACTGCTTGGAGAATAAATGTCCTATCCCTTTAATAGAGGCTTAATGGAATGTTATTTAACATGCCTTTCTGCTCTAATAATGTTTTATATGAAGTTGTGCTCCTTTCTAGAAGAGCTCAACACTTTATCATGACAGCTTTCTGTGCTGAGCTTTTATTTTCCACATTGATGTCATCTCTACTGACACCTAGCTGAGACCGGTATCACTCACCATTTAACTTCAGTACATCCTGTTTCATGAAGGCCCACTGGACATACAGGTTTAGTGTCTATGATGCATGGTGGTGCCTTTGTATCCCTACGTTTACAGCATGCATGCACCATCAATCGTGGCCAGTTATACCACCCCCCATATTGAGCTACTTTGGTTGTTGTTTTGGATCCTACTGTCAAACATACAGAGCAGGTGGAGATGGATTTCAGATTTTGATGTCTCTCTCCTTTTTAATTTGTTTTTGAGCCACAATACAGCAAAAAAGGTTTTTAAAATCAGTTTCTTTATTTGTTTTATTTAGCTGTCAGATATTTAGATGGTGTGCTATAACATCTGGTTATTTTGAAGCACAACCTGTACTCTGGGCAAGAGGCAATTGTTAGGACAGAATGTGGGGAAACAGAATAGTTTCTAATTGGCAAAAGTGTCAGATAGGAATGTATATTATATCTCCCTATCTGTTCAACTTACAGGCAGAACATATCCTAAGGAAAGCTAGATTAAATTTAGAAGAAAGTGGAGTGAAAATTGGTGGAAGGAACATTAACAATATGAGATATGCAGATGACACTACATTACTGGCAGAAAATAGTGAAGATTTGAAATGACTACTGATGAAGATTACAGGAGAAAGTACCAAAGCAGGATTATAGCTGAATATCAAGAATATCAAAGTAATGACTACAGAGGAATTACAAAATTTTAAGGCTAACAATGAAATTGAAATGGTTAAAGATTTTCTGTTCCTTGGCTCTGTTATCAACCAGAAGGGAGACTGCAACCAAAAAAATCAGAAGGAGATTGAGACCTGGAAGGGCAGCCATGAAGGAACTAGAAAAGCTGCGTAAAGACCAGGATGTGTCACTGGGGACCAACATCAAGATAATACACACTAATGGTATTCCCCATTACTATATACGGACATGAAAGTCAGAGAGTGAAGAGAGTGGACAGGAAAAAAATTAATTAATTTGAAATGTGGTGCTGGAGGAGAGTTTTATGAGTACCACAGATGACCAAAAAGACAAATAAGGAGGTTCTAGATCAAATTAGGCCTGAATTCTCCCTAGAAGCTAAAATGACAAAACTGAGAGCTAAACCACACGAGATGAATTACATGAGGATGCTCAAGTGAAGGGAGACACAATGTTAGGCAGGAAGCGTAGTTTGAATTTCACCTCTCTTTACAGAGCCGGCTAGATCACTCCTCAGAGGATAAATGATAGGACGTTCTAGAGGTCTTTCATTCATAGGATTGCTGTAAGTTGGAAGCAACTTGATGGCAAATAACACACATACATTTAGACATTTTATCTCTCTTTTCTCCCAGTGGGGACCCGAAGTGGGTTTTCCTCTCCATTTTATCATCACAATCACTGCCTGTGAGGCACATTAGCCTGAGAGAGAGAGAGAATCCCAAATTCAAGCAACAATCTTCCATGGCAGAGTGGGGATTTGAACTTGGATCTCTCAGAGTACAACATTCTAGCAGCTAGACTGTTTTGGCTCTTTAAGTAGTTACCATACTCCAAAGTAGGGTTGCCAGATTCCCATTTCAGGCAGGAGACTTCCTGCCCCCAGCCAGTCCTTCCTGTTGCCACTCAGCGGGATGGCAGGAGAAAAATGGAGAGGGGGTGTGTGCTATTGTTGGTATTCTGATATGATGATGTCTCTTCTCGCATGACCAGCAGTGAGATCACTATGTTGCCAATGACACTCTAGCATTCAATAAAGTTGGCCAAATGTGAGAGTGCGCCAGAGACACCATTATGTCATTGGTGAGTTCCCCTTCCCCCACTGCTGCTGGTGGCAACCCTACTCCAATTACTGGGAGAATGGTTAGTTGGAGTTCTATACTGCCTAACTTGGGGGATACACAGATTTCCTACCAGGACAAGGAATCTCTGCTACTCCTGGAACTTATTCTGTTCATCTGTATGATCACTAGGGAAGTTCCTAGGGTCAGAGGTGCCATTATGGGCCTGTAGCACCCATCTTATACCACCTAGACCCAACCCAAATATCATATGAAATCAAACCGTATGATTCTTGGCTCCATAGACCCCCTGAATGTCTAGTCTGTTGGTAGCCCTGCCTAGCCTTGCCAGTATTGAGAGTTGCACTTAGTGTGTACAACATGCTCTTAAAGTGCACAACATGCACTTAGTTGCATGTTGATAGTTGCACTTAATATGCATGTTGATAGTTGCACTTAATTTTGTACTTCCTTACATAACAATTGCTGAGTTGAAAACTTCTCTTCTGAAAGTCAAGGACATTTTCATAAGAAAACTATTAATAGCTTCCCTCAAGTTTGAGGGTATCCAAACACAAAGTGTAGGAATTAAATAGTATTTGGGGGTGGGTGAAATTAATCAGTATAACTTACGTGCTTTGCAAGGTAGCCTTGGTAACTGCATATAATTTTGGTGCAAATTGCTATCTATATCATGTTGCCATAAGATAAAAATTGCTCAGCCACCTTAATTCTTCTTACATGAAAGACCTTTCCTTTTGCCTGAAATGTAGTTCTGGGAAATTTCAATCCCAATGAAAATTTAATAGAGAAAGGATGGTGTAAGATAAGGGATTTAAATAGACTGGCTATTCCAAGCCGGTAGTGGAGATTAATTAATTACCAGTGCTTAAACGACAATGACATTCCCCCATGGCAGAATAATTGAGACATCAAATTCCTAAAGATCATCAGACTAGTGTATGCCTGCTGTCAAGCAGATCAGAAATTACGTTGTTAATTGTCTGAATGGATGTTATACTAAAACAAGCAGGGGACTCGCAAGGATTTACGAGGAGGCATCTCATTTCCCCCTCCTCCACTATTTCCTCTTTCCCTTTTCTGAAACCCGCCCCCAAAGGCTCTCCCCTTTTCCTGTCTCTCTCCTTCCCACCCACCAGCCAACCTACTTTTATCTCCCCCCACCTCGTCTTCAGCTTTCCACCTTCCCTACCACTGGCAGCCTGGCCAAGTTGCATACTATTTCCTCTTTTCCTCTTTCTGTCAACTTTAGAGTTGCCAGCCTCCAGGTGGTGGCTAGAGATCACCTGGAATTATAATAACTGATCTCCAGGTGACAGATGAACTATATATTTGAGGACTTGGCCTTTGGTTAACATTGATCCTTCAGTTGCAAAGCATACTGTTCACTCACTGGCTGGAATAGCATTTTAAAATGTGTATAAACTTCAGTCTGCAGGAGAGAACATCTGCTTGCTTTTCCTTTTTATGTGATTACAAATATTGATGGCCTGTTCTTTCCCACTTTACCCAAAGGCTCCGGTTAAATATTAGATTATGAAATAAAGAGAATTAACTCTCAGTCTGAGCACACATCCAGCATATGGCTAAGGGTATGATATTTTTAAGAGATAGTCCCCCCAATTTTTGGTGTGTGACGCAGAAAATCCAAATCAAACACTCTACGGTGGTAAAAATATAATAATGTAATTATTCATTTGCTGCCCTTTAATGGGACCTTAAATCAGGTCACTTCACACTGCCTAACTGTAGGGCCAGCCCTAGATTTTTAGCGATTATTTATTTAGATATTTATAGACTGCTATTCACCTCAGTGGGCACCCAAAGTGGCTTATAACATTGTTCCTTCCATTTTATCCAAGAACATTTTCATGAGTAAGGTCACCCAGTATTGTTACCAAGTTCCCACTTGCAGCAGGGACCTCTACCCCAAGCAGGCCTTTCCTGTTGGCATTCAGCTGGGCAGTGGGAGAAAAATAAGGGAGGGGGGGATGAGGGGATGGGCAGCATCCTGATGTGCTGACATCATTTCCCACATGACCAGAAGTCAGGTCAGTGCATCACTGGAGATGCTTTAGCATTTGATAAAAACTCTATGATTAAACCATAGAGTTTTGCCTGAATGCTAGAGCCTCCTGAGCAATGTACTGATGTCATTTCCAGCTGCAGGGGAGCAATGTCAGTTTGTCACTGGTGATATCATTACATTGCCAATGAGCCCCTCCCACTTTAAGTCTCCTGCTGGTTGCCAGCTTTTTGTATCAAATGCATTTAAATGGAATACAATGGCATAAAGAAACAAAAGTATAACCAGTGATAGTAATGAAAAAAGGCATACTGAAAACCAACTTATACTGAAGCCAACTTATAAAATGTGGAAGAAAAAGAGCCATGCTGGGTCATCCTTAGTGTACAAAGAGCTTATCTTTAATTTGGCTGATCAGCACTGTGCATCCATATATGCAGCCTGGCTGTGTCCTTTGTGTCAAGTTTCCAAGGAGAAGGTTACAATGGAGAAAAAAAGGGCAGATAAATTCCATGGGATTCTGGAGTGGCCTCCAGAGTGGGCAATTTCTGGAGATTTGGGGGCGGAGCCCAAGGATGGTGTGATTTGGGAAGGGGAGGGATCTCAGTAGAGTCTAATGCCATAGAGTCCCCCCTCCAAAGCAGCCATTTCCCACAGGGGAACTGATCACTATAGTCTGGGAATCAGTTGTAATTCTGTGAGATCTCCAGGCCCCACCTGGAAGCTGGTAAACCTAAGGTGTCCTGTCCCTAGACCTGGTGGACTGCTGCCCTGCAGTGCCATTAACAGTCATCTGAGAACTGGGGATTCCTGACGTTCAATGGAGGACAGCCTTGAGGAGAGAGCCTGGCTCTTCAAAATACATGCAAGAAAGATCAGGATCCCTGAAGTTGGGATTAGCAACCTCCAGGCGGGCCTGCACATCCCCAGGAATTACAGCTGGGGATGTGCAGTTGTACAACATCTCCAGCCTACTGTGATCTGTTCCCATGGAGAAAATGGCAATTTCAGTGGGTTGGCTTTATGGCATCACATCCCCACCGAGATTCTTTCCCTCCCCAAATTCCCAGGTTCTACCCCCAAATCTGCAGGAATTTCTCATCTCACAGTTGGCAGTCCTAGCCTCAGATGATGACTGCAGCAGTCAAGTAGATTCAAAATGGAATAGGTGGAAGTCGGGTTGTCCAGGCTTGGTTCTGAACAGCTTGTGAATGCTCAGCATGCTTGCAGGTCACCATCAAGCAAAGTGAAACTGTTTCCCTCCTTGCATTGAGGTCTTCTCGTTTAGCCTTTTCAAGAAGCAGTGCACAACAGAAGTAATCCTGGTGAGAGGACAGAGACAACCTGCCTGGTCACCTTTAAGTAGGACTCTGTTGTGGGGAATTCCTGGGGATTTGGAGGCAGTTCCTGTGCAGAGCAAAGTTTAGAGTGGGAGCTAAGCGGGGATATGATGGCATCGATTGTGTCCTCTAAAGTTTGCCATTTCTTCCAGGGGACCTAATCTTCGAAGTCTGGAGATCTGTAGTAATTCTAGGAGAACTCCTATCTCCAGCTGGAGGTTGGTGGTAACCCTACCTTTAAGAGGGACAGGGAGGAGTGGAGGCTGAGGTGAAGGAAGTGGATACCCTCCGCAGGCTGCAAGGGAGGGAGCCAGCAGCAGGAAGAGGGGCAAGGCGCTGGAAACCCCCCTCACCTCTTAATTCGGAGGCCAGTGGAACACTAGAGAGAGATTCTGGAAGACAGGCCCTGGGTGGCTGGGCATTTGATCCCTCCTCAGCGCAGGCCAGTTGGCTCAGCTTCCTACATCCCAAACCACCCCAATAATATTTCATCCTATGTGTACCATTGAGGAGAGAAATTATCTAGGGGTGTGTGGAGAGGATATTCCCCTGTCATATTGGACTGTATGTGATTATTTCTCAGAAAATCCTGTCTTTTCAGCCATCTCACAGAGCCTTTTGTGTAGTGCCCTACAGACTTTCAAATGCCTATTCCCAGCATCCTCAAGAGACCTCCTTCCTTGTTGTCTTTTAGGTGCAAGTTAAACACATTTCTATCCGCCATCATTTTTGGTGACGTGTTTTTTTTTAGGATACTTTATTTGGCCCGAAAGCTTATATTAATTTTATCTTTGTGCTTATTACAGACTGTTATGGATTGTTGTTTTAAACTTTGTGTGCCATTTTTGAGGCCTAGATGGAGTGGAAAAGTGGGATATACATAGTTTAACAAACTCTGGTTCTGCATACTGAATGAATGTTATAAACGATTAAGTGGGCCCAGTTATGTATGTCACATGCATAAAAGGCTTCAAGAAAGAAATGCAAAGCCTTCAAAAGGTTTGCTGATCTGTGTTGATAACACCACTATAGTTGCTGTCAAGTATCAAAACCACAGCTACAAAAATGTTTGTAATGTGAACTGCTTTCTTTTTTCTCTTGCAATTTTATCACACGGTGCATCTACAAATGCCTTTTAGGTGCATTGCGCACTGGTATATCCCGCCGATGGCTACCTCTGCTACTCATGACATTTGTAAAGAACTATTTAATGAAACTTTAACTTTATTACACTTTTCACTTGATGCATAATATATGAATATATTTCAAATGACTATTGTGCCCTTGAGGAGGGACTGTGGCTCAGTGACGGAGCACCTGCTTTGCATGCAGACGGCAGCAGGTCTCCCTGCTGCCAGTCAGTGTAGAGGAAGCTGAGTTAGATGGCCTGACTCAGTATGGGGCAACTTCATCTGTTCTCCTACATGAGAGATTGTGAAGGTGAAGATATCCTCAAGACTCCTTGGAGTGTGCAGTGCTTGGGAGTGGAGGCAGAATTCCCATACTAAATGTGTGGTCTGTTTTCCTTCTCCCACAACGGTGCTACAGAGTTTTGTTTTTCTTTCCCCGTGGCCATGAGCAAAATACTGCTGACATTTTAAAGTCATTTAAAATGCTGTGAGGGCTCAGTCCCGATTAGGTTTGCAGCACAGTGCTCGTGTTCCCTCCATGCTTTTTCAAATGCTGCAACAGCTGCTGAGGTGTGTGTATGTGCAGCCATTTTGGCACTTAATAAGGTATGTGCATGTGTGTGTGTGTGTGTGTGTGGGTGGGTGGGTGTGGGTGTTAAGTGCAATTTAACCTGCTGCTCTGTAAGCCCAATCAGGATTTGGACCTCACAGCAGTTTAAAATGGGGGTGGCATCCTCATGGACACCGTCTCATCTAGTTTGGCCCTGAGCAGCCACTGTACTCCAAATCAGGGGAAGAAGAAACAAAACATAAATGAAATGCGGCCACAATGTGAAGAGGTCTTTGGACAAAGTTCCTATCTCTGTCATTGGTATCAGTCTGAGCCCTTGGTCTTCCAGTAAGAAAAGAAGAAAAGTTGTTTAAGGAACTGATCTGTAACATTTGATTGATTGATTAAATTAATAACCTACTTTCTCTCTGAAGGGGTCCCAAGGTGGCTTACAACATTCTTCCCTTTTCCATTTTATCCTCACAAAAACCTTGTATGGTGTGTTAGGCTGAAAGTATGTGACTGGCCTAAGGTTCCCTAGCAAGCTTCCATGGCAGAGTAGGGATTTGAACCTGGGCTTCCCAGATCTTAGTACAAAATTTTATGGGCTCTCAAGAAACAAAACAAAACAAAATGCTGTGTAACTTGTGTGTGGAGACATGCGGTAAATTATAGGGGTTTGGTTCAAGGAACTGTTGATCATTATGTTGCAACTGAACTCCACAATGTCTTTGTCAACAAATATGAGTTTTGGGGAGACACAGCATGAAGAAGAAGCTGAAGACAAAAGTGGCTTGTGCAGGCTCTTGAAATTGCTTTGTGAGTCTCACTTCAAGGACTTTCTTCAAGGGCCGAGATACATGTTCACCAGTTCATGCATCTGAACACACTAGATTATACAGACTTCAAGTGGGGAAGCATATGCCCTATGTAAAAACAACCTCACTATATGTTGGAAAGATGAATACTACAAAGAAAGGTTCTAGCCTAGTCCTTTTCCTGATATTCTATGTTCTGGAAGATTATTTTTAAAATATAGGGGAGCATAGGAAACTGCATACCCCTACCTGCAGTCTGAAATGATACTATCCAGGTCCTGGAAGAATTGTACCACATGATTTTTCTGAGATGTATATAATTCCCCAGAGATGCGTAGCTAGTAGGGCTATTCTATGGATCCAAAGTAAGCCTCCACCGATCAAGGATGCAGAAGTGGTTGGACTTACAGGGCAACATCGACATACTCACAAGAACATAATAGCATTGCTGGATCAGACCGGTGAGCCATCTAGTCCAGCATCATATTTCACATAGTGGCCAGCCGGTTGCCTGGTGAACAACTGTGAAGATTTGCCAGCCTGATTGAAACTCAAGACAGTTACTTGGTGGCAAAAATAGGGTTAGAAAACTATAAAATAAACTTGCTGGAATATTAGCAATAGATCCCAGAACAGTAACCCCACATTTGTAGTGATCTCAATAGGGTTTGTTTTTAGAAAAAACCTATAATATAGCTAGAGTGAAATCAGGAATGTTAATTCTTGGATGTGGCAGTATTTTGAAATAGATGCCAGAGCACACTATTGATCTCGTTTCTTCACTGTTTGCTCAAGAGATTCCAAATGATCCGGTTTTCCTAGTTGACAGAAAGTCTATCTGCTTTGAACCAGCCATTGCTCTCCCATCCACATATTCTCAGTGCACCCGGAGACCCCTAATTCAGTGTGTTTGCATTTTCCTTTATCTAATCTACCCATTTTGTTTAAGTGCATATAATACTTTGTGCATAAATAACAAATGTTGGGCACACATTTTTATCCTCAAGTAATAAAATGTAATGAAAGAATTTACAGTCAAGGGGTTATAAAGCAATAACCATTGTAAAACCATTTAGTAGGGTTCAGATGCAGGTGAAAGGAGAAGTGCATAAGTTCAGCATCCAAATTCGTTTTCTTAGGCGTTTCCCCTGACGAATTGCAAGTTCCATTATTGTCTTGATAGATGGCAGCCCTGGAATATCTTAGCCCACATTTTCTTGCTTTACAGTGCGATCTTACACAAAGTTATACCCTTCAAAGCCCACTGACTTCAATGGAATAAAGGGGTTTAACTCTGTTTAGGTTACAATGTTACTTCTCTTATTTTTCTTTCGTTGGCTGGTCAATGTACCCGACAAAGCTTAACACTTAAGAAACATGATACAAAATACAGGTATAATAAAAATGTTAGGTTCATAGTTGTCTCATTGCTGTTACCCAAAACTGGCTTTGGTAGAGCTTCTTGCTACAAGTGATGGCTAGTACAGTCATATCAGAGAGGATTGCTATCATCTTATTTCGGGAATTACCACCCATTTCACCTCTCCTTTAGATGAAAAACTGTAATCTTTTGCATACTTCATTTCTGGTGATCAGAGCACAATTTGTTAAGTTATGAGAACATAGCTCTAGGCATCAAGGATAGGACCCTTGAGTGTTAGAGTTTCTGTGGAAATGAATTCTTGGAAATTTACATCACCCTCCCAGTGTTTATATTGATCTTTGGGCCTGGTATTTATGAGCATCTGGAGATAGGTGCTCCCTGGATTATATTATTATAATAATATAATATTATATTATAATGTCCCTGTATAAGGAGCCCTGTGGCACAGAGTAGTAAGCTACAGTACTGCAACCCAAGCTCTGTTCACGACCTGAGTTCACTCCTTGTGGAAGCCAGGTTCAAGTAGCTGGCTCAAGGTTGACTCAGAGCCAAGCTACAAGTGACGCCTGACACAGGTTGGACACTTGTCAGCTTACCTCAAGTTTTGATGGGAAATGTAGGCATCCTGGTTTTACAGCTTGGCTCTCCATTACAGCTGCAAGACCAGGATGCCTACATTTCCCATCAAAACTTGAGGGAAGCTGAAAAGTGTCCAACCTGTGTCAGGCGTCACTTGTAGCTTGACTCTCAGCCTTCCATCCTTCCAAGGTTGGTAAAATGAGTACCCAGTTTCCTGGGGGTAAAGTGTAGATGACTGGGGATAGCAATGGCAAACCACCCTGTAACAAAAGTCTGCCAAGAAAACGTCATGATGCAATGTCCCCCCATGGGTCAGTAATGACTCAGTGCTTGCACAGGGGACTACCTTTACTTTTACCTTTTTACTTGTATATGGTGTGGCCTCATTTGAAATACTGTGTGCAGTTTTGTTCACTAGAGCATTGCAGAGCTGGAAAAAAATACAGAACAGGGCAACCAAGATGCTTAAAGTGTTCCTATGAGGAAAGGCTAAAGAGTCTGGGACTTTGTGGTTTTAAAAAAACATAGTCAGTGGAGGGACATGAAAGAGATTATAGAATTAATAAGCATGGGGTAGAAAGAGTGGATAGAGAGAAATTTTCTTCATCTCCCCAAATTCTAGAACTTGAGGACACCCAATGAAATCTATTACACAATGAAATTGATGAGTAATAGATATCAGACAGTGAGTGATGCAGATTTGGAATTCACTACCAGAAGATATAGTGATCGCTACAGGTATAGATGGCATTAAAAGCAGATTAAGAGAAATTCATGGAAGACAGGTCTATCAGTGGTTACAATGGTAACTAAAAGGAACCTTCACATTCAGAGGCAGAAAACCTCTGAGTACCAGTGCTAGGAGGCAACAGCGGGGGAGGGCTTTGGCCTCTATGCCCCATCAGCCCTCCACAGTAGCTGGTTGATCTCTGTCTGAGACAGCATCTGAGAATATGGTTGATTTGTTTTATTTGATTACTTCGGAAAGAGATGGAGAGAACTCAGTTTGTTTTCTGCTTCCTGGCTTACCCTCCTGGTAACTTACCTACCATTTTTACCACTTTTTACTCTTCCCTTTCCTACTAATTTTCCTATTTCTTCCCATGACCTCATGGCTATTGAGAGAGCAGTGTTGCCCGACATGGCCCGGTAATCAGCAGGAGTTGGGGGAGGTGGAAACTTACCAGAGGTGGAAACTTCTTTGTCCCAGCATGATGACATCACTTCTGTCACAAACCGGAAGTGATGGTGTCATACCAGGGCCAATTCTTTAGCTATCAGCCAAAAGCATAGAGTTTTTGTTTGAGTACTAAGGGATCAACCCCATTATGATGCCTTCACTTCCAGGTCACACTGGAAGTGGTGTCATCAGATGGGATAGCAATTGTGCACTCGCCTGTTGGACAGCCTGCTTCTGCCTGCCAATCAGCTGAAAAGAGCAGTGAAGCATCTGGAATTCTTGGGAGATTGCCTGCCATGAGAGGGGGCGGGGAGAAGGAGGGGGACAAATTATGGAGCTTCCATCATGCTGGGAGCTTGACCAGACAAGATGCTGTTGGAATGCTGCTATCCATTCAGAGATCCCTTCATTAAGACTGAAGTGTGATCTTGGGCCTAACCTTGAATCTCAGCCTAACTTAGCTGACAAGGTCATTGTGAGGATAAATTTGGGTGATGTAAACACTTCCTGATCACCTTTGAGGAAGGGAATGGGAAAAACATATGCCGCAGTGCCCATACATATAACCAGTGATTAGCCTGTTCATTCTAACAAAAGAAGTGATTTGTTTTTACAGAATGGATTGGATCAGTGTAGTGTGAGGGGTAGTCCAAGGGGATTTCCCCTTTTGATAACTCAGGGTATAACCCACTCATGATGGCTCTCAGCAGCCCTTCACAACTGCTACCTGCAAATGGAATTTGTGTTGTTTCTGATTGCATGGTTGTAGTGTATTATTTATTAGTATGCTAGAAAACTATATGGAAAGTTGTTCTATATTCCATTATTCTGGTTTTAATAATTTTATGTTTTATGATACTGTTTTGTGTTCATTTTGGTGCATTCTGTAAGCTGTTTCAAGAGACTACTTGAATGGGGGTGAAAGGCAGGATAGAAACATGTGTGGATGCATGTGTGTGGATATGTCAAACAAAAATGTACATGAAATACAGTTCCCCCCTTCTCCAAGTCCTTCTTAAATTATTTTTCAAATGGCCAACTAGACCTGATTGGGCAGCCATGCCTTGTGTATATACAAAATGGGTGATGATGGCGATCTGTTTGTGAAATGAAAAGAACCTGTGGGTGAGGGAAGCCAAAACCAAAGTCTCTCCTCTTCCTCCTTTTTCAGTGAGCTTCATTACTTCAAGCACTTTCAGTGGAAATAGAAACACATGTAATCACGGACCACCGTGAAGTAAGACTTTCAGTCTTCTTACAAAACTGGCCTTCTACTACTTGGTCTGAAATCTTCTCCTAGGGCACCAACCAGCAGAAAAGATGCGTTGTTAAAATATATCACTTGCTAGTGTTACTTATTTGGGGTCAAAACTGAAAAAGAGCTGACATATTTAGCCAATTAAACTGCAATGCAAACATGAATATGATTTAAAGTGTGAAATGGTGACTTAGAGTATATCTACAACACATATTTAAATGGAATGATATTCATTCACAGGTCTTTTGAGAACTGGGAGAGACTAGGGATCTCCAACTGTGAATAATTCTCATCATCCTCACTAAACTGCTCGTCCCAAAATGCTTTTTTGGGGAGTGGAGGGGGGGCGGGAAACCCTGGCATAGAAACTGATATAAGGCCAGTCTAAGTTTATACATATTATGCCCTCAGTCTCTGGAGTCTACTCCAGACTTCCTCAACAATCCACATGTTTCTTCTTTCAAACTTCTCTTCAAAACATCCCCATTATGAAGGCTCTCACAGGACCAAATACGAGTTAGCATGGAGCCTGGTTTTCTTAGATTGCCTAATTTCCAAACTGAACTTTGCCTCAGAGTTGTATTATTAATCATGAGATTATGCATTCAGGAACAAGATAATTCAACTGAACAGAGGGCAAAGGTTTTTCTCCCCATAATGAAGAACTAATCAAGCAATGTGAGGGGTGCCGGCATGTAGTTATTTATTCTGGTAAAAAATTCTTGCTGTTTTATGGAAAAAAGTTTGACAAATTGGTTAGGTGACCAGTTGGTGGAGGTAGAGAGGGAAGAAAGAAGAGAAGCATAAACCTCTTAAGAGAACAATTCAAAACAGCAGCTTTTGGCCTTAACACTACTGTTTCAAATAGTAAAAACCTCACCTTTGGCATTTTTTTTGTGGATTTTGCTGCCCTTATCCTCAGGGTATTTTACAGCACATTGTGGTTTCTGTCAAGGGATACTTGAACACCTGCTGGTTTGACTCCTATTCTGTTTTCTGGTTGAGAACAGTGAGATGATTTGTTGTTGATCATTCAGCTGTTTCTTAGCAGTTCGAGCCTGTTTGTTGGGTTACTTTTTGCATATTCAAACCGGACAGCCGAGTGTGGTCAGCACTCTTTACTGCGCACATGTTCTCAAAAAATCCAATGAGAATTCTAGTTTTCCCCTTCCCCTCAGACCTGTCTCACTGCACACTGTTCAGCAGCCATTGTAGAAATAAGTATCAGGCAAATCAGTCAGTCAGCCAGTGAATATAAAATCTCTTTATCACTTGATGTTTATTTCATTCTGCGTTATTAAGGTTATTCTGCACATGTGCATTTTTGCACAGCCTTATGGGAAGTATTATTCCACTCCTACATCAAATCATTGCCTGATTCAACCACCCATGACCCTGGGAGAGAATCAATTTCACCTACTGATGCAAGTGCCTGCAAGGCAAGGAAATGTAACTCCATCTCCGCACAGCTATAAAACTGATCAATACCTGTTCAGTTCAGATGCCAGTGAACTGAACTTATCCAAGGCATGGCTTGCAACTATTGAACATTGTCTGTTTGCCTGCCAAACCTGTTTGCAGTGATGTTACAACTAATCAGGAATGTAAATGTATTATCCACACAGACTGGCCATATTCATTGTTCTTATACAAGGCATAAAACTGGGGACCTTGAGCAAGTCAATCTTGCTGGAAGTGATGTCACAAGGTTGGCCTGATGTCAATTGGGTAAGGCACTGTCCCCTGCAATCTCCTTCTGGGTGCCTGCCTCTTTAAAATACATGCAAGAAAGATCAGGAGCCCTGAAGTTGGGTTCCCTGAAGATCTCCAAACTGCAGAGATTAATTCCCCTGGAGGAAATGGCTGCTTTGGAGGGTGGACTGTATGGCATTAATACCTCACTCCCCAAACCGCACCCTCCTCTGGTCCCACGTCAAATATCCTGGAACTGACAGTCCAAACTAAAGTAGAACCCAGGTAGAATGTCATGTATAGTTTGGCCAACAGGAAAGGGATCAGACGATCTTAAGTAACGGGAAGGTTAATGCAGAGGAACCCTGTCTTCCAGCTATATACATAAAACTTTCTTCCACAAACCACAGCCAATATTAGTAGTATAAGAAATGTCTTTAAGTTTTGGTCATGTAAGTTTCTGACTACTATTGCTAGAGTCAGAAACTGGCTGACCATAGGAAATATATCCAATAGTTATCCATAATTATTTGTCTCTACTCGCCATTATGTATCTTTAAGGAAATTTCTCAGTGCACTTGGGAGCCTCTGGATATGCCTGGGGGTGAAGAGGAGGTGAGGCATTACACATGCAATTGGATTTTAGCCTTCAGCAAAGTCTGCATTCTCTTTATGCCTTGGATATTTTAATACTTCAGGACAATCTCTCAGGTCACTTGTTCTTGAAGGTCATCTGTAATGGGACAGCAGCCTAAGCAATTATGGCTCTTGCACCTGCAGGAGAAGCCTCAAGGAACTAGTGGCTGCTGTTGGGCCTTAGTTGCTGATTTGAAACAAATTTAGAAAAGGATCAAAATGTTCTTGATGACTTTTTTTATCTTCACCGATTTCTGCTATGATACTGTACAAAAACAGTCAGCTACCTTTTGGCAATGTTTGGTCCATCCATACTCACCTTGAACCATCACATGCCTATCTGAAGAAGCAGAAACACAGTTTAGACCAGTGGTTCTCAAACTGTGGGCCGAGTCATGATCTTCAAAATGGGTCATCTCTTGAAATGGGTTGCAAAGCCCAGGAGGGAGGAGAAGGCACGGGAAGGCTGAATTTGCCTTTGCATAATCTGCAAAGAGCTTGTGAAATGCAGGCATCCTATTGTTCAGTAATGCTATATAGTTAGAAATAGTATAAATGTAAAATAAAATATAAACCAGTCCAAAGTTTACTGATACGAAATTCCTGTAAAGGAGAGGGAAAGCAGCATGGCGTTCACTTTGTAAGTGAGTTCCAAAAGGAAGCATAAGTTTCAAAGTTGGTCTCCTTTCAAAAAGTTTGAGACGAGCTGAGTCAGGTTATCTGAATGGAAGTAGGTGGAGTGTCTTCCTTTGGCTGTGACCTATTGAATCAGGAAAGGATTTGTCCCCTGAGATAGTTTTTTTGCTTGGTGGGCACTGACAGATGGCTACATTAGGAGATAAGCAGTTCTGGGTGGTGTGCTGAGCTGAAGAAGTTCAGCATGGAATATATCCAGAGCCTAATTTCAGAGGGAGAGCAATATTAATTTGTTGTGACAAAAAGGAACATGAGTCTCGTGGCATCTTAAAAACTAACACATTTTTATACTAGCATTAGTATTCATGGATTAGAGCAAACTTCACCTGTTAGAGAGGCTGTTTACCATATCTGGGGATCCATCCAGATTAAATTGGCAATTTCCACCAATTCCTCATATTTATGAACTTCTGGATACTTTTCTGTAGCAAACTATGGGCACAATTATCTCGGAATACCTTCTATGCTAGCTGTGTTTGAGTAAATGCTTGCTGCATAACAGGTATGTACATTGTAATTCAAGTTCCATTCATATAAGTGGGACTTGCTTCAGTGAATTTACCAGTGGGCACCCATATCTGTAAGGTTTTCAGGAATTCATTAAGCAAGGATACAGATGTCAGATCAATAAATTGTTCACAGTATAGCCTTGTAGAATGACCAAGAGCAGATATATTATTGGAGGACTGAAACATTCAAGAAGGTGTAAAAAGGTTAACAATGCAATCCTATGCAGAGTTACTCCAGTCTAGGCCCATTGAAGCCAATGGCCTTACACTGGAGAAACTCTCCATAGGATTGTACTGTAACTGTCCTGGTTAGGTAACTTACAGTGCAATCCTAAACAGAGTTACCCCTATCTAAGCCTATTGAAATCAATGGGATTGGACTGGAGTAACTCACAGATACTTCAGCTCATAGACTGAAATAGTAACCACCTTGTATGTCACCTCCAGTTCAAGGCATCTGTGGATTCTCTAAATATAATCCAAGAAAATTCTAATAGAACATAATGAGAATCTTTTCCAAAAGATGCATTAGAGTCTGAGATGCTTTTGTTATCTTTTTTTAAAACATCCATTAGCATTTATATTCTCAAATGTTATGTCAAAGGAAGCCTAATGGAGTATTAATAAGGATGCAGTGGTATTTCACGGAGAGTGCTTTTTTGCTTCATTAGAAGAGATGGCTGACTGTCTTGGATTATTGCAGAATTATAGAAATGAGACACAGAGAAAGCTGTCAATGTTACTGACATTGGGACATGTTGTTGGGCTTGTTACAGGCCCCAGCAGTCACTTTAAGGACTTTCTCAAATGCAGCTGTTAGTGATACCTAAATTGCCTTTATATATGTTCCTCCCCACAATTTAATGAAATATTGCTGATGAACTTACTTGCAAAGAAGCTATTTGGTATTCATATATTTATGTGCATAATCTTCCTTATTCTGACAGAAGGCTAAAAAGGAGGTAGCAAGTCACCTATGCACCCTGCCATGCACTAAGTACTGGATCTGTTTTATGCCTAGGATGTGACAAAGCCATCTACTTGTGCTGAAGTTGCAAGGGAAAGACCTTTTACTACTATGTATACTGTTGTTCCCATTGTAGTCAGAGGACTCACAGGTTGAGTTTTGTCCAAAGCAAAAACGTGGTCTAATTATACTAACTGCGTTTTGTCTGGTTGTCTAAATGCAGGCTTTGCCACTAACTGTGGTTAGTTAGAGCCAGATTGGTGTAGTGGTTAAAAGCAGCAGAACTCTAAACTGGAGAACTGGGTTTGATTCCTCACTCCTCCACTTGAAGCCAGCTGGATGACCTTGGATCAGTCACAGCTTCTTGGAGCTCTCTCAGCCCCAGCCACCTCACAAGGTATAATAATAACATACTTTGTAAATTGCTCTGAGTGGGTGTTAAGTTGTCCCGAAGGGTGGTATATAAATAGAATGTTGTTATGTTACTATTTGTCAAAAGAGGATATGAAACCATAGTTTGAAGTTGGTTGATTAACCGCAGTTAATCTTAGCTATGGAGTTTCACACAGTGTACAAATGTAAAGATCCTGGCTTAATTCTGTCTTGTTTCCCCCCATATTGTAGTTGTGAAATGGGAGCATTCTTTTCTAGATTTCTTACTTAGCGCCCCCCCCCCCCACACCAAAAAATCTAGGCTTCTCAAAATTCCTTGGGGAAGCAGAATGACTACTAAAAGAGTTTAAATCTGCTCTGTAGAAGCATCCATCCAGTTGGCATCCCCAAGCTTCTCCAGCACTACATTATTCCTGCTTTGAAGAACAGTATCCTTCAATGTTATATTTAAAGGGGATTAGCCAAATTCATAAAGGATTGGTCAATAAGTAACTATTTGGCATGATGTAGAAATGGATCCTCATTTATTCAGCTGTAAGATTCTTCTGTATAACTAGTGGCTGCGGGAAGCAACAGACAGAATCTTGGAGCGTTTCTCTGCTTGTAGGCCTTCCGGGGCATCCTTTTTTGCTCCTGTGGGAAACAGGAAGTTGGACTTTATGGATCATTGACTTGATCAGGCACTTCTCCTTGTTGTGTTCTTATGAACTCTTCCTACTGAAATGGTTCTCAGTGAGGCCTTTTAATTGTGGACTTTGGTTTTTCTTACGAGAAACTATTGTTAACTACACAGCTCCACCACATCCTACCAATCCCATTTATAGTTTATGACACACATCTGCAAACATGTTGGGACGCTGAGTACTGATAACAGTAATCCTTTAATCACTTGAGAGCACTAAATTACTTAAATTGGCTAGGATCCTAATTGCTGTTAAATGACATAATGGTTCCAGTGAGATAGGAGGAGGTCATGCAGCGGTCACAACCCAAGTGTTCAATATGGTGTGTACTAAGAATCCAACTTGTTCTCATTGAATCTTGATGCCATTGTACTATATGAACATTAGCACCATTGTATCTGGCATTCTTCTGGCATAGCAGTTATTAGTATGTACATGATAACAGAGCATGTTTCAGAGTCAAGGGACAAACCCATCATCCTGGCTTGTCAAACATCTACAGTCTTGTTTTCAATCCATTCCTCCTGGTATCTGACTAAGGGAGTTTGACTCCCAAAATCTTACACCATGGAAGATCTCGTTGGTCTTTAAGGTACTACTGGACTCAAATCTTGCTCCTTTGCTGCAGACCAACTTGAAACAATCTTGTTTTCAGTGTACAGATCCATTCTGTGAACCTTTGCTGAATTTTGTCAGAGAGATCTAGCGCTTGCAAGAAAAATGGCTTAACTAAAGTATTCTAGATTGGAAGGCTCACATGTTTCCATTAAAATAAACCATTAAAATAAACCAGTAGTTCTCGAACAGTGTTAGTCTGTTTACAGCCAAGACAATAGGAGATCAATCCAAAGTGAGTCTACTCAGATTCTGGTCTATTCAGTGGGCTTACTCTCAGGAAAGGGTTCTTAGCATTGCACTGTACAAAGCATATTGAGGGTTAAGGTAAATTTTATGAAATAAATAAAGCTTAGAGAAGCATATGTAACAATGAATTTGTTGATCTTTAAGGTGTCAAAAGACTCTTAGTACTATTAAATTATGACTTAGTACAGTTTGAAGTCAACTAACATTTCCTGCTACAAGACTGGCTAGGACATTCAACGTTTTATGTCCTTTATGGTACCTTGTCAGTTGATTTTATATCAGTTGTGTAAAGAGTCAGTTGTATAAAGAGTCTGTTGATCTCTTACGTTCCATAAAGCATCATGAATCTTGAAAATAAATGCTATGGTTTTGCTGGAAAAATCAGTTGATGGCTTGTTTTCCAGGCAGCAGAGCCTTCCTGTGTGCCACATGGCTAAGATACATTGGTTATATGATGTATGACGTACCTGATCATGTATTTTGAATTAAAACTTTATACAGTCTAAAAGCAATGCCATGCTTTCCCTGTGAGACTGTTAAAACTAGAGATGGGCACGAACAGCAATACGAACTAAAAAAAGCCACGAACAGCCCAATCTGCTGTTTGTGAACCAGCTGTTCATGAGGCCCCATTCTAAATGAACAGGTGGTCATTGCAAGCCTCATTCATTGTTGTTTGTTGCTGTTTGTCAAGGCAGACAGTCTTGCACCTGCAATCAATTCCCTTGGCAACCTGAGGCAGAGACTGCCTGAACTGTCTGAACTCCTGTTGTTGCCCTGGAAACCCCAATCTAAGCCCAATTTAGCTTGATAGGCAGGTCTTCCTTTCAAGTGTGGAGCTCAAAATTTGTTACAAGGAAGCAAAGAGCAGCGGGGAGGGGTTTGCAGCTCTGGTTTTGCAGACAGTGAGGGAGAGACAGTTGCTGTTGGCATTTTGAGAGAGAGACAGGGAGAGTGCATTGGAGTCTGAATTTTCTTTGTGTGTGGTGGGATAGGGATCTACCTCTTCAAGTTCCAGGGCTGCTGCCAGGCTCTGGGTCCAAGCTATTATTTATTATTGGTACATTTCCTGCTGTCTGCTCAGGTAGGGTTTCTGGGAGTCGTGTGATAGGGATCTTGATGGCAAGGTTCTGTGCTTTGGCTAGTGTAATCAGACAGAACATTATTACTTTCTCTAGAAATTTTAATTAAGATTTTAATGATTTTACCCATTTTAACACACTGATGTACTTAATTCTTAGACATGTGTAAACTTAAAATTAATGTACTCTTACAGTTAATTTTATTCTGTTATCCTTTTAGCTGTTTGCTGTAATGAAATCATTGCTGAGGTAGCAAGATTCTGCACCTTGACTAGTTTAATTAGATAGACTATCACAACTTCCTTTAAGAAATTTTAACCAATATTTAACAATTTTATTTATTTAAATATATTGTTCAGTTTCCTAGATATGCTTAGACATGTAATCAGTGTAGTTGTTGTATATTGTTGTATGTGCTGACTCGGGTTCTGATCCTGGATCGTAATAATAAACTTGAAACTTGAAACTTATTGGTACATTTCCTGCTGTCTGCTCAGGTAGGGTTTCTGGGAGTCGTGTGGTAGGGATCTTGATGGCTATAGGAGAGCCTGCTGGCCCCCATGAACAACGAACATGTTCGTGAACAGGTCATGTTCATCAGTGTTCGTTGTTTGTTGTTTGTGGATGGCAATGAACAATTAACACCATGTTCGGGGTTTTTTTTCCTGTTCGTGCCCATTGTCTAGTTAAAACATAAGAGCTATGGAACATTCCAAGATCAAGGATAAGCTTCTCTCTTACTTCCCATTTTATGTATTAAAGTCTGAGTGTGGCCAGATGCACAAGCTTTTTGGCATGAGCTGATGAGCTCTTATTCGTGATTTACAGCCCATGCCCTTGAGTTTAGATCCCAGATGCACACTAGACATTTTACAGAATTTTCTTTTTGTTACTGGTTGTTTGTCTTTTTGTATTTGTGGGGCTTTTTGCAAGCTGCTTTGAGCCTGTAGCATGGGATAAAAATATTTAAATGAACAATTCTACGTTTAAGTAAACAATATCAATGTCAGTTTCAGAAATATTAAGCACTGTAATGTCTAGTCCTAAATAGAATGATGTCTAGCCTTATCTCTGCAATTCTAAATGGTGCTAAAAGTTCACTGTTCCATAGGTCACACGTTGTGTAATAGTTGTAGATTGTATGCTCTCTTGTTACCTCTGCACTCTGGATGGAGATAGTGAAAGGTAAGTTTCAATGTTCCCATTGAAACTTTTATCAAATGGAGGGCTCTTTTGAAGAGTGTTCTGAGGGATCTCTTAAGCAGCCACTTGCCAAAACATGTATATGGAGAACTCGGTTGCCTCCGCATCACTGTCCAATGTGTCTGGTGATCAGACATGTTTGATGGAAGCATCTTTCTGTATAAAAATCTAAGCAACTGAAGCAAACATGCTGAATCATTGTCAAGTTAAAGCCGGTCTTTCTTTCTTTCCCTTCCCCTCCCCTCCCCTCCAACTCAAAGCAGCCTATGACATCTTTCTCCCCTCTCCATTTCATTGTCACAGCAACAATCCTGTGAAGTAGGACATCCAACAAATTTCCATGACAGAGTAGAGATCTGCAGCTGGATCTCCCAGATTCTAGTCAAATACTCTAACCACTACACAACACTACACCACTTATGTCTTACAATTCAGTGTTAATATACAGTAACATGGGAACTGCTCCAACTCAAGGCCAAACTAGAAAAAGAAGATCCACATCTTTATTGACATATCTGTATATTCACGTGGATGGTGGAATCAAGGTTATTTTTACAGAAAACGAAATATATTTTTATTTATTTTATTTATTTAAAACATTTGTATGCTCCCTTTCCACCCAAAACAGAGTTTCAAAGTCGGCGAACATTAAAACAATAACAAACAATTTAAAACAAAATTTTAAAATCATTTAAAATTTTAATCTAAAAAGAACATTTAAAATAGCATTAAAACAATTCAATAAATACAGCCACACAAACACATAACACAAAGAACAGAGAGGAGGGTATAACAGTTATGGCAGTATGCCAGACAAAGGAAAAAAGCCTTTGCCCACTGGTAGAAGACAGAGGGGAAGAGATGAATCTGCCTGAGGAGGGAGTTCCAAAGTCTCGGCATCATGACTGACAAGGCCATTTCTTGGGTTACCAGCCATCTAACCTTAGATGGTGGGGGCACCCAAAGCAGGGCTTCTGAAGATAACTCAGTGGGAGAAGGCAGTCCTTAAATATGCTAGCCCCAAGCCATCTAAGGCTTTAAAGGCCTGTATCAGCACTCTGAATTGGACCCAGAAACAAACTGGAAGCCAGTGCAGATGGAACAAGATTATTAATTAATTTTATTCAACTTATACCCCGCCCTTCCCGCAAGCGGGCTCAGGGCGGCTTCTAACAAATATACTGATAAAATACAATAAAAACACCTATTAATGCATTAACACATTAAAATTCAGGCGCCAACAGACAGATCAGCTAAATTAGTAGGGTCTCTGTGACCTAATTCAGTCAACATTCTGGCTACAGCATTCTGTACCAACTGAAGCTTCTAGACAGTCTTCAAGGGCAGCCCCCAACACAGTGCATTGCAGTAGTCTAATATAGATGTTACAAGGACATGTACTACAATGGCAAGATCTTTCCTGCCCAGGAAGTGCCACAGCTGGCTCACCAGCCAATGCTGGTGAAAGGCACCCTTAGCAACTGCTGCTACTAGGGTTGCCAGCATCCAGATAGTGGCTGGAGATCTGGAATTACAACTGATCTCCAGGCCACAGAGATCAGTTCACCTGAAGAAAATGGCTACTTGGGGGGGGGCAGACTCTGGAATGATGCCATGTCAAAGTCCTTTCCCTCCCCAAACCCCACTTTCTCCAGGTTTCTCTAGGTTTCAAACCCCCCCCCCCCCGCCCCAGATCTCCAGGAATTTCCCAACTTGGAGCTGGCAACCTTAGCTGCTACCTATTTATTCAACAAGAGGCCAGGGCCCAGAAGCACCACCAAGCTACAAACCTGCTCGTGGAAGGGGAATGCAACCCCATCTAGAACAAGAGATAACCCATTTCCTTGATCAGACGTTTCCCTCACTAGTAGCACCTCCATCTTGTCAGGATTAAAGTTCAGCTTATTAGCCTGCATCCATCCCAAAACTGCCTCCAAACACCTGTTCACAGTTTCCACAGCCCCCCTGGGATCTGCTAGTAGCATGAGATAGTGGGCCAAGCTACACATGACGAATGACACTTGAACAGCAAGTGTATTTCTCCCTGTTCACTTGCCCTCCACTCAATCCACTTGCCGTTCAAGTGTCATTCGTCATGTGTAGCTTGGCCCAGAGCTGAGTGTCATCTGCATACTGGTAGCAACTCAGCCCAAATTTCAGGGTGACGTCTCCTAGTGGCTTAACAGAGGTTAAAAAGCATGGGGAACAAGGAAGAAAACAGGAGATGGGGACTTCTGGGAAACAAGAGGAAAACTTAGGTGAAGATGAAGAACCAGTCTCTGCATCTGGTTCAACGGACTTGGTTAGCATATTTTGAAAAATCTCATTTGTTAACAACATTGTAGAAAAGGCTGCATTACGGCCTACAGATATAGTTCTAGATGATCCTGGCACAGGGAACACGATAGTGAAAAATGATAGAAAAAGTGAAAAAGGTCACTGCTTGTGAGCTAGATATAAAGCTGGTTGGGGAACTCCAGAAAAGAGTCCAGGGTACACCTTTGCCTAGCAAACTTGAAATAAAGATTGGAGATGTACTGAAATCTGATCTGCTCTTCTTTGATGCTTTTGTGGCTAACTTGCCTTATCAGATTTCTTTACCTTTTATTCTTATGCTGTTGCTGCATTGTCCTTTTTTAAAGTATGCAGTGCTTACGTTTCAGGCCAGGCTCTACCCAATAGTGCAGGCTTTCTGTTAATACTCAGATATTAGTTTGTGTTGACCCTCTGATGAAAGTTGGAAGGAATAACTTTAAGCTGCTGCCCAAAGTTGAATCCAGTGTTGTAGGGACAGAACGAAAGAACCCACTGCAACAAATCAACTTCTAGGAGTGGAATGTCTACTAAGAGTGGCCTTGGTCAGGAAAACAAAACTTTCTCAGTCATTTTTAACTCAAATGCTGTGAAGCGACTGCCGGAACAGAATTATCAGATTCACGGCACACAAAATAATTTGAAAATTCCTGAAAACTTCAGTATTGGGAATTTAATACAAGGAATCTTATGCGACATTGGTTACTGGGAAAAATGTGCCTGCGTAATGGATAGTGATGACTTCTTCAGAGTTCTGCATGGCTTCAATGCAGAAGGCATCCACTTCTCATAAAGGAAAAGAAAATTACTTTTGCTGGGTGGAACTGAATTATGTGCATGAAGATGATACTGGAATCCCACACTTGTTGAGTGCAAATTTATCTGGGCTGGTGTTACCCCGCTGCTTTCAAGTATACAGAAGATGGAAGAGAAACTAATGGTCACAGTTGCAGTGTGGTAAAAAGTCTCACCGTGAACCTTAGCTTAGCCCCATTGATAAGAATGGTTGCTGGAGCATGCAAGTAACCACCCTCCTTGTTTCCAGATTTCTACTCATTTAGCCTCCAGGAACATTTATCCTGAATTATGTAACTGTGTGCTATTCCCAACAAAAGCCAACACAGAGATTTTTTAATGCAGTTACGTTGGCCTTTGGGGTCAAGCATGAGTGCCAGCTCTGTTGATTTCAAGACCAGTTTCTTCACCAAGAACCTCATGAATTTTCTCATGTAAGGAGGTGTTCAGATTTTTTGAATAGGCATGCATATTTTATGCATATCCTATTATTTAATGTAATGAGAGAACTATTTCATACGAGGTTTATATGCTGTATCTTCAATAAAGATGCCACCTTTAAAAAAAAAAAAAGCATGGGGAAAAGATGGAAACTTGAGGCACCCCGTAGGTGAGAGGGCAGAGGCAGAGCAGCACCCCCTCAGCACCACACTAAAGCCTATCCTTGAGGTAGGACTGGAATCACTGTGCAGAACAGTGTCTTCAAATCCCAATTCCAAACCATGGTCCAGAAGGATACCATGATTGATGGTCTCAAAAGCCCCCGACAGACCCAGGAGAATGTCCATCTTCCACTGCATGTCATCCCAGTGTAGGGTGACCAAGTCTGTTTCAATCCCATAACCAAGTCTGAAAGCAGATTGGAATGGATCCAAACAATCTACTTCATCCAAGAATCCCTGGAGCTGGCCAGCCCCTACTTGTTCAATCACCTTGCTCAAGAATGGTACATGTGAGGTTGGATAGTAGTTCTTTAAATCTCCTGAGTCCAGAGTAGGTTTCTTTAGGAGTGGATGCACCACTGCCCGCTTCAAGGGAGGAGAGACCAACTCCTTTCTCAGGGAGGAATTTACTGCCAGCTTCCCCCAGCAGCTTGGGGCAAGGGTAGTACAAGCAAGTGGTAGGTCTCAAGCTTCCAAGAATCCTGTCCACATTGTCAGATGTATAGACTGAAAGGTATGTTGACAGGAAGAGTGGAACCTATCGCCTCCTCTCACACCTTACCATGCTGCATTTCATTGATTTAAGATTTTTTTTAACTAGCCTGGCTTACTTCTGGGAACAGAACAAAGCTAGGAGAAAATACTTCCAAATGTGGGAAATAAGGATGAAAGGCGGGGAGAGGTTGCAGGGTTCTGTTCTCCTCACCTACCGGCTTCAATTTCTGTTAAAAAAAAGGACCCTGTTCAATACTTTATAAGTGAATAGGTGGATTCACCTGTCATATCTAATTTGGCCTTCAAAAAGCGGTCAGTACAAGAGTTGCAAGGTATCAGATCTTGAATCTTTGACATGGCTGGCATCATTGTATATACATCTATGGAAGCCACAGAAGAAAATCTGGAATGGTTGAAAATATGCTAAAGGCCTTTGGGAGCAGTCTCTGACCCATTTTGCATCAATGAATAGACATTTGCTGTTGTATGTTTATGTTTGGCCTCCTTTTCTTCAATGACTCTGTGTATATTAAATTGCTGGGCACAGCATATAAAAGGGTCTGCCTTTTCTACTAAGCTTGCACCAATTGCTTTTAACAATAGATGCGACCAACCCAATGCTGGACTGTATTGTCTAGCTGCAAAGGATAAACTTGGATCATTACTACAGTTAAAACAAGCATTGTAGGTTTGCCTTGGGGCTGCCACCCAGAAAGTTAAAAGCCTTTCTGAACACTAGGGTGTTTGCCAGATCAAGAATGAAGCCCAAGGGCTCAGTGATGCCCCCATCCTATTTGTGGGAGGAGGCCAAAGAAAGCATTTTATGTCAAATCTTTAAAAAGGCAGGAAACCATCAATATCTGGGGTAAGGACTAGGTGGGGTGCATAACAGGAAAAACAAGCAGAAAATACAAACAGAAATTGCTGCTTTGGCTTATTAAAGCAACTTCTGAAATGTTTAATTGAATCTGTGAAAAAAAATTGACAAGTCCCTCCCTCCAAAAAGTTTCATTTCATACCTTCCAGCAGCATGGAGGCCCTGGGTTTTTCTCGCAGGGTAGCAGCTTGTTTCCCAGAATAGCAGTCACCAATCAGATCCCAAGGGGAGAGAGCCCTTACAGGAAGAATTAACTCTGTTGGTGAGAAGGGGGAATGAGACCAATGTGCATCTCCCCACCCCCCACCCTGTAGCTACTCAGGAAAAGGCATTTTCTCCCTCCTTGCCAACTGGGCCCTCACAAGGGGGGACCCCTCCCTCCTATCGGCTTTGGAAATGTTTGGAAGGGAGAGTTCAATCATAGCCTCCAATTTAAAAGACACTATTGAATAACATGGGACTTACATCTGAGTAGACCTGTTTAGGATTGCTTCCACAGTCTTTCAGGGCTCTCTCTTTTTCTGAGTCAAATGGCAAACACGTATTTATTATTTATTTATTATATTAGATTTTTAGTCCGCCCTCCCCGCCAAGCGGGCTCAGGGCGGAGTACAACATTTCAATTTACATAAATAACAGTTAAAAACAGATAAAACATTATACAAATAACATTAAAACAACTGTATACAATAAGCTTCTCTTCAGATGGCGACGATAAAATACTGCTTTTCATGCCCTGGCTCATATGTAGGGTGGTGGACAGATCTTTAGTGTGGCCAGTGGGGGCCCAACCTAGCCTCCATTGTATGCCTGGCGGAACATCTCTGTCTTACAAGCCTGGCAGAAAGATAACAAATCCCACCGGGCCCTGGTTTCCTCAGACAGAAAGTTCCACCAGGTCAGTGCCAGTACCGAAAAGGCCCTGGCTCTGGTCGAGGCCAGGTGGGCCTCCCTTGGGCCAGGGACTAAGGGAGCGAAGCATCCTCTGGGGTACATATGGGGAGAGGCGGTCCTGCAGATATGCTGGGCCCAGGACGCATAGGGCTTTATAGGTCAACACCAAAACATTGAACCGGACCCGGTACTCAACTGGTAACCAGTGCAGCTGGCGTAGTATAGGTGTTATATGTTCTCTAATCGCGACCCTTGCAATTACTTGTGCAGCTGCATTTTGGACCGGCTGTAGCCTCTGGATTAGAGATGGGCACGGACTGAAATATGAACCAAAATTAAGCACAAACCAATCCGGTTCATGGTTCACGAACCATGGTTCGTCAGATCCCATTTCTGTCGAACTGTCATGAACTTTTAGGCTGGTTTGTTTGGTTAGTTTTTTGGTTTGTCATTGCAGACAGCCTGGTGCCAATCAATCAGTTTCCTAGGCAACAAGGGATGGACTTCCTGCAGACCTTCTGCTGATCAAGAAGTGAACTTCTGCTGGCCTGGACATGACCTTCTGTTGACCCGGAAGTGATGATTTTCTAACCTGGATGTGCCATTTTCACAAACCAAACGAACAGGTTCGCGAACCAGGGGCAGGTTCATGAAAGTTCCTGGTTTCTGGTTCATGAAATTTAACAAACTATGAACCACATGGTTTGGGATTTTTCTGGTTCATGCCCATCTGTACTCTGGATCAGGCCCAGGGGAAGCCCTGCATAGAGCGAGTTGCAGTAGAGGTGACTGTTGCATGAATCACTGCAGTTAAGTCATGGGTTGATAGGTAGGGGACAAGCTGCCGGGCCTGTCTTAGATAGAAAAATGAAGACTGGGCAACCGCTGCGACCTGTGCCTGCATAGTCAGGGAGGCATCCAGGATCACCTCCAGGCTCTTAACTCTTGAAACCGGTGCAAGTAGCACTCCATCAAGAGCGGGGAGCCAGAGTCCCGGGCCCATGGCCCCGAGACCCACATGCAGGACCTCCTTTTTGTGGGATTTAATGTATCTACTCTGCCCTTTCAAAAACAAACCTGCCTGTCCCCACAACAAAAGGAAAACTTGTGGGGAAAATGTAAGTCTCTTTGGGCAGCAGGGAAGGGTGGGGGGAGGAATTCAGACAGTCATTCTGCCTGCCTGTCTGCCTGCATTTGGGTGATGGAGAAGATTGGCAGTGAGAACACCCCATTTTGCTGCAGAATGCTGAGCGTCAAATGAAGGATTTGGATTCCCCCCTCATTGTGGGAACAAAACTACAACGCACAAGGAAACATAGCAGTAACAGGCAACAGCAGACTGCAAAGGTAATATGGTGTTGGCAGTATGAAAAAAGAAAAAAATGAATATGAAGCAGGATTGTTTTTAGTGTTGCTGCACTGCACTGGCTGAAGGATTCTCCTACTTGGGATTGCTCTGCTGTCACTGCTGCACCTGCCAACACTCACCATCTATGGGTCCATTGTTATTGTGTGTGTGTGTGTTATTGTGCTTGAATTAAAACTCAAGTTGATCAATGGTTTAAACTGGGAGGGGAACTGATGTTGTTTTGGTTAAGTGAGAAATCAACTGCGCTGGATTCTTGTTTCCCCCCTCCCCTTGAAAAGAATAGCGTGCATTTGTGCATGTGTGGCTGACATGTGTGCAAGAGACCAAAACTCATGAAAATGAAAAAAAAAATAGATGAGTGCTGGCTGACCCAGAACCAAGTACTAAACCTGGAACTGAAACTGAAACAGAAAGACATCCATTTGCAGTGAGTATTATGAACTTTGAATCTCCACTGGCAGTTTCTAGAGTGATGTGACACCCCTTCTCAGTTTCCCCCTGAACTGACATCATGCTGTCAGTGACAGCCATCCCCATGTCATGCCCCACCCCCAGTCTGCTGCTAGTTGCGGGCTGTAACCCTAACACCTGAGAAAAGTGCTTTGTCCAAATGCATATATCTCTGGACTTTCAGGTCTGTCAGTGAAGTTTGGCTCTTTCTTCATTAACTCCTTTACAATGCTGAGGTCAGCTATGGCATGGATCAGACCCCACCCAATGGAACTCTTCCTGAGAGACATCCCCAGTAGTTCATTCTCACCTCTTCATTTCCAGATGGAGCTGAATGGAGCAACTGTGGCTTCCCCATCACCAACAGGAACTTCTGTAATCCTGTTGCCAAGGCCAAATGTCTGTATTTGCTTACTTTCTTTAAATTATTAGTATCTGAGATGAGTAAAATAAAACAAGAACAATTGTTTTTTAAGTTCAGAAGCTTTTGACTGCTTATATTGAACATGTTCCTTATATGAATTCATTTCTCTTCAGAACAGTGTTAGAAGTTCTGTGGACAATTTGATAACCAGTTTCTTCAGTATCTCACCACCTTAGCGACACTCACAGTTAAGGTCCTCATGTACTTTCCTAACCTTATCCTGGTGTATTTACCTCTTTCCTTTCTCTTAACTGTCCCCTCTTCTTCTTAGCTTCTCTCCTCCCACCTAGCCTCAAGAACAAGGGGGAGGGGGGAAGCAGAAAAAGCTGTAATATCCAGAATTATTCAAAGTTTTAAGGGACAACCACTCTTTCCATCACATCCTGGAACTTTTCCCAGACTGACACTGTGTGCAATGACTGAAAGCATGAGGCAGTCAAATGAGATTTTCTTTTTTCCTTTTTTCTCCCTTACTTCTTTTTGCAGTGCTTTGGAACTGAGGATGTTTGTACAGTAAATGCATATTCTTTGTGTCCAGCTATTAGGGATTTTAGTACCAGTGTGCTTTTCTCAAACTCTTTCAAGCTGCTCTTTTAACCACCATCGTGGAGAGTTTGTTGGTGTTATCATTGTACTTTACATTCCTGTGTGCAGTGATATTGCTCCTTGACACATACTATTGTGGCCTGCTCAGGGCCGTCAAGGTAATTTATCAGTTGTAGAGCTGTTTGAACGTTTTCCACTCCCTGCCTGGCCACATTTATGATGTTGGTAAAAATTCCCTGCAATTTTAGGACATTTGTAAAATGCTGTGATTTGGGGACTTTCATGGCATTTGGAAAGGGCTATGATTTAAATGAAAGACACGAATTTTCCATTTAATGCACGCACAAAAATGACCATTAAGGGCACAAGCCACACGGACATTCTCTTATGCAAATGCAATTGAAATTCACCTCTGTGCTCTACATTCGTTCTGCATTGTTCTCACATTCATTTCAACAGGGCTGTTTTTGTGTTGGTAGTTACTGGAACCGAGTAGTGGTGGTGGAGAGTACTGCCAAGTAATAGCTAAATTATGATGACCCCTGCTAGGGTTTTCTAGGCCAGAGACTAACAGAGGAAGTTTTCTATTTCCTTCCTCTGCAGCCTTGGTCTTCATTGAAGGTCTCCCATCCAATATACTAACCAAGGCCAACCCTGCTTAGCAGCCAAGATCTGAGGAGATCAGGCTTGCCTGAGCTATCTGAGTCAGAAACTGAAACTGAGTACTGGCATTTTTGAGTACTCCACCAAATCCTGAGCCTTCTGTGCAGGAAAGAGAGAGAGTAGACCTTCAGGAACAGCCTACTGGGGATCTGCAGAGGGAGGGCAGAATCAGTGGGAATCTGTGCAACCTTATATATGAATACTTGCACTTTTTAAAAAGAAAAAACTCTGCATTTCAATAGGGCTTCTGGGTGGATTATGCTTCATACCTTCCCATGGAATGATTCTGTCTTTAATAAATACAATGTCTATGCTTTAAAAAATAATAAATGTCATTTTGTTCTGGCTTCTTTCCTGGGCTCTGTCATTTTATGTCTGCATACCCAAGAACATTTGTTTACGTATTCTGCTATTTAGTATTTTTAATGTACAGAATAGGATTTATTTATTTTACTGATGGCTTTTAATCATGACTGCCTACTTCCATATGAGCAAGTCCTCATCTTTGGAGGCCTTGCACCTGTCATCATCTGAGCCTACAGGTGGCAACTCAAGAAAGTGCTTTGTGGCACCCCAAATGTGGAATTCCCTCCCCAAGGAGATTCATCTGTCACCCTCTATGGTTATCTTCCACCAGCAAATGAAGACCTTTATGTTTTGTTTGCTCTCTCTTTGACCTCTCCTACACCCTCATTGCTGGAGATTGTCTATTGTCTTGGCAATCATTACTATCTTCATTTGGGTCAGTGATGAGATGAGTATTGTATCTTAATCCTCATTGAGAACAGTAAGTCTGCCCACTTCTCCTTGAGAGAAGCAGCTGTGCCTTCTGAAGCCCTTTGTAATATTCCTATACCACAAGAGTTGCCAACTCCAGGGTGGGAAATTCTTGGAGATTTGGGGATGGAGTCTGGGGAGAGCAAAGTTTGAAGAGGGGAGGGAGCTCAGCAGCACTGTGATGCCATAGAGGCCACCCTTTGAAGCTGCCATTTTCTCCAGGGGAAATGTAGTCTGGAGATCAGCTGCAATTCCTGGATAACTCCAGGCGCCATCTGGAGATTGCCAGCCTAATTTTAGGCTATTTTTTTTTACTAGTATGTTTTTATAACACATTTGGAATAATTTCTGTTTCTATATTGTGGTAAACTACCTCACAGTCTTTTTAAAATGGAGAGTGCAATCAAGGCCAGATTAACACATGCTGAGGCCATAAAGTACATCAAGTTTAAGGGGTCATAAAGCATTACCAAAAATAGTAATTTAGTAATGTTATAGGAGTGTGAAGGTGCGTAACTAGGATGTATCTTCTTAGATTTTACCCTTTTTTGATGCCTCCTCATACTGATGGTTGATGGCATTCACCACTGTGCTCATAGAAGTACATCTATTATTTCCTTGTGGTATCCTTTCCAGTTTGCCAGTCAGGCACATTTATCCCTGTTGATTACCAGCCCTCTTTCCCATCCTTGACATTTGGCTTGAGGGCATTCAGCACATCCCCACATCCAAGAAACAAATGCGACCCAATACCATTCCTAAATATCTTTGAAAGGTGCTTCTTTGATTTTAACTTCACTGATGAAAGCTAAAAAGTTCTGGTGTCTCCTCAGGCAAACACTTTTACATTCTGGATCCAGTCAACTAATGTCATACCTTACCTGGTTAATCTCAGTTGGACTTGTTTCTACAGGATTAACTCAGTATAAGTGAACTGAAAGAGTATGCCTTCGGGCAAGGTTCTCTTCTTCTAACTCCGCTACAGGGCTTCCACACAAGCTACACCCTTAAGACCCGCTACCGATGATGATATATTTTTGTAGCAGATCATGCCAACATTTAACATTGAAAGATATGTTAAAAATATTTATATCCTACCTTATCTTCTCAGAGGCTAACACTGTAACAAGTTGCAAGAACACAGAAACAAAATAACACTCCTTTTAAGGAGATTAAAAACAACACACAGGGTTAAGAATGCACCCAAATCTATCAAACAGATTTACCCTCCATTAAATGCCCTCTGAAATAAAACTTTCCCACACCTTTTCAAATGCCAAAAGGCATCAAATGTCAAAGGCATCCTCACACCCACTCTTGTAGGCCATTCCAGAAAAAGCCCATGACTTAACTTTTGCTGTTTAGACAGACAATGCCCCCCTTATGGCTATTAGAATAACTGTGTATAATACCACCCCCTTCGTTGAATAGATTGTACATCTTCTATAGCTGGAGGACAATAAAATCTCTGGCAAGATCGGCCAAACTTACTACTTAGCCAGGTGAGTGAGTGAGTGTGAGTGTGTGTGTGAGAGAGAGAGCGCGAGAGCGAGAGCACACTCTTAACTGTTTGCAGTAAATACAAATAGAAATCTCATGACACTATAAAGACTTAGCCCATTTTTAAATGGAAGCCTATGTTTTTGTAACTAGAGTCCTTCTCCGGTGTATCCAGTTCCTGGAGAAGCCACTTGAGCCTGCCTTCTCACTCAGGGGCAGACTAAGAAGTGAAAATGGCCCTGGAACAAACCAGGCTGATCAGCTGTTGTGGCTCCAACAAACGGCATTGGCTCATCATCCATTTCTTCCTGCTGCAAACTAGCGACAGTACAGGAGGAGCCAGTTGGAGAGCTAACGCCAATCATCATTGCCTATAAAAGGGGCTGAACCTAGTGTCTCCTCCTGAGGCACTGACAGATTTGCTGGGTCTTGCGCCTAGCAGAAGCCCACAGGGAAAGTTCCCTGTAGTTTAAATAGCCAGATGACTCCTGCTCCCACCTCTGAGACATCTGGCTACATAGTGAGTGACCCTGATAATCCCCAGAACCTCTCATCTGATAGCCTCTCAAAGAATGGATTGGTCTGTGAGTCAGGCTGGAAGGGAAGATTCTTATCTAATCTGCAAAAGTTGACAACAAAAACAAGAGCCCCCAAAGTAATTCAACTAAATGTGAAAATTTGATCAGGGAAACTTTCCCATGGGAGCCATCAGCCGGGGAAGGCGGGAGAACAACAGTAGCCCAGACTGATGAAAAATTCAATAAGTGTTGGACTGCCATGGATGCTTTGATCTGGTTTGTGTTTATCTTTTAATTAAGCTGCTCTAATTGGTTTTATTGGATATGCCTTACTCCTCTTTGTCCCCACACATGCTTCATTGGCAGCTGTTCTGCAAGCATGACAAAACAACAACATAGCAACAGGGACCAAATAAGAACCTAGTATCGTTGCCGCACCATGAGGGATCAGGAAGATTTTCAGGGTATAAGCTTTTGAGAGTCTATGCTCCCTTCTTGAGAAACCTTAGAGAGCTTGGAGAACTTTGACTCCAGAAAGCTTATACCTTGAAAATCTTGTTGGTCTCTACGGTGCCACTGGACACAAATCCTGCTGTTCTACTGCAGACCAACAGAGCTACCTACCTGAAACAGAGATTTCTTCGCTGGGCTAGGGGGAATCTTTAAACTGTCTTGTAACCATCTACCCTAACCCTTTCCCTGGACACTTTACCTCCCATCCTAGGGTTGCTGCTGCTCTGGTGGTATCTTTCTCTGTCCCTCTTCTTCCTCCTCTATAACAGCAGCAGCAGAAGCAGCAGCTCTCTCTCTTTCCTCTTATCCTCATTTATGGCAGCAGTAGAGATGGAGCTCTCTCTCCTCCCTCCACCATGGCACCTGGCATGTTGCTACAGTAGCATTTCAGGTATCAGAAGCCCTGCTGAGATATGCCATTTTGAAGAAGCCTTATGTTAGGGGGAAGAGATCTGTTCCTCCATGCTGCCATCATAGAGCAAAACCATTGAGTTCCCACCTCTACCATACAGGTAAGTTAGTGGGAGGGAGTTCTTAACGGCTGGACTGAAGAGATTTCATGGGGCCATAATGCCCACTTTGTATTGATGGTAAGCGTCACAGGTTACCAAACTTTGTATTCCAAGCTAGGGAAATACAAACTATAGTGGCATCATGGCTTGAGTCTACTAGCAGTCCTCCTGAATTCCTGCTGTTAGATTTCCCTGCCTATTCTCCGACTGTCTTATATTCCATGATGAAGTCTTGTTTTGATTCTGTGCACATTGTCCTCTTACTTGGCCTCTTGCTCATGGCTGATTGTCCTCTGATTCCAGTCCCAAAACTTTCCTTCCTCGCTCTGAGACCTGCTTTCATAAATCTGCCCATGACCCATCCCCTGGACTTGGTGATCCTTTCCCAAGAATTGCACTGAATCAGGTGATGCTCATTTATTTGTCCAATGTATGTAGTACAATGTGTTTGGATTGCATTTGAAAGGAGCAGATGAAAACCAGCCACTCAGTCAATCAATCAGAAAAAAAAACCCTTCAGAGATCACATTTGTTCTGTGCAGCAATGGAAAGATGAAGAGAGCCACCAACCCAGAGTGGACATGATGGTGATCGACACAGAAACAATGGCTAAGGGCCCAAAATGTTATGTTTGCTGTAGAAGACATAAATAAAGCATAAAGAACCACTTGAAAGATGGGAATGTGTTTCATGGTGAGAAAAGAAGGGGGCAGGTGTAAGACGGTTAAATTGGCTTTTCTTATTGTTCTGGGAACCATTAAAATAGCCAGGCCATTTCAGCGACTCTCCGTTTCTAAACCCTTTGAAGAACACAATGCCTTAGGCTTGGGGGCTGCAAATAGAATTTAATGAATGAATGAAATTGACATTGATGACACAGTGCAGGTACAGGAAACAAATGAAGAGGAATGAGATGATAGAAGTCTCAGTAAAACAGAGATGATGAGACGCAGTCATAACATTCTGAGCGGAAAGGCCCTGTCCAATCAGCTGGCTTTGATTCTTTTAATAGATCAGTGGGTAGTTGGAAAAAACTGCAACACAAACCACTTAAAATGCTGTTCCAAAGGACCCTGCCCAAGGCCCCTAGCCAATGTTTCATTGCTGTTGTTGCTATTCCATAGGGGTCATTTTCTCCTTGAAATTTTTATGAAAACAAGTATCAGAGCGATAAATTCTTTGCAACTTTTCAGATGTGGAATTTTTATTCGCTCTGATAAAAAAATCTATTTGAGTTTCCTTTTAAAGTGTTTAATCTAAAATCCCCTGAAGATTCAACACTGGGCTCATATTTTGATTGTATAAATGAAAAGAGTCTGTAGGTTGCTCCTGCTTTTTTTTTTCCTTCCTGGAAAAAAGGTAACTCCGGAAGAGATGAAATCCACCAAAAGCTTCTCCCTTCCATTTGGGGTGTGTACAAGAAGTCAACTAAATGAGTTCCCAGTGATTTTTGAGGCTGTGCTTTGTATATGTAGATGCAGCACGGTACAGTGGTTAGAGTAAAGACAACAAAAAGGGAGGGGCAGGGGAGAAAAAACACAGCCCTGCAGAAGAAGGGTAACCAAAGAGATTGGAATAAAACAAGTGAGTTAAATATAACTACGGTTATATTTTGTTATATAGTTATAAATTATTTTTACTTTTTTTGTTCCAACCCATACTGGTTAGAATGTCAGACTAGGAACTGGGAGACCCAGGTTCAAATCCCCTCTCTACCATGGAAGGTTGTTGAGTGACCTTGGGCCATCAGAGGGTTGTTGTGACAATAAAATGGAGGGAAGGAGAATGATACAAGTGGCTTTGGGACCCCATCTGGGAGAAAAGTGAGGTATAAATGAAGTAAACAAACACATACAAGGGGATCAGGAGAGCCAGGGCTTTTTTTCTGGGAAAAGAGGTGGTGGAACTCAGTGGGTTGCCCTCGGAGAAAATGGTCACATGGCTGGTGGCCCCGCCCCCTGATCTCCAGACAGAGGGGCATTTAGATTGCCCTCCGCGCTGCTGAGTCATGTGACCATTTTCAAGAGGTTCCAGAACTCCGTTCCACCGTGTTCCAGCTGAAAAAAAGCCTTGAGGAGAGCCATTGATATCTGGACATTTTTACATTCAGAATCTCTCATCTAAATTGGGTACATATTTGAAGATTTCCTTAATTTTACTAATTTGTCATTTATTGCCCCCCTAAAGTTTTTTGGGGGAAAGATGAAAGAAAATGGGGCAGGGCATCTTGAGGAGTGTGGACTATTGAGAGCTTTTCACAGTTATTGAAAGCTCCAAATAGACTGTCCAGAAGCGGCCCATATGATGATGATGAGAACATATATGGAAACGCTGTACATGTATCTGGAATGATCAGCCAGACTTATGTTCTACCAAATCAACTTTTTAGTCACATGGTTAGCCTATCCAAAATTAATTTCCACCTTACAGAAAGACTATTGTTGAAACAGAACATGTCAAAATTAACCTAATTTGTAATTTGTTGAATGTAAATGCTGTATGGTTTCAAATGCCGTGATACTCAATATTCATTTCACTCATTTGTTTTGACTTTCACTTCTAAGACATTGTGTTGATTTTGAGCCCAAATGCTTTTGTACTTTCTTCTAACGCATATTTGAATCTCATTGGTCACAGACTAGCATAGTCATCAGTGAGTGTAACAACAGCAAAATCCCAGTGAAGGAATTTTTCCTGCATTAAACCTCATGCTTTTACAGTGTGATCATAAGAGGAGTTGTAAGCCCATTGATTTCAATGGGCTTAGAAGGGTATAATTGTATTTAGGATTTCAGTGTAAGGTATTCAAATATTCTGGTTTATTGTATGTGTAAGAAGAGCATGAGTCCACAGCTTTCTGCAAATGTTGCTTTTATGTTTTCTCATGCTGTGTTTATGTGTATCCAAGCATTTGAAGAATTAATCTACTCATGTTCATAATGTAGATGCATGGGGGAACTCAAGTAAATATACATGTTTACTTGTATATGCATATGGTTGTACAAAACTGTCCTCCAAATGATAGCGATAGCAACACAAAGTGATGTACTTTGTCTACTCAGCGTGCACTGCTGATCATTAGCACAGTGTAGTTGTTCTCGCATGCCTGTTTCTTACTTGGTTCCCACTTTGATGCTAACCAGAATACCATCTGGGAAAGCGGTTGCATTTAGATGCATAATTAAATGGTCAGAATTCATAAACAAAGTGAATGTGCATTCACTGAACAGTGACAAATACTAAGTGTTTCTACCACTAAACAAATGTGTACACTGTACTGATTGTTACGTGCATTTGCTGTCATTTCTGAACAAGGCTCAGGTCTTCTGTACCAAGCTGCAGATCCAGAATATATTCTGCCTCTCCTGTGCTTTCATCTTTAATTCTTGGGTGAACATCACCTATACAAACACAATCTATTACTGTTTCGGGAGAGGTGTCCCCGCCAATTATGCAGTAAGTGAGGCAAACACACTTGCATCATGGGGAGTCACCTTCAGTGCCTTCTAGGCATCAGTCTGCTTTATACAGCTCATTATTCTGAAGCGGCTTCCCAAGAGGCAACCTCAAGATTAATATATTGCATGCCCAATTCAGCACAAGTCAAAACTCTTCAGCATAGCATGTGGCTTGGCAAATTCCTCTTTCACAAAATGTGTTCATCATTATTTGTATCTGTCCTTTGGAGGAAATTGAGACTGGTATACACAGGGTTCCTAAGAGATTTCCCATCTGGTTCCTGGTCAGGCCCAGATTAGCTTAACTTGATTTAAAATATGTATATGCCTGCCGTTCTCCTGAGCATCTCGGATGGATCTACATCAAGCAATTTGCAGTGTCATCCTAAGCAGGTCTACTCAGAATCCTACTCAGGTCTGTTCAGTGATCTTTACTTCCAGGTAAGCGTTCTTAGGATTACATTGCTAGGGTATGTCAAGGGGAAAAAATAATAACCTTCCAACAAAGCCCTTACATGCCAGTGAAAGTACATTGCCTTCGGGTCCATTTCTTCTACATCATGTATGGAGAAAAACTCCCATGCTTAATATGAAAGAACCATCGCCCCTTTGCTTTTTCTTTCCCCAACTTTAATATTTAACAGAGCTTATTGAATGGATACCAGTCTTCTTTGGGAAGTGGAAGTGGCTTCTACATTTTCAACTTTTCAAAGAAATCAGTGGAAAACCAGTGATATCCTTTATAACCAACAAAACTTCTAGAACCTGGTTTCCAAGCCCAAGGAGATTGTGTGTGAGTGAATGAAGGATTGTTAGCTTTAGAAATGTATAGGTTGAATAATTATTACTTTTAAATTCAGAAACTTTTACCCATTTAGAATGAATATATTTCTTAAACAAATGCCAGCCCCCAGATTTAACTGGGGGCTTAGTTGCAGGCCATGGGGGTGGTGGTGGAGGGCAGGACGGCATGGCAGCTGCCATGTTGGAGGGTGGCAAGGGTTTCCTGTGGCAGCGGGGCAGTCCTTGCTGCCCAGATTCAAACTGTGGCTGGCCAATCAGAGCAGGCTGGCCAGGGTGAGGAGAGGGTTGCAGACCTAGTAGGCACAGTCTCCTCTCAAGTCCACTGCCAGCCCTGTAAAGGGAGGCAGACCCCACCCGTCAGCACTTGGCTCATGGCTGGCATCCTGCCCATCCCTCCCTTTCATCACAACTTTTGAGTGGAGCAGGCAGTTGGGGCATTGGGCACTGATCTGTTTAGGGGATCTTTTTAGGGGGAAACAGGGCCCGTGAGCTCAGTTTCCCTATTATGGGGATCCCCTTAAGGGGTCTGGGGAGTGCAGCATAGCCAGTGCATGCCCAGCTCGGGGGCTGTCAGGTCTGCCTCACTTTCAGGTGGCAGGGGATCCACACAGGGGTGCACACCCATGTGGTAGCACCCTCATTGTCATCCCATGGTTTTCTCCCCCTCACCTGGGGTCTGAGGGAGTGTGGCGGTCATTGGCTGGCAGGCGGGTCAGCCGATGCTTGGACCTGTGCCCTATGTAGCACCAATTCTCTGTGAGCTGTAACTCAATAAGGTTGTGGTCTCCTTTAACTCCATCATGGTTGTCTTGTGTATTTTGTCGCCTTGCCCCTCTAGTCCCCCCCCCTTGATGCTGGCCTGCAATAACTTTATCAAGTTACCTCCTATAAAAATCTTGTCATGTTCACCATCATTCTAGCTAAGTCTAGCTCCCAGCATTAAGCTGAAGCATCATTTGTGCCTGGGTAGAGGAGTGAGGGCAGGATGACTCTGGGTATTTGGCCCCCAGATTGGCTGTCCTATAAAATTACCCAGAACACGAAGTTACCTGGTATGGTTATTGATGACAGAAGAATCACCTAGGCCATCCATTCTTTCTTTATTCCAGTTCTAATAGTAGGTATTAATTACAGAATTATAACACATGCAGCTTACCACAGGTTTCATTGCACTGAAAAAAATATCACACCAAAAGGATCTTGATGCAATCATACATATGGTCAGAAGAAGAGAAAAAAGCCTCCAATGGCCTGACAGAACTGAAAACTGCAGCAAAATGTGTACGCACTATGCTCTGTATATAATTTGCAAATAAAAAGGAAATGATGGAAGATTCCTACAGCATTTGTTCTGCTTCTGAAAAAAGAGCAGAGAATTTATTAGGGGCATTTCATATGATGGAGTAAACTTGTTGGGTCTGGAAACCACACTCTGCTTCAGATGTAACAGTCAAAAGTGGGTTGTGGGTTTTCCTAACCGTGTTACCAAATTTGAATCCTAACCATGGTGTGTGAATGGGGAAATGGCTTCAGCTCCCCCCATTTTCACAATTTGAAGCAGACCTGAAAAAGCACTATTGGGGGAAACTCACCTGTTGTCTGGAGTGCATGAGGGTTTCTCCAACAAGCCAGATAGTGCGCCCTTAGGAATACTGCAGCTCAGGAAAAAAATCATTGGGGTGGGAGTGGGATGACGGAATTGAGGAGAATCTGTTGCAACTCATGTCTAACTGTTACATCTGACACAGAATGGGCCCCCAGAGTCTTCATAATAAGGACTCCATAGTGTATTATTTAGTCCAGAGAGGAATTTGGAGGAAGAGAATTTCTGAAGATTCCTATTTCTAAAGAATCACATCTAAGCCACATTTTCTTAGCTTAATGCCCTGTAACCTAGGAATACATTTGAGCTGTGCAAATTGAGCAATGGATGAATTCAAATAGCTTTTTCTGTGCTTTCCTTTCAGAGTAACTTTCTTTTTTGTGATTTACTTCTTCTATTTTTGTGGGTTTTTTTAAAGCCCTGAAAAACAAAAAGTGTTTTTCCTCTCATAAATATTTTAATTGTTTAAAGAAATTTCTTAACATTCCAGGCTTGGATATGAAATTTTTCATCCAGTACCATTTCCTCGTCCTTTCTCTATTACATTAGCCATTACTTTGAATTATATGATAACTAAAACAAAAACCCTTGCTACTCACTTCACAGAAATAAGGTTACTCAAAGGTTATATTCAATAATATTATCCCTCCCTTAAATGTGTTTTTTCTACCCTACAAAACAAAACTACTGTGAGAATAACCCAACACCGGAGAAAAATCCAACCTTGTTCAGTTAAGCCATTTGGATCTGTGGAATAGCAGCACATTTCCTTTAGACTACAGTAGCACGTGTGGTCCCCATAACACCAGCATTCCAACCAATAAAATCTCATCACCTTAAGCCATCTTTGCAACAATGGCATCCATCAGTTTTAGGGCTGTGTAAAGCCTCAGTTCTTCAACTGACAGTGCAATGCAATATCCATTAGGTATATTATCCCCCTAGAAGGTTATATTGTTTCAAGGGGAGCACACCATTCCATTACAGAACTGGTGATGTCCTTCAGGGAAAGCAAGGATTTGAAATTTGTGAATGATTATTTCTCATTATGCCAAACTGCAGTCAGCCTTCAAGGGCAACCAGAGGCTCGGTAGGCTTGTTTTTAAGAGACTGTTCCCCCAATTATTGTTATGCTTATACCCCTCCTTTCCCCCAAGAAGTTCAAAGTCATATAGGTGTTCTCTCCTCATTTATTCACAACAATCCAGTTAGGCAGAGAAATAATTACTGTACTAAGTTCAACCAGGGAACATCATGGCCAGTTGGGGATCTCTGTCATCCACATCCGTCATTTTATCCACTCGATCACATTTTCTCAGGAATGATAACGTCTTTTTAGGAAACTAGGACATCGTCTCAAGCACTTCATCCTCTTCTATGTGAAATTGGCACAGATGTGGCTCCAGGCCTCCTTCAGGGGCAGAGAAGGGCGAGTGTATGGAGGGAGGTAGTGAAAGAGCAGATAAGGCTTTGAGAAGGCAACAGGGTCCATGTGCAAGGGTACCATGTTCGGCAGCCAGGTAGCTGTAGAATGACTGTGGCTTGGGGTGTAATACCCTGCAGTGAAACTTGTATCATACAGGTTGCTGGGCATCAGACAGGGGTCCTGTAACAAGGGAGAATAGGAGAAGGATGGAGTGCGGGGAGGTGGGGGAGAAAGAGAGAGAGAACAATCTGAGAAACTCCGATGCAAACCTTTAGCTGGGCACAATTTATGAGCAACACAGGACGTGCCTTATCAATTTCCTCCAGTGTTTAGCAATAAAAACCAACAAAGATTCAGAGACTATTTCTAAATGGAGTCCCTAAAACATAGTGACAGGCAATCAGTAAGCGAGAAAAGAAATCCTTTTCTCCTGGTGTCTGCAAGAGAGACAGAAATCTCGTTTGCCAACCAAATCTCTCTTCCCAATCCAGTTTTTGCAGAAAATGTAACATCAGGATTAAAACAGGGTTGGGATTAGAGTGGAGCAGAGAAACTAATTACATACGAATGATGTTTAATAAATATGAAAAACCAGGTTCCTGCACAATCATGGACATTTCAAACCAAGGCATCACTATCTCGTGTGCATCTACCGTATAAGCCCTGCCCACAGATGACCCTTTGCATGGAATGAACATGTGGTGTAAGTGTCTGCACATATAGGCCCTCCACGCGATCACCAACGCTGCTTTCTAAATGATGCTGATCACAGGAAGGGAACTTAAGGGTGGACACTTCCTCTGCCTACTTATTCTGAGCAAACGACTTGATGATTGTGCAGACGTGGGGGGTGGGGCCAGTGCATTTTCACCTGCTCTCCCACCCCACATGGACAGCCGATGTCGGGATGAGTCATCTGTATAGGGCTATAAAATGGTGTATTTTTTCACACGAAGCCAGGTGAACACTGGAAAGAGAAGGAGGAAGAAATTGTTCCTGAGATGGAAAGGAGTGTATGTTGATGAGGCTTGGGCCTGAGTTGAAACTCATGGTTTGCAGGGAGCCAGTGGTGCCTCTGCTGAGAGCCAGAATGGACAACAGATGTTGAATTTATCATGCTGTGTTTGCTGGCTGGAACTTGCGATAGATTCTCGGATGGGTCTCTGAGGAAAGTCCACGCTAGGTATCTGGTCTAGGCATCCATCTGTAAGCTCTACAAAACGTCCATGAGAAGCCCATCGATCAACAGTGGCACATTGAGCCTTGGTCTAAAAGCATTGCTCAAAAACATAGCAGCGGGGGTGGTGAGAGGTTGCCTCTGGATGCTAATGCTTTTTAAAAATCTGTTTTCTATTTGTTTTTTTTGCAAAAGGCTTTGTTTTTAAAAGGCTATTTCTGTTTTCGTAGATGGCCATTGATACTCACCATGATGTCTGATTTTGGGGCTGGAATGAAATCAACCTCAGTAACATCCTGAAGGCCACCAAAGTTGCCAAATTTTTCATGTTTCCTCCACTTTGCTCGCTGGTTCTGGAACCAGATCTATATGCAGGAAAGGAAGGTAAATGGAGCTCTGAATTGAGAAAAAAAAAGATGTCTGGAGAGATACTTACATCCACAAGCGGCTATATGAGAACAAAATGGATTAGAATTTGCAATGGGAGAACTCCCCTAAAATTTGATTTGTAATGAGCACAAGGGATACATGTTAGGTGGTATCTCATCTGAACACTTGTGGGAGCAAAATGGATGGAGACTGCTGAAATGATTTTGTTTTCATACTGTTCCCATTAACTGATGGTTTATGCAATAATTCTGGGCTAATATGCCCCTAGACCAAGCAATAGTTTGTTCTAAAGTCAAGACGATAGTAGCTCCTTTTTCAGTGAGGAAAGCTGGCCAACCATGTAGTTGTCTTAACAACAACAACAACAACAACAAACAACATTCGATTGAAATAGTGCCCTTCAGGACAACTTAATACCCACTCAAAGCGGTTTACAAAGAATGTTATTATTATTGCCACAACAAAACACCCTGTGAGGTGGGTGGGGCTGAGAGAGCTCCTAGAAGCTGTGACTGACCCAAGGCCACCTAACTGGCTTCAAGTGGAGGAGTGGGGAATCAAACCTGGTTCTCCAGATTAGAGTCCCGTGCTCTTAACCACTATACCAAACTGGCTCTCATATTCCTTTGTATTCTTGTATTCCTTTGTGAATGGATATAGGATTCTTAAAAAGAAAAACAAACCAGATTTTGGGGGCAAACCGCAGGCACACAAGAACAGAGGAGCAACTATGCTGACCCAGGCTGGTGGTCCATCTAGTCCATCTCCTGTTTCCCACAGTTGCCAACCGGATGTCCCTGGAAGCCTACAAGCAAGGCACAAAGGCCCAAGCCTCTCCCTGTTGTTTCCTTCCAGCAACTGCTATTCAGAGGTCTACTGCCTTTGAACATGGAAGTTCCATTTGAACATCACAGCTAATAGCCATTGATAGACTTATACTCTGTGAATTTGTCTAATTCCCTCTTTAAAGGCACCTAAGCAGCTAGAGACTCCATTACTATGTCACACTGCAGTGAGGACTGTAAGTTAAATTATGGACTGTATGAAAAAAGCACTTTCTTTTGTCCTGCCTGAACCTACTGCCCATCAAGTGACATTTGAACCTGCCATATGTGGAGTCCGGACAGTAGCTGATCTTGCTCATTATTGTCTACTGTGAGGGCCAAACTAGACATGATGTTTAGCATAAGGTGGGTCACGTTCCGCTGATGCAGTTCTGCTCTTGAAACAGCCACATGTTGCATCCAGGATAAAAGTTCCCAAAGGTTATTATAGGGTGGGGAATTTCTTTTTTCTGAAATTAACTTTTTTAGATATAGCCATCAATTCCTTATTTTTTTCTGTTTTAAGAGCAGAATTTTTCTTCCATTTCTCTTTCATTTCTATTTGAAGAGAAATCAAGCTGTCCTTTTGTAACCTCAGCCCTTGCAGTTGTTTTTGTAGACTTTGGTATATCTTAGGAATGATCTTGAGTCTGATTAAGGAGTGAATGAAGAGTGTTTATTCAGGAACCACAATTTTGATAGAAAGCAGAGAAACAGAACAGATATTAACTTCCTCACTCAACTGAGAGAGAGGGATTTCAGGGAAGAAACAGGAAGTAGCCTAAGAATACCAATCTGGAGTTATGCAAGAGGGACAGAAGAAAGGCAGAAAGAAGGATCTTATTTTAATAACTGTCAATTTATATACCACTCTTCAGGATAACTTAATGCCCACTCAGAGCAGTTTACAAAGTATGTTATTATTATCTCCATAACAAAACACCCTGTGAGGTGTGTAGGGCTGAGAGAGCTCCTAGAAGCTGTGACTGACCCAAGGTCACCCAGCTGGCTTCAAGTGGAGGAGTGGGGAATCAAAACCAGTTATTTTGCTAACTGTCAGATTTGCTGCCCCCTGCCTTCTCTGTATACAAGAACATTGTATTTCCAACAGTTTTATGTTATACATTCCAGGGTGGTGTTCAAGCATCCAGATAGGAAGGCTTGGGAAAATGATCCTGACTCTGAGCATCTATAGAGTGAAATTCTGCAGAATCTCCCTTCCTGCCCCTCCTCACTTCAAATTTCTCTTTGTACAAGAAAGAATTGGTTAGAAACTTACACCAAGTTCTAAAAAAGAGGAAAAGGACAGGATTATTGGATTTCAGGGAGAAACTGAGTAAAGAGGAATTAAGAAAATTTCTCTTAACAACTCTAGCTGGAGCCCAACTTGGCTCAGGGCAATATCTTCGGCCTTCTCCCCCATGCCATTATCTTGAACCAAAATAGCCCGGGGGGGGGGGCAGCTCTGTTTGCCCCACTGCATGGCTGCACTTGCGCTGAATACCGAGCCAAACAGGGTTGGTGTGCTTGGGAACTGTGTTTCCTGCATGTAACCAGGCTCATGCCAGCCGTCTAGTTTGGCTCTAACTGGCAGCAGTTCTCCAGGGTCCTGGGCAGTGGATCTTTCCTGCTACCAACTACCTGCTATATAGTTGTTTTTAAAAGCTTCAAAGCAGCCATGGGATGGAGGGGGAAAGGAAGTGGATCAAGGCCATAGGACTGGGAGAGAGGAGTTTAGCTCACGTAACTGTAATTAACTCACAGTGAGTGTTTCTGCAATAACGCACAAGCTCCACACTTGATTTACTAGTACACATTTTTTCTTGTACAAGTGATATAGGTGTATAGGGAAAACCTTACCTGACAACTGATCCCTTAGGTACGACCTTTTAAGTAAGAGAGATGTATCTTTTCATCTGATTTAGGTATTTACTGTGCAATTTCAATATGGATTCCTGGGAGATGAAAGGTTGGGATAACTTTTTCTAGACATTTACAAACCTTCTTTTTATACAAAAAGCTTGGCAATTAAACACAGTCATCTCATTCAAAGAAAAATGAATTGAATTCTAATATATGACTCTAGCAACTAGGGAATCAATTTTTTGGTATAATGAAGTTATTTTTCAATTCAACTGAGGTGGCAACAAAAAAACAGGGTTTTCTGTGATATATTATGAATGGTTTATACCTAGTTTATCAACACAATGGCATGTAACTGCTATCATAATCTATCCAGAAGCCTCTAAAGGTAATAAATAAAGGGAACAGAACACACCTACAAAGTATTCTGTTATTAAGTGATCCTCCGATTTCTAAGTTTTGCTAGCCTGTAGGTAACAGTAACGGAGAAACTTGTGTCTTACGGATATAGTTATATATGAGCAGCAGAGAACTGAAGAATTTACCTGGATTCTGGCTTCAGGGAGGTTGATCTTTGCTGCCAGTTGATTGCGGATGTGGATGTCTGGGTAGTGTGTCATTTGAAAGATCCTCTCTAGTTCTTGGAGTTGCTCGGCAGTGAATGTTGTCCTGATCCTGCGCTTCCCTTTCTTCTCATCTGAATGCAACAAGGGAAAGTGTATATTAGGAAAATACACTAATAGGTGAAGGACAAAAGTTCTGATGCAGGATCAAGAAAATCTCAGTTATTTTTTACCTATCACACCTGCCTTTCATCCAAGGAGCTCAGACTGCTGTAAAAATCACAACAGTCTGATGAAATAATTTAGGCTGAGATTTAGGCAATTTGCAGGAAACTACCCCATTCATACAACTGTTTAGGACAAGGACGCTGGAAGAGAGCAAGGACCATTCCGGCAGGAAATTTAGTTGTGAAACAGCTGAGCCATCAAGTTGGTCATGAAAATTTATGCTGGAATAAATGTTATTAGTCTTGAAGGTGTCATTGGGTTCCTGTTTTATCAAGTGTGTCAGCAGATAAACAGAAAGAGTATGATCCTTGATAGTTGCAATAGCACCCTCTAGCCACCAGCAGTGCTGCTGCTGCTGTGCAGGAGACAACAGCTCCCTCCTCTGAAACACAGAGGTTTAGAGAATCTGGTGCTTGATCCCCCAGACTCCTGGTACCTTTCACCACCTGCATACTCCATGTGTGACTCTTCCGCGACTACAGACACAAACGATTAGCAACTTCTCTTCATTAAATTAAAGGAGTATTGTTCCCGATCACTAAGAAGCTTGGGGGCCGCTGAGCTCCTCTCTTCTGTTGTACTTCCTGGATACTGGTGCTTTGTTTTAGAATAACGAGATATGCAGGGGCCATCCAGAATGGGGTCTGCAGGCAGCAGCTTCCCATGTCAGACTATACATGCATGTTCATCCTTTGGTGGCTACCCATATAAAACAGTCTCTTCAGATTACACACCATAGACACAACTTTCATATTACAAATAGGATGGTATTTTTCAATTGAAACAGTTCATACAACTATGAGTCCTTGACTGATATACTTGTATGTCTGAATCAGCCACCACTAGAAGTAGAGCTCCAAAGATAGGTTGTGCGTGGGTGAAAGTAAATGGGAGATGCTAAGCAAACCATCTGCCAGGCACTGTCCAGAAAGGACTTTCAAAGTGGATCTGGATCGGCAGGAATATGACTATTTATTATGATGAATGCTGTCATTAGAAATTCATCTCAAGAGCCAAGGATCAGACTGACTGAATGAATGAAACTTATGTACCAGGAAGTTCCATCTTGAACCCTTGCATCTTTAACTAACAAATCAAAGTAAACCTCATTAGCTGTATCTCTGGCAGTAGCCTCAAGGAGCAAGTGTCAGTCATACTGAGTCATGCTGACACTATTAGGCCAGCAATCAGAAATGAGCAAAATTTCTTCTCATGATTATGAAAGCTGTGAGACAAATTCTTTCAAAATGGCTTTGAAACGAATTTTGTAGCGCTTACGAGTTTCCAAATACTAGGCTGCTAACCTATGTCATGAAGATTGTCCTCCTTGTCTCTATCCCATTTATAAATGAAATGTATGAAACATGTGCTGAGGCAAAATCACTTTCGTTTCTATATAAGGGTACAGTTAAACAGAAGAAGATACAGCTTTGAACCAAAAAATGATGAGAAAATTCCTTGTTTTGTTTCTTATGATATCACTGTATCCAATAGTTAGTGGCTGGTTCCCATAGCAGCCACCAGGAGCAGGTGAGAAGAGGAAGTCAGCATGATCCTGCCTACCTGCATTCCTCCTTTTGGTATGTTGGCAGGGGTGGGGAGATGAGTGGGTGGGCACTGGGCAGGAAGGAGAAGGGACACTGAAACAGGTGGTGCTGGGTGACAAGTTAGAGATGGCATAATGAGAGGTGAATGGGGGAATGCAAGCCAGAGTCCGGGGGGGGGGCATGTCCAGAAGAGGAGGCGGTAAGGAGGGAATAGGCATCCTCCGTGATTTCTTGTGCGTGTGTGCACATGTGTTATATGCTGTCATGTTGCTTCTGACTTATGGCGACCCTATGAATTAACAGCCTCAAAAACTACCTGTCATTCATAGCCTTGCATGTGACTTCCTTTATTGAGTAAAGCCATCTCATTTTGGGTCTTCCTCTTTTCCTACTGCCTTCCACTTTTCCTAGCAGTATTGACTTTTCCAGAGAATCTTATCTCCTCATGATGTGACCAAAGTATGATAACCTAATTTTTGTCATTTAAGCTTCTAAGGAGATATGATAAAATGGGCATAAAAATATCAGGATTGCCAAGGCATCAAGCAAGAGGCCAGTAAAGGCTTGAAGTAGCAGCAGGAAGGGATGATGATTGACATATCCCTTCCCCCTTCTGTGGATAGCCAGAGAGAGAATGGCAGTTGGCAATAGAATGATGAGCTGACAGTTGGTGCTAAATGAGGGGGGGAGGTTGACAGAAAAAACTGAAGAGTTGAAGGGTGGCCTCTGACCAGCTAGGGTCAGTCTGAAAGTCCACTGTCTGAGGAAGAAAGGGAAAAGTATACCCTTACTGTGAAAACACAAAGTTTATGAAGTGCTTTTAGTCTAAGTACTAGAGTGGGACAGCCAGTCCTAAATTTTACTGAGACTCAAGAGTTCTGGGAACTTGTAGTTGGCCCAGGAAGTGGGTAGAAAGGAGACTCCCTTTTGGACAAAGGATCAGAGTTATAGCTTTGATGTAAGTATAACTCCTATTCAGTATCTGGAGAGAGTTTTAACTCAGTGGAGTACCCTGAGGTCTGAAGTAAAAGAGAAGCGGTGCAGTGGGTGCAAAAATTGGGGCATCTGATCTGAAAAGGAGAGACAAAGGAGGAACTGCACTTTAAAGAGATCAGGTCTGATAACATCGACCTCTCTCATCTAAGTCAGCAACCATAAGAAACTCAACCATCTCAAGTGTTTTGTGCCTCATGCGACTGACATAATCTGTGGAAAAACCAACTACTTACTTACACTTCTACCGATCCAGCTTACCTGTGAATAAACCTGCTGTTATCTTTTAAACTTAAATAAGCCTCATGTGCCAGTTTCATTTCTAAGGGAAATGTAAACACCTGTCCTTCCTTTTACTTAAACTGGGCTGGGTAACCTCACAACCTATACGTTCCTTTAGAGTGTCTGGAGTGGTGGTGGTTTTGCCATTAACATGTCAATGTCACTTCCAGCTAAAGCCAGGAAGTAATGCCATTGATACTCTAGGATTTTGCCAATCTCTATGGTAAAATCTTAGGGCCAAGCTACAATAGACGAATGACACAGGTTGGACACTTGTCAGCTTCCCTCAAGTTTTGATGGGAAATGTAGGCATCCTAGTCTTGCAGCTTGGCTCTCTGACTGCTGTCCAATGGACTTTTCAACTGTCACTTGTCCAACATTCCGCCAAGCTGCCTACATTTCCCATCAAAATTTGAGGGAAGCTGACAAGTGTCCAACCTGTGTCATTCATCACTTGTAGCTTGGCCCTTAGACTGTCATTTATGTAACTTCCAGGTTTTAGCTGGAAGTGACATTAACGTGTTAATGGTGCCCCCTCCTCATTTTCTCCTGCCACTTATCTGAGCACCAGCAAGGAATGGGGGTTCTTTGGAGGGGTTTTACCCACCAAAAGCAGACAAATGGCACCCTGTTAGTAAGCTCACATTTTGATAAGGCTCTAAATGAAAAAAAATGTTAAAAATTACTAATTTACTATTGTTTGGGTTATGCTACAGGGTCTCTTGAACATAACACACTTTAGGGCCTCAGTATGTTTTATTCTGGCTGTGGTTATCTTGCTGATAAGCCACTCTGAGTTCCTCGGAGGAAAGGCAGAATATATATGGGATAAACAAACATAATTTTGTGATCTGACCATTGCCATCATGTTGTAATTCAGTGGGCTGGATACAAGGTGCCCTCTGGATCCAGCCCAAGTTGTTTCAGTTAGCAATTTAGAAAAACACATTGTCTTGAAATAAGGTCTGTTCATAGAGTGATAATTTGTATTACCTTGCCAAGCAGTAGGAACAGATATGTGGTGAAATGTGATAGAATGTGAGGTAAAATTGCCTTCAAAGTGAACTTGGATCTTGGTGCCAAACTTATGAGCCTCATCACTTACTCTGAGATTCTATTCTCATCTTCAAAATGCAAACTCTGTATGATAGACCTTCTACTTTTATAACAATTAAGGAGATAAATAAACATTGTTATTTGCCTGGAGCCTTAAGGGTATAATTAAATAAAGCTGAATGTTTTGGTGTTCTGAATAATGCCCAGCAGTGAGTAGAAGAAAGTTCTTAATATATTCGCGGGCAGATTAATATCGGTGAAGGCCCCTAGCAACAATAATTTTAGGTACCCTCCAGGGTATAATGATCCTCTCCTTGCAGAGCATAAGGAACCTAGTTTTGTTTCCCCACATTATGCAATTGCACTTCGCTGCCTCTGCAGCAGCATTTAAGTCTTTGAAGAACCATTAATGTGTCTGAAAAGCCTTCCAGAAAATGCATTACCATTTACTGAACGATACTGAAGTGCACTGTGTAGCCATTTCTTTAGCTGTCAGCAGGTGGTGCTATTGCTTTAACTCCATTTGAGCACTACTTTGGTTAATAGGTTACTGGGAGGACAAGCTTGGTGTGAGCTTCTGGAATGTGAAGGCCTTGCAAAATTGACCAGTTCATCATTTGTAGGTTTGTAAATATGTCATGCTTTTCTTATTAGTGCTTGTGGTGCTTAAGAGTCTATGGCAGGGATGGCAAATTGGCAGCACACAATTCCCAGCTCCTAATATCTGCTCTACAGTGGCAGAATGTGGTTAAAAGAGAAGTTGCTCATAATTTTATTTGTAAGGAAGAAAAGTGTTCATTTTCTACATATGTTTCATATAAAAATATTGTATTGCTATCCATTGTGCATTGTAGAAAAACTATGAGGGCATCTTTCAGGAAAGACTTCTTCCTCGACCTGTTCCCTAATGGATGATTTTATTCCATCCACAATGGCAAATGCAGACCAACCAGGCAAGCACAGAGAACTTCAAGTGCCAGAACAGAGGGAGTGGCCAAACATCATGTCCTTACACATCTTTTCCACTGCTAATGAGAACACCATCCTATATGGAGGGGCCAGCCCTCCATTTTCTATTTTGTGCTGATTTAGTGTCGTTACTAGATGCCACTTTTGATTTGGTTTGTTGCCTTGGGTGTGTGTGCCAATGGAAAGGCAAGATATGAATTTAACAAACAAATGTGTTCTGAATTTGTGGAAGCCCTTAGAGTTAGGCAATGTTAACATTTTAATACAGACTCTGACCACGAAGAAGCCAGATTGTTCTGGCCCTCAGACTTCTTATCTGGAAAACTGATTGGCCCCTAAGAATACAGAAGCTAGCCACTCCTAGAGTGAAAAACCAAAGTAGATAACCTTTTTGGCCTGAGTGTTGAATAAAAATGCAACATCTACCTGTGATGATGACGGTGTGCCTGAAAATAAAGGGAGGGGAGCAGAGACAAGGATTAGCCTTGGATGAAGCCAAACCCTAGTGGCACTGCCAGCATCTCAGTGATTTTTCTTGGACTCGGCTGGTGTGGCTGTGCAGAGCTGGGAAATGATGAGGAGCATAAGCCACACTTGTTGCCTTCTCCTGCACCACTGGCCCGAAGCTTTGCTGCTTGGGCAGATATCAAGCCCTGAGTGCAAAGCCAAAGGGTTTGTTCCCAGGTCAGCATGTGTTACCACGGAATTGCCTACCCCTGTGGGCGGTATGGTAACCCAGATCTTGCACCCTCTTTATTCAAAGTTATTTCCAAACATGCCCGTTACATGAGTACCGCAATGGCATGAATAGCTTCTGCATGCTAGTCTTGCTGAGAGCAGTTTTTCAAAGCTGGAATGCCTCAAATTAAAAGAACCAAATCACCTGAGGTCACTTGCAGGGCCAGCAGAGACTGAGCGGACCAGCTCTGAATTCAGCTCCAAATGAAATTGCAGCTGAGATAGTTACAGAGAGCTAATCAAGGACTTGCCAGTAGAAGAGCAAGAGGGTGCATTTTTGATTAAACTTAATCAATTATTCTGTTTATGTTTCCAAAAAAGAGAGACTTTAAAAAAAATGGCAAGTCTGTGTTAGCATTCACCCCCGCAAGGTGAACATTTCTCTGACTGCAGCTTCGAATATTTGTAAATGCCTTTGGGAGTTCAACTAAAGAGATCCCACAGCAAGCAATAGCATTCAAAATTACAGTCTAATAAAGAATGTGGGAGGAAGATATGAGGCTGGAAAATGTTAAGCATAATGCCAGATTTACAAATTTGGCTCCAGGGTCTCTAGGGAAATATAACTACATTGCTTTCTTGAGATGTTTCAATATGCAAAAGTTGGGGACGTTCAGATGCATTTTTTAAACCTGTGGAGGAAAAAATTCAGAACAAAAGCTTTAGGGATTCAAATTCTTTTTTAAAAAGTGGCCCTCAAAATTTTTGTGGAAACCACCACATTCTCTTGATTTAACATGCAGCAACTTTGCCATATTTGTAGATTTTCATTTGGGTTCCAAGTTCAGACACGAAGGTATTCTGACATGGAGGCTAACCTTGACGCTTGAGGAATTCTTGGATGAGAAAGTGCAGGAGCACTTCCTGCCCCAATTGGCATCTTTAATTTGGGCCTTTGGTCATCTCTGCACATGTTGCTCTTACAAACAAGGTGAGCAGGAAGATCAAGAAGAACTTCCTTAGAGAGGAACTAATTGGGATACCAACCTCAAAATGGGGTCTGGGCTAGACATGGGCACAAACGGAAACAAACCCCCGAACACCCTGTTCGTCATTCGGTGCCATCCACAAACAATGAACAACAAACATGGGCGAACATGGACTGTTCCTGGACATGTTCGTTGTTCTTGGGGGCCAGAACCACCTCCACCCCAACCCCCCACTTAGCCCCCCTCCCCTCAAACTCACTTACCTGGCCCTTTAAAGATCCCTTTAAACTATCAGCTGGCAGGCGGCATGGGGGGATTCCCCCCCCCCCACCTGCCGGCTGATAGTTATAAGGGCCCTTTCCTGCTACGTGCAAGGAGCAGGGCCCTTTAAACTTCCCACAAACTGACCTTCACAATGTCCAATACCCACCAAATTTGCAGGGGACATAGTCCTCACTGTCCTCTGAAGACACCCCAAGTTTCAGAGAGATTGCATTCTGGGAAAGGCATGATCCACGGTTCTCCCTGTTGGCTGTCATTTTCTCTTCACAGTGGCAAAAACGGTACTCTCTGCTGGAAGTACTTTGAAGGGTTAAAGCCAGAAGGAAAACCAGAAGGAGTTCAGACAGAGTTCAGTCCCTCCCTCCCTCCGGTTGCCAAGGGAATTGATTGCAGCAGGCACCAGACTGTCTGTTGAACTGCTGCAGAAGGCAACAAACAAGGCTTTTAACAACCACCTGTTTGTTTAGGATGGGGCCTCACAAACAGCTTGTTTGCAAACAGCAGATTGGGCTGTTCGTAGTTTTTTTCTGTTCGTAATGCTGTTTGTGCCCATGTCTAGTTTGGAGACTTCTCCTGGACCTTCAGACTACAGAGATCAGTCCCCCTGGTGGACATGGCCATTTTGGTGTGTGAACTGTATGTTGTGCTATAGAGTCTAGGAGCAGCAGAAGTCCAAGTGACATCACATCTCTGAGGAACTCCCTCCCCTCCCCAAACTCTGCTGTCCTTAGACACTACCCTCAAATCTGTAGGGATCTCCCAAGCCAGAGTTGGCAATACTGAGTACTAATGTTCTTCTTATCAGATGGATTTGCCCCCTATCTGAAAATATGGCTTACAGGATGTTTGAGTTCTCATTCAAACTACTAAATGTCTACACACATTGCAAGACACAATGTTACCTTTGTATGGTGGCAAAATTATGAGTCCAGTTTGCAATGTTATTTGTTCAGCTTTGGGAGTGGGAGAAGGGAACATTCCATTGAAGGAAAGAGCAATTTTCAGAGCAAGCCCTCTTGGAAATTGTAAAGGTGAAATTACAAAAAAGTGCATTTTCAGAGCAGTTGTTGCAACACTCTGTAACACACCATAATAGGAACCAAGGGCACATTACCCCTTCACATTTTAAAAAATGAAGATATTTATGCCTTTGACATTAATGGACACATTTAATTATTTATAATCGTATTTACTCAAGATGCAATTAGATGAAAACAATGGGTTCGGGTCATGCTGGCAGAGAGATGGCTTAACCCTTTCTCTCATGTGTTTTCCTTATCTAATATTCTCTCCCCCCACCCAACTATTTGCTGCACTGGCAAACTATGTGGGTACTTGTACTTAATTCCCAGCAGGGAAAATACCAACTGGTGAAGAATTTAGATCAGGAAAATGGCATGGATAAGGAGTTAAAACTCACTCCTAGCATTTTGGCTCCAAGGTAGAGAGGTTGTTTTTAAATAAAATTAGGGGTGGTGGGAGGTCAAATAACAGATCTTCTGTGCTCTATCTAGTTATGCCCTCTTTGTTTAGAACCAGCAAGGGGGTTCAGAAATAAAGGGGGAGTCTAGGGGATAAAATTCAGGGGGACCATATCAGTTTGGGGGCCTGTGAAGCCACAGTCAGGCTGCATTGACCAAATGCCCACCAATTTATTTATTTTACTTTTAATGCCATTCTTCACTGATTCCACTAGAGGTGCAGGGAAGGTAGAGAGAACCAGTGTGGTGTAGTGGTTAGAGTGCCATACTAGGATCTGGGAAGCTCAGGTTCGAATCCCTACACTGTCATGGAAGCTTGCTGGGTGACCTTGGGCCAGTCACACACTCTCTACCTAACCGATCTCACAGGGTTGTTGTTAGGATAAAATGGTGGCAAAGGGAATGATGGAAGCTGCTTTGGTCCCCATTGGGAAGAAAGAGGGGGCAAAAATAAATAAAAATAAACAGATAAAAATAAATAATAGCTGTCACATTTTTGCCTGTCACATCTTTTAACGCCCCCAACAATAAAAAAAAAAACACCTCCTCCCTGTAAGTTGATAAATGTGAGAGATGGTCCTGGTTCAGGGGTAAAAGGAAACCCAGAAGAAGTTCTAGGAGAGACAAGAGGGGAGAACCTAAAGTGTACAGTTGGTTAGGATAGCCTGTTTCATAAATTTCTGCTTAGCTTTTTGTTTCAAGTGCTGGAGTTTTTAAAATGAAGGCTGTATAATTGCCCAGCTAAGAACACAACATTAGTACGGCACTGAATAGTCTCTTATTTTTTCAGGATTTCTATAAACAATTGTCATTAGGCCAGTTTGCTTACCCAGGTTATTTAAGTCGTGATCCGAATGGTGTCTGAATGGAGCTGTGAGACTTTTTAAAACGCTGGCCCCAGCATCAAAGTGTAGGTCAGCCTCTTTATTGAAACAAAGCCCAAAATTGCATGTTGGCATGTTCTGCACCAGTGAAGCAAACCAAATCTCCTTGTCTACATAAGGAGATTTCTTCTCTGGGGCTTCTCCTCCAAGCTAAAGAACCCACTGGCCAATTTAAAAGGGCACAAGGACAGACTTTGCGGTGGGAATAAGGCACTGTGGTTAATTTTTATTAAAGGCTTTCCTCACCCCTTATTAAAAGGGAATAGCCTAGTCAGGGCGAAAGGTTCTAATTGGATGCATACAAATTGCTCAGGGTAGAGCCTTCTGCAAGCAAACCTTAGCATTTAGCATCCTGCTGCTATCTGTTGAAGCACTGCAGAAATAGAGCAGCAGGATCCTGGGCTATTGAAAGACTCCATTTTATTCCTCCCAGTCCAGCATTTTCAGACAAAAGCTGCCTCCACCCAGATACCAATCGTTTGCTTTGTTATTGAAGGGGATAGGTGGGAAGAACAGTAAGCGGAAGACTCCAGGCACTCACAGGACAGAAGGCTTTTTTTTTTAAATGGCAGACTGATAATATGTTCCAGTATGCATAATCACAAGGACTTGGATTTTGCCTCCTACCCAAGGGGAGATTGTTCCATCCATGCTAACTGGGTTTGGGGAAGTTCCCTGCTATGCTGATCTAGAGCCGAATGCTAGGCAAAGGAAATCAAAGGAAAGGAAAAGAGATTGAGTCCATTGCCAGTAAAAATTTAGCAGCCCCGCCCTGATACGGTGTGAATTGATTTGCTTCTATAAAGGAAATTGCAACTCTCATCCTGGGATGGACGGGGTAGATCCATGGGGAAGAATGAAAACTAGCAGGTATTTTACTAGTCCAGCCAATAAACTGTGTTTTTGTCAAGTAATGGGGCCTGAAAATCTAGCAGGTTTTGCTTGCCACCCAGCAAATTCTAGCAGTCTTCACCTATGCTGCAGGAGTCTCAACCCAGGCTGTTCCTCTGACCTTGGACTGCCAACTTTTGACTCAATTCCAGCAATGATGCAAAAAATTAGCAGGTGGAACTTGGCATAGAGATAAACATCCTGCCATTAGCTCCACGCCAAACATGTTCCAATAATTAAAAATGGGTAGAAGATGTAATTTAACAGATGCACCTGTTAAAATTCTCTTTTCTACTCAGCTGTTAAAGGTTCAGTACCTCTGTCCTCTACTGCATCTGGCTACCCTCTCTACAGGAGACTGGATGCGCTCATTCAAGGATGAGTGATTCCCAAAGACACATCCATCCTGCACTGAGACACCTCTCTTCTTGTCAATGTGATAGAAGAGGATCTTGAAAACACTCTTGGCTGAGATGCTGGTAATGAAACGTTCATCTGTTCAAGGATCCTGGAAACCATCTAGTGGAGCATCTGGTGAGCCTACCTGCAGATGGTCCTGTTAACTTTTGATTTCAGAAAATGTTGGCCATGTAGGAGTAGCTGGTCAGAAGCAAAGCTCAGACTTAACTTGTCCAGTGAGGAGCAAAACAGAATCTATAAGACCATAGCAAGGGCGCAGTCCTCTGCAGCGTGGCCTCCAACAGCAGCAACTTGACCTGCAACTATTGGCTAGAATACATGACAGTCCTTTAGAGTTGCAAGGTACAAATCTTGATCTTTAAGCCTGGGCAAAGGGGCCACTGGAGCGGGTCTATGAGACTATGAACGGGACTATCCAGGATTTAATTTGAGCTAGGAGGTCTTCTTGGATGCCAGTATCCCAACTTGTAAATTACGCAATAATTCTTAAGGAACACGTTTCTCACTGAGCGCAATAAGGAGCCACAGGTGGTCTCTCATGTATCAGGGGGCAACATTTCAGAGGAGATGGCTTCTATGCAGGCTTGAATTCTGACACCATCCTTCTGACTTATCCACAGGGCTTTTTTTTCAGCTGGAACGCGGTGGAACAGAGTTCCGGAAACTCTTGAAGATGGTCTCATGGCTGGTGGCCCCGCCCCCTGATCTCCAGACAGAGGGGAGTTTAGATTGCCCTCTGCGCCATGCGGCATGGAGGGCAATCTAAACTCCCCTCTGTCTGGCGATCAGGGGGCGGGGCCACCAGCCATGTGACCATTTTCTCCAAGGGCAACCCACTGAGTTCCACCACCTCTTTTCCCAGAAAAAAACCCTGCTTATCCATGATAATCACATCCCTCTTTGTGCATGATTCAACTGAAATCTCATATGTATTAGAGATGCTCAAACACCCACCAGTTCAACTCATGTCTTGTTCACTGGCTGCAAACAGAGACTTCACTGATTGGTTTGATCCGTTTGAATACTCTTCCCTGCTTCCTCCCACCTCCAAACATCTCAGCTTATAAACAGTTACAGTTGTGAATCTGACTGAATGCATTAAAGTATCATTCATGACACCTGTACAGAGAAGTGAGAAATTCACTGGCTGTTGGATGACCTGAAATTTCATTTTCCCTTCCAATTTTTTTCTGGAAACTGATGCTCAGCTTTTTTTAAAAAGTTATTTATTAAAATATTTATTGATCATCTTTCCTTACCTCATAGGCCCAAGAAGGTTTTAAAAAGGGTATGTTCTGTTCCTCCTGGAATGTTTTTTTACCCTATCAAGCAGTTTTAAACTTTTTTCCCCTCTTTCTTTGTCCGTTTACATTTTATCATATTTTTTCTGCAGAGCTGGGAAGGCTAATGAGAAGGCTGAGTTACTGACATGTCCGGGGGGCTTTCATCATCTACAAAGCAGCTGCCCAGTTCACTACGAGATATACAGTGCAATATTAAGCTGAGTTACATCCTTCTAAGTCGGGTTGAAGTCATTAGTTCCTGTTTAGGATTATATAAGTATATAACATGCAAGTACATGATACATATAAATGCTACATAAATTATAACAGAGACTGCACAACACACACACCCAGTACTTCGTAAAAAATGCAGCTGTTTAGTTTGGCTGGTGTTTGTGAATTAGTTATAGCCTTTTAATTGATTTTCCCAGTGTTTACATTTTTGTTTTACATTATAGGGTTGTATGGGTTGTTTTAATTCATGATACGGCCCAGCTTCCAGCACTTGCAGTGGATAGTCTACAATTATTTCAAATAAATACAAAGATCGATAAAGAAATAAAAGGAAGCTACAAAAGCCAATAGCAACAAATGGGGAAATATCTATTGTCAAAATACAAACAAATATTTAAAAAAGAAATAGGACAGGAATCCTAAATGGCTGTTTTTCCAGCACAGTGTAATAATGTAGCATAAACTTTCGAGAATCACAGTTCTCTTCGTCAGATGTGAGAACTGTGATTCTCGAAAGCTTATGCTACAGTAAAGTTGGTTAGTCTTAAAGGTGCTACTGGACTCTTTTTGATTTTGCTACTACAGACTAACTTGGCTAACTCCTCTGGATCTAGTGTAATAATGATGGGTGATTTTGTCTAGTGGTGTTTCCCCTCCTGTGCGAGCTTTAGAAGCAGGACTGCCACAGTTCCCACTATGGTAGAATTTTAGAGCATGAAGCTGTAGGGGCATCACGGAAGAACATTATATTTTGAGAAGTTAGTGGTGTGCTGCAGTCCCCGCTGTGTTGTCCAATTTCAGCCAGAACCTGAATATACCTTCTTCTTTGCTGATGTAAGGTGTTTTCTCTTTAAGTATTTTGCTTTGCAATTTAATATTCACTTGTCCCAAGCACGGTTTGTGTGTGGGGTGTTTAGATTAACACCTGACACAGGGAGGTTAGAAACAATAATCTCTTGGATGCTGGCCAGATGCCTCCTTTATCAGCTGGCCTTGAGCAATTAAGATAGCCTTGGACATTAAGGGCATTCTTGGCCTCGCACCTCCCTTTCTTTAATCATTTTTCCTTTTGAAGAGAATGAAGGTGCCAGATGGAACTATGCAATTCTTCCTGTATAAGTCTTAGAAATCTCTTCGCTAATAGAACCTCGACTCAGAGTGAATTGGTACAGTGCTGTGCAACATTGGCCAAAGGAATCTGCCCACTGTCATCTGGGGTTCTTGTAGGGTTGCCAGGCCCTCTCAACCTCCCGGGGGGTGGGTGGGAACTGGCTCCTGGGACTTACCTCTGGTGGAGGGTGTGTGTGCATGCACTCCCACAAGCGCAATGATGTCACTTCTGGGAAGTGATGTCATCACACCCCCCCTGGGAGCATGCCCACGCTCCGCAGAGGCTCAGATTGGGGCCACTGTGGAGTGCGGGAGCGTTCCTGCCCTCCACAGTGGCCCAAACGTGCCCGGTTCAGCCCAAATTGGCCTCGTTTCGGGCCCGTTTTGGCATGGATCAGGCCCGTTTTGGGCCGCTGTGGAGCAGAGCACCCACCTGCTGGCCAGGTAAGTGGGGGCGGGGTGGAGGATCCCCCACCTTCACCAGGGGTCTAGCATCCCTAGGTTCCTGATAGCTGAAGGAGTGTTGTTGTGACCATAAACTTTCTCTCCTCTCTGTTATTTTATTCTTGCATGAATGATCTGTTATGTTCTTGTATGTATGATTTCTTACTTTGTTGAATTTATGCACTTATTTCTCTTCTGCATTTCACTTGCTTTTGTTTAATAAATTTGTTTTCCTTTCACACCTGCATGTTCATTGCTGTCAATTCCTAAAAGAACCTTTTGCCCCTTAGCAAGACAGATGCCGATGTAGTGACAGCACTTCTAGGTTCGTGCTGGAAGTGATATTGGGGCATCAACACAATACCAATTTCCTATCCCCCCCCCCGCCCGAACTCTCCCACTGGCTCGCAGCAATGAGCTGGCAACCCTAAGAGCTAGCAACACTCCTGGGATCAAGAGCATGCCATTGTATCCTGGGCCCAAATCTGTAAGGATTACTCTGCCATTGAGCTTCTACAGGCCTGCATTTTTGGAACAGAACTACAGAAAGTAATTAAGCTTCTTGTACATTTTCCAGCAAACTGTTTACAAGCTGCCTGTCGCTATCTGTTACAACGTGGACCTACAAAGATTTACCCATCAATCAGGCACTCTCGCTTTTACATCTCTGTTTCAATCAAACTACCTATCCCATTTTCTGTTCCTACAATGTAATTTTGTCATTATCTCGGTATACATGGCCTCTGCTCTCTCCTGATATAGGATAAAACTCTTGTTAAAACGATAGATAAAAGGCATGGCCCCAATTTTCCATCCAAGAATAATAAAAAAGAGAGATCAGATCCTTAGTCAGTAATAACAAGTTCAGGAAAAGCCAATAAAATCACAAAAAGATGTTAAAGAGGACATGATAACAATATTATTAATTTATAAACAGCCTCATAATACAAGGTCTATTTTCAGGAGCTCTACAGGACTCATAATAACTTTACCCAAATGCCTTATAAAATGTGACCAGTGTCTCTAAAATCCTAGGAGATGGGGTGGGGGAAATAGGAACAAACATACAGACAGAGCCATCTGAAATCGTTTTCTCTGCAACTGCCTTTCTGCTGAGCAGCTGTCCTATGCCTTGGAGACCCTGGTGGTCTGAAATGTGGGTATTTGGCCAGTGGTTGGTTCCAACTTTGGCTGTGGGCTTAGGTTTGCCATCCATTCTCCAGCAAATATTAGGAGATTTTTGCAGTGCTGCTTCAGGACAGTGTAGGGTTGCTAGGGCATGGCTGACAACCAGTGTGACGTTTGGAGGTAGTTACATGAGGGTGCCCTTGGAGGGTGGAGTTTGGGGTTTGACACCATTTCCTCTGTGCTCCTCTAGGAATTCTATAGTTTTTACCACAGAGATTGGGGCAATTCCTAGTATGTCACCCAGAAATGACGTCGCTTCTAAGTGTGTGTTTGGGGTTTACATTAGGCTGGCTATGACTTCACTTCTGGGTGATGCTCCATGAATTTCCCCAATCTTTATTGTAAAGATCATTGAGATTGGGGGAAATTCCTAGAGCATTACTATAGATCCCCCCCCCATTTTTCTCCAACTGCTAACATTAACAAGGGCCAGGGACTGGGGGGGGGGCGGGGGAACGGGGCGGAGGAGGTTACTTGGCAACTTATCAGGTTTGTCCACTAGGTAGTGCTACTTCACCAGTGCTCCTTCCTCAGTGCTGTGTTTTAAAAAAAACACAGCAATGGATCATTTGTTTTGTTTGGCCATGGAGTACCCTGGTGCCTGAGTAGTAGTTTCCTCTCCTCCATTAGGCTCAAAGTACATGAATGGCCTGAGGTCACTCAGCAAACTTCCAAGGTACAGTAGGAATTTGAACCTGGGTCTTAGTCAAACACTCTAACCGTAGTACACTAAATTAACTTACAATTTTAAGCAGACACCCACAATGTGCATGTGAAGTCCAGCATTAATGCTTCACTATGTATAAGAAAGGACTAGAAAACTGCTTTTCTTAAAATGAAAAAGCTGATATTCTCAGTAAGTTGAATTCTATATCTAGTACTATATTTTGCACTTTTCCAGCCACAAATCAGGTAAGATACCTGCTCACCCTAAACCTGCATTATGATGATAATAATATTGGCCTACTTTGTAGGATGAGTTTTTACAATAATAATCTACGTGTAGTGCTTTTAACATTGAAAGTGCTATGTAAATTAATATAATTTGTCAAGTATTGAATCATGCCTCTAGTTTGCTCATTTTTTTCAACTGAGCAAATGCAACCATTTTGGGGCTCCTGTGATTTTAACAGGTGCATGACCAGGTAGAAATTCAATAGTGCAAGCTCTCTCCATTATTTTATTCTGGGAAACGCTTTGAGAAGTGAATTTCTTCCTCTCATGTCTGAACAGAAAACCTGCTCCCGCCTGTGCGACTATGAAAGTGTAAAGCTCCCAGGACACGCCCTGTATTCACAATTGACCTTCTGACATTACAAAAATACAAGTCCCTTCATTCATTTTCTGGCCACTTCCCTGCATGAGGTTTAAAACAAGAATATGGAAATGTTAACTTCTTTTGCAGCCCTTAATATATACTGTCTGTAGGAGAGAGGAAAGGGGGGAAAGAGAAACAGAGAATGTTATAGAGGGAAAAGGGGCAGTTTGAGTCAGCATGACATTTTCTTCAGTAAATGTACAGTTTGACTTCCAGAAAGGGTGACATTTTAGACTGAGGGAAATGCTACTAATCAGCAGAGAAATAGTTTTCAGGTCTGCTTCAAATTTCACTTTTCATAACAAGGTAGAAAGATGTAGATAGGCTGGTAGAATTTATTTCTGGGAACACTGATTGAAAGTGAAGAAGTAGGGATGGAGAGCGGAAGTACATTTTGCGACCATAACTGCTTAGCACAGAAAGGCTACAGAACTGTTGTTATTGGAATAGCATTTGGAGAACTAGAAGACCTAGTTAAATCCAAGAGACACATCACACATTCCATCTTGGAGGTTAAGGTAGCAGCTTACATGGAGTTCTCTTAAGGTTTTCTGTTTAACTCTTGCTTAGGCCCAGACTTGGAGCAGAACCACAAGTGACAAAAGGCACAGATTGGACACTTGTCAGCTTCCCTCAAGTTTTGATGGGAAATGTAGGCAACTTGGCGGAATGTTGGACAAGTGACAGTTGAAAAGTCCATTGGACAGCAGTCAGAGAGCGAAGCTGCGAGACCAGGATGCCTACATTTCCCATCAAAACTTGAGGGAAGCTGACAAGTGTCCAATCTGTGCCTTTTGTCACTTGTGGTTCTGCTCTTGCTTAGCTGTATTAGGTGAGCTGTATCATGTGAAATGTGACCATTCCCTGGGCCCTGTTTTAACTATGTACGGAAAATGGTTCATGCGTACAGCTGAGCCTGGCAACTGGCAGGAGAGTTGAGGATGAGGACATGGGAGGGGTGGTGCAATGTTCGTGATGAATGTTGCTATAACAACAACATTCAATTTATATACTGCCCTTCAGGATAACTTAATGTCCACTCAGAGTGGTTTACAAAGTATGTTATTATCTCCACAACAATTACCCTGTGTCTGAGAGAGCTCCAGAGAACTGTGACTGACCCAAGGTCACCCAACTGGCTTTAAGCAGAGAAGTGGGGAATAAAACCTCATTTTCCAGATTAGAATCCTGTCTCCCTTAACCACTACACCAATCCAGGTAGCTCTAGGAATCACCAGAAATTCTATGGTAAAACCATAGACTTTCTGACAAGTCCTAAAGCTACCTTTTGTAACTGTTAAGTGACACACTAATGTTGCTGCTTTAAAAAAAATTCCTGCTGCCCTTCCAAGCAGTGGCAGGTAACAGAGCTTGCCAGTGAGAGGCCTCCTCCCATAGCAGGAGGCCTGACAAGCCTCATGCAGATGCACTTGCCAGGAACTGTTGAGTGCACATCCAGTGTCAAAGCAAGCTATGAAGCACCCAACGGGAAGCCATGTTTGGTTGAAAGCTGCATTTGTCTTGATGAATCTCACTTCAAGGCCTATTTTTAGGCCATAAGGGTCAACCTTCCAATGAGCATGTCCAGTAGTCCATTCAAGCAAAGCCCAGCCAAGATGCAAGCAATTCAGGGATTTACCTTCTACAGGTCTGGGAGGTGATGACAAGCATCAGCTATGCCTGCATGCTCCAACAGCTCGCCCAGTGCCCTGGCTGCATGGACAAAGATCTTGCCCTGGGTGTCAAGCAAAATGGTTTGATGTGCCGCTGTTGGCACATATGCCACAGGCTGTTTACTCCTGGTCTAATCCATCGGCCTTTAACTCGATACCAGTTCTAATTGTTATACCTGTTGGACATTCTACACAGGATGAATACAAAAGGCCTGAAACACCATTTTCCTCTCCACCCCTATTTTTTAAAAAATAACCAGCCCTGATGAAATGTTCTTAGAGAATACAAAAACTTGGATGTCATTTTGTGTCATTTTCGTTGGGCTTAATAAACGACATTACACAGCAATTGTAATGGAAAGGTTGTAACTCGGGACTTGTTGCAGCCTGACCTAAGCTGGGTCAGGACACTGATACAATTAGCACTTAAAAAAAAAGCTTGTTTAATAAAAGGTGAAAGGCAGAGTGGAGCAAGAGTATGAAAAAGACGTGGGAAAATATTTATTAAAGATTCTTTTAGCAGGAGTTTCCCCTAATGGCATACGGCCCATCATAGGATCCATTTGCTCCCAACATTTCCTGTTATTGCAAACGTCTAGATTTTTTAAAAATCTAACTCTCTCTTGAACATCTTTTCATTTTCAAGATACTGAAAAAAAATGTTGGTAATGAGCTCCCAATGGGAGAAAGTCCAACCGTTCCTTGTTAGCTTCACAAACAGCAAGTGATTTTGGAATGATCTGAAAAAAAATGTTGGTTGCATTGCATTTTAAAATTATCAGCTTGAGCACAAAGTATTATTCTTATATAAAAAGTATCTGACGTTATCCTAAACTGTGTTGGCAATAATGTTTATTTTGCACATGACAAAAGCAGAAAATCTTCCAGTGGATCCTGAGCAGCCTGAGCTTTTACACAGCTGATGAAATTTTTATGGCTCATGTTTGTTTTCTTTAAACAATAGAAAAGTAGCTTTTTATAGCTTGTTTACTCATGGCCTTTGCCTTTACTAACAAAGCAGAGGAAAAGGGCCAGTGTTCTAATGCTGGAGAGAAATTTGGGCTCGAGGATGGTTTTGAGGATTTCTCATCCTTGCTGCATCTATCTAAAAGTCCCTGTTTCAGTTCCACTTCTTGCTTTTGTTGACTGGGCCTGTGCTTCTTCCCTTTCCCCCCTCTCACATATTATCCACTCCTGCTTTTCCCCTTGGCAGCAGGGGGCCACCATTTTTGAAGGATTGCCTTCTTCCATGTGTTCCTTATCCTTACCTCTCAAGCTACAAGTGACGTCTGACACAGGTTGGACACTTGTCAGCTCCCCTCAAGTTTTGATTGGAAATGTCAGCAGCTTGGCAGGATGTTGGACAAGTGACAGTTGAAAAGTCCATTGGACAGCAGTCAGAGAGCCAAGCTGCAAGACCAGGATGCCTACATTTCCCATAAAAACCTGAGGGAAGCTGAAAAGTGTCCAACCTGTGTCAGGCGTCACTTGTAGCTTGGCTCTCAGATAGGGTTTTGTCATGGGCCCTGCTTTGCTTGCCATTTGTAAAGCAAAAAGCTGGACCATTTTTGTCATTGCCCCCTTGTCACGTCACATCCTTCCCATAGTTGCCCATCTGGCACAGAATCTGATAATTTCCAGCATCAGGTGAAGATGCATTTGCTTCGCCTGACCTTTTGTTAAACAGCTCCTTTCATTTATTTTGCTGTTGGGTATGTGTTGCTCGTCTTCTTTTGTTGATTAGTTCACTTATATCTTAGTGTTTATTATTCCTGATCTGTGGCACTGAGATCAATGCACCAATGCTAGTTTGTTGTTTGTATGTGGTAGAAGACAATCAGAGAAATACTAAATGAAATTGCTCCCTTCTAAAACCCATGAACTTCAGGGAACTCTGTACCTCTGCTTAAGATTGCACCGTGCCATTGGTGATAGTTTTTTGCCACATATACACTAATCCTTTGAATCAGATAGATACATCTGCTATATATTACGTACACATAATTTCCTATAATGTAGTAAGAAGCAGCCTAAATTAATTCATCTCCAAATCATAGAGATCTGGGGAAATTTGCCAGGACTATCTCCTGAGGAAGCCTCACTGAAATAAATGGGAGCATCCAAGAATAGGGTATAAATTATACTTTACTTCTTCGTCTTATATGTATACCAGCTACTGCCTCATTTCCTCTAGTATCATAATATTTTAGCTTGTATATTTCAAGGTTGCCAGATCAGGATAGCACTGTCAAACCATGGGCTACTAAGTGCCAGGGATTTATGGTGTTCTAAAATAAAAGATATCCAGTAAGCTGTACGGACTTGGGAAGTCAGACCTTGGCAGTCCAGTGTGTGCCCCTTAAGGAACATCATGCACTTAATTTAACTAAATTTCTATCCAATGCAAGTTCAGTGGAGTTGAAAAATGACAAGCTAGAATATGCAGGATTGATTACAAGCTGGCCTTCAATAAGAGATGAATGTTTCATAGTAAAGGATAAGATTTCTCTTTTAAAATAGAATTATAAACTGTAAGGTCACCAGTTCATACCTAATTTCAAGAAGGATCAATAGCAAAGATGCAGCCTTTTGCCATCCATGCATTTCCATCCTGGGAAAAGCTATACCTATTGAATTTCTGCCAGTCATGCTGTTGTTAATGTACAGTTTCTATCTATATTAAAAAGCAGGAGCTTTAGGTACACTTTAATCTTTCCCAAGCAGGTTATCAATGGGGGTATTCATAACTTTGAATGCTCAGATTTTTAGAACTGTGTGGAAGTAAATGTGGCTGATGGTTGTCAAAAATAATCAAGCTTTGGGAATTTGCAAGGGCACGAGAAAATCTAGGTTTGTGTACGTTTTGTGAATGAAAAGAAATAGTGCTTACCATTTGACATTTTAAAAAGTTGTTCCGATCCCAGGTTTTGGGTAGTCTCTGCATGGTTACCGCAGACTGTTGTACGGTGGAGGCAGGACTTGGTGGAAGGCTTCTTTAAGATCTCCTCAATAGAAAAAGACAAAATGGGCTTTTCCTGGCTGTCATATTCCTTTGAATTGTTCAACATTATGAGATTAGAAATTCAGCCTTCAGTCTATTTTCAGTGATATACTATTTTTCACACTTCTTCTACTGTTCATTTATGTAGGAGAAATACAAGTAGCTGTTTATGTCCACACCTTGCTGACATTTACTCATAGTAATTCAAAGACCAAAGGAGAACTGAAGCCCACCAAAGTTCCAACAAATCTGGAACTTTTTAGAGTGACTACCATATAGAACCAGTGCATCCAGCCAGAGCAAAACAATGCCCTCCTTACTGTTTAAAATGTTAAAGATCCTTATGTTTTCATTGTAATCCCAGCTGGTATGTTTTTAGCCGATCACAGAAGAACCTGCTACAAAGCTGCTTGATACAGGTATGTAAGGATGGCCAAGTGAGCTCTGTAATATATTTGGTGGAAGTTTGTAAAATTCTTGAAAATCTTCAACACAGAGAAGCTTCTTGGGGTCATCATGGTTATCCTTTTTGCAGTAATTTAGAGATTACAGGCGAATGTTTCCATATCATTGTCTGGCAAACAGGGTTTGACAAAATGGCAGCAGCGAATAGGAGAGCTTTTTGGAATTTCACAGGGTGGGGAAAGAGAAAAATCTTTCTTTTCTTGAATCCTTCAGCAGAGCTTGTTGAAAAACATCTCAAAGGTTAGGTCCTCCACACCATATTAAATGTACAGCAAAATCCACAGGGAAAGTCTTCAGAGATTTCTCTCTTTCTCCCACTGCATCTGGTTCCTCTTGTTACTTTTTATTTAACGGAGGTGATACTGTAAAATTACCTTTCAAAGCACACCTTGGTATATTCTCTGAAGGTTTCTCCCTCACCTTTGAATGTTATCTTTCTGACTCCTTTTTTGGCTTGTTGCCCTTTGGAGTCTTTCACTATCTTTCTCCTGTAATTGTACTGGCAGGCCGTTCCTTGTTTGTCCAATTACTAGACAATTGTAGAACTGATATCCCATCATATGACCCTTTGTAAAGCTGAGCCTCACATTACTGTGTAACCAGATGGCAATAAAGCATGCCTGATAAGATGAAAGATTTTAAGTTTTTTCCAAGGACTGGAGAAGTGTATGGACAAAGAAAGGCAGAGTTTCAAAATATTATAGTCAATGATGACAGAGAGAGTATGTTTAATTATATGAATAAATTCATCACAAAGTTCTCTTGAGGAGGCACAATAGGTTTACAGCCAACTATTAAGCAGATAGTCAAAATGAAGCTGTGCCTTTTATAGGTGGTGGTAGCAGTGGAAATTGCCATCAAGCCATAGCTTTAATTTTGTTCTTGAGTTGCTGTTCATTTGTGATTTTGTGTATATAAGCATATGGTTCCACAAGATATTCTGTGAACTGTGTATATTATTTTTTGCTTTGTTATTTATTGTTATAATAATTACACACAACAGAGGTCTTAATAAATTATTTAGTTGGAAAAAGGTTTCACATAGATAACTTGGAAAAATTTTGAGTAGGCTTTCAGGAGTTAGCCTAACAGCCTGTGAACAGGTTTGTGTATACAGTTTTTATAATTTCACGCCGTGGTCCTTTGTTTTGGTTGATTGTGGGTAAGATTGGCAGCTGCCTTTTTACGTGCATTCTCAGTGGTGACTTCCACCTTCTGAAATAGCCTGCCCAAGGAAGTCAGAAAGGCCCCCACATTTCCGTCATTCCACAGAATGAACAAAAAAGTGATGTTTGAGAGTGCATTCAAAAAGAGATCAGAATTGCAGTAGAAAGAACAGCGCAGGAATATGGGATGCAAGCAGAAAGCTACTTAGTGTAGTGGTATGCTGAAGATAAACTTCACTTGGGGAACGAAGGCAAGCAGATCAGGAACTCATTTCACACTTAATTGAGGGGGATTGAACTAAGTAAATTCACCAGTTGATCACATCTGTGTTGAAGTTTACAGCCTACCTTATAAGAGCCTCCCAGCAATGCTCCATGAGAGCTGCTGCTGCTGCTGCTGCATGTCGAACCTCTGTTCAAAATCTTGTTCTTTGCAGATGCACATTATTCTGTCACTGACAAGATTTTTGATCCAATCAGCTCTTAATTTAGTTGATGCACTGCAAAATATACCCCCCCCCCGTTCAATCTGGGAAGAATCTGGAAATATAGCAGGATTGGGAAGTGATAAGCGCCCCACTCTCCTATACACACACATATACAGAGGTATGCTTTATCCCTTGAAGAATGTATTTGCTCTCTTCTTTTATGATTCTTGACCTGTTTTAAAAGGCCAAGGAAAATGATCCTGTCCCCTAAGCTCCTTTGTTGATCCCTGTCGATGTCTCATTTGATGTCTCCTGTGCCATCTTTATCTCAGTTCTTCAGGAAACAAAATAAGTAATCCTAAGAAAACTGGAAATGACTAGAATGGAATTTTAATATCTAATCCACATGACTCCATCAGTGTACTGTGGTTGTCGGAGATGGGATGCAGCATAGGGTTGCGTTTCCACTGAGATCTGGGCTGATTCCGCACACGTTGGATAATGCACTTTCAATGCACTTTATCAATCGTTTGAGGTGGATTTTTTGTTCTGCACACAAAAAAATCCGTTCCAAATGATCTATAAAGAGGATAAACAGGGTTTCTCACCTGTAACTGTTGATCGTCGAGTCTCTTCTGTGCAGACACACATTGGGACTGCGCAGGCGCAGGCCAGCCGCGGAAAAGATTTTTCTAGCTTTTAGAGATGTGAAGGGGACGTTCGGATCCACCGCGCATGCGCGCCGGTGTTCCCGCCAATTTTGAATGCATATATATCCGAACGTCCCCAGCATTCCCTCAGTTCACCTGAGCCGCCGGAGAAAAACTCAGTTAACCAAGCACTCACAGCGGGGTAGGTGGGAGGGAATGTGTGTCTGCACAGAAGAGACTCGACGATCAACAGTTACAGGTGAGAAACCCTGTTTATCGTCTTCGCCCTTCTGTGCAGCCCCACATTGGGAGAATAACTAGCATCTCACCAATGGGGGCGGGTGTGAGTGTCTACTTGAACAAAGAATGCAGGACAGCCGTGCCAACAGCTGATTCACGTCGTGCATTCACGTCCACAGAATAGTGTTTGATGAAAGTGTCTGCAGTGGACCATGTCGCAGCTTGGCAGACGTCCCGGAGCGGCACTCCTCGCAGGAAGGCAGCAGAAGCGCCTTGCGCTCGAGTGGAATGAGCGGTAACCAACAAGGGGCACTGGACTCCAGCTTGCTGATAATAAAGTTTAATTGTAGACACAATCCAGCGAGAGATGGACTGGGCAGAAGCAGGTGAGCCCTTGCGAGGGCCAGAGTAACAGAAAAACAGGGCAGGAGATTTCCTGAAACATTTGGTGCGATGTAAATAAAACAATAAAGCACGCTTTACATCCAATGTGTGTAGTGCTCGTTCCCCTGGGGATGAGGGTGTTGGAAAAAAGGAAGGGAGGACCACCTTTTGCTGTAGGTGAAATTTGGAGACCACCTTGGGCAGAAATTCCATGCTAATGTGGAGCATGACCATAGCAGGGAAAAACTGCAGGAAGGGAGGGTCACACCTCAGAGCAGACAGCTCCCCAACATGCCTAGAGGACGTGACTGCCACCAGAAAGGCTACCTTCTGTGTGAGTAAAGGCAAGGGACAGGTGAACAGGGGCTCGAAGGGCCGGAGCATCAGTTGGGAGAGTACCAGGGACAGGCTCCAGTGAGGAATCGGTGGGGCCCTAGGAGGGAAGGTCTTGAAAAGGCCCTTTAGGAACTACTTGGAAAGCCAGTGTGTAAAAACGGTCTTTCCATCAATCTGCTCATGAAAAGCAGAGATCGCAGCCATGTGGACTTTAATGCTTGAGAAGGCAAGACCCTGTGAGCACAAATATAGGAGGTAGTCCAGAATGATAGGTAAGGGGCAATCAAAGGGAGAAACCCCCTTGGGGGCCAACCACCCGGAAAACCGGGACCACTTCTTCTGGTAGGACAGCCTGGTTGATAGCTTCCTGGCATTCAGAATGACCTTAAGAGCCTCTGAGGAGAGGCCTACTCTGGAGTGCACAGGAGCCAGGCGGCTAGACTCAGAACTGCCACATTGTGGTGTCTGACCCCGTCCCTGATTAATAGGTCCGGGGCAGGTGGCAGTGCCAGGCATCGTCCCTGCGAGAGGGAGAGCAAGAGAGGGAACCAATCCTGGCGTGGCCACTGTGGGGCAATCAGGATACAGTGGGTGTTGAAGGCCCTGACCCTGGAGAGGACCTTGTGCATGAGCGGGAAGGGGGGGGGAATGCATAAAAGAGCCCTGGGGACCAGGGTATCTGAAAGGCATCCCCTAGGGAGTGACGGCCAATTCCGGCCCGGGAGCAGAACAGCGGGGCCTGCTTGTTGTGGGCCGTGGCGAAGAGGTCGATGAGCGGTGTACCCCATGTGCGAAAAACCTGGTGGAGGTAAGCCCTGTTGAGGGACCACTCGTGTTAAGGCAGAAACACCCTGCTCAGCGTGTCTGCTGCGGTGTTGAGCTCCCCGGCAATGTGAACGGCCCTGGGAAGGACGTTGTTGACCATGGCCCACTTCCAGAGAGTCGTTGCTTCCCTGCAGAGCTTGAGCGAGACCGTCCCTCCCTGCTTGTTGAGGTAATAGCAGGCTGTGGTATTGTCTGACAGGACCTGAACCCTCCTTTTCCGAATGACATCTGCAAAAGAAGCAAGGGAGTAACGGATCGCTCTAAGCTCCAAAAGGTTAATGTGCATGGATGCCTCAGTTGGGGACCAGACACCTTGGGCTGATAGCTGCCCACAGCGCCCTCCCCATCCCAGGTTGGAGGCGTCAGTAAAGACGGTGACCTCTGCCAGGAAAGGGCCAAAAGGACAACCTTCGGACAGGTTCTCCGGGACAGTCCACCAGGCCAGGGAGCGCTGCACCACCCTGGGAATGGAGAACTTCTGATGCTGGCCCATAGTGAGGGGGTTGTACCTCCGGATGAACAGTTTTGCAGAGGCCTCATATGCAGGCGTGTGAAAAAACTACCCCTGTGGAGGAGGCCATAAGGCCCAACAAGGTTTGGATCAAAAGGGCAGTTTGGAAACGGTTATGCAGGAAATGACGGGCTAAGGAGGAAAGCCTGGTCAGGCGATCCGGGGGCAGGAAGGCTCTGCCCCATGGAGAGTCGAGATGAACCCCAATAAACCTAATGGCTGTGCCCGGAGTTAGGATAGACTTATCCCCATTAACCACCAAGCCCAACCTAGCCAGTACAGACAAAGTGAGGGCAATATGGGCCTGGAGAGAGTCAGCTGAGGGTCCCACCAGGAGACAGTCATCCAGGTATGGGTAGATAAAGCATCCCCTGGACCGTAGATATGCCACCACGGTGGCCATGCACTTCGTGAAGACCCTGGGTGCAGAGGCCAGCCCAAAGGGCAACACCGTATATTCATACACAGAATCCCCATAGACAAACCGCAGATATTGTCTGTGGCCCTCGAAAATGGAGATGTGGAAGTAGGCGTCTTTCAAGTCTAGAACAGCTAGCCAAACGCCAACCTCCAGGAGCTCTATAACCCGTGCCAGGGTCAACATCCGAAATTTCTCAACCCTTAAATAACTGTTGAGGCCCCTAAGGTCCAAAATGGGCCGGGAACCTCCATCCTTCTTATCCACCAGGAAGTACCTCGAATAAAATCCCCAAGGGGAAGTAGCGACATTGACCACCCGGACAGCACCTTTGTTCACCAACTCTATAACATTATTGTGTAACACAACATCACAACATGGAGAACAATGGGGAGGGAGAGAAAGGGGAGGTGCATCAATAAATAACAATTTGTAACCATGGGCCACAATGGACAGGACCCAAGTGTCAGATGTAACAAGTTGCCAACAGGGCAAAAAAGGCCGAAGCCTGTCCAAGAACCGGGCAGTAGAGGGAGTGTCCTCAGAGGCCAACAGGGGAGCGTTCAGGCTTAGTCAGAAGACAGAGGGCTTCTGCACGGAGGTTGAAGGCTTGGGTGAAGAGGGCTGTTGCCTGCCCTTGGACCGGCCGGAGCGCCTGGAAGAATGACGCTGCTGGGTAGAATAGGATCGGTGACCATAGGACTGGCCCGAGAAGAACCGCCCTTGACGCTGCTGGTAAGGCTGATAAGGGGTCTGGTAGGATCGGAACCGACCATAACGATACCTCGGACCCGACGGCTGAGCTGAGGGGGCGACTCCCAGGGACTTGGCCGTTTGCTGATTTTTCTTCATCAGGGAAAGGGATTCATCCGTCTTCTCCGAGAAGAGCTGGGGCCCCTCGAACGGGAAATCCTCCACTTTCGCCTTCTTCTCTGGCGGCAGGGCCGTGGACCAGAGCCAGGCGTGCCGACGCAGGACCACCGAAGTCGCCATCGCTCGCGCTGCAGAGTCGGCGGCGTCCTTACCAGCTGTCATCTGCTGTTTTGACAGCTTCATGGCCTCGGCTTGGAGGGCCTTAACCAGGTGGCGGCGATCCTCCGGGAGGTCGGAGAGGTAAGAGGACAGCCTTCTCCACAGGAATAAATTATAGGATCCCATTATAGCTTGGAAATTTGTTATACGGAATCCCAAGGACGCGGACGAGTAGATCTTCCTGCCCATGCCATCCAGCTTCCTGCCTTCCCGGTCTGCCAGAGCCGAAGAGGAACCGTATCGGAACCGAGCCTGACCTTCCTCCGCCACGATAGAAGAGGGCTTAGGGTGAGTGAAGAGGTACGGGCAGTCGTCCTGCTTCAGGTGGTAGTACCTCTCGACCTTCTTTGCCATCGGCGGCAGGGACGCTGGTGTCTGCCAGAGCGCAAGGGCATTGTCAACGAAATCCTCCACAGGGGGGAACGCCACCGACGCGGGGGACCCGGAATACAACGCCTCTAGCAGCTTGCTTTTGGGCTTGGAAGTCGTGAAGGAAACGTCTATCTCCAGCGCAGCGGCCATCCTCACCATCTGCTCGGCGAACATTCTGTAGTCGTCGTTTGGGGACGACGAACGAAGCTCACCCACGGTGTCATCCGGGGAAGGGTCAGAAGCCACATCTGAAGAGTATTCCAACGGGGAAGCCAGGCCCTCCTCATCCTCGGAATCTGAAAATTCTGCCTGGGTTTGCGTCGGAACCAAAGTCCGGCGATCGACCGGGGCTGAAGGACGGGGCGCAGGAACCAAGGGATGGACCAGCACGCTAGCCGCAGGAGTAGCAGGCGCAGGGTGCACGATCGGCTGAGCCAGAACGGAAGGCTGCGGAACCGAAGGATGCTGCAGGAAGGGCACGGACTGCTGGAACCAGGCCACGAAATCCTGCCAGGAGGCCATGTTCCCTATCCCTGGGACAGACTGGCAAGGAGGTAGAGGAGCGGGCACCGGGGCAGGCCAGCGAGACGGTGCCAGAACCGACGAGGTGGACGGCATCGGAACGGAGGACTCCGAAGGCGCCGGGGCGGACGGCAGGGAACGCTCGAATGGCTGAAACGGATCCGAGAAAGGCGGGAACGGCAGGAATTCCTCTGGAACCGACGGAGGAGGCGTGCAAGGAGGTGACGGGGTGTGGAGACTCACCTCATCGTCAGCTATCAGGACCGGTCTGGGCGGAGTACCGGGTGGCACAGTTGGAGCCGGGGATGGTGCACGGCCCTTGGCTTTTGACTTGGCCTTGGCCTTTTTAGGCGGGGGCTCCGAAGAAGCCTCTGTGGCCGAAGCTTTGGACGAGGGCTTCGATTTGGATGACGTACACTTCTTGGCCTTCCGGCTCGAAGGACGATCCATGGAACCGGAGTCCGATCGGGCCTCTGGAACGGGTTGCCCCGTCGGTTCCGATGGGAGCGGCTGTGGCGACTTACGAGACGGCGCCGGTGATGGAGCGGCGGAGCAGGGCCTATCTCCCGATGAGCCCGATGGCTTGGGGGGGAGAAGGTTGGCATCCCACAAGAAGGCACGGAGCCTGGCCTTTCGATCGCTCCTCGCTTTCGGGGTGAAAGACATGCATACCGCACAACGCTCCACGACGTGCCCCTCGCCCAGGCAGATGAGACAGAGCTCATGGCCATCCGAGTGTGTCATTTTCGTGCCGCATTTCAGACACTTTTTAAATAAAGATGTCTGAGACATTTTGAACGGTATCTCCCAACAGATGACACAGGAAAATACCGAACAGCAGAAGGAAACGATCAAGAAACTCCGAAGAGACGCTGAGAGACAAATAACGCTAGACAATAAGAACCTTTTCGACTGCGGCGAAAAAGGAACTGAGGGAATGCCGGGGACGTTTGGATATATATGCATTCAAAATTGGCGGGAACACCGGCGCGCATGCGTGGTGGATCCGAACGTCCCCTTCACATCTCTAAAAGCTAGAAAAATCTTTTCCGCGGCTGGCCTGCGCCTGCGCAGTCCCAATGTGGGGCTGCACAGAAGGACGAAGACGATTGGAAGTGCATTATCCAACATGTGCGGAATCACTCCTAAATTGGAATTATAAGCAGGGGGGGGGGAGGTTCTTTTAAGGAGAAGTGTCTACAGAATGTCCAGGGAAACCTGCCTTTTGATTGCAGCAGTGAAGAGAAGACTATTCTAACTCTGATGCTGACTAGAGCAGACCATGAGCGGCTAGGTAATTTGCTCCACACCCATCCTTACAATGACATCAATGAGGGCCAGTCAACCTGACAACAGCTGGATGTAAATGCCTGGTAAGCAATTCAGCATTCTGTCATTGTCAAAATGAGCTCTCTCCCTTTCTCCTTCCACTCTGCTTCTCTTCTGTATCTTGTCATTTGGTTGCATGTGTGAGGGCAAGCCCAAGTATCTTTCATTTATATACAGAATCGGTCAACAGCACTGGGTGCTGAATGTTAACCACCTTGGGAGACAATATTTTCCCGGAAAAGTGGGATCAAAATATAACAAGAAAGAGTTTTGATAAGACAATGTGAGGAACTGAGGGAAAAAATGATTTCCAAATCTCTCTTGCGTCTTTTAGGATTCCATGAAAACCAGGCCATTCCCCCTTTTTCTTTTGATTATTTTGCAAAGTCACATTTTTCTGCATAGATTGGGAGTCTCCTGTTTATGTAGAAATCCCTGCCTTGTCTGTGGGTCCCTCCATTTTGCAGCTTTAGGGTTGCCAGATTCCTGCTAGGGCTGGGAATCCCCCACAGTAGTGGACCCTTCCCAATGTGGCTCACCTGGGTGGTGGAGGAAAAATAACAGAGAAATGAGAAGGAAGTGACAGGCAGTGTCCTGAAGCACTGATGTTCCTTCTGGCATGACTGAAAGTGATGTCAGTATGTCTCCAGGTGATGTCACTTCCAGATTCCTAGCTGGAAGTGATGTTGCAGCATTGTACAACACTGTTTTGCCTGTCTCTGCCCCTCAAATTCTCCCAAATGCCGATGGGGCTGGAGCTGGCAATCCTAGCATAATGTTACCATTAACTGAGTATGGTAAGGGAATAATCCATGTTAGAAAAAGGAGAAAAAGCAGTGTATAATTGGCATCAAGGATGTGCAGCACGTTACCTGGTTTTTCCATTTTAAAAACATACGACATTGGTCTGTACCCTACCACTCTGCTCAGCAAAAGCTGAAGCTGTCCTCCAGCCTAAGGAGCCTTCCTGAAACTTAAGCTGCTCTTCCTCTGGATTTTCCTGCCTTCAGGTCTCTCTTTCTATTACTAGGTACAATTTATTTTGCTTATACTCTAAGACAATAATCTGATTTGCAAATACTGTGTAAGGGGAAACGGGGAGCTTTGCAACACACCCTAAAGTGATTTATAAAAGGATGACTTAAAGTATTAGCCCCTGAGAGAACAGTTTCTGTTTTTCATTACTTTTGTTATTTGTGTAAAATTGTGGCTATTTGTGCAGCCTGCCCTAAGGATATGTAATAGGAATACATAAAGTGATAGTTACATATTGATGTCTGCTGCTACAAGAATGATCTGTAATTATTTCCCCCACCTTCCCACCCCTGCTATCATAGATAACTGCTGCTATCCTCTTGCATCAAAATGCTTTGCCTGAAAGCTCAGGTGAAGATCTGACTTCAGGAAAGCATGGTTTGCCCTCTCTGGCTGTCGGTCCTCTTGAATGATGCTGAATTCTTATATTTCTCCCTTATAATGGAAACACAGGAAGATCTGGCAGGTCTTGCAAAGCACTGATCCTTGCCATTTGCAAAGGAACTTAACAGGTTTATTTAAAAGTGGGGCCTAGAGCCCATAGACACAACAACAAATACAGTGACTGTTTGGTTGCATTATACAGTTTTTTGTTTCTTTATCTGGATTGTTTTCTAGTCCATGGGCACAGACCTAAATACGAACCAAAAAAACCCCATAAACTAGCCTGGTTTGGGGTTCATGAACCAGGGTAACTTCCACGAACTGGACTACTGGTTCGTTTGGCTCGTATTAAAAGTCCAGTTTAAATGGCCATTTCCCTGGGGGAAATGGCCATTTAAATTTTTCCTGCCACTTGCAAGTGGCAGGTCCCTCTAAACTATCAGCTGGCAGGTGGCAGGGGGGGGATCCCTTTAAATGGCCCAACTTTTAAAGCCCCCCACCCCCAGTCCCACCCCCAGCCCCTCACCCCCTCCCAAGCCCCAGCCCCAGCCCCCCACCTTCCATCTGATGCTGGGGTAGCGGAGGCCTCCTCCACTGCTCTGCAGGCCCGTGCGGCAGTGGAGGAGGAGGAAAAGGGCCCTCCCACCTGTCAAATGGCTGGGGATGGGGCTTGGGGGGTGAAGGGGCTGGGGCTGGGACTTGGGGGGTGAAGGGCTGGGGGGCTTGGGGATGGGGATGGGGGCTCAGGTTTGGGCCATTTAAAGGGCCCTGTCTTGCAAGTGGCAGGTCCCTTTAAACTATCAGCTGGCAGGTGGCAGGGGGGATTCCCCTGCCTGCCAGCTGATAGTTTAAATGATCCTTCCCCTTGCAAGCAGCAGGAAAGGGCCCTTTAAATGATTAAATGCCCTTTTCCCTGCTGGATAGGGGCATTTAAACCCCACGAACCACAAACTGGTTCGTAACTGGGCCAGTTCCATGCCAGTTCATGGTTCGTGAAAAACCCACGAACTATGAACCCCATGGTTCGGTTTTTTTTTCTGGTTCGTGCCCATCTATGCATTGCCTTGTTTATCATCAATCTTTGCTATTGACTGAGTTATTTTTATCATAATTTGGTGGCTGCCTGCTGTTAATTATTTTTACCATATTTTATAATTTGCCCTGAGTATCAGTGAGAAAAGTGGACTAACAACAACAACAAAATGTCTAAACGATATCAGCATAGACAGGCTAATAACTGAACAACTACAAACACCCACACTACATACCACATACTAAGGCAATACCTTACTGGCTCCTAAATTCTTAGATAAAACCTCAGTTGGTGAAGGACCAAGAACTTCTAGCCCAAACATCTGGTGGGCTGTGGTAACATCACATGACTATTACAACAATAACAACATTTCTGCTCATTATGATCATAAATCTGCTCCCCTCTCTAAGTCTAAAAGTACCAATTTCAGACATTAAAAAATGGACACTGCAGCAAGTAGTTCACAGTCTGACAACTGAAGCTGAAAGAACTGCAGCAACTTTACAGCATAAATAGCTGCTTTACAGACAGAAAGCTGTTTGACACAGACTTCAACGATTACTATAGAGGAGCTTGCTGACATATACTCAAAAGTATGGAGCAAAGTAAGTTCTCTTGGCAACCACGACCATGTTGGCGTTCACAGTAGGCCTACTACTATGCACATGCTTAATGAACACATAAGTAGAGTGCCCTCCCAGGCTACTAGTCTCTGGCTTGCTGACTGAACATGCTCAGGTGCTCTGTACAGGCAACAGACCGGTTTGAACAAGACTCTATACAAGTGTAAAGCTGCAGGGGGAAGTAATTTTGCTTCACCAGCGTCATGCTTAAATGAGGCCTTAATCTAGTGAGTTACTTGCAGTTGGGTGCTCTTTGTTCTTGGAGCTCTCTGCCAGTGCCTTGGTTGCTTGGCTGCAGACCTGATCCTAGGCACCCAGCAAAATGGTCTGGTGCGCCACTCTTGGCATGTAGGCCGGGAGTTTCTTCCACCTTGAAAAACCCTTTTGCTTTCATCTCCTTCTGCCTCTTCTGTTTCAGCTTCTTGCTTCCAGTTCAAGCCATTGACCTCAGGGCTGAGATCTGGAAGACTGAGATGATTGCCCTGGACAAGTGCTAGAAACTTTTGGTCTTGCTTTACAGTTAAAGATGATTGGTGGATCCAACTATCCCCTAAGGAGCATTCCTCCAGCCTAAGAAAACTTCCTCCAATTTAAGTGGCTTATCCATTGGAGGAAGAGCCACTTAAGTTAGAGGAAAGATCCTTGGGCAGGAAGAAGATTCACACTTTGCCCAGTGGAGTGGTGGCAGGATAGTGGAGTGGTGGTAGCTTGGCACAAACAAAGAAGGAGAACAAAAACTGTACCTGTGCTTCAATTTCCTAAGCATGACCCACTGCAGCTTAACAGCTGTGGTCCTCCGTCCTGAGCCCTAACTGTATGCTGTATCCAGGGCCAGTTTTGATGACCTTTCCCAAGTTTAACAGCCAGTGACAATCTCCTAGACGGCTCATTCAGCCTTCCTTTGGGATTTATTACCTTAGTAGTCTCTTCCCAATGAGCCTGTAAATTAGAAATATTAATAAAATGGCACTGTGGGTTTAAACCAATAACATTTATTATGCTTTTTATGGCATAATTATTATCAATTGACATTTAAGACAGCCTTGTAATCCATCAAGGTGAAATGGCCTCAGAAAGCTATTACTTCAAGATAAAATAATAACAATAATAATTACCATGGATTAGGAAGCACAAAGGAGTGGGCAAGAGAAAAGGTAAATGGTTTGAATCTTGGTCATCGATTATACAATATTGGCAATAGGCTTTAGCGGCTTCAGTAGTTGATGGGTTAGAAATTTAATTTATGTTTGTAATTGACGACATTTTTGCTCCCAGCACTTATTGTTTTAGAAGGGCTGGGCAAACAGAATGGCTAATTAGTTTGATCCAGACTTTTTGCTTGACTCCAGCTATTCACGGTACATCCTCTTTCTAAAGGCCTCCTCTCATCTTAATGAGGGTTGTTCATTGGTAATCTGTATTTGTCCTGCTGACATTATACATGTCAATGTGTGACCATGTCAGACTTCAGGAAATGTCTGCTTGAAAGAGAAGCACCTGAATTACTGAGGTGAATACACTCTTGAATATTTTCCACATTGGCATGTACACATAAGATATTCAAGACTTCTGATTCATTTCTAGAATAAGCATCATCCATGTCAGCGACAATTTACACTGAGAAGGGCTGGCATTTGATAATTGCAGTAGATCCCATCTGTAATATGTGGGCTATGTATCCTAACTGGAAGTCCTTGGAAAAACCCAAATAGGATTGTGAATCAACTCTAGGAGAAAAATGACCTGTGCATTCCCCAGTGGGCTGATTAATTAATCTACTTCCTTATTTTATTCTCCTAGGTACCTCATGAGAAGGGTTAAGTTGAAGGATATGAGCTTAACCGAAGCTTTCTTGCAAACATGACTGAGGACAGATTTGTACCAGGGTCTTCGTTTCCAACCTGAACACTCTAACCACTGTATCGTAATGCATTTTTGAAACTTTATCTCTGTCCATTCCATGGGACAGAGATAAAGGAATGGAGTACATGGCCAGGAACCACAGCCAACTGTGATTTCTCAGTGAGGATTTATTACTTGTTCCATTTCCTTCAAAATATATGTATTCCATGCACTACTACAAACATAGAAGTCATACCTACTGCTGTGAATTGGCCATAATATGGCTCAGCCAAAAAGCTGAGACTGCAAGGTCTGGAAGCAGCTCCACTGATTCAGTGCCTATACTCTGCAACAGATGCCTATATCATTTCCTCCCCTACTTCCATATATAAAATGGACAGAGTATGGGGAAAGTTGGGTTGTTTTGTAGCATCAGTCCTGGAACTTGGTTCAGGTTCAGTACCAATGCCACAGAACCATCAAAGCCAATTTTAGTGCTGTATGAGATTGGAATGATTGAAAGCTCTACGAAGGGAGCTGTAAGAGTTGGTGTACATCAACAAACAAACAGGCCTTGCTTTCACGCTCTGTGTTTCCAAGGGCTGCAATTATTTCACATGCATAAGCAGTCTAAGAACAAACAAGAGCGCACTTTTAGCAATTTCACTAGTTTTCCTTACAGAGATAGGAATTTAAAAAAGAGACTTCTTTCTAAACCTAGACAATGCATTGATATTTCCAGTATGCACCAGGCAATACTGCATCTAGCTGACAGAGCAAGGAGATACATTGACATTTGGCAAAACCTTCATGAGAATTTTGTGTCTCTAGGCTTGAATCAAATAAAAACAGCATATCTGAAAGGCAGACCACAAAGAAGGAAGAAGAAACTCTTGTCACATACAAGTTTGTCTCTCATATGTTCCCCTGTTGCAAGGAATATACTACATTTACTTCTCTTTTTGAAGCTGCCCACCCCCACCTCTTCCATGCTGTGCTCAAGTCTCGTAGAACTCTCTGTGGGAATGCTCATGGCACTTGAGGGAAGAATGCATATTTGGTGTTCTGTTTTTTTTAAAAAAAATATGGTCTAGCTTGACCTTCTGCTTAATCCATTCTAGAGGAAGACCTTTTTAATGCTTCTTTCTAAAGGAAGCAGGTCATGAATTATACGTCTGACTATTTCCCCACTCCTCTTATCCCTCTGGGGCCTATTAAGCAACTTCCTTGTCTTTGCTCTCCAAAGACTGCCTGAATGCTGAAGCTGAAAGTCAGCTGAAGAACAGGGACCGTTGCTGTTCGGGGAACTTTAATGATGCTGAAAGCAAACACTGACCCCATTCCAAGGGACAGAGATAAACAGAGACACCTCACCTGGGAAAAACAAGTTTAAGATTTACTATGAATTGTTCTGCTGCACCCTGCTAAGAAATATAGCTTTGCAATAAAACATAGGTTATGGTTTAGTGAATCGGATCAAGATTATCAACTCCTCTGAGCTGTATCTCTCCAAAGAATTTTTCCTCATTTCTGCAATCCTAAAAGCTTACAGTTGGCGATGGTGGAAAACGAATCGGGGCTTTAAAATCTTTAGTATGTTGTATGTATATTATTTCAGAGTGGTAGTCCCTTCTTGATTCATTTGTCTGGAGGTCCATCTTGGTATGTGAGAGGGATGATCAGACTTCCCCTGCTTAATTGTCCAAATTGTAGCCCAATCTCTCTTTCCTTCTTCAGATTTGATCTAAGGGTATTCTGTTGATCATTGATAAACCCAGGAGTTAAAAGGAGTCCTCCATTTTTTAACCCTCTCTCCACATATCCTTGAAGACTGTCTTCAACCTTTGATTGTGCAACAAAATAAATTCCAAATCCATCTTTGCCCATCACCTCATCTTTACTGCTGGTTGGCACAGTGGAATTGGGTCTCATCACACCATCACAGAATTGAAAAGTATATGAAGAGCCACTCAGTTACCCAGGAATGCATCCAAACCAATGGGTCATGATCAGTAAGAATGACAGATTGACATGCTATAGGAACCATGCATGACTTGAAGGTATGGCAGGCAGGCAGCCTAGGGCAGCTGAAACCACAATGGGAATTGCAACAGAAGACCACTTGATTAGGTTACAACAACTGCAAGTAAACACTTCCACTGCTGAACATGCAGCGTATAGTTTTAGAAATTGCCTTTCTCAACAGCTAAGTTAGTTCCAAGCAGAGGTACACCTCTCTGTGCCCAGCTTTTTAAAAAGAGATGTAATGATTGAAATTAGTTCCCACCGAACACAGCAGCTGCCACAGCATCTGATGAGACTCCTGTCACAGATACGGAGCTACTTAGGCTAAAACAAAATTTTCTCCTGCAGTCTGACAGAACAAAAGGCAACAAGGCTTTGTTTATGTCCCCAGCTGTGCTTCTCCCAAGGATGTTTTGTGCATTTTACACAAGACATCGCAGGCAAAGTCCTCTGCAAATCTCCACATTAAACTGCTGTGACACATTGCAGTGCCGAGCCTTAAGGAGTGTGGCATGTTCAAATTAATACACTGTGTGTGATAGTGTCTCCCATTATGCAATTGTAACTTGTCAGTTATCATGCCTGGCCGCTTGACCAGGCTAAACATGGAATATGGGAGACAAACAGGCAGTGAGGTTATTGAGGAAATGGAGTGGAGTTCTTTTTATGAAGTCCCTCTCTGTCACTCTCTAGACAGAAAAAGCACTGTAAGAATTCTGACTTCTGTTACTTTTTTTTTAGATCTCAGCCTTATTTATTGTAAAGGATAGTCTTTGGGCTAGGTTAAATGTTGTGTATATTTGCAATGTACATAACCAAAATCCATTCGTTAACTTTGGAAGAGTAATGAATTTGGAAGGAATTTCCTTCAGCTTTCAGACCTGAACTGGTTAAGCTACATTTGGCTGCTCCATTCTGCTTTCGTTCCCTTCTGCCCTATGCAGCCTTTGAATTTTTGTTTCCCAAGTTGATGAGAGATAGGAGAGGGCTAGCGAGAGGAGAAAGTGACTCCACAGATATGTGCTCGACAAGAGTGCCATCCATCCAGAAAGCTTAGCCCATGTTCATGACACACAGGGTCATTCCCAGTTGTTTCTGTGTACAACCTTTCCCCCAGTAATACTGCTGGTTCAGAAATGCAAAATGGGAGTAAGGGCTTCTATCATCCCAACAATAAAAAAAAACACACAATCCCCACCCCACACAACTGAAGGATCATCTTTCTTTCCTCTTCTAAAGCTGACCTGCTTTTAAGGACTCAATTATGCACTCATCTGTTTATGTAGAAAATGTGTGTGTGTGTGTGTGTGTGTGTGTGTGTCTATCTTTTGGAACAGAAAACACAGGTGAGGCAAACAAATCCTGCTCCCCTTGCCTCACTTCATTACTCTGAACTCTTGGCTGATTGAAGCATCCCCCCCCCCTGCAATTGGCCTGCAAATGAGAATTTTATTTGCTGCTGGAATGAGGATACTTTCTCCTACCTGCCTGAAAGTTGGAAGGGAAGATACCTTGGATGAGGGGTCCAGTCATGAATAATTTCATTTCAATTGGCTGTGTTTCCCATTAAAAACATCATCTGTCTAAAATAACTTGAAATGTATTCAAGAATCCAAATACATTTGGATCATCTTGGAGCTTCAAGATGGGATCTGCATAGCCTAGAAGGTTCATATCCCACAGTGGGAGATTCATGACTATATGTTCTGACTTTTTCTCTTAAAAAAAAAACAGCCATGATGAGCTTTTATTTTTGACCAGAGCAGCTCAGGGAGGGAGGGGGATTAACCTTATCCCCATGTTGTTCTTCTGATTTAAACCAGCCCTTCCCAATATAAGCTCCTCCTAGACAACATACACAAATAGGGGCACCGGTGCGTCTCCCACCACTGCAGAACTAATAGCACATGTGGATGCAACGTAATTAGGAAAGCAGTCTGAGAGATGGAGTGCACTCCCCTTCCACTCCAGCATCACTACTGTGCCAATATGTTCCTTTAAAAGTTTGAGGTACATTCTCATTATAAATATTGCTGTGGGCAGCTTTAGAAATTGCCCAGTATCATTGGAAAAAAGATATGCAGGTTCTCCCATTTTAAAAAAAATAGAAGGTCCTACCACAAACAAGAGAAATGTAGGCTGAAGTTTTCTCTCTGGCTTGCTTGTTTTTTTAATATCTGGAGATGGGAGAATTCTAACACAGAACTCTCTGCCTGCTGCCTGAAGTGGTGTACCTAAATGCTTAGTTCTGATTCTTCTGAATGTCTATGGTGGCTCTTTTAGGAGCTTCTGCAGAGGATGAGGGCCTGCTGCCAGCCTGTTTCCCTGGTAATGCTGAAAAGACAAAATGATGACATCACACTTGACTTTTCTTTGCCTGTGTGAGCGGGAAAACACTAAATGCAATGTGATCACATTACATATTTAGTTTACTAGATATTAGGTTGCCTCTGGTACAAAATTTTCCGCTTCTGCTGGAGCTCTCGCACAAGCAGAAATTCAAGAAACGAAACCATTGTAGCTGCTTATACAAAGAAAAACATATTGCATTCCCAATTGTGTTTCTGCTTGCACAAGGTCTTGTGCAATCAATTTCTGGGAACTATAATACATAGGCAGGAAAGCTCTGGGTGTCACACGAGATCTTGCACAAGTAGAACTGTGCTAAATCTGTTTATGTTTTCACTTGAGCATCACCAAGCCATTCACAGGAAGCCATTCTCAAGAAGATCCACATAATCACGACCACTTTGGCCCAGCATTTTCTCATATTTCTCCCCTTGTTATTAAGACCACTCAGATGCAAACAGGCACGCTGATGTTTTTACTTCCTTTGCTGCTTCAGTCACAAGATACCTCTGTTGCGGTCTGTCTCTGTGCTAGCTGCTTCCCTTAGGAGACTCCCACCATCCCATTGTCTACTGCAACAGATGGAAAACGGGAAGGGCAGAAAATAAAAGTGAGAAAGGGTCCTTCACCATAGGCAAGTTTGTATTTCAGAACCATAAGATGGAAGCAGAAGCACCCTTTGGATTGGTGAGGTTCAGTGTCTGTCAGCTGTAATTCATTTCAGCACCCCTCCCTTCACTTTCCACTGAGCAATTCGTTTACTGCTCAATCTGTGATTAATTAAAACAGAATTTCAATAAATATGCTGATGCTAATTCATTTAATCTACCCTCTCTGATTCAGCCACGGATGAGAGAGTTATGGTCAGATGTGTGCTGTTTCTAGAGCTACAAAGAGCCAGCAGAGGGGGCTGTGTGCACAATCTCCAGCACACCAAAAGAAAGGACTGCAGAAAGGAGCCTCAGGAAAGCACAAAGGGGAGTCCAAATTACTAGGGTGTGCATATATGTGTGTTTATGCCTGTAAGGACCTGCAACTGGAAGTAAATAAATCATCACTGGCTAATTTTTGTGTTGTTAACCAGGAAAGCAGAATATGCAATTTAAAAATAACCAATAGAAGTAAAAATAATTAAAAATAATTCAATAGAACCATCTAGAGAATTTGAGACAGGGTTGCGCAGTGCATGGAAAGCTGCCATCTGAAAGACCTGTGTTCCAGTCATGCTTGGGAAGGCAGCCCAGGGATCTGTTGTGTTGTTGATGCATGCTCTCCCTCTTTAGATATCATTGTGATGGTTATTTCTACTTGCTCCTTGGTTTCAGGGGCTCATTCTGTGCAGGCTAAGTTTGCAATATGTATGGTGAGAATAACAGCAAGTAGTAGGAAGGTTGTCTGGGGAGAAGTTGAACTTTCTCCGGGAAAGGAAATGTTCCGCCCTTTCACACCAAACTATGTAAGGTTTTCCCTATGTTTGGGACCAATTCCTACAGAATCAGCCCTGCTGAGACCTCATTACTTCCAGTTTAAACTGGGAGTGATGTCATCAGGACAGAGCCTGTGGAGTGTGTGCTTGTGCCATAGCGTCACATCCTCTGGACAGCCTCTCCACACCTGCCCATCCCTGCTTGCCAAGTTAGTGGTGGCAGGCACAAAAACTCCTGAGCCAGGGCGCAGCAGGTGCACTCCCAGCAGTCACAATGGTACCACTTCCTTAAGTGATGTCATCATGCCTGGTGCGATGATGTGCGGAAGCATGCCTGACATTGGGAGCAATGATGTCACTTCCAGAAGTGACATCATCACACCTGCTTGGAGTGCATGCACACAGAGATCAACCAAGTCTAAGTGCCAGGTTTCTCTCCCTCCTGCTGGGAGGGTCAGGGAACCTGATGCCCCAACTTGGTTCCTCCGGACTCTATGAGCCTCTCCATATTGTAATCCCATTAGCTGCATGCCACTTTGTCATAGCTTCCATATAAAGTTTTGTGAATTGTACTTTCATGAGAGGGCTAAGCGTTGTTTGTTAGAATTCCCTGTCTCCCCTCCCCTGGTCATCATAGAGCTACAGTTGCCAGGATTCTCTAGGAGGGGGAAACCTATTCACCTGTTTAGGTCTGTAGTATAGCTATACCCTATAAGTGTATGTTTTCCACAGGCAAGGTATGTATTAAGCAGACATTATTTAGCAGTAAGTCACTTGTATGGAGAAACCTATAATTTGACAGAGCTGTCAAGTGTGTGCTGAAGCACACCATACTTTAATGCTGCATTAACTCACTTTATCTTGATATTCTAGCCAGAACAGATCTCAAAATACAGGTCTTGACAAGTGTTCTGCATTCAGTACAAGGGCTGGAACAGTGCAAGAATCCAGGTATATGTATAGATTTTTGGTTATCAAACCTCTGTTCCTCTGCTGTGTCTCAGCATCTTGCATATAAGTAGAGAAGAATGGGAGATGTGAGAGTTATTTACTCTGCCTATCACTTCTTAGGATTCTTTTTGCAAGCTGTAATAAATGTAAATAAATGTAACATATAATGTGATCCCTGCCACTTTATTACATCACAGTTCTGATTAATTCTGTGCTCTGAGAGCCTGTTTTTGCAGTTCTTTCTTTTCCCTAGCCCTTCCTTTGAGTAAGTAAAACTCCCTTAATTGTCACACTTTTATGATCTGGCCACTAATAGCTACCCAGTGTAGTGATTAGAGTGTCAGACTAGCATCTGGGAGAACTGGGTTCAAATCCTTGCTCTGCCATGGAATCTTGCTGGATGAGCTTGGGCCAGACATCTACTTTCAACCTAACCTACCTCACAGGGTTGTTGTGAGGATGAAATGGAGGAGAGAAGAACCATGTAAGCTGTTTTGGGTCCCACTAGGGAGAATAAATAAATAAATAAATAAATAACATTAAATAAATAACATTTTTAAAATCTTAACATTTTTGGAAAGTGCTCAGTGTAGACATTTGCATGTACTGAGATCTCCACAGTTCTGAGACAGCTTCTAAGTATGTCTCTTTACTGGGGTCAGTTCACAAAGTTGCTGTGTGCACATTTGAGTACTGGGCCCCTACCCCCGCCCCCCCAAACTATATATAGGCATGAGAAGAGTTAGCATATTCACCCACAGATTTGCTTACACTTTATCCTACACAATGCAGCATATGTGTGATGGGAGAGAGAGTGCACACAGGCTGGCTGTCACACTGAATATGCAGGATTTGGGGTTAGCGGTTGTGCAAACAGATTCCATACACTCTTGCTCTCGACACATAGATGAAATAGTCAAGAAGGTAAATCATTTCATCTTAGAACAGGGATCAGTTGCTAGCAACCCAAGGGGTAATTCTGCCTTGGGCTTCCCCTCACCCCCACCCCACATACTGGCATAGTCTCTAATCTCAGGATCAGTTTTTTTCTACTGCATGAACAGAAGAGGCAAAGCAAGGGTGTATAACCTGCTCTTCCCTTAGTCTTTCTGTTTTTGTATGGTGAACTTTTTTACATCACTCATTTTACATCACTCATTTTCATTGCTTTGTGTTCCTGATTTGGTTGTTTGTTTTATGGGGTTTTAACAGCAATTTTACATAATGCCTATCTGCCATTTATACACAACCAGCACAAAAAATGTGTACTTTTAATAAGAAAAATTCCACATGAAGAAATAGGAAACAGCATGAAAATAAGGACTCAGGGGCTTGAGTTACAGAAGGAACAAGTAAAAACAAACGAGATTTTTGAGTACGGACAATGGAAATGCAAAACTTGGTATCATCACTCACGAGGAAAATCTCCCTGTGTTCAAAGGAACTGCAGTTCTATCAGATGTTTCCTTTTATGCATCTCAGCTGCCCACTCTCATCTGTGCCTGGGATTCAGAAGTTGAGCTACATAATAAGGGTTCTGCCAAAGTGTCTCTTGTGGCAGAGTGGAGAAGCTTAAAATACCTTGGTCTGTGTGAACTCACCTGGCCATGCTGATCCATGCTTTTGTAATCTTGCTGTGATGAGTGCTCCATGTGGGGCTACTCTTAAAGACAACCATGGAACCTCAGTTTTTGAAAAATGCAACTGCTCAGTTATTGTCTGGGGTTAGCTAGCAAACACCTGTTGATGCCTGTACTGGAGCGACTTCATTAGCTGCTTGTTTATTTCAAAGCTCAGTTTAAGGTGCAGGCTCTTATCTTTAAAGTCTGCATCTCTGAAAGACCATTTCTCCCTATGTGAGCCTATACTCCAGTGAACTGGTGAACCAGAGAGTTAAGATCCTCATGTTTTCCAGTATGATGCAACTCCAAATTATGAAACTGAGATCAAACCATAAGCTGCGTTAAAAGATATGTAACTCACGGAGCAATTGGAATAATTCCAAGAAGAGAAAGCGTCCTCTTTTTTTGTTTGCTAATATTTTGCCCACCTGCTTAAAGGACATTATCATAATTATCTGCCAGTATCAGCACATCTCAGCTAAAGAACGTAATTTTTATCAAAGCAGCTTAAAGAACCACCTGGTGTTTCAGTCCAAAGGGACGCAAGCCCTTGAGATGGCCTGGGCCATGCTGATTTTGACAATAACGCAGATGGTGGCTTTCTTTCCAACTAATCTGCACTTTGGAGAGTCTTCCATGTAACAGTTGCTGCAGATCACAACTGTAGGAATAACAACCAGAGCCTAATCCTATAATCACTCAGGCCCTGAGTGGCAGGTAGCTATCTCTCTACTAATCATCTTTACTTGTTACTAATATTTGTTATGCATGGAACAGGTAAAGGATGAGAAAGAGAAAAAATTAGAGTTCAATTAAAACAGACTAGCAAAATATCTTAGTAGCATAAATCACAAGCAATTTAGCAGCTGAGAAAGCTTTTGTAAACTAGGAGATTCCCCCCCCCCCCATCTTTGAAACTATCCGAGTATCACAAATGAATCACAAAGGTATTATTTGAGCAAGACAGGCAGTAACATTTTTTGAACTTGTTTGCAAAGCTTGGGTGAAAGGTAGTGCAAAAACAGACATATAAACATGAGGCATTTTTTCAGGGACCTCATGATTCTTTCAATGCATCTAAATCCTCCATCCTCCATATAGTGCCCTTCTTTGGCCTAGACTAGTCCCCTGCTTATTTGCACCCAGAGAGGTAGAATTGCATGGCCAGGAGCAATGGCAAAGTTTCCAGCAGTAGAACAGCGATGGCAAGACAGAATTCCTATCAATCCTCTTTTGTCCAGTCCCCCCACCCCGGTAGTGTGCTAACAAAGTACACTAACATTTATGTATTTGTAACTTAGGGAATTTAGGCATGATTTAAATGTGATATCGATGAGGAAAAAGCGCTCTCCCATGGGACTTTCCCATCACACAGTAACTTGTCTAAACAAGGCTGCTACCTGTGCAAAGTAGCTGTACATGATTATTATGCATGCCAGAGATCTACAGCCCTTGCAACTATTGTGATGGTGTGTTAACTGAACACTTGTTGCTTTGCACAGAGAGGAGGAGAGTTTAAACAAGATTCAGAGCGCATGCAAAGTCACAATGGTAAGTTATTTTGTGTTTCCAGCGACTTGTCTAAATGAGGCTTTCATCTTACTGCCCTAGCATTTGCTGTCCAAGGTGCTGAAACATCCATGGCTCTTTTATTTTAGATATATAGCTTTGCTATACTTTCTTGCAGTGAGCTGTCCCTGTCTTCACAGAACTCCCTCTCTCTTGGCCACAGTGGGGGTACATAAAGTACATCGCTTGGTGGTGGATGCTTTAGCCAAAGTAACTGCCTTTTTTAGCACCAACACTCCATGGTGCATCTTTAGTAAACACCCTTGGTTAACCTTACTAGTAAAGACAGTCTCATGCCCAACACAATTCTTAAAAATCCTCTTCTAACTCTAATGTTTTCTAAGGATTTATTGTGCATCCCTTTCTTATTACTTTTTTTTTAACAACCTGCCCTTCCCAAAGGAGCTCAGTGTGCTGCATATATGCAAAAATGGTCACAAAGGGACTGTGAAAAAGATCAAGCTTTATCTCCTGCCAGGTTTCTGCAACAAGAGTCATCACAGACTAAGATGACCCTAAAGAAAAATGAAAAAGTGGACAATGGTTATTTCAAGGTCACGTGTTGAATAAGATGTGGTTCACAAAATCAAAACCTGAAGAAAAACAAATCCATCATCCTACTCCCTGCAACAAGGCAGGATGAGCCAATAACTCCCCTTTGCCAGCCATAAGCCCCTGAAAGTCAGTGAAAGGCCGTAGCTCAGTAATGGACTATACACTTGCATAAAAAGAGTTACAGCACCAGATAAACACCAGCACCAGATAAAACACCAGCACCAGATAAAACACCAGCACCAGATAAAAGAATCTCGGGGGGGCATCTTTCTGAGACCTTGGAGAGCCACCGACAGTCAGTGGGCTAGACAGACTAATGGCATAACATATGTTCATATAGTCCTTGCATAGTTTTAAACAGCAGAGAGCAGAGAGAGAGTATTAAACAGAGAGCAGAAACATGTTTTTTTAAAGCACATAGATTGAACACTAGCTCACGTCCAGGTCTCAGATGTAACCCCTCATTGATGCCGTCCCCTTTCCCTCTTAGCATGAAGCCAGGGCCACTGCCACAAATCTTATTTTAAATTAAAAATGTATATTGTTATCTATAATTATAATGCTATAAGCCACTCTAATCATTTACAATGCAGCTACAGCAAATGATTTAATTGTATGGGACCTCTCTGCCCCTCGCAGTAAGAGCATAGCTCCCACTGCAGCTAATAAGAGTTATGTGCACATAACTGTGTGAGAAATGAATAGACCCCTTTGATTACAATAAGGTTATAAGCAGCAGGAGTCCATTATGATTAGCAGTAAAATGAAGACTCCCCCATAAATCATAAATGTTACCTTATAATTTTCATTCTTCTTTATCTCCTTTCCCTGTGTGCATCTGTGAATTTATATTTTTCTTTGTATTGTTTGTATTTTGCACTTTGCATTGTGCCAGAAACTAACTTCCATTATGACAATGTGCTAGGGTGTCTGCTTCCCCCCCCCCCCAGATTTCTCAGGAATCCATTTTGGAGAACAGCTCCATTCTTTTCCTTTCCTTTCTTTTTCTCAAAGTCTCACTAGGGTACAATTTCAACTCTTATGCTTACAGAAATAGCCATTGGCAATAGTCTCTCAGGACATTTGCATTTCTGTACCCCAAATGTTTCCTTTCCCACCAATAATAGATGATAGACAATTCCAGTTTCACAAGTATGAGGAAAGCTTCTTTATGCAGACATTTACAAAGCCTTCTGGGAGATATTGGATAAGTCACATTATCTCAACCCAAACTCTCTCACAGGATTGTTGTAAGGATAAAGAGTGTATGTGTGTGCACTACCATAATCTCCTTAAAGGAAGGGCAGAATAGTTTGATATTATTTTTCTTTCCTGGTTTTATTGATTGTAAATTTTAAAATTTCATTTTTGTCCTAGATTTTCAGTGCAATCCTGAGGGAAGCCATTGCAGAGGTAGCCACAGCTTCCCTCAGGATTGGCACTAGTCTTTCTGGAGAGAAATATGGTAACAGACAAACCTAGTCAGGCACAGGCAGCCGGGCAAGCACCCAAGACTCCATAGAAATGCCAGCAGCATCCACCAATCACGCAACAGCTGCTGTTGACAGCTCTGTAAGTGGCAGATACAGGTTCAACCAATCTCTGGCTGTGAATGCAGCCACTGCCTCTTAATGCCACTCCCCCTCCTCAGAGACCCTGTGGACAGGGGCGGTGCCAAGGTTTCTGATGCCCGAGGCTGGAGGCAGCGTCAGGTCTGTTGCTGCCCCTATGCATGCGCCCCGGACTGTCTGATGACATCGCTGTGTGTGACATCATCATGCAGCAAGCTGCCCCCATTGGTGCGGCAGGCAGCCAACCCAGTTGGGCATGGCGGGTGGCTGGGGAGGTGCGTCTTCCCAGCCCTCCTGTTCTGTTGTTCCGCATGCCGCCCCGGACACCTGCCATGCCTGGCTCGCAGCTGCTGCACCCAGCCAGGGGTGTGTGTTGGCAGCAGCATGGGGTGGGAGGGCTGGCAGGCTGCTATGAGCCAGGCTCAGCTGGTGGCCAGGGTGGTATGCGGGCATCTTCCCATTCCCTCCTGCTCAGCCGCCAGCGCTGCCAGCTCCGCGGCATGTGCCCCCATGTTCGGCACCCTGTCCAGCACCCCCTTTGGTGGCTCAGCACTCAAGGCGGGGGCCAGACCTGCCTCAATGGGCGCACCGGCCCTGCCTGTGGACAGGGTGGAAAGCCAGTGGCACCCCAATAGAAGCACTTGGCTTAACAGGCCCTTTCCCCCATCTAGAGGGGATACCCACCCAGCAGCAAATAGGGCATCCACCCCATTGCTTGCAAGGCAACAAAAGCACCAACCTCTTGCAAACCCCCCTGGTCTGAGCCACACAGCCCTTCCCCTGGAAAAGCAAAGGGACCAAGAACACCTAGCCCCTGACTCTCAGGATCATGCCCTGGCCCCAGGACAGGAGGTTCTCAAGAGACATACCAGCCTGCACTAGACACCCTGCTGCAGCTCTGCAGCACTAGACACCGCCTGCAACATGGGGACAGCAAAAGAGTATCAAGCAGATAGGCATTCGGTCAGGAAAGCTCTCAGTCTCCTGGTTTTCTGCAAACAATGCAAAACTGAATGATTCAAGATGGCTTTTTACTCAGATAGGGGGGCTGTACTGTAAGGATGTGGTCTCAGAGAGCTGCATCAGTAAAGAGATAGTGACCATGGAGTATACTACTGTTTGCTACCATATACTATCTGTTGCTTTAAGTAGGATGCTCCTGGTAGTTTTATGTTGTTTAATATCTCAGTCTTAGAATTGCTTATGCTCTGTTTCAGGATTTTTCAACTTTGTATTGGAATTCTGCTGTTTTTAAATCTTTGCAAATGCGCTTTTATCTACTCATTGAAATGTTTTTCCAATTGACACACACTGCATAGACTGTAAATAATATAAATAAATAAATAAAATCATACCCATCCACTCTGGTCTTCTTCAGAGGCCTTGCTTTGGGTGGCCTGCCATCTGAGGCCAAGTAGGTAGCAACCCTTCTCAGTTGTGGTGCCAAAACTTTGAAACTCCCTCCCATGGAGATTCATCCTTGTCCCTTTATCAGTGTCTTTTGCCAGTTGGTGATGTTTTTGTTTTGTTTGGCATGCCTCCAATAACAGTTATTAGCCTTTCTCTATGGTTTTGAGGTTATGTGTTTATATGTTCTTTTTACTGAATTTTTTATATATAACATTTTAAATGCTGTTTTAATGTTCAAATGTTTTGATGTTAAAATGCAACCTTTGAGACCGTGTGTGAGTGGAAAGGTAGCATAAAATGTTTTAAGAAAATAAATAAAAGGTATTTATGTTGCTGATTTATTAATGTTGAACTGGTGTTTAAAAATGTGTACATGTTATGGCAATTGGGATTTGGCAGTTGAAACACCATGGGTTCTCATGCTCTCCACATGCAAGTAGCATGAAAAATAGTACTTGCATTTAATCTAAGATGTGTGCATGGAAGCGTCAGCCACTGGACTCACCTGGGGGGCAGTTTGCAGCCAATGGGAGGGGAAGAGGGTCGAGGCATGGCAGCTGTCATGTTTGTGGCTTGCCCAGCATCCCCTGAGCAAGCTGGCAGCCAATTGGTTTGAAATCCCTGGCTGCCCTATCAAGAGCAGCCGGGGACATCCTGCCAGGGGGGCAGGGCTTGGCTCTAGACCTCAGGGAAGCAGTTTTCCCTTCAGTCTGGCAGCATAGTATTTATTCAGCTGCCACCCCCGCTTCCCCCGCACTCTGCTCTTGGGCAGCGAAGACCCACCCTCCTCTCCCCTGTTATTATGGTACTCATTGTTTCTTCTGTCACAACTTTGTCAGGCAGTTTGTCATTGGATTGGATCTCTTTTGGGGGGAGCCAGGGCCTGCATGCCCAGGCTCCTCTTGAAGGGGATTCCCATAAGGAATCTTGGGAGTGAGTGATGGAGGTGCATGCCCAGCTCGGGGGCTGCCAGGGCACACTCACTCCCCGGTGGCAGGGGAATCACCCAGGAGTGTACACCCAGGTGATCTCCCCCTTAATGTCACTTCTTGGTCCCCCCTCAGCTGGGGTCTGAGGTGGTAAGGGGTCATCAACTGGCAGGCAGGTCAGTTGATGCTTGACATCCGACTCCCTTCACGCTATATTTTAATAAAGTTCTGGCCTTATTTCACTCCAGCTAAGCATTTGGGTCTGTTTGTTCACCTTGTGTCTACCCTCTTCCCCGCTCTCAGCATAGGCTGCAATGTTATGCCAAATGGATTATTGGTTCCTCCTATAGTAACAAGTTCCTTGGGTGCCCTTTGAAGCTAGCTATACCAGCTCACCAAGCATCTGAATTTTACAGGGGTCTAAACTTGTGTTAGGAAAAGCAAAAGGTTCCATGTTTCTGTTATAAGAATAAGATTTTGTTGTTGCTCTTGCAAGGAAAAAAACCCCAAACCAAACAAAACCAGTTAGTGCCTCGGTACTTCAGCTGTGTGTATTTTTCCAGCAAAAAAAGAGCTGATATTTTCTTTCCTGAATTAATATGCAAATTAGCTTAATCAACACATCCCATGAGCAGGTTTGGAATAATGCATTGTGGTATTATGTGCTGAATGTTTATTTGGAACTATTCTTAGCACTTTTGCTTTTGCTCTTGTCTGAGGATTTAAAAAAAAACATCTTCTACCCACAGGAAGACAAAATTCATGAGAAGATTTGTGCCACTTCTTCACCTTGAGAAAAAAGAGTTTTGGGTGTACCAAATGCCAAAATGAATCACTATTCACTTCCTTACATAAAAGGTGGTTTAAATGCTCTTGTGCATTGTGACAGCAATCCTCAGTGCAGTCTATTTGTTATCATGCCTACACAGGAAAATCATAAAAAGTCTCTACTAAAATCCATTTAAAGCTTTTCTATAATTCAGCCTATTTACATTTATTGTGTATGATTCAGAGGTCAATACACACAGCCGTGAAGGTAGTGAAATGTGGATTATTTGACCACCAGCCCACTGTCTCATTGAAATAGATGGAAGTTTGTGGATGGAGGCTCTTCATTCCCGGCCATTGCTTCAGCACCTTTGGCCAAGAAAGCTGGTGATTTAAATGTGTGTTTCCCAGCAAATGTGAGACATACTTGGGGTATGGACAGCAGGCATCTTTGTGTGTGTGTGTGTGTGGGGGGACATTATTTGGGTTTTTATTTTGTATGTTTTAAATTGGAACTGTACATGAAGGAAAAATTAGCCCTTGTTTGGACTGGAAACCTGTGACACGAGAAACACATTTGAAGGAAGATAGTCAACCGCCACCCCCAGTTCCTAGTTCAGGGTTGATGAAAGACCATATACTCCACTGGGGTCAGTTGAAACAATGCTTGAGGCTTCTGAATAATCCAGACAGGCCTGGTTTCATTTACACATTTGCTAGATCTTAATCTCTCATCAAACAATGTATCAGAGAGATATGATTATTTACAGACCAGCCATTAAACATCCTTAAGGTCAAAGTGGAAGGACTAAGAGCCCTTTGACCTTCTATTTTTCTAAATAGTATTGTGAATGTGTTGCACAAGTGACTTCTTGAACTGCTTTCTTGATTCTGCTCCCCACCCTTGGTTATTTTTTTGCTAAAAAGTGTGTGTGTGTCTGTATTCATGTATAAGATTGTGCCTGTTTCCACCAGTTGCCCCTCAGAACTTGGAAGAATCCTGAAAAAATGTGCCAGTACTCGGTATAGCTGAATATTGTGGGGGGAAAAGCCCTGCTGTCCCCCACCGATCCTGTCTGCCCCATCCACCCATTAGGGAAAATGTATCAGCTTACAAAAGTTGTGCTTTCCTGGGCTGTCTTGCTAATCTGACAGTTAAAATTAATGGCATTCATTGATCTTTGATACTGAATACAAGTATTGAGTATCTTTAATATTGAAGTGTGAATTAACTGAAGTACTGCCTTATTCTGGAAGACATTTATTATTATAACATCAGAGGGAAAGCAGCAGCTGTCTCTTCCCTACTCGGCTCCCAGAATATTATGAGATTTCTAGTCCTGGGAGGAGGGGGCTAGAGAGTGTGTATTCCGGCAATTACTGTTTCAAAGCCACCGATGGAATGCCATCAGAAGCAGGGCATTGGGGGATATTATATTGGAAATGGGTTGGGCAGGGACTGAAGAAGTGGATATGTGCTGTGTAGTAGTTAGAGTGTCCAGCTAGGATCTGGGCGACCCTAGTTTGAATTCCCACTGTGCCGTGGAATCTTATTGGGTGACTTTGGAACAGTCACATTCTCTCAGCCTAACCTACCTCACTGGTTTGCTGTGAGGATAAAAGGGAGGAGAGGAGAATGATCTAAGCCATATTGAGTCCCTGTTGAGGAAGAAAGGTGAGGAATAAGTAAAATAATAAATACTGTATTTTTAAAATGTTGTATGCTGCTTGGAACTTTATGGCTGGAAAGAGGGATATAAATCAAATAAATCAAATATTATTATTCTATGCATTGAGCTTTGAAGTTTGGACTCACCTCAACAGGCACTGCCAATTGTTTTACCCTAGTACCCTCTTTGATTTCCTTCCTTTTTTTGGAGAGAAGATGTTTTACTTAGCACATCATAAACAGTCTCACTGTACACCATGATCATGCCATTGAAATCAAAGTTAAATATGACTATAAATCACTGCACAGTTGGAGGTCTAATACGGCACCTCCTATAATATATCAAATGCTAAGAAGCATATGTATGCTTTAGGCAACTCCTCCAGAACCAAAATGGCTCTAAGCCAGTAGGTAAAATTTTCCAGATGCCTCAAAGAATGTTAGAGAGTCTTGAAGACAAACGACACCATTTCACTGATATTTTCCTGCCCTTCAAGGCTACCTTCATCCTCAATACAAATATGCTTTGGGGGGGGGGGGGGGGAGCCAGATATATTCTCCTGAATATATTTCTCCTGAAACCCTTTTAAAATCATAAATATTTTTATCTGTCATAGTTACCACTTGTAAGTTTGATTGCTGTAATATCCAAAAAACAAAAATGAAAGCCAAATAATACCTTTTACTGGCAGAATATATTTTATTGTTCATATCTTATTCAAAAGCTGTCCTCTCTTGTAGGCCCAGCTGGTCTGGCCATGCTAATCCATATGACTATAAACTCTTGGCTGAACAGTGTATGGGATGTCTTTGAAGATGATTTGGGAGCTTCAGCAAGTATAAAATGCAGTCACTCGCTAGGCAGACAGAATGGTGAGCTGTCTAATTCTGCCAGATGATTTTGGAGCTTTGATACTTCTCTTCAGCTCATTTATGCTGTTGCCCTGAACTGCCATAAGACTATTGATGTTTTTGCTATGTCCTATTAATTTAATTTAATTTCTATATTAGATTTCTTGCCCACCGTCCCTGCGAGTGGGCTCAGGGTGGGTTATAACATAATAATACAATAAATTAAAACAACAATACACAATAAAAATAAAATACACAATTCCATAATTCAGTATAAAAGTTAAAACCACAATCTAAAATGCAGCATGTGATGGTTCACGATAATACTTCCCACATGCCGGTATCATGGAGGTAGGGCAGGCAGTTCAGCAGAATGTAAAACAAGTTGACCAAATAGCTTCTGCAACGTTTAACTCTTGCCAAAGTCTGCCTTGCTCCCATATGTGCATTCTGTGTTCAAATTTTGATATCAATCCTCCTCCCTTCCCGGATAAAATCTATTAGATAACTCAATTCAGCACACCTCATTGCTAATTGTGATGGCTTATGATGGCTGTCCATTGTGTTAACTTTGTTTTATAAAAACTGATCTCACTTCTGACCTCTTGTCCCTGTGTTCCTCTGTTGAAATCTGCTGGAAATAAGAGCTGGATTTTTTTTTTGTAAACAAACACATAAATTAATTACCCTAGACAAATGTGATTAAAGAGTGGCTACTCATTGGGAATATTGTGCAAAACAGTTTCTAGTATATCAGTTGCAAGTTTTAAAAAGAACTGATTATTTTTTTTTAGAAAGTTAGCAAAATACCTTTTGCAGTAGTGAACTTTGTGAATTTTGTCTCTGAATGTTTCTGCCTTAAATATATTTTTTCTGAATCTATCTGGTTGGAGACCAAGGCTTGTGGTCTACCTGAACACAGCCTACCTGCCATATATTGTGGCCCACCAGATATGACTCCCATTGGGCTGGGTAAGAACATGCATGTGAAATGCTGTTGATTTCACTCTACTACACTGTTTGAATACACAGAAAATAATCTGCCAAAGAGACTCAAATGGCTCAAAAACAGCCAGACTGCCTGCTGAAAATCAGCTTCTGGTTCACAATAGGTAAGAAGAACATGAGCTGAACTGATGAGTGCTTAAGCATCCCAAATGTAAAGCCAACACTATAAAGACGAGAAGATTATAATTGGCTGTGTCTTGGTGTAGAATTAGGGTTGGATCCAGCAGGTAGGAATTTCTATCAGTAGAATGAGACTTTCTCACCTCCTTCATCTAATTGAAGCCCAAAGGATCCCCCAAAATGCTGAATATGCAGTGGAAGAAGGGATTCAGCAAAAGTCCATTAGTGAAAATCTACTGCTTGACCCAACCCTTAAGCGGGAGGATTCAAATAATAGACTTGAATAGCCATAGGTGCCATCACTCTGATAGCCCAAGTGATGTCACCACTGGATAGGTACTAAACAGTGTATCCTAACTTTTTAATATATTTGGTACAGTGAGAGATTCACATATAGCCTTATTCTCTCCTTTCCGCTAACTAACTAGCCCTACACATTTTTTAACGCACTCATTTACTGAGGCCTGAAAATGGCTCCTACAGATGAACAACATTTTGCTATCTTCCTGGCCAGTTATAAATGAAGGAAAAACAGCAGCTTGAAGTTTAGCCTTGAGTTGTTGCTAAGCAGTAGCAAAGGGCTAGCTTTGGATCCACTAATACTAAGAGACCTCAGAGTACTAGAGAGGGAGATGAGGGGATTGCTATAGGAAGAGTACTGGGTTATAGCGTGGATGAATAATTCAAATTCCTTTGGACACACATTACCTTTCTGAAGCCAACATCGAATTAAATCTGCCATTGTGCAGCCCAATTATTTAACTTTCTTAGAACCTTCTGGAATTACTCTCAGCCTTCTTTAGCCTTGGCTCACCTAAATTATTGTGTGTTGTTGCCAGGTACCTGAGGGGAAGAAAAGACCTAGATGAGATGTCACTGCAGACTGCACAGCAAACATTTCCATTCTTGCCACTAAACACAATCAAACCAAATGTTAGACAAGAGCAGAAATAATAATACTGTAAATATAGCACCTTCGTATAAATCATTGCTACACCTTTACTGAGAATACAGTTTTCTGGGCTAGGCAACCTGGCCTCCTTTCTCTCTCCTTGCCAAAAGAAAGGGAGACTCAGAAATGGAATGTCAGACACAGGCAATGAAAATGATTTGGGGGCATTGGGCAAGTCCTGGAAGAGGTGACTGAAAAGATTAGGACTGTTTAGATTAGTGAAAAGACATAAGAGAGGCATAAAAATAATGAATAGCACTGAAAACCTAGATCAGGTCCATCCTCTGTTATAACAGAAGAAAACAAAAGGATATGTAATGAAAAAAGCAAACACTGAAAGCTGGAGAAAGGGGTTGGCTTTTGATATAGCACCTTGGCAGATGTGATTTGAGAACACAAATTCAGCTTTAGAACTATACAGATATATATTCTGGTATGTATTTTGTGGTTAAATATTTTACACATATATTTGAATATAAAAAACCAGGATATATACATGTGCACATTTTGAGTTCCTTTTGATTTCTTTGTATGTGGGAAGGCCATATTCTTTTGGCATAATTGGTCTTTTAAAATTTTCCCAGTTTTGATGGTTTCTTTGCTACGGTCTTGACACCATTTTTATGTCCACTTAGCAGCTGTTTTTATATGTCTGCTTTCATGACACGCGTGAGGGCGATAGCATCTGCTTCTCATGTAAAATACAGTAAGGCTTATTTAATCTAATTTTTGATGATAAATGATGTGTGATATGCCCCTGTGACTTCTTTTGTTCTTTCCCAATTGCTCTTTTTGTTCATGCGTCATCTCAGCTGTTCCCTCATTCCAAAAAGACCAGTTCTTACTTTAAAAGTACGTTTTGTCTTTTGAGACTCCAAAGGTGTTGCTTTCTTGGGAGGACGAATGTGCCAGACTACCAGCATTTGGCTCCCTTTTGAAGAAAAGAATTGTAGTCTTAAAGATTTTTTGTAATAACTGTTTTATTTACAGATGTGCAAGTAAAGTGCAACCCACAGCAGTCTCTGTCTGCTTTTCTCTCTCTTCTCTGTTTCTGTTTATACTTGCTGCTGCTTCACAGGCACATGCACACACAAACACACACACCTCCTCCCTTCAGTCATCTTTGATATGTAAAAAAGCTGTCAGCTTCTTTTGTAATAATTAACACAAATTGAGGAAAAACCAGCTGACCCTTTTGACTCATCTGTATAACAAAATAATGGTCAGCTAACAGTCACAGCAATAGAAAAAAAGTTTCTTCTAATATCAAAACCTTGAACAACAGGTATTAATTTTGATGGCTTTTTTTCCTATTAAATTTTGGGGAAATGATATCTAGGCCTTTGCCCTCAAGTATATAGAAATCTTAATAAAAACCTGCCCTTTCAAGTTGAACCTTAGTAGTCATAAGCTTCAGTGACATGCCTATTCAGCTTAACAGAGAATTATACATTCAACTGTGAAGCAAAAGCCTACACAATTAGATATATAATGGACTGATCTGATCCTAGGAGCCACCACCACTCTGCTGCTTGACTGCTTATGATTAGGTTGTTCAGGCCACAATTGATATTCTGGTGCACTCAGCTAATGGGGCTAATAGAACTCTGACTTCAATGTAATACAGTGCTGCTATCTGAGGTACGATAGCCGATGGCAGTGACTGCTGTATTGTTGCATTGGTGAACATTCTGCACAGTTTTCAGAACCTTTAGCATGGTGGAGATTGGCACATCCCGATGGGAACACAGACTTGAAGGGTTGGGGACAGAGTGGATCTGCCAGAAGCTAGAGAGGTAATTTAATAATTGAAGGTGATATGTTATCTGGGATGCTCTGCACCCTCCCAGGATGCATTGGTTAAGAGTTTTGGAACACTTGAGAACCTGGTCAGGGCTTTTTTTCTGGGAAAAGAGGTGGTGGAACTCAGTGGTGGAACTCAGGACCGCACAATGACGTCACTTTGGGTTAGCTGGAACGGGGTGGGGGTGGGGTTAAAGTTTAAATCACCCTTGGCGAAAACGGTCACATGGCCAGTGGCCCCGCCCCCTGATCTCCAGACAGAGGGGAGTTTAGATTGACCTCTGTGCCGCAGCAGCCTGGAGGGCAATCTAAACTCCCCTCTGTCTGGAGATCAGGGGGCGGGGCCACCAGCCATGTGACCATTTTCAAGAGGTGCCGGAACTCCGTTCCACCACATTCCTGCTGAAAAAAAGCCCTGGACCTGATCAACATCTGGGCTCCTTATCTCTGGGTTCTGGGCTCCCTCCTTAACTGAGGGAGGACTCAGGGAGCCACCCTCAGCCTCTCTTCATGAATACTGGCAGCATTTACTACAAAACATTTAATTCTGATTTCTTATACATTCTTTCATTCAGTTAACATACAATTAGTAGTTTTGGAAATCTGAACAAAGCCATTCCCCATTTGTAAAAAGTAGAACTGTTTCTATTCTTCCCCAAATTGTTTCTGAAATTCAGAATCCTTCCAATGGGTGGCTTTTTGGTACCTGTCTGGATCTGTTTTCCCAGACAAAGGGTTGGGCAGGGGCTCGGCATAATCAGGTTCTTGACAATCGGATCATCCCAATTTGCATTTTTCAACTTAACATTCCCACTTTCTGCCAGTCTTCATATTGTTTTCCTGGTTTGAGGAGGGTTTTCCAATTCTGCCTGATCATGAGTCATTAGGTCAAGCTAACCAAGACGCCAGGCATGGGTTCATTCCTGTGGCCTGGCCAGAGATGCAATTTTACCTGGGAACTGTAGTATTCAAAGACAGAGCTATGCAGGCTTGCTGGGGGATGGGGGGGCAATCTTGCAACTAGAAGCAAACTGAAGCAAGGGAATGGAATCCCCAAGAACCAAAGTGAAGCAAGGGGACCAACTTCATACCAGAGAATCACATCCATTCCACCCAAACCAAACTGAAACAAGGGACACTCTTGCAACAGAACCAGTGTTATTCACTGCAGCTGGGGAGTGGGTTCAGCCAGTGGGGGAACAGCACAGAACAGAACCAAGCAGTACCCAGCCAGAAGCACAAGGCAACAGTAAACAAGCACAGCTGCATAAGATGGATCCCACCCACATGACCTCAGGCTGAAAGTGACAGTGAGGTACTTGGGAAACCCAAGTAATCCTCTCTCTGCAACAGCCTTCATCATTGCAATGACGAAAATTAAGTTAACATTAGAAAAACATATTACATACATTATATTACACAACAGCATTCTCTAGCTTTATTTGGCTGTTTCTGTGGTCTCCCTATGTGTGTCGTACTTTCCCTAACATTTCTCTTTGACACTTCCCATCTCTGTGGCAAGAGAACATTTCTGGGGTCTCTTTTCTCAATTATCTGCAGAAATGTGTGCTAAAGTGGGCTGGTGTGTGTGTGGGGGGGATTGCAGTGTGCATTTATGCCAGCTGAATTAACTGTCCTGCTGATTTCTATCTAAATTTAAATGTTGGGAAGAGTGTTTTCCCCTGACCCACAGACTATCAGAGGATGCAGACCACAAGGTGAGCTCAACTTATTCACTCTGGAAGTCCAAAGTTGGGAAATCAAAGAGCAGCATGTTGACATTCAGGAAGACTGGCTGCTAAACTCTCCAGGGGAGCAGGAGAGTGCAATTTGAGCTGACAGTGTCTCCCACTTGGAAAAGATGTGCTTGCTCTCCACGCTTGTTGGAGAGCATGAGAGGACCTTATGAGCTGAGAGAGAGAAGTCCAGCCAGACCATCTCTTTCTTGACCCAGTAGCTCAGCAGATCAGTGGAAAGCTAGTCCCTGACTGTTGCCTCTGCTGAATCCTGGGTCATGTGCCTCACATTTTCAGAAGGGCTGAAGGCACACTAGAGATCTCCATGGACATCCTGGCACTTGCCATTCGGGGAGTCTGCTGTGAAGGGGCAAGAGGGGGCAACAGAGCTGGCCCCTCCCCTTCTGCTGGCAAGAAGCTCTTCTTGGTCTTCTTATGCTACACCCACAAAGAGAGGGAATCTCTCACATTGATGAGGTTCCCAGCCCACTCAGCAAAGGTGCCCTTGATGCGCTGGTCACACATGACTGTCAACATGTATGACTCCTTCTCAGTGAGAGGCTGCAGCTGGAACACAATGTCTTCTTGCAGCCTTCTCATGAGCATGCACACTTCTGGAACGAGATCTGCACATTCTGCATCTGGTTCCAGGAAGGAGGCTATAGCACTTTGAAGCGTATGCACCAGAGGAATGACGAGATCCAGAGTTGCCATGTCAGACGAGACCACAACAGTGAATTCCTTGCAGGACCTCAGGACCTCCACTGTCTGGGAGATGGTGAGCCAGTCCTCTGGGCTGAATTCAGCTCCCCCCTCCAAGTTTTGCTCTCAAAGAGACACAATGTGAGGGCAGCCGGCTTCTTCACCAAACACTCAAGCATGGCATGGGTGGAGTTATAGTGAGTGATAACATTGGATATCAGGCGATGCGCTGGCATGCCTGTCTCAGCCTGTTTATGGTGCAGTTGATGAGTTGCTTTCACACTGTGTGAGAAGTGGCTCATGTGAGTCACTGACATTTCCTGAGGAGAC